>NC_071500.1:55000000-55625000 GCF_028408465.1 Anastrepha ludens | reverse complement strand
AATAAATTTATATTATTTAACCTTCTGTAGAGTTCAGAGGAAAACAAGATTTAATCGACCATTGCGTAAAATCTTGCCGGACAAATTTTTCTGTAATTATTGTTTGCTCTGCCAGCGCCGGTACTGCCGGTATTATAATATTTATTTCTTTTGACGTTTTAAACCTTGAACTGAGGTAGTGTAACAATAGGCACCTTCTATTCGCCACATCTCTGCTCAATTAAGTTGACGAAACATTTGCACGTGAAAGTAACAATAAAGTTTTTAGTAAGATTGCCAGTAGCGAGTAAGACTATACCTCATTAAACTGGTATAATTCACTATTTTACAAGCAAATGTAATTTTAGGCAGTTCTGTTCCAGCATGGCCAAGATTTATTCATTTACATTCTGTCAAAAAATATTGGGAATAGTTAATTTAAAAAGCGCGAATTACAAATATGTCTCTTTTTTTGCTGGAATTTTGGTGCAACTGTCCTCAATAGTGTCGCAGAGTTTGAGCCTGATCTGTCAGTTAGCTTGGTGTGCTCTGCGATTTTCACTATGGATAAAAATATCGAACAAAGAATTTGTCTTAAATTTTGTGTTTTGAACGGAGGGCCGAGAAGTCGTGGAAGATTTGCCCCGATCTGGTCGCCCATCAACGTCTTCAACGGATGAGAAGCGTCGACAAAGTCAAGGAAATGGTGCTGGAAAACTATAATTTAAGTTGGAGGGAGGTAGTTCGTGACCATAGTGTGTCTCACGAATCAATTCACAACATTTTACACCACCAGTTGGGCATGGGACGCGTGGCTGCTCGACTCGTTCCAAGAGAGTTGAATTTCTTTCAAAAAATTCATCGGAAGAAGGTGGCTGAAGACATGCTTTAGTAAGTGAATTCGTACCCAACGTTTATTCAGCGCAACATAACAGGTGATGACACGTGGGTGTATGAGTTTGACATGCAAACCAGTCAACAGGTGGCTGAATAGCGCTATCCACATGAGCCGGAACCCAAGAAACCACGTCAAAGTCGGTCAAAATTAAAAGTTTTGCTACTCGTTTTCTTTGATTATCAGGGAATTGGAATTCGTTCCACATGGTTCTACGGTAAATGGTAAATGAAGAATATTATTTGGAAGTTATGCGATGTTTGAGAGAGAATGTGCGTAAGAAACGGCCCTTGTTTGTGGAAAGAAAACTCATGGATTTGCACCATGATAACGCACCGTCTCACAAGACTCATATTGTGAACACTTCTTTCACAAAACACTCGACAAATTTCAGGAATAACCACCGTATTCACCGGATTTAGTCCCGTGTGACTTTTTCCTTTTCCCAAAACTTAAGTTGCCACTCTGTGGACGCCGCTTTGTGTCGAGTGATGCCATTAAGGAGAATTCGCTGAAGGAGCTGCAGAAGATCTTTTCAAGCGCGTAAAAAGGTGCCTTGTTGCCATATGAGTATTGCATCGAATGGAGCCTATGTTGAAGGCGGTAAAATAAATTTTGATGATTAAACAATTATTTTGCGCTTTGTTGAACAATTCCCGATACTTTTTTGACTGAATGTATAGAAGATCCGTTCCTCTAATCTTACTGACTTCTGATGCGTGGATACCATATAAAGTCAATAAATTCCACGCAAATATTAATTAATTATTGCCTTCAACCCATAAAGTTGGATATGGAGTAGTGTTTTTCAAATAAATGCATTTATCAGCATCTACTTTCTTATTTAAAAGCAACTAATTTGCAGACAAATTTTTGATTTTTCTATTGGTACTAATCTAGTCAATGCCGAACTAGGAACATTTCTTCTATTATATACCAGTATTTGAACTATAATGATTCCATATTACTTCGGCTTTTCCTTGCTGGTAATATACGCTTAGGCTCACACATACATACATGAATGCATATTTTGGTTGGATGGGAAACTGCCTGCCCTGCTGCCTTGTTTCTTGTGCACTACATGATGTTGTATGCGCGTGCAGCATATTATCATGCGAATGTATTATGATTAATGATCCATTGCTGGTCATGTAACTGCACTACGTCGCATTCAAATTGCATTATTCACATACAAGTTTTTTTTAAATCAAAATTATTGTTAAATGATATTAAAGTATGAAGTTTTACACAATAAGTTTATATAAAAATATTATCTAAAATTGTGTTGCATAATCACAACATTTACAAACAACCAAACACATTTATCGCAATACGAGGTGTGTTAAAAGAAAAGGTGAATTTTCATTTTTCCCAAAAAATATTTATTTACTCATCAGTTTCTATTTTATCTCCTTGAAAGTAATCCCTCTCAGATATAATGCACTTGTGCCATCGTTTTTTCCAATCCTCAAAGCATTTCTGATATGGAGCTCTCTCAGCGATTCAGTTTTTATGTCCTCAATCGTCGCAAAACGCCATGTTATGCCTTTTTAAGCAAACCTGGATCATCGTTGACGCCATTCCACAATTTCTGAACGATGCTGATGCGACGTTGATTTTCGTAAAAAAATCAGCAATTTTGGAACGAACATCGCTGCCACATGCTTCATGCTTAAAATTTCCGAAAAGATTGCATGGCATGAGCCAAACGATATGTTGACATCCTCAGCAACTTCTCTAATTGTGATTCGGCGATTCTCCATAACAATTTTCTTCACTTTCTCAACATTTTCATCTGTTGTTGAAGTGGTGGGGTGTCTAGAACGAGCGACGTTATTTACATCTTCTCGACCTTCTGCGAAGAGCTTGTACCACTTGTAAGCATTTTTTTGACTCAGAGTACTCTCGACGTATGCCACTGTCAACATTTCAAGTGTTTTCGAGCACTTAACTCCATTTATTACAAAAAATTTGATACACAACTTCTTTGATGTATTTTTTCGGTAGCAAAAAATCGCCGCAAACGCAAAAGACTTGTCATACTTATGCCTCTCACAAACAGACTAGACGAGTATACCAACTTAAAAAAATAAAAATAATCGAAAGTCGAATGTACGTAAGGGGCGAAATTGGAAAACTCAGCTTATTTTTTGAACACACCTCGTATTAGCTGTAATCTTTTTGCATTGGATCAGCAATGTTTTCAAGTCACTCTAAATCTGGTAATATCCTACAATCATCATATAATATTTCTAATAATGCCCTCTATGGATGAGATCAAAGAACTTGGAGTAATTTTTTACTCTAATTTTCTTTTCTCAAGTTATATCAAGTTTATTATCATAAAATCGTATTCGATCTCGGTCATTGTTCGATGTAATAGTTCAAACTTCTCGTAGCCTTACATTATTAAATTACAGTTTACCGTGCTTGTTTGGTTTAGCTTGGATTATGATATATTTATACCAATTTGCTATCACAAGAATAGATAGAATACAAAAGATGTTTATTAAATTTGTCCTAGGGACAGTCCCTGAGTCGTTTCGGTAACGTAGAACTGACTGTCGTGGGAACGTTTGATTAAAGGTCGCTTCTATCGCTGTTTTTGTTGTTTTGGTTGTGGGTTGCTGTTGGATTAACGCATTAACCTTGGATCACTCAACATTCGTTTAATAGGCTACGCACGTCTGCAGTTTGCGAATTTGACAACTTCTCGTCACACTACCTCACTAACAGAACTTCTATGAAAAGTTAAATAGAACTAATAAAATATTTTTCATAATTTACACTCATTTGTTTGAAATAAAAAAGGAAATATAAAAATATACTTATTTTTAATTTGTAGTCTGTGAGGCGAATGATTACTGACAGAGTAATTTAAGTTTAGTGAGTTTCTTAATTCAGCGGGAGCTTTACGATGCTCTTACCTTTTTTATCTCAAGAATTTCAAAACGTATTTCGTGTCCAATGCACCCATTGCTCGCACTTTTCGCGATTTTAATGAGATCTAGAGTTCCATCTCGTTGTATTTCTCAATTACTAAAAATTGATTCTCTTCTTTGTTAAATCTATTTGATTTATTTATTATTTATTTTGATTGTATAATATTTATTTATTTAACTATTATTGTATTGATGAACACTAAGTTAGTAGTTAGTAAGAACTTTTGAATAACTAAAATTGAATAAATAAATAATTAAAGAATACCAGGAAAGTTAGAGAATCACGTATAATTTTATGTGATCTGACCTTTACCCTTGTAAAATAAAACATTATGTATACAGGGTTTGATTGAAAAGTAATGAGCTTTCCCGCGCGGAGCGTCTGCCAAGCGATCAACCGAATCGGCTGGTGGGGGAAAATGATCGTTGGACCTTCCCCTTCCACTAGAAACCGGTCCCAGTTTACTGGCAACAGCGATGCAGTCAACATCGCTCCGCGCGTGAAAGCTGTTTTAAAAGTGTGTTAGGCTTTTGCAGTGGCGTCCAAGGTCAAAACCATGCTGATCACCTTTTTCGACTCCCGAGGCATCGTCCACAAGGAGTTTGTAGCTCCAGGAAGCACTGTAAATGCGGCATTTTACAAAGAAGTGCTCCTTCGGCTGAAAAACCGCGTCGCCCGGGTTCGGCCCGACCTCAATTGGACCCTTCATCACGACAATGCGCCGGCGCACACCGCCTTCCTCTGCACCTCTGCATTGGCCAAGATGGGGGTTCCGATTCTTCCCCACCTTCCCTGTCCCCTTCTTGTTCCCGCTCCTGAAAAGAAAGCTGAAGGGGAGGCGTTTCGACTCCATCGAGGCGATCCAAAAAACTGTGACAGCCCAATTGCACGCGATCCCGGTGGATGAGTTTAAAAATGTTTCCTGCAGTGGAAGGACCGCTACCAGCGGTGTATTGACACTCAAGGGTCCTATTTTGAAGAATATTAGTTGTATAAGCCAAAAGAAAAAAATAATAAAACTGCTTAAGGCTCATTACTTTTCAATCAAACCCTGTATAAGTTTGGGTAAATAGAAATCCATTATATTTGCGTAAAATTTTTGCGCAAATGGTTTAAAATTGCTTTATGGTCGGTCGATCTTTAGCTCATGGGCGATGCTACAACTACTAAAATGCCTGCTAACTTCGATTATTTCTCTGATATTGTGGACCGCTAGAAAGTACTTGGGAAATTCTAACTAAAGGTCAAACCTCTAGATTAAAACATATAAACAGAGGTGCATTCATACCAGGTGATAGTAGTAGAATTGTTAAGTTGTTTTGGTGGTTTCATTCACAAAAGTATCTACTTTTTTGCTGTCATTTTGATTGCTTGTTTACATTTTGATTGCAATTTTGACACACAAAATACGTGCAAAAAAAAAAAATGCAGATTTTGGTTTTATACTACTGCTATCACCTTGTATGGATTCACTTTGAATAAACCGAAACGTCTAACTGCTGGATACTCAAATGAAACGAAACAAAGTGGAACAACTGCAGTGACGTAAATGTAAATTATAACCAATTTCGAATATTCTTTTTGTCGGTCGGATGTAAAAGAATACAGCAACTGCGACGTAGCCTCTGAACTACATTTCATTACAGACGATTATAGGCGATGTATGAACAGGCCCAAATATAATCATCCAATTTTGTTCTTGAATAACTTTTTTATTAAATAAAAAAATTAGTTTTAGTAATGGAAACCTTTATTTTGACCTATACGCGCTCACTTCCTTGTCTGTTTGTAAACATCAGCTGCCTAGTTCAAATATGGACATATGTCAGATATGATTGCCGTACGACGCCATTTACTAAAATTATTCCGATAGGGTGATTCATTTTGTGCCTCCTTAGATTAAGGTCATTTATGTTCATTCAACTTAGGTTTAAGATATCATTCATTTTATTTTATATTATTATCTTAATATTACCATACCTCCTATTAATTAAGTTATTAAAATAATACACTTTAATATTGCGAATATCTTAATCTCTTTGTTTACAGTCCATTCCATGCAAAATCACAGTTTGTCATTCATTTGTCATGCAATAAGCCAATCAATTTGTAGCAAATGGCATATACAGAAAACGCTGGCATATACGAAACAACTGGTAGTGGTGCATATTTCCATTGCATGCATTTGAAATATAATTACATATACATATGTATATGTATATTCAAAAATAAGAAACTAACTCATGCAACATCCTCGTAAACTGAAAATAATATGGACCCCAGAGCATGTTTGTTATTTTGGGAAACGAAATAGCTGATGAAGTGGTGAAATTCGATATCACCCATCTTTTCGCAATATTTACTGAGCAAAACTGACATGCAAAGATTTGTATACAAATACTAGGCTGAAGTAACTAAGGATTATTAGAATAGCTACAGCCACGACTACAAACACTTTTGGTGACGCGGCAATACAACTGAGTTATATAAGAATTAACGCGGCTGGCGTAGCCGAATGGGCTGCGGTGTGACTACCATTCTGAAGTGCACTGGTTCTGTGCATAATAGAAAAAGTTGATGGATTCAAAATGCAGCATCCCAGAGACAGACCATCGGTCTCATTCGTCTAATCCGGCGCTGCAAGAAATAAAATGTCCTTTCGTGTTGTGAAAGAAAAATAAGCTCAAGTCCTGAAGCTGCTGTCAGAAAAATACTTCTGTCACTTTTTGCAACAATTTAAGACTCAAACAGATTGTAGAGGTGGAAATAGGTATACATGAAATAAAAATAAAAAAATCACAGCGGCACGATCCGTATAAGAACTACATATGTAAGTATGTATATCTATATTCGTTACTGTCAAGAATTAAGAAATAAATATATGATTAAAATCTGGCTTCTTGTGCAACTAGGAAGTAGGGTATCGAAAAATTTCATATCATAAGTGCCTAATTCATTAGATAGGTGATTTCAGAAGTGATGTTTCATAATCGAGCAACAGTTTTCCTCTAAATTGGCACAGATGGATATATAATCATAAGCAGCTCCCAAGTTTATCAACCGTTTTTTGAATAGTTTCAAAGCTATCGTGTGGGATGCCATAAATCATTTTACTTGGTTTTGTTAAAAAATTTTCAGCCTTCACTACGCAAAGAGAGAACATACGAAATACTTATACTATATAGTATGTGTATATATTTTTTGAAAAAAAAAAAAAAAAATGTAATAATTTTTGTACGAATCTGAATTCATTGGAGGCACCTAAACAAGAGTAAATATATTTTTTGAATTAATAATACATACATTTTAATCCGGTTTTTAAATGGACCTAGCGATGCCGATCAATGCAGTTCGGTATATATTCTTATGAGTTATAAATACACCTATACTTGTACAAGTATATGCATATACCCGTACATATTTGAAATACAGGCATAAGCAAAAGTAATCACATGTCTGAAGTAAAAAGGAAATGGTGAACGAATTCAAAATTCAAACAGAAAATTAAGACATTTGTTATGATGTCAGTTAATATGGCCGACAGCTAAACAACGCCCAGTCATTTCAATTCGTTTCGAACTGTTTTTTCTGGCTTGTTAATATTTTTGTTTACCATTTAGACTAAATCGCAGCGACCACTTTGCAAATATGAGGAGAAGAAGCGAGTTGAAAACAGCAGGACATCCCCGTAACGTTGCTTTTTTATGACGAAAGTTTTATTTAAATCCGCATATGTATGTATATGTACATGTACTCAGAATACATACCCATACCATTTACATATGTATTTTTGGTATTTATAAATATGTATTAATAAGCCCTGTAGGAACTAAAAAAATTTATAACTAACTGCATGACTCGTAAAAAATATTTATAGTGGTAAACTGCTCTGCACTTTTTTTCAAAATAATTTCTATTTGATAAAAAAATAGTTTTGATTCACGATTATTTTCTACACTGCCAATCCCATTCAACCATTTTACCTTAAAAGCTGCCGCGCGATGTCGATTTGCATTGGTTGTAAATTCATAAACTGAATAGAAGAGATGATAACGAGAAAGTTCTGCATTTGCATTTTGACAAACGACTCTGAATTCAATGATGAATTAAGAATTCGATAAAGGAATTTTGAACAGGATCTCTCTATTAACTTTCATTTAGCCTTTCAGATTACTGTAGGTTATTCCAAGCGCCGACAGTCGGGTAAAGGAACTGCTCCATAATTCAATGCCGTTTAAAGAATTGATTGGTGTGTGAACTAGACCTCAGTGACGTTTCCCAAAATTAAATTGCATTTGTCATACACGTAAGTTGGTCGGGTACCACCGAAGTATTTTTTGCGAGGAAGACGAGATAAGTCTTTTCAACGTCTTGTGTGTTGTTGTAGGTCAGCTTTGATCAATAAGCATGGAAGAAGCCTTTATACCAGTAAAACCGCAAATATTCGATACTTATAATGGTTTGAGCGCTGTGAGATCTTACTGTGTTACCTGGTCAGAAAATGATGAGTTAGAATATTCTCATAAAATTTTGCTTTGTTGTAGAATTATAAAACATTTTTCACGAATGGTGTTAGAGGGGCAGTTCTTGGAAACTAATATCGTTTCGGTAGCGTATGCCTGACAATAGCGTCAGTCTTGTCTTCAGTTGTGTTACTTTGCTAAGATTCAAGTACCCTGCCTCTCATTTATTGCATCAAAATTTAATAATGAATTGAATTCTATCCGTGAGACAAAATGCAAACCAGTGAGTAAGTAAGCTAGGGTGAAGACCAATTGAACCCATCCATTTAAGTAGCTGACTCTATCGTACGCTTTCGAAAAGTTGTTGAATATGGCATCGCATATTGTTTTAAGATTAATTTGCGAATAAAGCCAAGATCGTAGCGGTAGATCTGCCTTTAACAAAGCCGTGCTGATACGTCGATATCAGCTATGAAATTTGGAAGAGAATCAAATTATCAACCAGTTTTTCAAAGAGTTTAGGTATACTAGAGCTGCTTCAAGGCTTTTGTAAAAACTCACCAGAAGTCAGCGATTTCTAAAAGATTATTGCCGGCGTTTGGGTTAACTAAGCTTTTAATAAGACAAGAGGGACTCCATATTCTCCAGGAGTTGTGTCATTTCTTATAGCCGAAATACCCTTTAGTGCACCATTAAATGAGAGCTGCTGATGAAGTTCAGGTTATACTCGGTATAAAGAGTAATATCGTCAAATGATAAATAATTTGAACAATTTTTTTGTCATTTTCTGAGTTTACGCTTAAAGACCCTAAATAAAGAAAGAGGATGAAGTATTGTGAAGCTGAGGGAGCTCAGTTTGTCGACATCATAAATTCAATTCTGCTTTCTCAAAAATGCACAAAGTTAATCATCCAACTTTGTTTTTGAATAAATCTTTCACTCAGTAGAAATCTTTACATATTTTGACCTCTACGTGCCCCAATGCTTGTTTGTTTGCATATTGCTGATATTTTGTTCACAAGTATTTTATAACACACGGCGGCTGAAGCGCATCGAGATCTACAAAAAGTTTATGGAGATGCTGCTTTAAGTGAAACAACGTGCCGAGATTGGACCCGTCGCTTCAAAGACGGTGATTTTAATCTTAACGATCGCACGCATGAAGGAAGGCCAAAAACCTTCGAAGACGCTTGGAGTCATTGCTCAAAGAGGATCCATGTCAGACGCAAAGATACCTTGCTTCAGTATTAGGAGTTACCCGACAGCGATTAAGCATGCTTTGGGAATGATTCAAAAACAGGGGACTCGGGTTCCTTATGAGTTAAAACCAAGGGAAGTTGAACGTCGTTTTTTCGCCTGTGAACAATTGTTCCAGCGGCAAAAAAGGAAGGCGTTTCTTCATCGCATTGTGACGGGTCATGAAAAATGGATTCATTACAGCAATCCAAAGAAAATAAAGTCATAGGGACCGTTCATGCTTCGACGTCGTCACCTCGGCCAAATATTCACGCTGTGAAGGTTATGCTATGTATTTGGTGGCACCAAGTTGGTGTTATTTATTATGAACTGTTAAACCCAAGCGAAACCATCACTGGGGATCGGTATCGACTTCAATTGATGCGATTGAGTCGAGCACTGCGCGAGAAGGGGCCGCAATACGCGGACAGGCATGAAAAAGTGATTCTACAGCACGACAACGCTCGGCCTCACGTTGCTAAACCCGTCAAAACCTATCTGGAAACACTGAAATGGGAAATCCTACTCCACCCGCCGTATTTTCCAGATATTGCGCCGCCTGATTATCACCTGTTCCGATCGATGGCACACGCTATAACTGACCAGCAGTTCTTTTCATATTCATATATCAAAAAATGTCTTGATCCGTGGATAGTCTCAAAAGATGAACAGTTTTACCGCGACCGTATACGAGATCTACCAGAAAGATGGGAAAAAGTAGTAGCCAGCGATGACCAATACTTTCAATGATTCACTTGTAACCATTTTTTCAGAATAAAGTTCTATTTTTATCAAAAAAAAAAAAAAACACCTAGAACTTAGTTGCGCACGTAATAGTAAATATTAGACATGTTAGTTAGCACATAAACTGCCGGCTAACATTTCTCGACGACATAACTACTCACAACAGGCAGTCGTGGAAGCGAAGGCGCTTTTAAGTAGCATATAAATTTTAACAGGAAGTGGAGAAAATGGTCTGGAGACCTGCTGTTAAATATGTACCTGTGTTTCATTGGGAATTCAGTTTACACATTTCAAAGCACCGGTTATGTTAATCAGCAGACATGATATTAAGATCAGAAGGACCTGCGTTCTGGTGATTTGTTCTTAAAAGAATTCAAAGAATATTCTATAGAACATACCAATTATATGAATCATCGATTGTTAACTGCTTGCCACAAATAGCCCAATTAGTTTTAGCAAGTTCATTTCCCTACGAGGAAGGTGCAGACGCACTCGTGTGCGCCATTATGATCAACATATGAGGGAGGCGGCGTAAAAATATATATTTATTTGCTTGACTGTGTGAGTGCAATTTGCAAATTGGTTGACACCATTCCAACTTTAAATGCTAAATATGGATGTGGCATGCGAATGTCCAGTTTAACACACATGACAACAACAATAACTAACCAACCAAATCGACATTTCGCATAACAATGAATGCCATAAACAGATTAACGATAACGACACACGACATACGCGACAGTGTTGCAGCAACAGTAACATCAAAAGCAGCACTAATAGCAGAATAGTGCCATTCATTCACCGTAGTAGGGGCGCCAACCGAATTCATTTGAATTCGTCATTAGGAATCAAATATGGAAACGACTACGAAAAATATTCCCTGACACGCACTCGATACGCTGTGTTGGCACTTGGGAAGGGTTAGAGCGGAGTCGTGTGCATGTAGTGTAGTGGGTGTGCTTGTAGTGAAATTTGTAAACACATAATGACTCAATTTAGCTTCGCTGTCCCATGCGACGTGCAACACCGGCAACAATCAACCAACAGCCTGCAATCAAGCAACTAACCATCCAAGTAGCATTCACTCATTAAGTAGCATTTACGTGGAATTCTTATTCACGGTGAGTGAGTGTGTGTAGCAGTGTCGTGGCGTCAGCGGTGGCCCAGCTCAGACAAGGCGTTGCTGGACGGATTTCCATGTAATCAGTTCGAGTGTGATTAACACGTATGCACACACACATACTCGCTTAAGCATTAATGCTCTAGCAAATATCATGGGTGACGGAGGAGGGATATTTAAATTTAATACAATATTATTTGTTGGAAGTTAGCAAGGGATTGGGAGGCGTCAACAGTTTTTGTAGGGTTGCTGGCGCGAAGTTTATGACTACGGTTTTTGTTTTTTTTTTGTTTTTGCATTAAAAGGCTGAGCTATTTTTTTAACTGCGATAAATGAGTGCGAATAAAATATGAGGATTATTTTGTTAAACCATTCGTTTTCAAATAAAATTGCAGCTGTTAACTAAAATACCTCTGAGCCATTAGGGTGTTGATGGTGATGTGAAGATAATAATACGCGTGTGTGTAAGTATTATTATTATATATATTTATTATAATTAATGTTGGACAGCTCTGAAGCTTAGAAATGCTACAATTACGCCATTACTGCTGCATGACTTTTCTCCAAAGTCGACTAAAGTGAGGTTAGTTAAATACAATCAGTCGGTGGGCAGTGGCTGGGTTTATGGTTTTTGTATATCACTAAAACAACAAATCGCTGTCACATTCTATATTACGTCAGTACATTAGCTGATTCCCCCAATTCGCTGAGAGTCGGTTAACGGTGTGATGGTGTGGCCGACTTATGTCGAGATAGAGTTCAAAGTTATAATTTGGCCCCAGAATTTTTCAAAGTTAAACAAAGCAAAGCGAGCAAGGCCAGTAAATCAAGCTGCATCGGGCCAGAGCCCAGGAATATCTAAACCATCCGAAGGGAGCTATTTGAATGATATAGTAATGGAACTAATCCTTATAAGATTTATGCAACATATCATAAACATGCATTTTTGAGTATTTAAATGTCTGCAGAGTCTCACTGATACGAGTCGACAGGTAGGAACTCCCTGGAATATGTTCTTTCAGTTGACAGAATCACGTGGACAATAAATAGTTTTCTCCTTTTAAATCTCCTGGTTCTGACGATATCTTGTTTGCGATGCTTCAGAAACCAAGTACCTCGGTGGTTCCTGTCCTGCAAGAAATCTATTTGGCGTGTATCGCTCTTAATCACGTTTTCGCCAACTGGAAAAAACGAGGATTGTTTTCACACCCAACAGGGAGGAGAGGTCACGACTCGACCAAGGACTTTAGGCCTATAAGTCATACCACATTTATCCAAAAAGTGTTTGAAAGTTTGATTGATTATCATATCCGAGAGCACATCGAATCCAAACTATCTCCAGCGCAACACGCTTACCTGAGAGGGAAATCCACGGAATCAGCCTTACACGAGGCCTTCTCTAGAAGGGAACAATTCACTTTGGCGGCCTTCATAGATATAGAAGGCCCTTTTAATAACATCAGGGCGGAGTCAATTATCACTGGCTGCAAGAGGGGCTAAAATCTTTAAATTCGTTCACAGGGGGACGCCGCAGAGAAGTGTCCTTTCGCCCCTACTTTGGTTAGTTGTAATCGACGAAGTTCTGGCAATGCTAAATAAGGGTGTGGTTAAGGTAGTAGCATACGCCTATGACTTGGTCCTCATGGTATCGGGACCGTTTCCCTCAGTCATGGCTGTTGTTTTGGAGAGTTTGAGGCAGGCTGTACTCAGTTGCTGGACTGCCACTTGTGGCCTCCGAGTCAACTCTGGCAACACGGAGCTGGTGCTATTTACCAGAAAATATAAACCTACACCCTTTCGACTTCCCAAATTAAACAACAATGTTCTCCCGCTCTCATCGGAAGTTAGGTATCTTGGAGTGATACATGACTCCAAACTCCATTGGAAGCTACACATTGAAAATCGGGTAAAGAAGGCCAGTAGAGCCTTCTATCCCTGCAAATCTATGTTCGGTAAAAAATGGAGACTCAAGCCACAGGTCGTGCTGTAAATGTACAACGCAGTGGTTTTGCCAATTTTAACGTATGGATTCCTGGTTTGGTGGGAAGCTCTTCGGAAGGGCTATAATATCACTAAACTGGGGAGGGTGCAAAGGACTGCATGCATTGGCATTACCGGAGCATGTAAAACTTACCCAGTGCTACTGCTGTCCTTTTCCGTCATTTCCATCGCAGTTCAAAGTGCAATCAGGTTAAAGGAGATTGGCCTCTGGAGACAGTCTCTCAAAGGACATGGTAGCATTTTCGGGCAGTTAACACCGTATTTTTCCGAACTTCGGAAAGATCTCTCTATTTGCAAACTAGAGTTTGAGGATCGTGCTAGAGCAATCTTTCCAAATAGATAGGATTGGATTGAGGGGAAAATCTGCACCGAAGCTTGCACCTCTGTCTTCACGGTTCCAAGATGGAATCGGGAGTCGGAGTAGGGGTTTTCTCTAAATCAGCCAATTTATCTAATAGGTCTATTTATAAGTTCGTGCGGTTTTACAACAGATGGCGTAACTTGATTATTATTCCATCGATCCACATTTCCAAACATTCATTGGAGAGCTACTGTCGTAAGGCACAAACGTCAGTATAAGTTTTTTATTTGAAGCGTAAACAACAATATTTTTACCACACTTGAAAATGTCGAATTTCGTGCCAAATAATGTGTTTTTGCGGGGAATTCTTCTTCATTATTTTAATATGAAGAAAAAAGCAGCCGAAAGTCATCGTATCTTGGTGGAAGTTTATGGTGAGCATGCTCTATCTGAGCGAACGTGCCAGAAGTGGTTTGCACGCTTTAAAAGTGGTGATTTTGGCTTGGAAGACGAAGAACGCGAGGGTGCGCCGCCAAAGTTCATGGATACCGAATTGGAGGAATTGCTCGATCAAGATCCGGCTCAAACGCAAGAAGAGGTTGCAAAAACTTTGGGAGTTGATCAATCAACCATTTCCAAACGTTTAAAAGCCATGGGAATGATCCGAAAGGTAGGCCATTGGGTGCCGTATGAATTGAAGCCAAGAGACGTTGAACGCCGTTTTATGGCATGCGAACAACTGCTTCAACGGCACAAAAGAAAGGGTTTTTTGCATCGAATTGTGACTGGCGATGAAAAGTGGGTCCATTACGACAATCCAAAACGTCGGGCAACGTATGGATACCCTGGCCATGCTTCAACATCGACGTCGGCGCAGAATATTCATGGCCTGAAGGTTATGCTGTGTATCTGGTGGGACCAGCTGGGTGTTGTGTATTATGAGCTACTGAAACCGAATGAAACGATTACGGGGGATGTCTACCGACGACAATTGATGCGTTTGAGCCGAGCACTGCGAGAAAAACGGCCGCAATACGCCGATAGACACGACAAAGTTATTTTGCAACATGACAATGCTCGGCCACATGTTGCACAAGTGGTCAAAACATACTTAGAAACGCTCAAATGGGATGTCCTACCCCACCCGCCGTATAGTCCAGACCTTGCGCCATCCGATTACTATCTCTTCCGATCGATGCAACATGGCCTGGCTGACCAGCACTTCCGTAATTACGATGAAGTCAAAAAATGGATCGATTCGTGGATTGCGGCAAAACCGACCGAATTTTTCACAAAGGGAATCCGTGAATTGCCAGAAAGATGGGAAAAAGTAGTAGTAAGCGATGGACAATATTTTGAATATTAAATTTGTAACCATTTTACGTCAATAAAGTTTCAAATTTCGAAAAAAAACCGCACGAACTTATTCATAGTCCTATTATCTCCTTTAAACTGCCGAACACTGCTAGTGTTTTCCAAGCAGAAGTCTTTGCGATCTCGCAGGCATGCAAAATTTTTAGTCAAGCCGCGATTAAGGCTCTGACGACAACATGGTGCAGAACGAAATTAGTAAACTCATGTAAAGAAGAGATCAAATCTCTTGAGTGTGCAGGTAACATTTCTCTGATATGGGTTCCAGGACATACATAGGAACATAGAGGTAAATGAAATTGCGGAAGAGCTTGCCAGGAAAGGGACTAAATTGGCCTCAGAGACCTCCTACCCGGTCATCGGAATCCCGTTGACAGTTGTTTAAGGGGAACTGCGCAAATTATCTCTCAGGAAAGCGCAGAAATGATGGTGCTATTTCGAAAACCCTTTGTCCCTAATACGATATACTATACGAAGGACTCAGAAAGTTCTTTGGACTCCTCGCCATTCAATTTCCAAACTCGTAGCTGTGTTTACCGGTACACGCGGAAAAGCTAGGGTTACCATTTAACCCCCATTGCAGAAGCTATGAAGATCTTTCAGAGAAGGAGACTGTAGAGCATTTTCTCTGTAAATGTCCGGGTTTCGTATCTAGCTACCTCACTGACTTTGAACGAAGTACTTGTCCGGGCCTGTGAAGATATCAAACACAAATAAATGAAATGTTATGTAATTTTTGGTGACCCAACTAAGCATCAGGTCACCAAAAAGCTTATATGTATTTGTTATCATCCTTTCGCTCGCAACAAATAGAAAATTTTTATACTGAAAAATAAACTGAAGCAGAAAGCCTCACAGAAAAGTCTTTCTATGACAAATATTTTTTCTGCTTTTCGTAATAGAAATATTTGGACTTTTATTTTTCTGCCCTAAATGCTTCCAATGTCCTAATGGTTACTTGAATTTTGGCTTCACGACTTGCTTCAAGTTGTCGGCATAAATTAATGACTTAACTATTGGCTTAGCAATAAATCGATTGTTGGAGCCAAATGTGGTCGATGTTGATGAAACAAAAATTCAGCCAGCATGGTTCGATAGTGCTCGCCATTCAGCATAACGGCAGCTACTTCCTCACTTTAAAAGAAATAGAGACTGATGATGCCACCAGTGCTCTATGAATTTCGCGAACGATTTTTTTTTTTTTTTTTTTTTCAAAGTAAATTTCCACAATTTGAAAGCGTTATTTTTGTGTTAAACGAGTAATGATGATTTGCCAAGCCTTACTGAACAGAAATGTCAACACAGCTTTCCATTCTCAGCAGTTAAACTATAGTTATCGATATCGATAGTTCTCATGCAGGTAAAAAACACTCCATATATGGAGTTTTAAATAATAACTATTTATTCACTCTTTTTTTGTAGCAGTGGTCGCTTCTCGACAGTCAGAAAAATACACAAAAATTAATAACACAAAGAGGGAAATCAGGAATTGGAGCAGCAAATTTGTATTACTTTTGACGTGATAACGTCTTATAATTCGATTTAACAGGCTGCACGCACGAAAAAATGTGTCGTTACCTTGCTCATTAGTGTTACCTTGCTCTTTAGTGTTACCTTGTTCATATGTAGTTACCTTGCTCATTAGTGTTACCTTGCTCTTTAGTGTTACCTTGCTCATTAGTGTTACCTTGCTCTTTAGTGTTACCTTGCTCTTTAGTGTTATCTTGCTCATTAGTGTTACCTTGCTCTTTAGTGTTACCTTGCTCATTAGTGTTACCTTGCTCTTTAGTGTTACCTTGCTCATTAGTGTTACCTTGCTCTTTAGTGTTACCTTGCTCATTAGTGTTACCTTGCTCATATGTAGTTACCTTGCTCATTGCGCATATGTACATATATAAATTCACGTATTTGTATTTGCATATATTAACGTTATTAAAACACAAACTCACTTCTCGGTGTCTGCGAAATAACTCTCCTCTTTTATTCAAATTTATTTACAGTAAACCTTATTTATCTAAAGCTTACATCTAACGAAATCTCTTAAAGTTCTACTCTTACTCTAATTTCTCTTATTGCTAAATTTAAGATTAATATTTAAATATGTAAGTTAATATGTTTGTGTATGTAAGTATGTACGTATGTAGATATGTATTCGGGTATTTATGTGTTATACATGTATGTAGGTATGTATCTTATGTTACAATATGCCTTCTTATTGATTATTATTAATTTGATTCACTTGAAGAATTTAAAATAAAACCAAGTTTGTTAATAATACCAGTTGTTTTAATGTTATTATTGTATTATTAATTTTTTTATTATATATGAAGGAAAAAATGTATTTTAATATTTACCATATACCTTATAAGATATGTTGTCTATACTAATATTATAAAGAGGAAAACTTTGTTTGTTTGTAATGAATAGGCTCAAAACTACTGGACCGATTTTAAAAATTCTTTCACCATTCGAAAGCTACATCATCCACGAGTAACATGGATTATATTTTATTTTGGAAATAGGGCTCGAGATATAGGTCAAAACGTGGACCCGGGTAACCTTCGGATGTGTATGTACAATATGGGTATCAAATGGAAGCTGTTGGTGAATGCTTTAGTCCAGAGTACTTTTCATGCCGCTCCGTGACTAGGGTCTCGAGATAGAGACCAAAACGTGGACCCTAGAATGTGTTTGTACAATATGGATATCAAATTGAAGCTGTTGGTGAATGCTTTAGTACAGAGTATTTTTCATGCTGCTCCGTGACTGGGGTCTCGAGATATAGAACAAAACGTGGACCCGGGTAACCTTTGGTTGTGTATGTACAATATGGGTATCAAATGAAAGCTGTTGATAAGTGCTTTAATACGGGGTAATTTTCATACCTATTGATGACTAGGGTCTGGAAATATATGCCAAAACGTGGACCCGCCGTGTCTTTGCACCGAATTAAACCAAACTTACACACATTGTTAAGAAGGTATTGAAGATGGTTTCCGTATAGTTTAGATACCTATTGGTAGATAGGGTCTGGAGATATAGGTCAAAACGTGGACCCGGGTAATCTTCGGATGTGTATGTACAATATGGGTATCAAATGGAAGCTGTTGGTGAATGCTTTAGTTCAGAGTATTTCCATCCGCTCCGTGACTAGGGTCTCGAGATAGAGACCAAAACGTGGACCCTAGAATGTGTTTGTACAATATGGATATCAAATGAAAGCTGTTGATAAGTGCTTTATGATATGTTATGTTATGTTATGTTATGCTATGTTATGTTATGTTATGTTATGTTATGTTATGTTATGTTACGTTATGTTATGTTATGTTATGTTATGTTATGTTATGTTATGTTATGTTATGTTATGTTATGTTATGTTATGTTATGTTATGTTATGTTATGTTATGTTATGTTATGTTATGTTATGTTATGTTATGTTATGTTATGTTATGTTATGTTATGTTATGTTATGTTATGTTATGTTATGTTATGTTATGTTATGTTATGTTATGTTATGTTATGTTATGTTATGTTATGTTATGTTATGTTATGTTATGTTATGTTATGTTATGTTATGTTATGTTATGTTATGTTATGTTATGTTATGTTATGTTATGTTATGTTATGTTATGTTATGTTATGTTATGTTATGTTATGTTATGTTATGTTATGTTATGTTATGTTATGTTATGTTATGTTATGTTATGTTATGTTATGTTATGTTATGTTATGTTATGTTATGTTATGTTATGTTATGTTATCTTATGTTATGTTATGTTGTGTTGTGTTGTGTTGTGTTGTGTTGTGTTGTCTTGTGTTATGTTATGTTGTGTTATGTTATGTTGTGTTATGTTATGTTATGTTATGTTATGTTATATTATGTTAATGTTAACTCATTCTCTATATCCATACAAAATATCTATCAAACAAATAAAATTAAAATTTTGTTTTGAAAAATGCAACCATTCAATCAGTGTTTTCTTATGACGTTATCACGTTAAACTATCGTCAGTAAACCGACTTTACAGACAACCTCTTTTTTTTTTACAAAAGTTCCTCTGCGAAATCAGAAAAATGGGTAACGCGAACACTTGCTGAACAAACTACTGGCCTCCACTATTCGCCACAATCAATTTCCAATACACATTTCCGCAGTAGCATCCGCACAAACCAACTCCAAAACATATAAATAAGTATTGTATATACATATTTATACATGTACATATGTATATACAATACTAATATGTAATATTTTATGCAGGTAAAAAAGTTATTAAATCGCTAGACGCGATTGTAGCGATAAGTTATTGCGATATCGATCGTTGCTGCATTGGATATCGAAACCACGGTCCAAGGGAAGCAAAGCAAAATAAAATAAATAAAAGTAGAAAAACCGCCCAAAGTTAGTAGGAAAAATGTGCTGTTTTTAATTGAAAAGAGAAGTGCAACCTATGCGCAAAAAAAAAGGGATGAAATATCAGCCACACAATCGACAGGTAACGCAATAAAATGCCAGTTAGACTCTTCAGCTGATCAAAGAGTCTAAGAAGAGCTTGCTTTACCTGGAAGCCTGCCTATTCAAAAGCTCTGCTAGCGCCGATATGCTGCTCTCATAAATCCTCATCTCACAATAAATTGTTACTATGACAGCAAAAATGCGAAACCCACCCAACGCCAGGAGTGTGGACTCTGCCCACTTGCACAATGCTATTGTTATTCTTATTTTGATATGTATCGATGCTATTATACTTATACTATGTATATACACACTCATTGTATGTAAGTAGTTAGCTTTCAGCTGATTACTCACCAATCGATCCATCTAGCGAGTAGGCATTACGCTGCCATGCCCACGTACATAAATCACAGGTGGTAAGTCCGTCCGCTGCGACGCTGTCATCCAGAAAAGGTGGGCGTGGTGGTGGCGGTACAAAACGCCCATTCCACAGACCATTTTCGCTGGCATCGAACGCGAGCGGCGATTCAAATGTGTCCTCTTCGATGGCATTCGACCACCAATCTGCATCGTTTTCAGGCAGATAATTATTACTCGACGCGCCATCATCTAGCGGACTGAAACTACTGCTGCCATCACCAGCGTCTGTATGTAACGTCGCCGTAGCTGCAAAATCTCTGGTGATAGTCGAGTCGAATGGCGAAAGTAGCTGATTACCAAAAGCTGGCGATGGAGTGGCAGAGCCATCGTTTGACTGTTGTTGGTGATTGAGGTGATGGTGATGAGCGTTCTGGGCGCCAGACAGCGAGTCAAGCCGCGAGTTGGGAAACACCGTTCGCACAGTTGTAGTGGCTCCGAGAAAGATATCCGCTCCAATTGGACCGGGCAGGCGGGGAAACATTTTCTGTACTGAGTTGAACTGTTGTAACAGCTGTTGCCAAGCGGATTACTTTGGCAGTAGCTGTCACTAGTTGGCGGATGGCAATTGGCTGTTGGCGGTTGATGGCGGTGCAGCGTTTAATTTTTGTCTTAGACGATATTTATGTAAGTGCTGCAGTTGTAGTGGTTGGATCTGAAAATAGTAGGATAAGTGAGGCTTGAATTAGGAATATGAAATAGACTTTGTAATATGTATATGTATGTATATGTATGGATATATTTTTATGCAATTGCAAATATGCACCCAATATTTGAATTTTTTGTTTTTCCAAAATATTTTTACAAAATATAACTAGTAAGTAATTCTATTGCGCATATAATAGAGATAGGACTAGGATCAGTTTCTCATTGCGTTCTGATCGGTTGATGATAAACAGCTTTTTTACAGCAAAATCGCACACAAAAAACGATTAATGTGTGAGAATATGTGGATATCTCAGGAAGAGCTCATGCCTACTGAAAAAAAGACCATCTAGATGGAGCTTCACAAAGCCACTACGGTGGCTTGAGGTATGTGAAAGCGGTCTTCAGGATCGGTTAATCGGAGCCATCTGTAATATTTTTTATTTGAAAAGCTGCAATAGAATCAACAAACACTCTGTCTCTTTATCTACACAAGGTGACCTAATTCTACACCTAAAGCTTTTTTGGATTTCAAATGAAAGGGCTCTTGGTTTCATACATTCATAGCCGCACTGACCCTTCTTCTCTGGAAATAAAGGATTGCTTTCCTCTAAATACATGGTATCTATAGATATAAATACATACATACATAGAATAAGAAAATGATTCCTTGTGCAAATAAAATATGTGTAGCTAAAATTTCTCTGACTCAGTTCGGTAAGCAATAAATAAACATTTTTGGGGCATTGACAACAAAATAAGGCAAAAAGACTGGTTACTTCCGTGCAATAGTGCAGACGTAAATGAGGAAGTGATAAATAGCAGGTCAGGTATAATGATGTAATTAATTACAATAATAGTAATCTCAAAGTATTTTAATAAATATTCCTGAGAAAGACTTGCATGAAAATTTGTAGAAATCCACGCCTAGTGAG
Organism: Anastrepha ludens; assembly: GCF_028408465.1. Classification (NCBI taxonomy): domain Eukaryota; kingdom Metazoa; phylum Arthropoda; class Insecta; order Diptera; family Tephritidae; genus Anastrepha; species Anastrepha ludens. The sequence goes on along the minus strand of NC_071500.1, from coordinate 55,603,491 downwards.
GCCGACGTAGCACATGTCAACTCTTTTATTTAAAAGTTACCTGCAGTTCCTTCGCATTATTCTTTCGAATTTTGCAACATTAAAGGAGTAGACCAATGCAATACTGAAAATTTTAAAATAACCAATAGAGAATTTCATTTCATTTCATTTGTGGAAACTGAAAAACAACATGTTTTAGAGAACGCGGAAGAGTACAAAATTACCAAATACCTTATTCGAGATTTACGCAAATATAAAAAAGGATATTTGGCGAAACAGAAACGGATGAGTGCAAGTCAAAAAGTTTTGAATCCATCTCGCGAAAAAAATGTTCAATTTATTTTAATATTTTTGTGATAGCCAATAAATGTACTCTTAAAAATTTAAGTTTTACTTATATAAGTAGAAATAATAAAAATAAAAAAATTTTGTTTTAATAAAAATAGTTTGTAAGCTAACTGCCACAGCATCAAAGAGTAGTTTGATGTTGTGATTGCAAAAAAGCGACAAAAATTATGTTGCACACATGAAATTGGAATTAATTAATATTGGATCAAACAGTAGCTATCAAACTTTGTGGTAATATGTAAAAATTACAAAAACAAAAACTCGTTCACCTGTAAAATTCTGTTTCTGGCGTTTACGCCATTTTTGGGCACAGTGTTCGATATGTTGCATGTGAGGTAAGAGCCACTGACTCAACATCCTGTTAAAACGTATCCTTCAAACACATTTTCGTTTTCTCGACTAAAATTTACCGCTACAACAGCGACATTTCTTTGGTTTACAAACACAAAACGACTGATTGACGAGCTCACAAAAAATTTCATTGATGGCATTTTGATACAACGAGTTGTGATGGAATTCCTATGCACCCCTCAACAAATTCTCTTTGACAGTAATGACTGGTATTTCAGTACAAGTTTAACTCTGCTTTCGCACCTAAAAATTTTAAAACTTTTTGCTCAATATAAATTTCTGCAGATTTATTTGTTTTCCATATTTTGCCCTGCTGTGGAGAAAGCGAAATCGAATTTATCGCATCGGCAATTTGATCTGTCTGTTGAGTAGCTTGCACATTAATAGGCAGTTAGAAAACAACTCTTAAGCTGAAACTAGCCAAGAGCGCATATGATTTAGTAATTCGACGAAAACCTTCGTACCAAAATTGACAAAGCAGAAAAATATTTATCTTACTATATTATAAATCGATTGGACGGAAGCGGCATGAAAACCTTGAAATCCACATGGAAGTTAAATATACGGGGCGATTAACAAAAGTTCGGTAAGTAAATGCTTTTTTTTTGTTTTTGAAAAATTTCAAAATTCTTCGCTTAACGCTTCGAGTCGAGAAAACACTGCTAATAGAAATTCCACCAGCGGTGCAACGGGAAATCCATTTCTGAATACTTTACGGCTTTCGACGTCAACTCAAGCTTGGGGACATTTTTAATGAGTTCCAAACTGCATATAAAACAGTCACTCCATCTCCTAAGACCGCTTGTAAGTGGTACCAAAGATTCCAGATGGGAAATTTTTCTGTGGAGAATAAGCCTCGCGAAGGACGACCAAAATCGTCGACGGACGAGATAAAATACGGTGAAACGAAAATTATTTGAAAACATGAAAAACGAGGAACTGTGCTGCTACTTCTTACACCCCGATAATGCGCTAGCTCACACTGCTGAAACGACAAGTAACTTCATTGCGCTTTCTGTCAATGCCAGAATCAGAGAATGTGATTTCAAGTTATTTCCAAAAATTAAAAAAAAAAATTGGGAGGAAGAGTCTTTGGTAGATATAATAAATGTGGTTAATGCTGAACATAAGAAGCTGCAAAAACGAGCGTTTGAGCCTGTTTTAAAGAGTGATTTTACTGATAAAAAAATGTATTGAAATTAATGGTGATTATGTGAAGAAGACAAAAAGTAATGAAGATGAAAATTAAAAAATTAAATGTATCCTTATTTTAATTCAATTTACCGAACCCCCGTTTATATATTTACTAGCGATTCTATACACTATCGACTGTGTATTTGCGGATGTATATTAATAAGATTATTTATAATTTATTGTAATTTTTATAATTAATTATTTATGATTATTTTTATATATTTATATTACTTAGAATTATATTAATTTTTTAAATACATAAATAAATTTAAATTTCTAGATTTCTGTTTTACTTCTGCTTACACTGCCTCACGTTCCGTCACTTTTCGCAGCACGTACACCAACTTTTCTCTGCCCCTTTATTATTTGTCACAGATTTTACGTTCGAGTGCCTTGGTCTCGTTCTGCGGTCAACGGCGTTAATAGCCGCGAATTGCGGCACTCGCCTGCCTCCACCCGATCTCAATCGTTTCCCTGCACACCTTTTCGTTTACTAGTATTTCGAGTATTATATCACAAACAGCGGCTAATAATTGTGCGAATCATTGCAATGAATGTGGTTGGATCAAAGCGTAAAAATTCGATTTTCTCAATTTATTTTTTCTCTCCATATTTTGTGGTTACTTACTTCAACTTAATGCCGGTACTCACTCCATCGATCCATCACTCCATCACATAGCACTTCAGTGTTTTATGAGCAGAACAAATCGGTTTTTATTTACAGCCAATATTCATTCCTCATAATTTATACGAGTGCACACATTTCTCATTCCAGTCCGGTCCCATTCTATTCGGTTGCTGAAGTTTTATGTGTTTATTTCCCCACAATTCCTGATTTATACAATAATTTTTTAAGACGAATCAATCACAATGATTATGATAAATGATTTGAGCATTGTTTTTGTTGTTATCGCGTTTTTTTGCGGTGTAATTGTCTTGAACCAGTTATTCTTGTGGTCGGTCGCTGGTGCGATCAAATTCGCTGTCTTAATGATTCAAAACAGGAATGTTATTGAGTATTTTTTCCAACTTTAATAGCACGAAAGCGTTCACTTTCACATAGCAGCTTTGTAAGCATATTTATGTACATACATACATATGTATGTATTTGAATAATTTTCATAATTTTGTAATATTTTTTTAAGGCTTAGATGGTTTTGGTGCGTTGCGTGTAATTTGGCTTGATTGCTATCGTTTTGTAGAGTGATCACTAATTGACCTAATGAGCTGGCATTGCGTATGACCTGATTGGGGGGCATAAACTCTCAATATTCAAAATTTGATAGCAACTCATTTGGGCTCGGTAATTTTCACAGTAAAAAGAAAAAATTTGCATTATATGCGCGCATTTAAAAAATAATGTATACAGGGTGTCCAAATACATTAATTTTTAGTAAAGGTACAATTTTTTGTTAAAAGTTCTCCTGCAAATTTGCTGTTGAAATCGCACGAAGGTATTCAGGCTTGAAGTTCTGCGTGTTGCTCTGCCAACTTTCCCAGTGGCTCTTAAGTGAATCGTTTTCAAAGAAGAAAGCTTGGCATTTTGAAAATGATGAATGCGTAGTTGTTGAATTGACACAGCCATGATGGACTAAAACTATTTAAAAAAATTACAGGTCACATTTTGTATGGAGATTAATTTGATTTGGTATATATATTTTCATCCTATTTACTCTAGTAACTCCAACAAATTTAAACAGTTTTAAAGGAATAGTATTTTAAATTGTGTACATAATTGAATTGAAAGCAAAATAACTTATAACCCATAGCCTGTATTTACCGGCGTTCCTTTCGAAATAATACCTGAGATGGTACGCAATAAAGTCGGGTGAAGAATCTAAGATTGCGCAACTTTAAACTTTAATGCTTTTGTGCTTATGAGTTCATTCCACTTGTATAGCCATCGGCTGTAAAAGGAAAATAAATCGACTATAGTAGTAAAACTACATTTTGTCCTCAGGATTAGTTAAGAGCCACTGACAACGTTATGATGGCCGAATTCCAAATCTCTAAAATTGGGCAACTCCATTAAGGTAAAAAATTAATAAAGTGCGTAGTTTTGGGCTACCCTGTTTCTTTTTCATTCATACGAAATGTTCAAAGAATCACAAATTTTAGCATACATTTGTTGGCTCATATTTTTGCAGCTGCTGCCGTTGCTGCTGTTGTGCGACCGCAGCAATCATTGGCCAAAATCTTGTTAACAAGCTTCATTAACGTCATTTTTATATAACCTGTTGATATATGTATGGCCGACTAAAAGAACCAACTGACGGTTCAGCTAGGCAGACAAGCGGTACGCCAGACCGCGAGTGAGCTAGTTGGCTGAGCTGTTCCAATGCAGGCAAATTCAGTCATGTTGCACGTCACACAGTCATATTTAGTTGCTGTTTGTCGGCATGAAAATCACATACCACTTATTGTTATTGTTGTTGATATCTACTGTTTGGTGGTAACTATTTTGCATTCACCACCACCCTTCGCGCAAATAACTTTTGGTTCGGCTGATTGGCCGGCTGCCTTGTCTTGTTGCTACTAATGTTGCCGATTATTTTGGTTATAAGCAACAAAAAAAAAAGTCGTATAGTTTATTTTTAATTTTTTTGTTACAGTCTTAATTAAAATTGGCATTTTTGTAGCGCTGTTGTCGACGTTTTCTGCAATGGTGATTGCAGCAACAGTGACGTTATTATTCTTATTTTCGTACCTGTTGCTGCACTCCTCAACATAGGCGTGTGACTGATGAAAGCTAACCACTACTTTATAGCAAGTTTATGCAAGTATTTTGCTTGTACACGCCCACGTTTCTTCAATCTGCATTGCCGCGATTTGGCTGCATGTTGTCGGCGGTTTATTTGACATTTAGAGGCTGAGTACGCTCTACTGGCCTTTTCAATTTTCCTTTATTAAATGGTGTTATTATATTCGAATGAAGTCATGCATTTGAAGTATACGATGCTTGATGACAGCTGATTGCGTTCATTTGAATTTTATGAACAACGCTGGCAAACCAAGACTCTCAAGTGCACATTTTTAACTTTTGGTGGAAAATCGATTATAGGTCCTCGAAATTTGAATATTTTATTGAAGTGTCTGTTTTCTTGAAAGAAAAGTGAAAGTGTTGATTTATGATTAGAGACTGAAATTTACCTTTATTTTTTTAATTTCAAAAAAAATAAAAAAATTAATATAGTAAAAAAAACTAAAATATATAAGAAAAATATGCGCATAGTTTTTTAGATGTAGATGAATCTTTTCCGATTTGAAAAAATGTTGAGCGTATAGATCGCTCGAATATTATTAATAATCAACTTATTCGACCAGATAATATGTACAATCGTATATCAAATTATGTTTTTTTGATCAGAAGTAAAAACGAGTTTTTTCGAGAGTTATGTTTTCGCTCGAATATAATATATTTTGAGAGTTGTTCTCAAAACTAAAAATTAGCTATTTAAATTTCTTCTTTTTGGCAGCAAAAAAGAAATGATTTGTCGGAAAACAACATGTTGATTTTGCACCGTGCACCAAAACCGATATTTATACCATCCAACAGACATCAAATTCACCTCATATGGTTAGAAAAAGTTGCTACCCTTGCAAGGGGCCCCCTGGGAGAAATATTCAAAATTCGTCTGTAGTGATACCATACAGTGGAAAGGGGAGGGAAGGGACGAAGGGGCCTTGAAGTTAGAGGATGACGACCATGTATCACAGACAGTGTCTAATTTACGTTCGTAATTAGTCGCTTCAAGCAACTGATGAACTTCGTCAGATGTGAGATATTTCAACTCGTAATATCCACAGGTGTAGCGAAAAAGTGATAGCCCAGATGTCTAAGTCTTTGTCCGACGAAAGCAGTGCTGCTGAGAAGAAGGAGCTCGTTCCACGACAGCCGGTTCTACGTTACCGAAACGACCCGGATTTATATCCGGCCAAGGACTGTCACTACAGCAGCATTTACCGTATGTAAGTGTGGGGAATGTTTATGCTGCTACAACAACACAGAAGAAGGTGCTGAGATGATTCCACCTCGTCTTCCAGAAAGCTTCTGCAGAACGGACTTGAGACAATTACAAATCTCACTACATGGACATCTGACGAATAATATTCAGTAAGGACACCCACCAAATTTGAGAGCTGCAGCTTTGTTAGCCTTAGAAGTTCCATCGAGCGCCTCCGATCTATTTGCCGACCGAAGGGTCTCGCGACTTTGCCCGATTGCGCAATAGTCCAACGGTCGCTGAGTTGACGTGAGGTCCATTTTTCCTGAAGCAGACCACAGGTGCTCAAAGGAGCCCCAATCTTCTCATTTTGCGATTAAAACATCTCCAGGGTTCCTTGTCTAGTCAGAACATCAGTCCAGCAGTTTCCCTCTATGCCGCTGTGACCGGGAACCCAAATGAGCCTGATCGAATTATTCGAATGCAATTGAGAGATACACCAGACATTTCCCGATTAATTTTGAACGCAAGGCCCTAATTGCCACTTGTCTGTCGGGGTAAATATTTAAATCCTTTATAGTAATTACCGAAGAGAGCAACCGTTCGCTTCTTTCTTAATTGTGGGTTCCTCCGCTTGAAGCACGCTACAGTGGTTCGGAAGTCTAAAATTGAGCTTGATGAGGAGCTTCTCGCAGAATACTTGCCCACCTACTCTTCCGTCCAACTCCGAGTCCTGCCTCCAAATGTTGTACCCTGCTCACTCATCCCTTGAGGAAATATGAGTGGAAAAAGTTCCGCCCGGTCCTAACGTGAGTGCACAATAATACAATACCATGGAGATGAACTCAATGTTTTTAGGAATACTAGAGTGTCCGTAGCTTAAGTCTAGATTATGTCCCGAACGCCTCAATCTGATTGCGATGCGTGCAGCGGTAGTTTTTTCTGCAATGCCCTCAAATGGGTCCCTGTAGTTTTTTTCTTTTTGATCGAGTCAAAAAAGCACTATGGGGAATGCCCTTTAACAACCGGAAGCAATGGAAAATTCGAAGACGGCTCTAATGGCCACACCGAAAATAAAGTTCCAGAAATGTTTCGAGAGTTGAATCAAACGCTAACATATCATAAGGTTATTGCAGCTGATGGGACGTACTTTAAAGGATATAATATCACTTTTGAGCGGTATTTTAAATTTTCTGAATATATTCCGACAACTTCTTGATCGATGTGGTACGATAGTAACTGAGTTTACACAATAAAGTTTAAATATTTTTGTTGACTACGCACATTATTAAAATACAATTTTGATACACAAACATTTCGCCGTCTTTCACGTCAGTGGCTTCTCGTGATGTGCATTGAAAGTGAGCTGTATGTTAAACAGAGTTTATTTCATTTATTATCTGATTTCTTAGAAGCAGGTTGTTTAGGATAGTGCATATGCCTGCACTTCTGTTCTTAGAGTTCACCGTCCTTCTTAGTTCTTTAGTTCGTCATCCTACTCACAGCGGGCTACTCTGTACAGGACAGTAATCTAACGACTACTGTACAGATCTAGCACAGATCTAGTGTTTGGGCTCAGTCTCCACTTCGTGCCTATGGTTCCTCTGCAGGCATATGTACAGGGCTAAAAAAAGGAAACAAAATTTACCTTCTTTAATAATTAAGTATATACAATATGGAGTTATGCCGCGTGTGGAACAATGATCCCAGTCTAAGTATAAAAGTTGTTTCAAAAATAATGCAATTCTCAGTACTGATCAACTAATTTTTTATTCTTTTCATCTTTTTCATACTTTTATCTTATTTTCTCTAAGAACGTTCGATTTACGCTTAACCCAAATCGATTGAAGGCATTATTTCAAGATGTTTTTGGTTTTTTATCCTGCAGTGATCGTGATCACGTCTTCATCATAAGTGGTTAAGTTGGCGTTGGTTTTCAATTTCATTTTCATACTCGTATCACACAGCCCGAGTACTACCTACTAGCAGTTATACCTATACATATCCATATGCAACTAGTAGCATATGTGCAAATGTTTATAGGTATGCACCAGCCTGTGCATTATGATCTGTTGGCCTTTGCTGCGCGGTGTTGGCAATAACAGCTCAGCGTTGATTGTGTCAGAATGTGTCAGAAATGCAGACAAAGCTCCTTACATGTGCTGACATATACATATATGTACACTCATACTTACATATGCGAGTATACGAATTGTCTATAGCAGCGGACGGGCACTTTGGAGAATAAGCAAATCCTTGTACATCAATGCAACAACGATGATGGTGGCAATTCGACGTTATGTATTGTATGTTGCAATTGCTTTTGCCGCTATTGTACCGCATCGAATTGTGCGCGCGCAGCGCAACCAATTGCTGCTCATCCGTTGCTGTAATAAAAACAGCAACAACGAAACGATATTTTTTTGTTTACAGAAAATTGCTCATTTTGTTGGCTGATTGTCTTTTGAATTTTTATTGCTTCAGCTGAAGCAGCAGCAAAATATGTATGCACCTACGATTATATGTGGCATGAATGCCAGCTTTGCGTCAGCCTATTGCTGTGCCTACTGACTTGTTTGTGCTGATTTTTTGTTGTTTTGTTTTCTGTTCTTTTTGACTCAGCGCCTTGTGGTTATGCTTAGTCCGCCGATTATCTCACTTTTGATGATATTTTCAGTGATTGCTTGGCATGGATTCCTTTTGTTTTTTGTTGATTCTGTTCCTCCTTCTCCTGTTGATGCTGCATTCCGCCATTCCTTTTCGTTTTCTGTTTATGGAGTGTTTAATAGCGGTGTGTAGGCATATATGCATAAATATATGTATGTAAGTATGTATGTACGCAATAGCTGGAACAAACACGATTTGCAAGTTTTGCCTGCCACAAAAGTCATGTGCGATTGTGGAACAATACAGGCCAAAGGTGCCCGACGACCGGGTGGCCGCCACTCGACACTGCCTCATAATTTATCGCACGTCCTTTGTAGGTCGTTTCGACGTTGGACCAGCATCCCTTTGTGCATATGCACTAGTGTGTAAGCGTGTATGTGTATGGCTGTTGCACTTTCTGTTATTGCATTCTGGTTTTTGTACTTTGCGCTCATTTTTTAGCCTTCAATAATTACATTTTCCATCTACTTTCGCAGGCTCTTAGAGAACTTTCCAGCTAAGCTCTACCAATTATGACTAAGTGTACGCTAAACCACATTTCGCATGTGTATGTATGTATGTAAATACGAAAATATTCAAACATAAAATCGCATACGTACACGTAGAATGTTACAAACATAAATACATTCGTACACTGGTATTTGCTGCCGCATTTACGGTAATTGTTGTTGTAACAATTTGATTTGGCGATAAAATCCATAAATAGTGTCATAAATTTAAAATAGCCAAGTAATTTTTGCTATTGGAAAATTTATTGCTAATTGAATGAGTACCTCAACGTTAGTTTTATTTTAATTGGCCGCGCGAATGTTGACTAGTTAGCCGTGGTGTGCGCATGTTGGAGGCTGGTTTAAGCCATTCAAAGAGGTATCGCTTGCTGTAATTCACTCTAACTGGTCCACCATATCCGTCATTGTTCGATTTGTTTAACGTGTGGTAGGCGATGTTAATCACAAGAGTAGTGAGATAAGTGGAATGGTACAAGTGGCGCAGATTTTAAATGGAAAGAGTGGGCCATAGACAAGTGCATGGAAGTCTTGATTAGATTGGCATTAATTATTGAAAATATTGAACGGAAAATAAAGACTTTTTTTTATGAAATTATTGTGCAATATTTACATAACCAGCAGACCACGGATTGCCACAGATGATAAATAATTTTATAGAAGTCTGGCACGATATTATGATAATGTAGGGTGATCAGATAAGAACGATAACAAAATAAATTTGTTAAAGTATTTATTAATTTACTTAAGTCCTACGTAAGAATAGTTCATTTATTATTAAATAGTATTCTTCCATAATTGAGAAATGGAAGTAACTTAACAGATTGAATGTGTGCCGTTCAAATAATTGTAAAATTCAATTCAGGATATTATGAAACAAGACTTTGATGAAAATAAATCAAAAGCTAAAAAATTTGAAAAAAAATTCCGTTCTCATAAGGTTCTATAAATTTGAGTATTTATAGCATAAATAATTCTAACTTGTTTCAAAAAGCAGAGTTCATTATACCGAAGATGTGACTACTATTCGGAAGTGTAGTGGTTCGAGCATACGCGCTTGAAACAGCAAATGAGAGAAAAAGTGTTTTCTAATAGCGGTCGCCCGCCACCGAATGTATTTCTGTCATGAAAAAGCTCCTCATAAAAAACCATTTGCTGTTTGGAGGTGGAGTAAAACTGTAGGTCCCACCATTGGTCGAACAACATCAAAATGCACGCCACCCAAATATCTAACAGAAATGTACGCATTTATTAATTAATTTTTATACTGAAGGCAGCGTTGATGGATGTGAAAATGGATGCATTCTATGTATGTACATATGTATAGAAGAAAGTGGCAATCAAATTTCAATGAAACAACAGTCACGCGAGATATGAAATGGAATTTGGCACTATTTTGAAGTTATATTCAAGCCGCATCACTCAAACGGCCGCTTCAGCTTCGCTTCCAATTTTTTAAATTTCATGTCCGCCATATTGGATCCGCCATTTTGAATTGTTGAAATCTGACTTCATATTCGTAATCAGAGACCCCAAAACCTGTACATAGCGGTATTAAAAGTTATAAATTGTTGGTGTTTTGGGAATTATGAATTTTGGCCACTTATAAGGGTCTCCTGGTCCACTGTGCAGCGTTTCAAGCGGCTCAATATGTGTGACGTTCTTTCGGTGATAGTATCTTGGCTGCCTTGCTGGCGTAGAAAATTTTCTTGGCTTTGGTTCAGCCCGAAGGAAATAGTCGAGTAGTGCCAATTCGTACGATTGCGGCATTCAATTGATAATGGCTCTCCATGAGTTCGTCTGTTGTCAAATTTCTCCTCCATAAATTCGAACATGGTGTCGCTTTTATGGCATCTAGTGTCTTGCTTCCCCATCTGCACCAAATTTCAGATACTCGTATATGGATGTTGTCGAGCTGTGACTACTGAAAGTAGATTAACATCGCTCTATATCGAGGACAATGGACGATCAAACAGTCAACCTTTATTCGATTCAAAAACGGTAATTTTGCTTTGCTCGCATACTAAAGCCATGATTGCAACCCACTTTAAGACGAAATTCCCGTTGCGAATTCATAAGCCGGAATTTCATATTTTATTTTTTATTAATTTCCACACGTTCACACATAAATGTGAGACAATGCGCGATAAAATTGCAAGACTTAGGTACTGAAAATTTTAACAGCTGCTGGGACATAACAATTGGAAGAACTATCACTGCCACTTGTATTCGCAGGTTCGTATACGCAGATTCCCTTTTGATACAGTTTCTGATAAACTTCTTTAATGAGGTAAAGTTGAAATCTATAGAGGTATGAAAAACACTTTATATAATATTACTAAAGGCTAGTTTTTCACCCAGAAAATTGTGAGAAAATGGCTCTACAAATTTTTGCTCTGAGGTTATGCCTCCATGTGAGTTGATTTGTTGGTACTTTAGTTTTTACAAGCAATTAGCCATAAATATTGTATGTTTTCTCGCCGACACCATAACGACAAGCCAAATCAATGAATGAGTAAATTATTTTAATAAACTCCAAAAAATGGTAAACATTTTAATTGACTTCATTTTATAAATGTTGCTTTAAGCATTCATCCTAAAATGGACATTGGTTTCAATAAAATTTAAATAAATGCCAAATATATTGATTGTAGAAAGCAGTGACCATAAGTGACCATAACCAGATGTCGGCCACAGTCAGTTAAGTTAGTATTTTTCCAGCTAAATACCATTCAAATTTTAAATAAGAATTTGTAAACTAAGCGGTGTTGTTGATAATATGAGTTTTTTTTTTTGTAATTTGGTTTGAATTAGCTGCAATAAAATTGATTTGATAAAAGGCCACAAAACAAGGAAAAATAATAGAAAAGAGCAGCTAACAATGATATTTATCGTTTTAAAAAAAAACCAGCTCTAAAAAATTTAAGCTGTTGGCTATGAGCTAGGAGCGATTGTTGAGAAAATTCATTAGATGCATATAAAGGGATTAAAATGGGCAATAAATTTTTATAACTTGTTTAATTTCATTTTTACGGCAATATAATTAGCCAAGTGTGGGGCATCAGAGCAGATACTCAACCAGGGAGCTTGGCGGGCTATGTAGCTCAACAAGTGGTAAAAAAACAGGAAATATAATACCGAGTATGTGTGTAAACACATGAACATACATACATATGTATGTATATATGGGCACGAACGCAATTTTAATAACCCACCACAGATTGCCCACATATCTAGGGCTCGAGGCTCCTGGGAATTTTCGTTTGCTTAGAATTTACTTCCACGGTTGTGGAGCTTGCTTCCTGCCCCTCGTTAAGTTAATAAATATATATGTAAATTAACAATATTCATATTTGCTGTGCCCCAAGGTAATAAAGCGCTCACACTTTCACACATTTTCCAAATTTTTTGCTGTGACTTTCAAATGAGGTTAAATGAAAATTTAACGCACTGTGGAAGCCTTTATATCATTATGATACTCGTGACTGAGTAAATTAGATTGAGTTTATGGAATCACGAAAGAGAAATAAAAAATCTCATATTATATTGTAGCTATTCATTCAAATTCATATTTAGCCATAATGTGTTTCAAGAGAGAAAGAGCTTCTGTTACAGAAAACGACATCTCTCAACACCGACGAAAATTGTACTTTAGCACATTAAGTGCTAGCCCCTGGGAAGGCCCCAAAAAATCCTAATCCCTACATATACACACATACAATTACATATACCTATATATGTATGTAAGCATGCATAAGTATGTTTAAAAAAATATTATTTATAGGCATTTTTAGGTTTTCCAACCAAATCTAGTATAATAATTTATATAATTTAATAATTTAAGCGGATTAGGGGAATTTTCGATCACAACATTGTCGAAATCCGACAATTAATTTCTATTGTGAATGAAAAATAATATATTACAACTTTGAAGGAGAAGAACAAGGAATACTGAATGAAATGCTAGTTCGCTTAACACGTACCAAATTACAGTAATTGTTTTGATATTTCGGAGCAGTTTGAGAAATTGCAGTTTAAGATTTGTTTAAATGAATGATTATTTCTTAGTATTACGTCAGCTAACACCTCCATTTGTTGCCTGCGGTCCATATTTTACTTTAAGACCGCCATCTGTCTAGACTAAGGTGAAGTGTTGAGCAACTTTGTTTTCTTCGCCGTAATGGCTGTATTTAAATTGACTGTACTTAGTCCAGCCATAAGTTCTGTTACAAGTTAAGTCCATTATAGATTTGAAATTATAATACTTTTATTAGTGAAGTTAGTTTTATTTAATTATGTAAATATTTAAAAACAAAAATTAAATTTTCATTCGAAATGGTCACCATTTGCTTTTACACAAGTTTTCAAACCATTGCAGCACGCACAGTTTGCTTCGATATTGACGTCGCTGCTCGAACAAAATTTCTGTGCGGTCTTTGACAGGCAATGTTTTCTAATTCTGATCTCAAACTGTAGTCCAATGGATTCAGATCTGGGCTTTTAGACGGTCAATCTTCTATGGCTGTGAACATAGGAATATTGTTTTGATGTAACACTTTTACGAGACACTCTCTAGCAAATCATTAACCAAGTAACGAGTGGTCGCGGCAGACATATGTATGCCGAATATCATATTCAGAAAATATATGTGTCATGATATTATCTATCTCATTATAAAAAAAAATCAGTTCCAACAAAATTTCTTTTCTGCACTTTAAGCTCTCAAAGTCTTAAAGAAGAGTTGATAAATACAAATTTTGGCACTCGTATCATATGATTTTCACGATTCTGATTATTTTATAATAGGAAAGAAAGCTTTACATTTTTGGTCTCACATAATTTTTAGTTTGGGTAAAATGTAAACAGAATTTGTCTTTGAGATACATGAATATATGTAAATTTAAAATTTTTACTCTAAGAAATATTTTTAACTTCGGAAGTTTTATGTGAAAAAAGTTGAGCAATATGCGGTAATGTACCTTGTGAAAATTCCATGAAAATGCAGACGTAGAAATTCTTTCTCGTAAGTGTAATTTGTTCCTCAGAAACAAACTTATGATGGACCGTACTATGTTAATGGAAAAGGTCTCAGCACAGAAAGGAAAAGGTCTCGTTCAGAATACGTCTGGGTTATTTGCCTGTCGTACTTAATCAAGAATGATAGAATTCACGATTGCGCCTTCCGAATTCGCCGGATCACAAGAGCCCATGAATAAACAAGCAAAATGGAAACAACCAAACACGATTTTATACAAACACACACATACTTTCTTGTCGCGGCACCTTCCGCATAAAAACGCAAACAAACTGCATCTGGAGGCTTTATATATTATTAATTTATGATTTCAGAATTTAACACACACAGCTGATGTGGATGTGGAGGGCTACAGCAAATGGAGGGGTCTACAGTTGTAAGCCGACTCCGAACGGCAAATGACTTTTTACTGAAGAACTTTTTAAATGCAGAAATGCACTCGAAGGTTTCCTATAGCCTGCCGAAGGGCGGCCGGTACAGGAAAAAACGTTGCTGTTACATGCACGGAGATTCGAAATTATGCACTCTCGAATGACAATCACGAACCAACCCATTCGGCGACGGTGGCCGCCTTCTGAATTCGGTATAAGGTATAAGGTCCAAATTCGTTTTCAATAAGTTTTTACTAACTAATCAAAAAAATTACTTTGAAAGATAAGAATCTTTATTTTGACCTTTACGCGCTTCACTGGTTATCTGTTTGTGTATTGCAGTTGCCTATTTCACAAGTGTCAAATATGATTGACGTACAACGCGACTGCGACAGGATGATTAATTTGGCGCTAAACAGGTCACTTTTCCATTCAAAATACCACATCGCCGGGGGAAAAATCAGCTACTCAAGGATATGAGTCGGGCATGAAAGCGCAATGTGAATACATCTTCAAGTTGCAGTATGTCATATTGCGAATCAGTTGCCTTTCTTCAGATTCATTAGTTTTGTTCATTGCGCTCCAGTGTTTTTATTTGCTCTTGCCAGAGGATTTTCGAATTATGTATAAATCTGCTCACGAGTACCTCAGCAAACGAAATAGCAAATATTGCAATTACTGTTGGGCAAATAAACATGTACATGTAAGTACTTCCACCCACGCACACATCCATCTTCACTTATACATTATTTATGAAATGAAGGAGATTCGAACGCGATAAATATTATTGTCAAGGGTGAATAGTTATCATCCATTTCGGCTACGATAGATAAATATTTGAAGTATGTATGTTTATATCAGCTTATTTATATAACAATATATGTATGTATATTAACTCATGCGCGAATATGCACATAAATAAGGAAATTGCACAATGAAAAATTGGGGTGTCGAAAAATTACCGAAAGGCACGTTGCATAAATATTTTGATTGTTTGATAAGTTTCCAATGTTATTCAGAAGATTGCGAAAGTTTTGTTAGGGGGAGGAAGGATGGGTATATTTGTACATACATAGATATGTACATATGCACATACATAGGTATGTACGTAATTGCACAATACAAAAAAATTAGATAAAAACTAGATAAAAGTAGGGTGTTTGAAATATACTGCTTTAGCAAAAACATTCTAGTAAATTTAAGTGCATTTCGTTGTTGAATTTGCCTGATCACACCTTTTCTTCTGCGAATCCCTGCATTGCTACCTTTTTGATTAAGATTCCTCTATATAAATTGCCAATTTATTCGATAACCGTTGCTATTAAATATTTATGAGAAACTGATTTCATCTTTCAACCCCATAAACTAAGAGCCCTGCGCTTATCACTAGATGAAAACTTAGATGGTATTTCGATTTGTGGCACAACTTGGTAAAGTTCGGAGTTCCTAAGTATTCTTTTTGTTACTTTTTGTTATCCATATATGCCTCGAGTGTAATTGCTTTTGGATTCAAACAAAAAAAAAAAAAAATGGCATATCTGCTTGAATTTTTTTTTCGTCGTCCTTATATTTTAATCACAAGTGCACAAGTGTATTATATTTCGGTTCATATAAAGGTTGTATGTAACAGTGTAAAGGAATCTAGATACATAATTAGATAAGACCTCTTTTTTTCGCCAAGACTTAGCAAGTGGCGAATAGATGAACATTTGTCGGCAACGCGGGAAGAGAGCTGCCATAATTTACATACATATATACCTATACTGGTAGGGCAGTGCGGCCTAATGAGCTATAGGAATACTCGCTAGCGGTGAATCTCACTCGTTAACTTTGTTGTTGCTTTCGTGTGGAAATTTTTCGTCAAGGTAATCGAGCGTAGAGATAGCGAGCGGGGAAATGGCGAATAGAAGAGGCCTATAGGCATATGTACATACATATGTAGTATGTATATATGTATGTATACCGAAATTGTCAGATGAGAGGAGTTGACAGACACAGCTAACTGTCTATGCGCACGATAGCTCGAGCAAAAATTAATGGATATATTTTAATGAAACTTTGTATTCTTGTTCTTCTTTATCTAAGTAAGTCAGGTATTTCTTCTAAAAATGTTTGTACATACATATGTATCTACTTAACTAAGTACGTATGTATGTATGTATGTACTTGTATATTCTGAGCATAAACCCAATCATTTTTAAATCCAAACATTTATTTTTGTGTAAACCAATTCGAATCACAAATATCCTTTTTTTAATATCCTGACTCTAGCGCGTCCAGCGGATTCATAAATTTATGAAAATTTTGTTTAGGCAGTTAAAATACATACATATGTACGTAGATCCCAACTCGGATTATAAATAACATTTCTTAGAATATCAGGATTTCAGCGCAAACTAGCAGGCCTAGCAATAGCTAAGAAGCATCCAGAAGGCATCCGCCATAAATACACTTATATACAGTGTAACCTCTCTTAACAGACACTTGGGCAACTCCCTTGAGCAGACAGTTTTTTGTATACCAAAACTTATATATCGGAAGCAGCTACCGTCCACTCTTGAACAGACAAAAACTGACTCACGGTGAGTGTCTGCCCAAAAGCAGTTTCACCGTAAACATATACACTAGCCTTTTTTTACACAGGATATCCGTTCCTTAGAAAAATGTAAGAGTAGGGTAAATATGGGGATATGTTCTATAACTTTTCTCAAAAATCCATTCCAAAAATTTTTGTTATTGTACAAAAAAATTTAAAATCAATCCATAAGTACAAAACATATAAAAATACAAGTTGAAATTAGAAAAAAATGAAATTTTGCAGCTTGATAACAAATGTACACGTTTATTACGGACTGGACTTATTTAAAATGCTATCATCTGTAGGTATGACAGGTACTATGTCAGATATATTCAGCCCATTTGTCAGGTTTTATTCAAATTACTAACTCCTTCTGTTGGTTTTTTCGTTGTAACAAAGTTTGTTATTAGCGACTGTGTTTTGCTTTCTCAAGTTATATGTACAAGGTGGCGCAAAATTAATAACCCTATCGAAAGATTGGTATCGTACGTTAGTTATATATGTCACTTGTGAGCTAGACAGCTACCGTCTACAAACAGACAAGCAATTTAGCGCGTAAAGGTGAAATTAAAATTTCCATTAATCAGAATATTTTTTTAATTAAGAAAATTGGATTATTAACTTTGCGCCTCCTTTTAAAATACTTCCTATCCAGTTAGGTAGAAATTTTACATACACAGTTGGTCTTGGTTGGTTCTAAATTAAGGATTATTTTAGGAATTATGTTTGGCTTAGAAAAACATTTTTGGTTTGAGATTCGTTGAAAAAAGATAATTTCGTATCACAAAATTTATTACCGTGTTCTTTCAGAATCGTGCAAATAAACCGTTATAAAAAGAGAGTTGGGTGTATTATATTTACAAATCAGGTACTTAGTATACATCAATCCTACATGTGGGCTGAAGTTTTCGCTTATCATATTAGGTACTAGGTATAATAATTCCACCGTTCGCTCCGAAAACATCCGATGAGAGTTTTTGGTTGACTACATATTCCTTGAAACACCAAATTTAAGAAAAAGATTTTTCTAATAGTGGCCGCCCCTCGGCAGGCAATGGCAAACCTCCGAGTGTATTTCTGCCATGAAAAATCTCGTCATAAAAATATCTGGCGTTCGGAGTCGGCTTGAAACTGTAGGTCCCTCCATTTGTGGACACCACAAATAGGAGGAGGAGGCCAAACACCCAAAAAGGGTGTACGTGCCAATTATATATATATTATACCAAATATTTATTTACTTGAAGAATGATTTGAGTTGAAACGCAATTAAAAATGATTTTTCCACTCTTCGCACTAAGTACAGCATTACCATGGAAATGTTATGAAATTTCACGTATATTTTACGGCACAGCTTTCATAGGATTTTCGGCAGGTAACCGTTACCCCAAAACCTCGGTAGCAACCTCACCATAGCAGCTTTACACTGTATTTTGCTGTGTCACCGATGCCAGAAGCATAGGATAACACCAACAGTCAGTAAGGAGCGAGCACTTATTTAAGTTTTCCATGAAAATCATTCAAGGCAAATGATGCGTTGAATTTTTAACTATTTTGCCAAAAATAAAGTGAAGAAAAAATATTTTTGATGAAAAATTTTGCATATGGTGAGCAATAGCAATCAATTTGATTGCATTCAAATGCTGCGCAATTAACTTTCAATTTTATATTTGATTGTCAAGTGCTGTAATCGAAATATTGCACTATCAGCAACAATTGTCACATGGAAAATATGCACAGAATAATTTTGCAAATTGTCTATTATTTGTTCAAATAGCATTTCTGTATTTTTCCTTCTTATTTAGCACGTGTTCGTATTAATTTTCATATAACTTTCAGGAGAAAAATATAATAAAAGACAAATAAAAAGCTAAAAAACGTCAAAATGACAGATCGTTGTATGGACCATTTTTCAAATTCAAAACCATTCAAACAATAAAAATAAAACAACCATCGCAAACGCAATGAATTATAACAATTTACAACAGCGCTGCTAACTAGCTACGAATATACATACATAGTATCTACGTGTATGTGGCAAATGTACATACAAACATTTACTCCATGGCAGCGATAGGGTGCAGTGGTCATTGGAAAAAAGTGAAATGGCACAGAGCGAATGCAAACAAACAGACCACCAAACAAACGGACAAAGTCAAACGGGCAAGTCGGGCACGGAGTCGCAATAAATAAATGTTGCTGACAACAAACTGTGAACTGTGAGCGACATGTGGAGGGAAGTGGTAGGAAGTAGACGCGTCATAGAGCTGCAGTTTGAATTATTTTGGGCAATTTGGGGAGTGGAATATAGGGAGCGCACCTGAGGGCAAAGTTACGTCATGTCGCGCTCCCAATCAGCGACCTAAGCGAACAAGCGAGCGGGCGCAAGGCAATTGGTAGGTATTTATTAGAAGAGAGAAGCAAGTAAAAATAAGAAGAAGAAAATAACAAAAAAACTTGGACTCCGATAGTGAGCAGCTCCTCTAGAAAACAAATTTAGGTAACTTCAGATAGTCATACCTACACAGACTCAACTTTCTCGTTGAGTCTGTTTTCAATGAGTCTGCAGCGCGTATGCGCAACCAATTGAATCTTCAACTAGACAGTTGTTGCAACCAACGATCGATTCGCTTATATTGGTTTTGCTTGGGTGCACGGTGGCGAAAAATGGTTCAGTCGAAGTGAAGCGTGAGATTTTACTTTTAAAATAAGTTTCTCTTTATACCTAAATATAAAAATGGGTATCCCTGGATTTGACAAAATTTCACACCCAAATAGTTTATATGGCTTTTGTTGTGAAATTAAGGAGAACTTATGGCATTTTTCCATTTGTGGAAAAACAGCGAAACGTACACTACAAAACGACTATAAGCTAGAAATATCAAAATTAACCGAAAACTCAGTCCGAAAATTCCGCTCTAATGGCTCTTAACGAGTTAGCAAGAAGCATTTAAGAACGATTTATGGACCTTCGAGCTCGAGACTTACAGTGAAAATCAATTTTTGGAAAATGTTTTTCCTAAATACGATGGCCCCTCGGAGGGTAAGGGGGCGTCCATAAATTACGTGAGGTGTTTTTTTAAATTTTCTGTACCTCCCTCCCCCCCTGGTGAGATGTCGTGAGATTTTATTCAACCCCCTCCCCCATCCCCCAATCTCACGTGAGATTTTTCAAAATGTGGGTTTCTTATGTAAACGCGTTGGATTGTTATTGTAAAAAGAAAAAAAAATGTGCTTCGTGCTTTTATTTACGACTAGTTAAGACTAGTAATCAATATTGCTGAGAGTTATAAGTGTAATAAAAAGTTAACAATAGAAGACTTAAATCGTAACTACTGCGATTAAAAAAAGAATATCTACTCTAATTCAGTCCATGGAGAATCGCGCGGTTTCCAGAGAGACTATTGGGACCAACATGTCCATATGATTTTCAGTAAAATCATCTGCTCCTTCAACTTCGTTCTGATCTAGCCACTCTAAACCGTTGACGCTTGCGCACAGTAACTCATTAGCTCGTCTTGTGACAATCCGTGAGGGTCGCACTTTGCGGAACATACGCGCTTGCTTAGCTGGTGCAATGTGAGCTGCTCGCCTGCGCTCTGCAGCTCTTGTGATAGATGCGAAGTAAATACCGCATGTACTGTAGCATCTTTTCTCTAAATCATCACGTATACTTGGGCAATAGAGATCATAAGGCGTGCTGATGACGGCATTCAGCGGTGGAATCGGTAGGCGTATTAGAAATGTAGCAAATGGCTTTCCGTCATGTTCTTTAAAACCCGGAATTGTCAAACGTCCATCATCCTGAGTGATAGGGTATGGAGGTGGCAGAAAACGGAAGAATCATATGCAGATCACTCCGGCGTGAGCTGCTGCACTTCTGGTCATCGCATTTCACAACCTAAAAAAAATTAAAAACAATTTCCCTTTGTAACTCTTAATAAAAAATTGTTGACATTCGCGATTACTTTTAATAAGTCACAAAGCCAAACTGTATCAATTTGTGGTATTGATTTAGAATACCAATGTTTTTCTCATGGCCAAGAGTTCTTAAGCCAGCGGTATTGTTCATTTATTCAACAACGCATGGAAAAACGAAGAATATTGTATACCAAAGAGCATTACAATAAAAAAAGTAATAAAGTAAATCACATCAAACGTTTTTTAATTGCTACTACTATTCAAAACTTCTTTCATTACTATTCATGCGCGAGAATTACACACAGTATTTTTCGGCTTAATTTAATTAATTAATCTAGATTTTTTTAAAGACGACCAGCGGAACGGGCGGGTTTTCGCTAGTTTGGTATAAAACAAATATGGTGGTTTGACAGTAGTAATGTATAACGTCGAAGTATGAATGAAATTATTTTCTTTCGAATTCGAATTAGTCAATGATCTTAATCATACTACGATTACGCTTAAGAATAAATCTTAAGCATGTACAATCTGGATAATGGACCAAAATACAATAGTATAATTTTTTTTCTTTTAATCAGAAAAAAAATTGCGTGATATTTGCCGAGACCCCCCCTCTCTCCTCCGTAAGATTAGATGAGATTTGACTCGACCCCCTCCCCCCCTTAAACATCTCACGTAATTTATGGACGCCCCCTAATGGCAAAACTCCGAATGCATGCTTGCCATGAAAAAGTTCTTCATATAAAACCAATAGCCGTTCAAAGGGGGCACAAAACTGTAGGCTCCTCCATTTATGGCACAAAAGCAAATATAATATATATGGACCTCTGTAGATTTCTTCTTCTTCTTAATTGGCGCGATAACCGCTTACGCGATTTTGGCCGAGATTAACAAAGCGCGCCAGTCGTTTCTCTCTCGTGCTAACCGGCGCCAATTGGACACACCAAGTGAAGCCAAGTCCTTCTCCACCTGATCTTTCCAACGCAGAGGAGGCCTTCCTCTTCCTCTGCTACCACCAGCTGGTACCGCATCGAATACTTTCAAAGCCGGAGCGTTTGTATCCATTCGGACGACATGACCCAGCCAACGAAGCCGCTGGATCTTTATTCGCTGCGCTATGTCTATGTCTATCTCTGTAGATTTACAATGGAGAATATGGCAAACGATAGAACAACGAGATAAATGAGCTTTTAAGCGTAGACTATGTCGCAAAGGAACTAAGATCCAGCAGCACCGATTAGTGAGTGATGCCGCACAGAGACGAGTATATCTTTTAGAAGGTAAGTCAAAGTGTCTATTCGAGAGAAATAACAATATAAATTAGACCCACCAACTGCTATGAAGATTGCGATAATAAAGGGGCACATGCATCTACTTCTAAAAATTTCGCGTAATGCTTGGCATACATTGCTTCCATGCAAACGTTTTCCATAGTGGAAGAAGCTTCATCCCTCCCAATGGCGATTATTCCATTCGCACTCGTGTTATATTTACTGATGGCAGACGAGCCATCAATTGATAGAATTTGTCTACATTGAGAGAGTTTTTCAAAGATGGGGAAACTTTTCGCCATGCACAGTCTTTCATTACTTTTTAAGAAAATGCATAGACGTATCATTAGAAAAGTCTTCTGCGGCGCTGCACATCAAGATAATATTTCCAAGTGCGTTTTTTTTATCGCACTGACGATTTTTAGTTTAGTTGTAAGAACTTTGATGCCCACCTCGAAGACTCTTCATAGAACAATTCCGCTAACCAAATCTGGCTTAACTTTTTAGAAAACA
The DNA here is from genome assembly GCF_028408465.1 of Anastrepha ludens. Classification (NCBI taxonomy): domain Eukaryota; kingdom Metazoa; phylum Arthropoda; class Insecta; order Diptera; family Tephritidae; genus Anastrepha; species Anastrepha ludens. The sequence goes on along the minus strand of NC_071500.1, from coordinate 55,580,816 downwards.
TAATAAAAAATTAAAGCTTTACAGTACTCACACCAATACCACTGTGCGCAGGCGCAGAAGATTTGTTTTAGCAATTTTCGAGTAAAAAAGGAAAATATGTGACTGCTGTTGATAGTTAAATGGTGCGGGTGGCTTACAAGGTGAGGGCGCAGAAGCCAGAGAGGAGGGCGCCACGGGGTTAAATTACGATTTTCATTCGATTGCTCGCGTTGAAAAGGTGCAGTAAAATACTAAAATCTGTTTGCTTTTATCGCTGTTGTATAGTTGTTGGCTGACTATCGGCCTGACTAGCGCACTTTAACTTTACAAAAAAGAAGCAAAATGAACAAAACAACTTTGGTTGCGGCCAGCAATCGGCACGATTTTCATGTAATTTTATTGTCTGTGCGGCTGCTGCGCAAACGCGTTTCTTCCGCTTGCTGAAATGTTGCGCATGCGCAAGGCAAATAACACATGCAGCACAAAACACGAAGTCTGCGTTAACGAATTGTCATCAAAAAAGAATTTTAATTTTTTAAATTCTATTTTATTTTGCTTAGTGTTTTTTTTATTATATTAGATAGTTAATGGAATTGGTTTTTTTGTCAAATTTGTTAGCGCACAAGAAGAAAAAGTCAATACGCAGGCGCAAAGGTAGGTACCAACTGAAATTTACAAGCTGCCACATTGTTGCAACAACATGTTGCGGCTGATATTGTTTGCTTGTATGTACTACTTGTACTCAGCTGTACTAGTCAGTGGCAACATTTGATCACAGATCATGATTCGAGGATTCGGTCAATTGCAGGCTGGGGTCGATTGCACTGATAGTCGCGTGTTTAGTCAAGATAAAAATTTGTTCTCTACTGACAACCAAATGTTGCGCATATTGCAAAAGCGTTCTAAGAATGAGTACAACAATGTTTTTTTGGAAGCTTTTTTCTATCTAATCGACATTTTTAATTTGCAGCAATAGTTGTTTCTTAAGGAAACTGAAATCAGTTGCCACCAGTTAAGTCACGTCTGGGAATTTTTGCCGCTTAACGCAACTTTATTTGGGCGCACAAAGATTGTACGGCGGGCAATCGGTACCACAACTCCTGCACATATACACACATATACTAAATATCCAAAAGGTATGTATGCAAGTAGATATCGCGTTGCATGCAACATGGAGTTTGAAACGCCACAAAGGTAACTTGCGCTAAGGATGATGCTGAACGTGAAAAAGTTCAGGTGGTGAAGGCGATTGGCAAATAATTGTGCGGAGAATTTTGGTGATTGGTATTTTTTGCAGCCCATAAGTACAGCCAATAAGCATCGCTGCCAAGCAAGCGCGCAGGAGCACGAGGATACGTGATGGCATACATAGGTAGTGACGGCGGCAACAATTTTCCATAATTCGTCACTTCGTCGCAAAGACTTGCAGCAGTGCGCTAAGGGGCAGTAAATCAATGATTTCATGGGATTACCTCAAAAGTTGCAGCGATTCAAAATTGGCGTTGCATTACAATCTGATTGGATGTCCGTCTGCATCTGCTTTGACGTCGACTTCATATAACTACATACCCAATCACTTCTATTTTCAATATTTTTAAATTTTTTATATTTTTTTCTTGAAAGTGAAAACCAATTTGCTACCAATGTAATGCAATAAACACTGTAATAACAACAACAATAATACGTGCTATTCACCTTCCCGTGATCTTAGCCACGAAAAAACGCTTAAGTGCTTGGCAAAGCATGCAGTGCAACAACACCTTATAACAACATTAACCGTAACAGCAGCAATCAATCTTCATCTGCGTGCTTTGTATGCTGCTTATGAATAGGAGAGTGTGTTTATGAGTGTAGCTGTGTATTTTGCTGGCATCTCTCGTTGCCTTCGGTATTTTTACTGATGCAGTTAAACTTTTTTATTTTTCGTAAATTACACCTACACGATTTTTATGGAAGAAATTTTTCTATAACCCAACAAACAAAATTTTTAATTTTTCAGTCTTGCATTTGGTTTTAGTTTTACTTCATAAGCCATCCGATACTCACAACGAGTTTCATTTAAGTAAACGAACGGACTGATCATTTAGCGTTTAACTGTACAGTGACAAACAAAATTATGAAAACGATATTTCCCGCTCTTCTAGCTTTTTCGGCTATTACGAAAAGTTGCACAAAGCAATTCAGCATTTCACCTCATCGAGCAGATCAACTAGGACATATCCTATGATAGCACATGCTTAAAGCATAATGAGAACTGCTTCTGTTGTCTCTTTAAACCAAAATTGTTCCATTTGAAGCAGTCAAAATAATACATATTCATGAATGCTTTCTCAAAATGCCTGAAAGTTATCACTGCAATCGAATGTTTCCTGCATACTACCCTCCCATTAAACTCCGACAATACTCGTATCAATATCTTCACAGACCGCTGTGATGCATAAAATGTTTTCATAAAGAGTATTTCAGTAGGGATATAAGAATTTTATTTTTAGATACAAATGCAGGCTGAAATATTTTTTATCTGGTATTCGTGGAAAAATTAAAATTTGCTATCAAACTGTGAGACTTTCAAATCTAAGGACCTTAATTTACTGTCGAAATAAAATGGGCTGTGTATGGTATAAAGGACAAATTCTAGTATTTACTATATCCTATGCGTATTTTACTATTTTGAACGCGTCTATGTCCATGAAATAACGCTGCTGTAGAAGTACTAACAATATCACAATTTCAGTTCAAAATGAGTCGAATCAGTGGCCCATTTAAGGCTGTAAATATATGTATATAGCAATTTGTGACAAATTTAGAATATTTTATATGGCACATCATTTTTCAAAACCAAAATTAACTCAAGGATTTAAAGAAAATTAAGTCGTTAAGCAAAACTTCTCTGATTAAGGCATGTGAAAGCTTGGAGAACATCCTGAATTTAATCAATATAGGTATATATACATATATATATTTAGCAATTAGGCACTCTTTTTTAGTGGCTTTATTTGCGATTTAGCTATTTAAATACCACTGCTTTTTTAAACAGCAACAAACCCACATATACTTGACATGCTTGGAAAAACTCCTTTGAACCCACAAAAGGAGGCCGGAAGTGCAATTATTTTGTCCATGAAAATGATCGGTATATTACGGTCAATAGACTTTGTTATTCTTGAAACGTTGGGAAACTTTTCTTGGCCTGTATTAGTTGCATTTGACTTAAGTGATTTATGGCTTAAGCTAAATAGTACTGCATGTCGTAAAGCTGGAACTACCAAAAGTCATTGGTTTTTGAAGCAACGCTAGAGCAGTCCAGGAATTGTGAAATACAAAATTGTCTATATTTTATTAGAAAATTGGCTACCCAAAATCAATCACCACAAACGTTGAAAAAGTTGTATAAATTTCAGACTGGTATCTCAGTTATTCAATTCAAAAATTTCAAAGACCCTTTAAATCGCGAAGAATATTTAAATGCCTCTTACGTTGGGAGGTAAGCAAGCTGGTCGAAAACCTATTCCTTAGCCCAAATTATTGAAATTTCATTTATAGTATAGCTATAGTCTGTTATATCGAAGACTGTACACCTCTGTAGGTCCCTGCATTTGTTGAAAACATACACACAGCCCCACAAATAGAAGGAGGAGAAGCTCGGCCAAACATCAAATATAATTATAAACTTTGTATCTAAAAGAATTTCTCATTAGCCGATAAAAGCTGTGAGAATTCTTACCTACAACTATTTTCGCCTTTGCAATAATTTCAGAAAATCTAACTCTTTTTAAAAGCGTAACACTTCTTCGCAAATCTTCCATGATCAGATTACAAAAGCAGCCGGATATCGATTTGTTTTCGGTTTCAATCACCAAAGTGCATTGAAACAAGTATTCCTTGCCATCAGACTAGAAATCGATTCTTCAGAGAGGCCATTCACTTATGAAAAATACCACTTGCAAGCTCACAACCCGTGCCAGGGGATTGCTCTCTTCTAGCCAATGTTTTCAGTTTATACCTATTGAAATAAAAAAAGGCTCTTTCAAAACACGCGCCTGTTTGAAAATAAATCATGTAAGAATTGGGATCTTTTCAGGTTTTACTTTTTTTTTCAAAATATGACTGCTAAAAGTTATATGCGAAAAAAGACATTTAAATGTCCACCATGACGTGCACAGGTAAATCCGACACTGGCCTACTAGTCCCTTTTCTATCCCCTTGAATTTTCGACTCATTCGAACGGTTATTTCCTCCAAAAAAATCATGAATTTAGTGATATGTTGTTGTTAAAGATCCACTATTTTAATAATAAGTTCCAATAATTTTTATGCGTTGTCTAAATCGTGTAAAATTGTTCCTCTGTCTACTTGACAAATGTCAAAGATAACATAAAAAGGTACCACCTAAGAATCATTCACTAATGGCATCTAGGCGTCAGTTTTGAAAGACCGCTTGTATGGTCTTACACTTTCAGTATAATAAGGGTTTTTCGTTTATTTTACTAAGCGTTCTGTTGAGAGTTATAAGGATTTATGTTGAAGAACTTCGATAAAATTCCTTTTTAATGATAATCTATGCAAATTATGGTATCGTTTAAGATGTATATGCAATTTGGACATATAGTTGGGACCTAAGGAATGTGTACTTTAAGAAAATCGAAATTTTTCAATCCATTGACCAACTTCTGAAACGCATGCAATTTTAGACTAGTTATACTTATACATTTAGAAAGCTAAAGAAAACTTAAAAGTAGGTCTTAAAAACTGCTTGGTCTAGGCAAAGATAGTAATCATTGTGGTTAAAATAGAGTAAAGAAAATCTCCCTGTAAAGAAATTGTGGTTTTACGACACTTTCGGAATACGTTGCCGACCCCTCAAAATATTTTTATTATGAATTATTTTATAAAAAAAGTTTGCCAAGGCATGACTTGTAATAAGCAGCATGGTCCAGAAAATTTACTAAGGAGATTTGTGCGATGAAGTGTGAAAGGCACCATGATCGGGTCAAATACAGTAGCTTGTAAAATTATAATAAAATAATATAAAAACAACAACAATTTATATTTGAAAATTTTGAACTTCTGCTATAATTATTATTTGGTATAACTATTACTTTTATATATTTAGAGCTTCCAATTATTTTCTGTAATCTTCCATCGTTTAGCTCTTAAACTTGAAACTAGTTTGACTTTGTCTGCATATGTTTAGTTTCTTCATGCAACTTAGACTGCCACGTCCCTCCTGAGACTTTTTCACTAACAAATATTATTAGTGAATAGATATTCCGTCGAAATCCGCAATAAAATCTACAGTAACCAAATTTTGATACTAAAATAGTTGCTCTAATTTCTAGAACACTTCGATTTAAACAAAATTTAAATTAAATAATTTATTTTTATATTATTTATTTATAAATTGAAATTTAAAATAGATTAAACTAATATTGATAACGCAGGGATATTCTGCCGAAATCTAAAGTAAAATCTTCTTTGTGTTAACTTTTCTCTCCTCAAACAAAAAAGTGGTTTATCGCCTTAAGCAAAAATCTTTCCGAACAACTATTAATATTTTCTTATATCTGTATTGCATTTCATATAACTAAATATTTGCACTGGATGAGTATTCTGCCGGAATCCGCAATTAAGCTTACATTTTCGCAAACAAACGTTTTTTTTGGCACCTTGCTAAATATATGCATGCAATTTAAAAAAAATATGAATAAATCTTGTTATTTATAGGAAAGTTATGAACTGACAAATATTTCGTTAAATCCAGTTAAATTAATTTTTATCGTGTAAAATGGTAAGTGATAAAGTACTTTCGTGCCAAGATATGTTACCCACTACGATGTACAGAATGAAGAGGTGTGGCCAACATCACACCGTTAACCAGCTCTCATCGATGTTGAAGAAATCAGCTGATTGGCTGACGTTACCGGGGTCATGACAACAGTTTGTCTACGAAAAAACTGAGATTGTGTTTGTGAGATGCGAAAAAAATCAACATATTCTTCGCTCTTGTTGCCGTCTGAACAACGACTGATTGGTCGAGTCAGTGAATATGTGTGAAATGAGCGGGTAGAATTCCTCTCACAATTTTGTAATCTAACATCCTTGTTGTTGCAAGTTGATCAAATAAACTATCAGTAAAAAATAGATGCAAGAATAACAAGAGTGATGGAGTGAGAGAGAGAGAGAGCAGTGTTTACGCTACGGATGATAGCGTAGATCACTTTTCTGATCGTTTAGAAACTTTTTGTTTTATTGGGTATAACGTCTTTCGTCAATGTTTTTTTTTGCATCACTGCAATCTTTTTTACATTTTTTTTTAGTTTCAATATGCAACATAACTACATAGAAATATACGTACATATGTATGTATATAATGGGAAAATAATGCATGTAATGAAGACATTAACAGCGGTTTAAAAAATATTTGCTCGACCATCATTCGTTTTCAGACACTCCAATGGTTTCGCTTTTCGTTATGTGCTTATTTACTTTTTTCGTTTAAACCCCTACATTTTTCGTTTACACTTGCATGTGCTCATTTTGGCCGCAGGAAAATAATTTCCATACACACATAGCTCTTTTTACTAATAAAATCTTTTTTAGTGCTTCAAACGAAATTGCTTAAGTAGTGGGTGGCTGATTATAGACTTTCACTTGAACAATAATTTAAGTTTTCAAAAATTAGAGACCTTTGCATTGAAGTGTTATGTGGGAATGGAAAATACGGGAACCTGCATCAAATTACATAAATGGTTAACACTAAAATTTACTATGTGAATATTCACATAAATTCATATGAACGTGGTGCAAAATTAGGCATCCAATTTTGTTTTTGATTAACTTTTTAACAAAAAAAAAGTTATTTTCAGTGATGGATATCTTTACTTATACTGCAGTCTATAGCTGTCTAGTTTACAAGTTTCACGACTGGCATGTGACACCATTTGCAAAGATTATATGTACATATATCTTTTGATAGATGGTTAATTTAGCGCCTTCTTGCACATATACGAGTATAAAGTGCACATACATACTTATATGTACTTAGTCTTGCCATAAATTCTGTGACAAAACTTATAATGCATACGGCACGAACAAATTGGCAAACAAAAATTCCGTAAGTTGTGTTTTTGTTAGTATGTATTGTCAACTCATAAATTATACTCAGTTTCGTGGCAAATTTCGCTTGTTACCAATGGAGTGGGGAGCTAAGGGCAATCGCATTGCATTTACAAAAGCGTGGTAACAGTGGAAGTGAGATTTACGAATTGCTGAAAAAACTGAAGAGAAAAGATTTGCAGAAATCCCCTTGGGAAGCAGAAAATCAAGTCCAGGGAAATAAGTGTATCGACCAGATCCATGTCAAGACTAATTAGAGATGATCTCCACATGAAAGCCTTCCGTCGCTCAACTATCATATTTTGACCACGCGCTTGAAGAAAATTAGACTCGACAGATGCACGCAGCTTCGGTGGCACGCGGTTTCACGGCCATGAAAATATTCTTTCCACAGATGAGAAAATTTTCACTATTGAAGAAGATTTTAATAAGCAAAACGATAAAATCTATGCAAAAGCTTCCAAAGACGCAAAAAATGTTGTTCCAAAAGTTCAGCGTTGCCGCCGTCCAGCCTCTGCAATGGTTTGGTAAGGAGTGTCTTGTAAAGGGTTATATCTCTTTTTTTCTGTGAAAAAGGGGTTAAGACTGGGACAAAAGTGTACCAAGAGGATGTCTTAAAAGATGTGCTGAAGCAGTTGGGCATTACTCTCTTTAATGGAGAGCGCTGGATTTTCCAGCAAGATTCCGCGCCAGCCCATAAAGCAAAAACTACTCAGCAGTAGCTAAAACACAATATTCTTGGGTTCACAGCCGTAGAAGATTGGCAAGACATGCAAGTCCAGATTTGAATCCATTGGACTACAGTTTGTCATCAGATTTGGAGAACATGGCCTGTCGAAGACCTTACAGAAATTCGGGAAGTCTGAAACAGTTTTTGATCGAGCAGCGACGTCAATCTCTTTAGTCATAATTTTCTGTTTCGGTTTTTTAGCAACCTGAATATCTGTCTCGCGCAATTTCCGCACTTTTGCCATGCAATCACCGCAATACAATTTGTTTGTCACCCTACTGCTATTTAGTGTATGAAAAACTACTGCTTTGAAAGACGTTTAACAAAACTTATAACAGTAATAAGCATACATATATGTACAAACATACATGCACTCCAGAATATAAAAGAAAAACTTTTCATTACTGTAAAATAGAATTCAAGGCAGTGCTTGACCCGTTTCTATCTCAATTATTGATGTGTAGGTTTTTTTCGTGAAATGCTGCACAACAAAGTTAAACTTTTTTTTGCATTCGTGAGAAAATTGATATGTATGCAATACTACTTCTAGCCAGGTTTCACTTAGGATGCAGGATTTGTAAATCTTGTAAACCTTTAAATATTTAGGTATCATTTGAAGGGATAAAATGAAGAAAGAAAATTTAAAAATGCTTCTCATTTACGACTATTCTTTTTGAAAGAAATGTGAAAAATATTCTTTGTAATTTATATCCTTCAATACCTTTTACCAAATGTGGCTCTGATTCCCTACCATTCGTGCAATCAAAATCGGCTTTAATGTCAACAAAAAGTTCGCTTTATTTTGCGTAAAATCTTTTTCACAGTTTGACGTATTTTGATAATCTGGCCTATGCGGCGGGCCTGAAGCCAAAGTGAGACTCGATCAGTTATTTTGGGATAAAGCTCGGAAATGTGAAAAATGGATACAGCTTCACTTAATGCCAGTAGTTATAATGGATTCAGTGGCAGTTTTTATTCTTGAGGAAAGTTTATCACAAATTCTGCTTAAATTTTATGAACTCAACCAATTGTATTTCTATCATCGCCACCACCTTTTTATTAAATATAATATTAGAGCAACAACTTAAATGCTTGTAATTAAGTATTTCTTGAAACTCTCTTAAAACAAATATACAGAAATACTTTATTATGTCGGATTTTTCCATTTAAACATTCATAAATATAAAAATGCATCTTGAAACTGTAACGAAAATGAAACTTGTAAAATTAGAGCAAAGGAAAAGCACTTAAAAGTGCACTTAGGATAATAGAACGTCAACTATTGGTCAAGAGCCAAAAAAAAAGAAGAAAAATAACAACTATGGAGAAAACCTTTGTGTCCGTGGTGTCCAAAAAGGGCACCGCATGCCGTGATAGCGCAAAAAGCAGCCATTTTTTTGAATTAGTAGCAGAGCAAACACTCACCGTAACAGCAACAACAAGAAGAACAACACATGGAGCTTGAAGAACTTGAGACGTCGAAAGGAGCAGAGTATGAAGGTAAGTGTAGTAAAAAGTAGAACACAATCAGAACCAAACGGATAAAACTGGCTAAATAAAAAATAAGAGAGCTGCAAAGTGAAAGCAATGAGATACCGACAAGTGGACAAATGGACAAGTGCCAAAATGAAAGCAACAGAAATGAAGCCAAGTTTTTTGGAGCACTGAACTGGTGGCTCAGCAGACTCGCCAACCGACAAATAGCAAGGTAGCAAAAGGAAGGAGATGTACAATAGCAAATCACGAAAAGACAATACGACAATACGACAAGAGCGCAAACTGTGCGACAGTCGGACAGACGGACTGGTTGGATAGGCGGATAAGCAGTTTGTCGGGGCTGCATTTTAGAGTACTTTTAAATGCTGAAAAATCGTTGTGCCAGTGCAAAATAAGAAGCAAAGCTGCAGCCAAAAAATGCAACAAAAAAAAAAAAAAAATCGTGCAAAATAAAAAATATACAAAATTTAAAACACGCCAGTCAAAGTACAAACGAAGTGCCAGTAAAATATGGAAGGAAAAGGGTGGGGAAATGTACAATAAAATTAAGACAGCTAAATCTGCTTCCGTTTGTCTGATTATCAGCAACGAAGCACTGAAGATAGCTCAGAAAAAATCTGCTGGAAGCCAAAGTAATTGAACTTAAATGTGGGCGTTGTAAGGCGAGTTCTTCAACAAAAATAAAAGCAAAAATGCAAACGAATGCAAAAAGGAAAGGAAATTAAAATCCACAACTGACAGTTGCAGCTCTGCTCACTACCGGCTGGCTGGCTGACTGGCTGGTTGCTGTTGTTGCTGGCAATGAAATCAATTTGGCACTTTAAATGATAAATGAAGGCAAACAAACGCTCAAACGTTGAGACGTTCATACGAACCAACTATCGAGGTAGTAAAAGGGTAAAAGCACACAAAAAAAAACAACGAAAATGGAAAATGAAGTTAGAAAAGAGAGCAGCCAAATGAATGTGTTGATAAGCTGCAACGAACGGTCGTAAATTAGTGCTGAGGACATGCGAATTGCAGGTCGGATTAATTGATTTCACCCCCGAATGAGCAATCAACTGGGAAAGTGTGTTTAATTGGAAGTGTGCGCCAAAGCTTTGACGATAAAGTTGGGGATAAACTCAATGGGTAAGATTAGCAATTTGGCTAATTAAACTTAATTTGATACCGAAATAAATATATTTTGCATGATAGGTATGTATGTAAGTGAGAAATATTTTGCACCTAGAAATCGAGTGATTCTAGATGAATGGTAGAAATGAAATAAATGAATCAATAGCGCAAGGTAAAAATTCATAAATTCATAAAATTCAAAATGAATCGTATATCGAATTCTTGGGTAAACATATCGAATCAAAATGGACTGATTTTCTATCTTCTTCTCCCGTCGCGAAAAAAATCAAAAACCTTGACTATTTCTTCGCATAACTCCAATCCTTAGAAGTGGGAATAAGAATGATGTCACAAATTATAGATCTTTTACGAAATTGATAACAACTTCAAAATTATTTGGGGCTGTAGTTAAGACAAAGCGGAATTTTTCTGTGTATAGCCTCATGACCCTGAATAAATATAACCCATACATAAGTGAATGACTACAATCCTTCAACAATAAATTCATCCGCTTCATCTGCAGAAATATTCGACCAAACACGATCAGTAATAACGCACTGTGGAGACTAACGAACGAGGAACCCATCCTTAGGCACATTAAATGCAGGAAGTGGCGATGGATAGGTCACACATTGAGAAAAGGAGATAGCATCACGAGAATGATACTGGACTGGAACCCGCAAGGGAGCAGAGGTCGCAGTAGACCACAAAACACTTGGTCGATGCTATGCGAATTAGCAGATGATCTCATGGGACGGTGCAAAAACAACAGCACAGAACCGTGTACGATGGAAGAGTGTTGTCGAGGCCCTATGCTCCCGAGAGGAGTGAACAAGGAAAAAAAATCGATAGCTATAAGACATATTACAAATTAAGTCAGACAGGTAGGTCAGGTAGATTTAGACTGACTTTTCGAAGGCTTTCGATAGGGCCTCTCATAAAATATTACTAAGCAAATTAGCTTATAACAAATTCGACGTTTAGTACCTTTACTGGAGTTCCTAGGATTTCAGTACCTTTGTAGACGTTGACGATATTACAGTTCGTTTTAAGGCTTCCCTAACATGCAACTGACTACGCAAAGTTACTTAACTTGATGGATTTTGGAACTGTGATGTATAATTTATGACTTGTATTTGTGGAAATGATATTAGACATAGTACATATTTAGAACTCCTTATTTAAGAGCCTTTAATGCCAATCTGCGTCGAGTACTATGACCAAAAAAAGATTTTCCGGACAAATGCTTGTCGAAAGGATTATAGATACAGGGTTTGATTGGAAAGTACTGAGCCTTCCCGCGCGGAGCGTCTGCCAAGAGATCAACCGAATCGGCTGGTGGGGCAAAATGATCGTTGGACCTCCCCTTCCACTATAAACCGGTCCCAGTTCGCTGGCAATAGCGGTGCAGTCAATATCGATCCGCACGTGAAAGCTGTTTTAAAAGTGTGTTAGGATTTTGCAGTGGCGAAAATGCAGCGATCGTTGGAGCAACATTACTCGATCAAATTTTACGTAAAGCTAAACAAAACGAGTACCGAAACCATTGGGCAACTCAAGAAGGCTTACGGGGACCAATCTCTGTCCAGTGCCCAGGTTAAACGGTGCCACAAGTCGTTCAAGGAAGGCCCGGAGGACGTCGAAGACGAACTGCGATCTGGAAGGCCTTCGACGACGCAAACGTACGAAGATGTGAACCGGGTTCGTGAATTTTTGAACATTGACCGTCGTGCTAGTCTACGAGAGATCAGTGAAGAGTTAAATTTAACTTATTACAATGTGCGGGAAATCGTGACCGGAAAACTTCAAATGCGCAAAGTGTGCGCCAAATTGGTTCCAAAGGTTTTGACTGATGAACAAAATCACACCGCCTTCCTCTGCACCTCTGCATTGGCCAAGTTGAGGGTTCCGGTGCTCCCCCACCTTCCCTACAGCCCAGACCTGTCCCCTCCGGACCTCTTCTTGTTCCTGCGCCTGAAAAGAAAGCTGAAGGGGAGGTGTTTCGACTCCATCGAGGCCATCCAAAAAACTGTGACAGCCGAATTGAACGCGATTCCCGCGGATCAGTTTGAAAAATGTTTCCTGCAGTGGAAGGACCGCTACCAGCGGTGTATTGATGCTCAAGGGTCCTATTTTGAAGAATGTTAGTTGTATAAGCCAAAAGGTTTAATAAAACTGCTTAAAAAAATAAGGCTCATTACTTTTCAAGCTCGGGTTTTATTAAAAGCATGTAGGGAACGACTGAAAATTTGCTTCCTGAAAATCACAATAGGTCTCTGTTACCAGCGAATGAACTCCGTTTAAGAGCAAGTCATTCAATTTAACTTTCTAATTGTCGACAATGACTGACAATCTGACTGGAAGAATCGAAATATTTTGAGGTCAAGTAGAGGGCTATTTGCAATAAGTCTATAGCAGTAAATAAAATTTTATGGAGGAACTTGTTTTACCACATAAACGTGTAATTTTATAAGGCCCAGCTGCTATAGCTACTAACACAAATAGCTTATACGATTTATATTGTAAGCTAATTTTATTTAAATAAGTAAATAAATATAATTTTTGCTAATAAGGTCAATACTAAACGTTGGCGAAGCATCTGAAATCACTTTTAAGGAAATTTTGGTAGTCGACGAATAAATAAATAAGTGAAATAATAAAATTTAGGATATATTTAATTGTTTTTGTTTCATATACACAAACTCTACACTTCGATTTTTCGAAATTTAATTTCTGCGAATTGAATCTGTAGATTAAACAATTCATATATCCATTTTAAATTTCTAAACTTTTTCACCTTATCGAATTTCCCATTTCAGCTGCATTTAAGCGATAAGATCGCTTTAATGTCATGAAATCAACACATCGCCGCTTCAATCAATAAATTTGTGAATTCATCACGTGAGAACAGAAAAGAAAATGCACCTCGCAAATTTCTTGTTGCTCTGAACCGCCACTTCATCAAGTTTGCCAATCGTGTTATTACCAACGTCAGAGAGTTAACGTTATCGCAATCATTGAGCAACCATCGGGCAGCCATCAACATGCTCATCATAATTCACAGCAAGTATCTAAAGCTGCTGCTTGCTGGTTGCTTGCCCAGGCGGCTGCTGCTGCTCACAGCTCGTTGCGCCCTTCCTGCTGTTTACGAACGACGCAGACACTCAACAATTATGGCCATCTAAGTTTGAAATTGGGTCAGCGCAATTTTCAATACATATACATAGAAACATCATATACATGCATTGCATACAGCACACCGCCTTCTCTCGCGACACTTCGCCATTTGCTATTGCAGCAATATTTGTTGCTAGTATTTCATCTACTTCTACTTACTGGCTGCAGATTGCGTACGCAATGTTTGATCCTTCAACTTTGCTGCTGTCGTAAACCTACTTGTGGATTGTAACTAAGAGCAACAAAAACAAAAACTATACCACGAGTACTAATACTAAGCAATGCTCATTTTATATTCAGTGGCGCGTGTATCTCCGTCCTTCGACCTAAGACTTGTTGCGTTTCACACCTTTTTAAAGTGTACCAAATCACCCTGTAACTCGTCTCGAATCACCCGCGCTCGCTTCGATGCCAACCAGCGTTTTTTGAGTTTGCCGCAAAGGCTTGTCATAATGAACGCTGCAATTTTCCCAATACTCTTATGATTGATGGCAATTTAATAGAATGACTAATGTTTATGTTGTTGTTGGTGTTTGTGTGGTTGCTGTTGGCCTTTGCTGTCTGCCTGCTGTAGCTACTGCATCACAAGTATTTAGTTGCACCTGTGTTGTTGTTGCTGAAGTTTCTGAGTGTTGCCAACCGGCCTGATGCTGATGTTAATGGCGGCCCCTGGTGCTGTCAGTTATCCCCCGCCGGCGCTTTTGCTGATGATTATCTCCTCGCACTGACTTTTTACACACCAACACTTGCACATATGCTTGTGTATATATAGCGTGTGCGCGTTTTGGGCTTACAGCGACCCAGAATTGATTGATTTCAATTTGCGCTGGCATTTTTGAGTGGAATTGAAAAATTGCCACAATTTAACATATTTCAGGTGCAACGACAGCAACAACGATAGTGGCTACGCTGGCGCAGCTAAGGCAGCACTGACTTTTAGTCAATGGCAAAAGATGTTGTTGCTTTTCAATGGTGTAACTTTAATGCGTGCGTTTTTGTGTTGCATCGTAATTGGCCATTAATGTGAACCGTTTTTCTCACTCTCTATAGAAGCAAAGAAATTTTGTAAAGCACACATACACACATATGTACACTCATATTAGATCGGGGCGATTTGTATGGTGGCAATTTTTCGTGCCACGCAGTTGAAATTGTGATTCCTTTCGGTATTAAGAACAAAATATTCTCATACGATGCAGGCCAAAGTGAAGTTGTAGGTGCCAAAATTTGAGTCTGTTGACATATAGAATATATAGAATTTTTAATGCTCACTAATCGACAGAAAAATAACCATGGCATTTGATACAGCACGTAAAATTGTATGCTGAATCTAAAAATCAGAGTTGTGTATGAGATATGGCCAAAGTTCGATTCTTGAAATCTGAAAAGAAGTGCACTTGCCTACATCCAATGCTTTGGTTCAGACTTTGCCGATCCACACAAGTACACTTCAAATTTACTATTTACTTCGCTCGTCCGATATGAGCTGGAATATGCCGCCTTTATATGGAGGCCGTATCACCTGTGCCACATTAATGGACTTGAATGAACTCAATAGAATTTCCTTCATTTCGCTCTCAGATCGCTTAATTTTGCTTATCTGATTCCTTTGTATGATGCCGGATGTGCTTTAGTAACATTGATTTGAAGTCGCTACAAAGTAGTAGAAGTATAATTTCCCTTCGCTTTATATTTGATACCATCAGTCGAGTAATCGACTGCCCATTTCTTTTAGAGCAGAATTATTTTTAAATCTACAAACAGAGCCCGGATCTATTCCTTCTGAAGCTGTTCAGGCCTCTTCAGCACCGATACATAGAACATTCAAAGAATTTAGTAAAACCTTAAATTCTTTCGCTTTAGATTATTCCTCTTTTAAGAAAGCTTTTAAATTGACACTGAATAAATTATATATATATATATAGATAAGCATGAACTATTATCGTTAAATATCTTTGTGTCATTCATTTCTATATTTACTAAGAATAAATAATAAAAAAACAGTACAAAGTATGATTATTTCCTGGTACAGTAAATGTAGAGGTTATAAGTATGATATCATTATTATTAGCTTAACAACCCGGCTCGTGTCATAGCTTCCTGTAACATTTGTCTACAGTTTGATTTACCCCTCGATTGAGTGCTCTAACAACGTAAACTGCCGAATTATGTGTTTCGAAAATTTTGCTTTGACACTTCAATCGGTCGCCGTATCCGAATGAGTTGGTGCGTGACTACCATTCGGAATTCAGAGAAAACGTAGGTTCGAATCTCGGTGAAACACTTAAATGAAAAAAAAGTTTTTTCTAATAGCGTTGTTGGAAACTGTAGGTCCCTCCATTTGTAAAACAAGGTCAAGACGCACGCCAGCAATAGGAGGAGGCGCTCGGCCAAACACCCAAAAAGGAAGAAGCCTCATACTTAATTTTTGGCCTAAAAAGAATTTTTTTATTTGCAGTAACAAGAAGAATATTAATTTGACTGCTCGGCATTTGTTGCAAAATCGCCCCGTCCTAATGTATGTATATATTTTAATTCATTGCCTGCACAGATATACGCAAATACATATATATATGTATATACACACAATTTCATGTTCGATAATGGTAATCAATTATTTCGCAATTTAAAAGAACCGCGCTATAACGGTAATTTACTTCAATAATTTTAAAATGATTTTATGTTGCTCAAATTTATAACTACAAGTGCATTGCACAAAAAAAATTTTAATAATTTTTAATGGATTTTAAATATGCATAAAGCCATTTGCCCATGCCTGTGTTTAAAGTTTTTTTTTTCCGAAATTGTGTTATTGCTAATGAATCTTGAACAGTTACTTCAACATTAAAATTCCGCGAAAGGCGTAAGAAAAAATCAACCCAAATTATCGAAAGAAAGGTCAGGGATTTCCGCTGAAGTAGAAGGTCGGCACATTCTATATTCTGCATTGTCTGTCAAGAGATTTCTATGCCAAATACAGTATCCCATTTAAAAGAGCAACATTTTCGTATGATGAACCTTTGTAAAGGAAAGCGGCACGTGTTAGTTGACTTTTTTCTGCTTTCAATTACGCGTACGTCAATTAATAAAAATCAGCTGTACAATTTAAACTTGTACAGGCTTGCCAATTTACACTATTTCACAATATGCAAAGAAAAAAAACCATATGTGTGAATAAAATTTTGCACATCATTTTAAAACTAGTATATCTTTGTAGCGCTCATGGCAAAATGTTCAGCGCAAAATCAAATAGCTCGATTAAGGAATAAAAAAATAGAAGCAAGATACTTCATAGTGTATTGAGTTCAATGAGACTGAGTTTTGGCTTCGTGCTTATGCCTGCAACCGGTTCATATATTCTAGAATAGAAATGTGCGGATTCAGTTCGAATGAAACACCTTCAAGGTTTTTAATACCCAGAATACCTTTTAATGCATACAAATAGAAAGACACACATTTGCTTGTCTGCAGTGACCGCCAGTCCAGCCTAAAGTTCATAGATAGTAAGATGCGAAACTCTCTAATTTTATGTTAGAGCGCGCCCAGGAACTCGTTTCAATACTTGGCAGCATTGCCAATCGCTGGACTAATGAGCAGCTGATAGTCGCAATAGTTGACTATCAGAAATAAGGCACCAAAAATAACTGACGAAAACAGTTAATGAAAAAATATCGCGATTGCAATATTTATAATTATTATTTTTTTTTTAATAAATTGAATTGAAACGTAGTAATTCAAATTAAACTTTGCTTCTAGAATTTTCAGAACCTTTTAACTTACTTTTAATTCAACTTTTGTAAAGGCATGAATTCTACTTAAAACCGGGTGTTGGTTTATGTCTGTAAATTTGTTTATATTTTATGGCTTAAAAGCGTACGTAAGTGAATTGAATTTGAGTTTGAGATATTTAACAAACATACTTTCGTTAACTATTTTCAAGATATAACAAATTAAAAGTTATCTGCTTTAACTTATTTTTTTCGTTGTTTCACAAATTAGTATATTTGTTACCCACTCTTTTTGATATATTCAAAAATTGCATTATTTTATATATTTCTTTATACATAATTATGTTTTTCGTGTTCATTACTTTCGTGTTTCAATCGTGAACAATTTTATTTAATTTTTAATTTTTGCTTATACTAAATACTAACCACAATGGTGGTGTGGAAACTGAAAATTCCCAATTTTTGTTGAAATAATACCCATTCATTGATTCTTCTGGTGTGGTATTGGTGCTGCATTGCGAATGATGAGAAAAAGAGTGTCGCACCTAGTCAGCTATGCTAAAGTAATTGGCTGCCTTTGTCTGTACTTAGAACCCGGTAATGAATCGCAGTAAGATAAGATAAGATAAGATAAGAAAGAGATCTTATCTTACTGCGATTCATTACCGGGTTGTAAGTACAGACAAAGGCAGCCAATTACTTTAGCATAGGTAAGCACTTCGACCTTAAGGTCTAGGGCGACCTTACTTGTCGTTCCAGTAACCAATTTTTTACATATTTTAGCCAATATACAATAATAACACGGAAAAGCAGAAAATTTAAAAACTTAGTCATAATTGCCTGTTAATAGACTCTATAGTATGGTATTACTTCCTTCTTCGTCCAATGAAGCCGCTGTTAGAAAGAGGTGGATCAATAATCGCTTAAAGCTATTATGTGGGCTAAGCTCTGGGTGCTCTCAATCTTAGAAGGTCTAACTAAATTTTTTTTTCCTAGTTCACTCCTCTCAGGAACATAGGACCTCGACAAGACTTGCCTTGCGTTGGTTTCGTTAAGGGGGTAGTATGGTTAATTCGGTGTAAAACAAGCATATTTTTCGAAATTTTTTTTGTCGACACAGTTGATTATTCAAAATTTTAAAATTACTTCATTATAAAGACATATTTAAAGAATATTGTGTGAAATTTTCATTGATTTTTATGAAGAAATGAGTTGGTGGCAGCGAATCTTCGCGGACGTCTCATAAAAAAGTTTTATTGCGGTGTCCCTCAGAACTCATTACTGGATCAACTAAAATCAAAAAACCAAATTGATTTCATCAGCTAATAAAGTTTCGCAGGTAACAACGTCGACTTTTTTTTTTTTTTTTTTTTTTTTTAATTTTTTAAAGCGCTTTGAAGTCAAAACACCGATTTTTCATAAAAAAAACTTGAAAACTTTGTTGTTTTAAAATATGACAAAATTTAAAAAAAAAAAAACTCGACGTCATTACCTCGTGAATAAAGTAAAGAAACAAAAAAACCAAATTTGAAAAGAATCGGTGCAGTAGATATGAATCTACAGTGGACACCGACCGTAAAAAAGGCAAGTGTGAGAAAAACGCGTTTAAAGATTTGTGAAGATTTTTACAGCGTGAAATCCGGTTGGAGAGGTAGATACTTAATCCTTTGTGTCTTTGTCAATTTTACTCTAATGCAATTCAAACTTTCACACAATAATCTTAAGATGTTATAGAATAATTAAAAAAAAAAAAAAAAAAAATGAAAAAAAAAAAAAAATACCATACTACCCCCTTAAGCTATGTGATTTCTAACAGGGTAGGTGATTAACCTGCCGCTACCGGTCCTAAATAGTGGGAATGCCCACCTGTCGTTGCTTAGGAGCAACGCCTTCTTATTGCTTGGAGCCCCATCTGTGTTCCACTTTTTTCTGCCAGAAGGATTGCACAGATGGTTGTGGTCTTCGCTAAATTTAGTGTGTCTGCGCTATTACCACGGTTGCAACTTCCTCTTGCTGGCGCCACTGATGCAATGTGTAACTGTGTGATTTTCTTTGTTTTAGCAGTCACAATGTAAATACTGCGCTAACTATTGTGCGGGAATAAGAATGAGAAGGATAAGGATACGCCCATTGGAAATCAAAATTTCTCTTATATAACAGCTGGGCATGGTAGCTATCCAATTCTAATTATTATTTATTCCACATTCCTTTTAGAGCTAAAGGATTTAGCAAAAAAGTTAGAAACATTTTTATTTCAAGCCATTGGTCTCAGTCCATTTAACAATTTTCCACTTTCATTGGGAATAGTGATTTGGTAAGTCATCTTCTCGTTCCTTACGTGTTCTAAGTTAAGGTGGAAAGGCTTTCGCAGAGTTTGCATGATTCTTCCATACTTTCTCTTCTTTCCAATTCCAATAATATTACAAATATTGTTCGAGATCAAATGCAATGAGTGTTCATAATTCCAACTTTGGTAGAGCTTGATAATCTAATTTTAAAAATGAACGGAGCTCAACGGTTCTCCCAAAATAAACGTATTGATTTTTTGAGCAATTCTTCTGTATTTGTCTCATGAATATTGGGTTCATTGCATTTTCTAAAATTAATCCTGTTTATGGTCACACATAAAATAGTCCAAGCAGTTAATTTGAAAATAGTCGACTGTGTTTGAAATTCTTTATACCAAGAACTTAGTTTTTTATTACAAAATAAAAACAGAATTTAAATATCTTTTCCATGAACTCCGCCCTGTTAAATTAGTAACGCCACCAAAAGTCTTATACTTTTTCAACCAGCAATTAACTTCTTAACAAGCTAATCGATTATTTTCTTGAGTTCTACAATTGTTTCCCCTTTTCTCTGGTAGCATACCGTTTGATTTGCCTCTTTTCTATATCTCTATCAATTACCTAATCCACCGTTAAAGAATGTAACCTGTTACCCCAAATGGAATAAACTCCTAATCGCTTCATTTAAATCTAGACACTCTCTCAGCACAAGTCCCCGCCACAAACGCCGTGGTAACACTACTCATACATACATACACACATTGCATGCATACAAGCATATACAAATCTCAGTTGTCTGTTAGCCTAATCAAGCAGGCGGTGAGACTATCAGAATCATCCGTTACAGATGGCTCGTAAATTACAATTTATTATACATATGTGTATGTATGTTTGTATGTGTATAAGTGGAGTTTGTTGGGATAAGTGTGGCGACTTATTGTTCTTAACACACCCAAATCAATCTACACACACACATGTATATGTACAGCTATATACGTGAATGAACAACCACATGCCCAAGCGAAAACTCACACCTAATGACTTCCAATGAAAAACCGTTTAAGTGTCAGAGGCAAAGTCAAACAGTAAACAAAAAACCTGACACAGTTGCCCCAAAAGTGGCGATAACGGCCAACCAACACAGAGCCAAAACAAGAAAGTGTATAAGACAGCAAAGGTTCTTAGCCAACTGACTAGCCTACTACTAATACCAACCGTACTCGTATGCAGTGCTTAACAACTGTTAAGAAAACTCTTGTAAAAAGACGGCTGCTGAATGGTGTCTGCCGTCAAATGCTAGCACCTTCTTTCTTCAACTTATTTTTTTTTGTTTTTGCTTTTCTGATTGCGGCTGTAGAATTGTATCTGCTTAAGGTGACAATCTGATAAAACATCTATATGGCAGTCATTGAACCAGGCGGTCGACGAGAGGCAGCTAAATCAAAAGAAAATAAGACAAAGAGATGTAAAGGCGTAAAAGTCTGGGCTGGCATTTGGCTTCGACAGAAAGTGTGGCAGCGTATGGCAGCACGAATATAAACGCCAAAGCCATGTCAGGCGGCCAACCCAAGCAATTTAGACGATGGCACAAGTTACGACGAGCTTATCATAGTGAATTATCTGACTTGATGACATATTGACAGTCATTATCAGCAACACATATACACAAACAAAGAAGCATGACTACTTGTACTCGCGCAATGACGCGTTGTCTTGTTGAAATGACGATAGGTGGCGGTGGTAAAGGCACCTCATTAGGGAGATGAATACCATAGTGGAAAGTTTTTGAAAGAAGAAAAGATTGGAAAGGTAATTTTTCGAAACTAAGAAAAGACGGCTGGGAAAGGACCTCGCCGAACTTTTCCAAACGCCCATCAGAAGATCAAGCCTGCCTAAAGTCACAGTCTCCGACCACTCATACTCGTTTAAGCTAAATTTGCTTTAAAAAGCATTTGTTTTTTCACTGCTGGACCTGCTGAATAATGTTTTTAGAGTAGTTATATTCTTTAACTAACTAAAAGCTTATTTTACCAATTTTTTTATTTGCCTGCCTTTGCCTTTGAATATCTCGAAATGCGTAAACTAATTTTATAGGAAATTACACTACATATTTTAGGTAAACGTCCATCATGTTTTAGTAAAGCAGCACACTTGAGAAAATTTAAGGCTATCAGATCACTTATACTCGACAAGGCCTATTTTTCGAGCCCCTTTTGCTTTCCTTGGTTTTTCTTAAAGAGGAAGAACACATACCTTTCCTGAATATGCTATAGAGCCAGTTATTTTTACATAAGGCTCCTATTTTTTCTTGCTTAACTTCCATCGGCTTAAACCAAGTTTTGTACCTAATGTTGCTTAATTTCAAAGGATTGGGTAAACTGCCACTCTTCTAATTTGTCAGATGTTTTAATTTTTCAACAGCTTTTCTTTACAGCAAGGACTTAAGCGAATTGTGTATTATTGTGGAAATGAGCCATAAACAATAGTATCATTACAAGATTTTTTTTTTCTTTCTTTTTAATACTTTTATTTGCAATCTATTCTAAGAACAATAAGCAAATTATATAACATTGTGGTTATATGACATGTATTATTGATCTCCAGTGAAAACAATAATAATATACTTATATGTAATACAATATATTTATACCAAGTTAAGGCTATATATGTGATAACGTTATATGAATATGTTGTAAACATATTAAATAATTAGTGATTAGGTACGAAATGGGAGATCTAGAACATGTTGTCTTTTCAGTCTAATCATTTCATTGGTTTCATCTAAGAGAGTTATTGCAAGCGGGTTTTCATGATAACTGATCCTTTGCAAGTATGCTGTACTGAATCTTTTAATCTCAGTTTTTATGAAAAGAATATGTAAGTCTGAATGAATGGCTTTATTGGTAATGAACCAGGGTGCACTCGTTATCAATCTAAGGGTTTTCGACTGATATCTTTGTAATATTTCTATATTAGAATTAGAGGCTGTTCCCCAAAGTTGTACGCCATATGTTTATACTGGCTTCAATAAGGCTTTGTATGATAATATTTTGGTTTCAAGGTAAAGTGGTTACTTAGGTCCAAGTAACCCATAAAGTTTTCTTGTTTTAATTTTTAATTGGTTAGCTTTAGCTTGTATATGACACTTCCATGTTAATAGCTTGTCTAGGTGTAAGCCTAAATATTTTACACTGTTACATTTAGGAATAATGTTTCCATTGATCTGCAAGTCAGGACAGTCATTTCGCCGTAGTGTAAATAAAACATGCACAGATTTGTTGGTATTAACTTTAATCTTCCAGCAGTCTAACCAGACCTGCAAGTAATTCAATGCAATTTGTACTAGTGAGGTAGATTCGGTTGGAGAATAACTTGATGCAAGAAAAGCGGTATCATCAGCATATGTTGCAATAAGTATACATATTTTCAGTTACTGGCATATCTGATGTGAAAATAGTATAAAGAACTGGACCGAGTACGCTTCCTTGAGGTACCCCAGCTTTGATGTATGCAATGCTAGATGTTTCATCTTTCACTTTCACGTAAAATGTTCTTCCAGTAAGATAAGATTTCAGAATTAAATATATCTGTGAGGGGAACATTTTTTTCAATTTGTATAAAAGACCATGATGCCAAACTTTGTCAAATGCTTGTTGGATATCCAAAAAGACAGCTGAACAATACTCTTTTCTCTCGAAAGAATCAACAATGAAGTTAACCACTCGGTGGCATTGTTCGGGAGTTCCATGGTGTCGGCGAAAACCAAATTGATATTCAGGTATTATATTATGCTGTTTTAAAGTTGGCGATATTCTCCGTAAAAATATTCTCTCAAATATTTTAGAGAAAAGTGTCAGTAAACTTATTGGTCTGTAAGACGTTACTTCATTTTCAGGCTTATTTGGCTTGGAAATCATAACAAGATGGCGTGGAGTTTTTACACAGTTTTGTTGTGGGTGTCTGTACAAAAAGTAATGTTATTCCCTCAACTTCAGCGACTATTTGCGACAGTATTCACAAGTATTTTCGCTATCATTTAGACCTTGACACGAAAAAAAACCAACGAGAAGCAACAAATATATAACACTCTCAGAGAAGTTTGGCTTAACATAAACCTGCAAATATTCAAAACTTCAACAATCAAATGATGATGAGTATATCTGATACCTCCTCCCGAATTTCCTATAGGCATGCTTCTGGTCGGATAATTCCTTCCATGCCTGAGTATGCATTTATGTGTTAGGCGTGATTGTGTCATGCATATGCGAACGTATGTGTGTGTGCTGTGCGGTATTAATTAGTGCCATCTGGTTGAATGAAAGAACACAGTTAAAGTCAACACTGAAGCGTTGAAGAAATACAAATATGTCATCATGCCACAAAGCCGGAGAAAAATTGATATATTAGCATTTGTCATGCAGACAATTTGCCGATGCTAAATGCGAGGTGCCTTCACACTGTATGTTTGCTTACTGTATGTGAGATGTATCCAACTACCTATCTCCATATATACCTACATTGGTGTGCCTTTGTGCACGCTGACGATAATAATGTTATCACAGTGAAAGTATCGCACACGACCACCGGCAGCCATTTAATTTGAGCCATGACAATTTGAGACGTTAAGGTGAGTCGACAGACTTATCCGTGCTTGTATTCATCAGCTCGAACGACCTTAGAATTGCGGAAATGATTAGGTGCACTGTGAGTCTAAGCTAGATTACTGATTTCTTAGGGCAACGTTAATGATTTCTAATCACAAGCTGATTGTCTGTCCACTTTTAGGCTGGGGCTATTTGATATGTGAGAGCTTGTGGTTAAGCATGTGTGGGTTGGGCCGCCACAACAGTTACAGTGCATAGTAAATTTGATTGATTGGTGTGTACGACTATGCGTAATTAAGATTTTGTATGCTGATAAGCGCCATTAAATGGGCAATGGTTTTTTTTATTTCATTGCTTCATTGTTGGTGGTCCGTTATTGGCATTTCCGTTAGTTAGTGTCGCAATTCTCCGGACCGCTATCAACTTGTGTGTATTTGCGGCAGTCGAGTGACTCAGTGACTGTAACAGCAGTGACACCGAATTCGTAAGACTGGTTGTTTGGTTGCTATTCTCACATCTGCTCATTGCACACATTCACAGGATCCGCTGGCCTCTTCGCTATGAGTCAGCAATACTAACAGTGCTGTACCTTTCCTTTTTTTTTTTGCATAGACTTGTTTCAGCTGGCTGCAAGAGAGGCTTTTGTCTGCGCTACTGTTGGAAGTCGTTGGCCATATTCATAAACAATTTAATTGTCGTTAAATCATTAGCAACTATATGTAAAAAAAAAAAATTTAAGCTGGTGTAAATGGGAGAGATTTTGAAAAAAATGGTTTTAAAAAGGTATGTCTCACGTTTTACAAGCTGCTCCGAGGCAGCACCTGGGGAATGTAGCTAGACTTGCTTATATATTTTTTCTGATTTTTAATCTTATTTCTTACTGTACAGAAGTACATAAGTATTGGCGTTCTATGTAATATAAAATCATTTCTAAAGGTGAACAAGTTTTGACTAACCTTATCTCTGCCTTGAACAAAATAAAGATTATAATGCGAAAGACGTGAATGAATACCTGAAAATATAAAAGAGGCATTTTGTTTAATATAATCAATATTTAAAAAGTATAAAATTAAAAATTTAAAAATATTTGAACATTCCACATTAGTGTTTATAATTGTTTGAAAAGTTAAAAAAAAGTTGGTTTTATTATATTATAATATAAAAATAGTTTGTATGTATATTAAAAACATAATAATTCAATTTAAATTTGAAAAAAATGAAATTTTTTCAAAGATTTTAAAAATAGTGAAAAATCATGTTTACTTAAAAATAATGTACAAGGCCTCATATCGGAATACAGCAAGAAAGATTCAACACTCCCACAAATTATATATTTAATTTAGTAAAATACTGATATATTGAACATAATGAAGTAGCACGAATTTTTTTAATCTTTTTGTAACAATTTTCCAAATTTAACAAGTTTTCGATCAACTATTGGACGAGCTTGTGTACACAGATAAACAAAGGTCACCTTCACATTGTGAAGGACAGAAATTGCTACACATTCGCCTGATCAGAGTATAATAGGTTGAGAAAAGAAACGGAAAATTTTACATCTCTGGTGCAAGACGGAATCAATGATAATTTAGCCGTCTTCGATTCGCCCTTTCTCTGCCCCTTACGCCTGGGTTTTGCTCGCTCGATGAATAATTTGGGAAAGCAACAAAGAAGCTATCGAGCAAGATTCGCCACTAGTTAGTTTGCTTATACCTTATAAAACTATACAACTGGTATAACTTAGCTCTTTTCCAGCCCCGACAACTCTCTTTCTGACATGCTTCCACGCAAATTTCATTAGTGGCAGCTCTTTTCTTATGCTGCTTCATCTGGCTATTCATGGTGAATAGAAAACGGTTATTATTGCAAGAAAGTAAAACACCATCATTTTTTCGATCATTGTACAACTTTACTGCGATTCCCACTGATCCCCGTAAGTGAACAAAAGAATAATCATCGGAATTATATAAGAACAAGCCATTAGTTCCCATCAATACTGTGCGTTAGCACATTCCATTATTGTTTGCAAGCGGTTCCAGGCTAAGTATGATATCCCAGTGTTAGACCCTCCGCCTTTTCGTCGAACTTTCGATTTGTCATCTACACATTTTGCAAACTAGGTCGGTTTCCACGAACTTTTTCTTTCTACCTGGCCTAAAAGTTTAAAATAATATTCAGGATTTTTTGTTTTATCAGTTTGTAAGTAACCGATAAACAAAATTCCTTTCGCATCTCAAAAACCTGCTCCTAACACCTTTTTGGCCGAATTCTGAACACGAACTTCCTCTTCAGACTCTTGTTTTCATTTAGAATCATGGTGATAGACCCAAGTCTCATCCATAGTGATGAATCGACGCACAAAATTCACTTTATCCTTTCGAAAACGCTATAAATGTTGCTGAGAAAGTCGCATTCGAATGTGTTTTTGTTCCGTTATGAGCGAATGTGGCACCCATTGCGCACACAGCTTTCTGAAACTCAATACTTAGTCAAAATGTTGCTTACGGCTTCTACTAAATCTTTTTCAGTGACTCGACGATTTTCCAATATAATATCTGGTATTTTTTCTGCGATTTCTGAAGTTTCTGCAGTTTTTGGACCTTTGACGTGGATTGCCTTCAAGGCTTGTACAACCACGTTTAAATTCAGCAATCCATCTTTCTATTGTATTATACTAATTGATGGCGGCGAAAAGTCCTTATACACTTTCAATATTCGTTCACAAATTTGTTTAGCTTTTAAACCTTCCAAAAGTAAAAATTCAATCACTGCACGTTACTTAATTTTTTCCATTGTAATAGAAAATACTGTAACTGTCGATACTAAATGACTTGTAGATAAGGAATGAATTTACAGATTGAAATGAAACATCATAACAAAAAACAAAACAACATAAATTAAATTAAATAAAATTACACTAGTAGCAAATCTTATTGAAGAACCTATTACGAGTATACATATATAGCGTTTTTCAATAGGTGCGCTTCAACTTTTTTCCGATAGGGAGGGCGAACGACGCAATATTTTTTATTTTTCGCTTGTCATTTGTAAACTTCATTAGTATACATTTCATCATGGGACGCTACACACTAGAGCAATGATTGCAAATCGTGCAAATTGTTTATGAAAATAATCGTTTTGGAATAAATAGTAATCCAGATTTTTTCCAAAAAATCATCTTCAGTGATGAAGCTCACTTTTGCCTCAATGGCTTTGTCAACAAGCAAAATATGCGTTACTGGGCAGAAAGCAATCCACACGTGATTCATGAGGCATCCCGAAAAAATCACCGTTTGGTGCGGTTTACATGCCGGCGGTGTATTTTTTCGTTGACGAGAACGATCGCCACGTTACTGTGAATGGAAATCGGTACCGCGACATGATAAACTATTTTTGGCCGCAATTGAATGGTATGGACTTAGGCACCATGTGGTTTCAACAGGACGGGGCCACAAGCCACACAGCACACGCTACAATTGATTTGTTGAAGAGTAAGTTCGATGAGCGCATTATTTCCAGAAATGGACCGGTCGAATGGCCGCCGCGCTCGTGTGATTTGAAGCCTCTAGACTATTTTCTTTGGGGTTATGTGAAGTCATTGGTCTACAGTAACAAGCCGGCGACGATTTATGAGCTCAGAGCCAATATTGAACGCGAAATTGCTGGAATTTCGGCCGATTTATGCAAAAGAGTGGTCGAAAATTTGGTTCAACGATTGGCCTTCGTAAAACGTGCACGCGGTGGTCATGCAAAATAAATCGAATATCATACTTAAATGTATATGTTCAAACTCGATAATAAAAAAAAAATTAGTTAAAAAAGTAAAACCGTTTGCGTTTTATTAAAAAAAAAAAAATTGAAGCGCTCTTACTAAAAAACGCTTTATAAGTCTCAGAAGTGCAAATAAAATATAATAAATATCACTTCCTTATTTGAACTAATTAATAATATGGATATCACAACCGTTTTCAATATGTCTTAATCTATTGGAGGCCATCGTTTTCTGAGTGAAATTTCACATGTTTACAAGATTAACACTGTTAGTTTTGTTTTTGTTGGATGAAACGGAAAATTAATTTTAAAAGACTGCAGCAGTGTGGACAACATTTTTTTTCTGAATTTGTGTTTTCATGCCTCTTTCACTGAATCTCGTTCCCTCTTCCCTCCATCATATTACATCGGCGGTTCTAGGGCGAAATTTCCAATCTCAGTTTGATATTTGATTCTAAAGTTCTGCTTCAAAGCGACCTCAAAACTTTATTCTATGCTTCTTTTATTCAGCCGTGAATCTATTATTTATCTCCCTGAATCGCGTCACATTTTAGTAGTATAATTAGGCTTCATTTTAATATCCCTTAAGAAGTTTTTGGTATCGCAATATTTTTTCGCTAGAACGACCTTAACTAGTAGAAGATTATATGCCTATATCTTTCTTACTTTAGGAACTTTGAAAGATTATGATAAAGTCTTAAATTTCGCTGAACTTCGTGACAATTTACCAAAAACTAGATTTGTTTGGCATTTTATCAAATGCATTTTTTTAGTAACTTCAATTATTGCCTATTTTTAAATAGTAGCCTGTAAGAGCTTGTATTTTCTTCATTACAAATATTCCAAGTAAATAATTACTGCAGAAATCATAAATATGTTAACTATACATGGATTCAAAATAACTGCAAAAAAATTGTTTGACTCACTTCCTTGCAAGCAACTGTTTGCAAAACACTAAGGAATAGAGTAAAATGTGGCATGATAAGAGATTAAAAAATTAGTATTGAAAGGGTTAAATAATTTTAGCGCGATTGTTATTCATACCTTGAATTTCAGCAACAATTATAATTCTCGAATACGCTTGTTCTGCTTCCCTCCATAGCTACGTTTCACTGATATTTATCTTCTCGGGAGTTTGGCTTCTGCTTGACCATTTAAAACAAAATCAAATTTTACAACTTGAATTCTTCGATGATGGGACATTTTGGCATAACTCAAAAACTATGAGCACATCGTTCTCGCTCAATGCCACATCATACCACCAGCCTTCAGCAGCCAGTAACCCTCGAACATAAAAATTCTGTTTGCTATGCCGAGTTCTCCGCCTAAATTTTGATTTGTGGCATGAAATTTGCGCTTGTATTTTTATTGCTAATTTCGCAGTTAAACTGTGAGTTCTTTATAAAAAACGTGAAATGCAAAAGACATAAACACTTTAGCTGGGTTATTGTTATTGGTTGTTCATTGAGGAGGCCAATTGACGTTTGCGTCAGTTCGGAATCGCCGCTGCAGCCACATTTGCAGCAACAATGATTATTGCATGCACCATGACAGTTTTGCAAATTATAAAGATGATTGGATTTTTTAAGGGAATTACCGCACGGCTGTGCAACTGACGGACTAACCGAATGAGTGGTAATAATGACAGCTACGGTCGATTTGCAGAAACAGGTTTTTAGTAGCCTGCATATGTAAGTGCATACAAGTACATATGTATATGTATGGTACATTTATATGTATGTAAGATATATTCATATACATGTATGTGTGGAAAATGTATGGCTTCCCTTTCCAACTTGCTATTGCGGCTCTTACTTGACTCATCCACTAGATTTGTTGTTTTTCGGGGTTGCATATTTTCGCTATTGCGCCACTGTTGTTATGCCAGTTGCGGATTACTTTGCATTCTATGTACATTTTAAGTATTTTTTTTCTGAGCTAAAATGAGTATTTGATCCAGCGACAAATCTTCTTTTTATATATTTTAAGTATCTTTCGTTCGACTTATCAGATTTGTTATAGTTTGACATATTTTTATTACACTTTGGATTTGACGGCTCATGGACGATAAAATATTGCATTTACATATGTATAGTATGTGAATAGCTCTAGAAGCAGGAAGATACATATGTATATTTTATTGCTTATAGTGACAGCTCAGCGAGGTCAACTCAAATAGTCATTGTTAGCGCATTGTAGAGTAATGCTTCAGCAAAGATTCCGAAGAACAACTGGTACTCAAAACGCCAGGGTCCGTAGCTGTTATGTTTTTGTTTTTCAAAATATGTACATATATGTTTTCAGTAAAAGAAGTTGTTTTTTTTCAGTCAAAAATAATCAGTAATCCCAAATATTGACTCACTAATTCGTTCACTAATTACAGCTAATGGACTGAAGATTGTAAATTATTTGCCACTGCATTTCATAAAGACTTCACCATTACATATTTAGTTATAAATGGCAATAAGTGATCAAATTGAGATAGAGGCGATTACTATTCACTGATGTTAAAATATCAATTGAAAACAATCTGCAAATCGTTATGAAAATCATCAATAATTTCCTCAACCAATTCTTTACTTTTATTGAATAAATCTAAAAGAAATTTTAAAGTTAGCTTTGCGCTCTTCTGCCACAATTTTAAGCATTTACGAATGCCAATTAACCAAAGTACCAAAGTAACAGGCCCACATTAAATATAATTACTGTAAACATCTTCAGGCCAATTTTTTGAAGCATCGCATAAAGATTTTTGGCATGCTTTTAAAACAAAAAAGGTTGTTTATTTTCTATTTACAGAGTATCTGCTTAAGAAGTAAGTTAAACTTGACTTGACAAAAGTGGTCATATTCATGCGGTGGCCGGGAATAAAATTAAGGAAAACAATGATCAAACTCTTTAGATTTTAGACAACTTTACTTCATATTTCCATTTTCTATGTGTCTTGCAAGAAAACTTGCGCCAACACTGAACCAGATAAATTCGACATACCATTTCAACAATCTTGTCAATCAAAACGAATAATTATTATAAACTTTAGAAAAAAACCAAACATAAGCTGGCTGATTTAAGCTTATTAATCCCTGAATTAAGCGGGTTAAAAGACACCAATAATTTGACAACTACAAAAAACAGTTGCGCGCTTTGACTTCTGGACTCGGTCAGCCCACGTAATTAGCTGTCAAAACTACTAATGTGGGTTAGTTTGTTGATATTTTTGGTAGGAATTATGATTACAAATTAACACGAACACTTGAACGCTAGACAGGTCACGACAAGAACGAAGGAGTGAATGAAATATGGAAGCAAATCATGGTGGATTGCTGATAAGCTGTTGAAAGCGCAGGCGTGAGGTATCAAATTTGAAAAGTAATTAGGAAATGTATTGGAGGAAAAATGCGCGCTCAGTTGTACGTTAGTAGAAAACTGTAGTAGTGAAAAGAGGTGATTGATTGTTGATTGGCAGGAATTGAAATGCTGTACAGACATACATACATACATACACATCACAGCCAAGTATGCATTTATGATACAATTTGACTATGTATATTCAGCAATGCTTTCTTTGGTTTCTTTACCTATTTTACGTATTATCTAATCGATTATGTAATAATGTAGGTCAAAATATCCATTTCTATTAGGTGTAATAACCTCCCCAAATTGGGTATGACTGCATGCCTGAATTCAATGCTTCTTATTCATATTGACCACAACGGTGTTAATTGTAGCCTTCAGGTAAGAAATGGTGTTATGAGGATGCTTATTGGTTTCATGCTCAAATACGCCCCATACGTAGTAATCTAAGGGATTAAGGTCTGGAGAGCTAGGCGACCATAACTTCGATGCTATGTGGCCATTCAACCATCCAATACTGTGTCGCCATCACTTTGTGTGAAGAGCAGAGCCTTGCTGAAAGATGTGTGGGTTATCACCGCGTACACTACTAATCCAGGGTTTCATTACAGTCCCTAGAACCGCGATATATGCCTCAGAATGCACTCAAAATGCTTGAGTAAAGAGGTATGGTGGCTAAGACACGTCGTTTGTGCCCACAACACCTAAAACCATGTCATGTGCATGACAACAGACACTTCTGTAATTCTGGTCAATTCTGTGGTTGATCTTGGTCAACAT
Organism: Anastrepha ludens; assembly: GCF_028408465.1. NCBI lineage: Eukaryota > Metazoa > Arthropoda > Insecta > Diptera > Tephritidae > Anastrepha > Anastrepha ludens. The sequence continues at coordinate 55,548,677 of NC_071500.1, read as the reverse complement.
TTTTTTCGTCAGAAAAAAAACTATAAAATTTCAGGCGCTTCAGGCTGTTTAATATTGTTTAGAAGGCGTTTTGATCGGAGATCTTCATGGAGAACTCAACGGATAAGACCCTTAGAAACATTAAGCTCCTTCGCAAGCGCCCTCACTGAACTTGAAGGATCCTCGTCAATGATAGCTTGCACTTGTTGAATAAACTCTGCAAATCGGAAAGTGTCAGAACGTTCCTCGTGCTTTTTGCGTTTTGTAAGGGACTTATGAACGAATGAATGGGCGCACTTAAGAAAATCTGAGATTTCTAAATGGGTGTGATATGGACATTAGCGACGATAACTGTATGTTTCTTCATTTCTTGAATTAAGTTGTAGTCCCGCATGTCGTATCTGAAAAAGAGCAAAAGGAAAATATTGGCTTCGGGAACTTAGAGCCCTCATATATGCATGTCCTCAATCCGTCCGTATGCACCTATGCTTATACATATATAAATAATTGGCGCTAGCATCCTTTGTTGGGTGTTTGGCCGAGCTCCTCCTCCTACTTGTGCTGTTCGCCTCGATGTTTTTTCCTCGCCTCCGACTGGCAGATAATTTTTTAAGAGACAGAAATACAATCGAAGGTTTGTCATTGCCTGCCGAGGAGCGACCGCTATTAGAAAACAACTTTTCTATCATTTGGTGTTTCATGCCCGGGTACTGTCGAATGATAGTCACACCCCAACGCATTCGACTTCGGCGGCCGTGAAATAACTTCAATGTTGCAGCAGATTATCAGCTGAGTAACAGCAATAGAATATCAAGCAAGTATCAGGATTGCAATACGACGGTATTTATCACGCGGCTCTAACACACTCATGCTTTCTAGATTCACTTATTCATTTATCAATAATTTCAAAAAATCTAAAGTAGCACATGAAGTGGGTAATTCATTGGAATTATCTCTGTGTTGAAAGCACACAATTTAAAAGTGATTATATACGTATGCATATATGTATGTATATATATGATTAAAATTGTGGCCATTCAACGAAATTTAAAAAGAAACTAATAACTTGAGAGAAACAATTGGAAATGACAGACGTGACGAGCGAATGTTTACTCTGAAAATAAATATTCAATTTTGAAGTGCTCTCTATGTAGTCTCTTGAATACACAAACATACAAAAGTGCATTTAAAAATACTTTCAATTTAAACGATCATTTTTTTCCACTTTGTATTTTGTAAATGTCATAATCGAGTGCAAGGTAAACAAAACCACACGCATACCATACACGCACACCCACAACCAATACATACACATACATATGTGCATATGGGCTTACATTGCAGTGTTGAAATAATAAAATCAACTGAGTGACAGCAAAAATAATTGAAATGAGATGGGTGAGAGTGAGTTGCTACTCAAAATAATAAAAGAAGATAAATAAATATAAATAAATCAAGCGCTGCTGTTCGTGACGTGTTTCAAGTGGTGGCAGCGCACACTTGAGACAGTTTCGGATTTTATCTTTTTTTTACACAGACGTTTATTTTACTTTTTTGTTTTTTTTTGGTTGGTATAAAAATTCAGCATTGTTGTTGCACACCTGTCCGGCGGTCGGCAGTGCGTGGTCAACAAAACTGACCCATCGCCTGGGTGGTCTACTTTTTGCTCGAGTTGATGAGCATACATTTCACCACGCGGCTGCATACCAATGTAACTTTTGAGTAAATGCTCTGCAGCAAATGTAGGAGGAGAGCTCACATACGTCCGCACATCTGTATGTGAATGCACGACGCAGAGTACGTGTTTGACAGTTAACAATGACAGTTGACAGCGGTACTGGCGGTAGGGTTGTTGATGTTCGTCACGACACTTTTCTCCCTTTGTCATTTCTCAACCTGGGTTATTTGTTGTTATTTTCTGACAGCTTTGCAATCAACTTTTGTCAGTTATTTGACAGTTTGCAAACATTCGACAAATACGCGCATTTATTCATACATAAGAGTTCATATGCGTCAATGATTTATTGTATTATTTTTACTTCATTGCCTGTATTATTGACCGCTGTGCATTAGATCAGAAGAGTATTATAATTTTGTTCACATAACAGTTGTATGAAAAAACATAGAGGAATCGAGATAGATATAGGTATACATATGTATACCAAAATACTCACAATGAAGAGAGGAGTTGATTTAACCATAACTTTCCGCCAGGCACTCTGTCCGTCCGTCCGCGCGCGATTTATCTAGAGCAAGAATTTATTTATTGAAAATGGAAAGAATTTTTCCATAGACACGTCCACCTCTTATATAACGGTAATAAAACGTGAAATCTCTATTATAAATGCCGCAAAAGTACTGAAGTTTGTTAAAAATACCACACCCACGTTTGGGTAAGTGCGTTCATCTCATTTTAATTCGACATACAGTCAAGCCTTTATTCCCGTCTGTCCATGTGATCCTAGAAGGTAACTGTTGTTTTCTATTGGTTTTTTTATTCCAAAAACTAGCAGCCAGCTTACTTACTCGTATTTCGTTTTTTTTTTTGGAGTTTTTCTACACACTTTACTCAATATACGACCAATCAGCTCCTTCCCTCCCGCTTGGACAGACAAGTAAGACAGAACGTATTATATTTACATATATGAAAATGAATGATGAAATAATATGAGTTTATTACAGCGATTGCTTACATTCTGTATTAAGAATTTGCAAATAAAGAAAAATAAGTCTATAGGAAATAGAAAATCGGTATTTGCTCTCTGGCTTATTTTTAGTGCCATTAAAGGTGACATTGATTGTTCAGCTCTGCTTCAAAGCTTAAACTTCTTACGCCTCCAATAATTCTTCGTAACTCTCGTCGTTTATAGCTAAATAAGTGCAATACAATTCTGTTCGTAATGCTTCTACTGAACGTGCATTTCGTGATTTTTTATAGACCTCGAATTCTAGAATGTTAGATTTCTCGGTTTCAAGGAAGGCATTTTTTGTATTACTAAACTCTTTTATCTTCTAGTTTAGTTAGATGTAAGTTTGTAATATAATTTTATTACTCTTTAGTTTTGCCAGACAGTGTGAATGGTTTTTACTTCTTGAATAAATAAATAAATAAATCAGTCGTGTACTTTTTAACCGACTAAAATATAAAAATATCGAATGAACGAATTTCATGCTCGTTCAGGAAATCGTTTCGTATGGTAAAATTTAACTTAAATGATAGGAATGTGTTTATATTGAAAAAAAAAAAAAAATCTCTAAAAAACTATTCATTCAGTATTAGTCCAGTTTCAAATGGAATATTCTTAAAGAAGAAATCAAAATTTTTCTTAATTTTTCCATTTGATATTGAGCGATATTCTTTTTCTTCTAGATTGCCGCGATAACCGATTAAGCGATTTTGGCCGAGTTTAACAAAGTGCCCCAGTCGTTTTTTTCTTGGGCTAATCGGCGACAGTGTGAAACAACAATTGAAGTCAAGTTCTTCTCCACCCAATTTTTCCAAGAGAACGCTTTCCTTTTCCTCTACTACTACCAGCTGGTACCGCATCAGATAATTTCCCGGTCGGAGCGTTTCTATCCATTCGGTCGATATGACCCAGCCAACGTAGCCGCTGGATCTTTATTCGCTGCGCTGTCTATGTCCTCTTAATGCTCATACAGCTCATTGTTCCACAATACTCGCCATCGCCAAGGTGCAACTGTCCAAAAATCTTCCACACAATATTTTTCTCAAACATTCCAAGGACGATTCATCGGATGTTGTCATCGTCTAAGCTTCTGCGCCATACGTTAGGACGGGCATGATGAGAGTCTTGTAGAGTGTTAGTTTTCTTCGCCGAGAGAGGACTTTGCTGCTCAGTTGCCTATTAAGTCTAAAGTAGCACTTGTTGGCAAGAGAGATTCTACGTTGGATTTCGAGGTTGACATTGTTATCGATGTTAATGCTAGTTCCTAACGATCAACAGTGCCGATACGTGAGTGCGCCGACTGTTTGTTTGATGATAAGAAGTACTTTGTTTTGAACTCGTGTTACTTTGGTGCACGAGACAGATGTGAAAATGCAAATGAAAATGTAAGAAGAAGAAGATATTGCACATATAACGGTACTATTCCAACGATTTCGTTCTGGTAGGCCAATCCGTGTTCCATTGCCTAGAATTTGCGGATTTCTCAGGAAATTTTTTGAACCCGTTCGCATCAAGATAATTATAATTCTGTTACTGTTTACTCTGTGCAAAACAACGTTGATTTCTTTTTAGCCAGTGCATTCAAACATATGTATGCACAAATGCAGTTTCAATGCCTTTCAAAATCCATTATATAGCTTTAGGTTTCCTGATACTTTGAGCCATTCACTTAACTAGCTTGCACTATTCGCATAACCCAATTTCGTTTATTTACTCTCCGCATTTTCAAATAGCACATAGTTTTCTCTATGCAATTTTTGCTATTGCTTCTTGCGCAGAAATGTGGTTGAATGGAATAAAAATGAACTAAAAATTCTTTGTGGCTTTTATTTGTGTGCAAATGCTGGCATGCAATGTGGTTTACCCGGCGCATTCACAAAGCCAAGCACTTAACACTTCGGTAATTTCAATTTTCTGTTCTACAAATAAGAGAAACAGAGTTGTGTGAGATGTGATGTGAATGGGCAAATAAGAGAGCAAAGAGTTGTTTGTTTTCTTTAAGTTTAGGTTTTGAAAATTAGTTCATCACAAAATACTATATATTAGAATTTGATTTTATAATATACAAACGGGGAAATATTAGAAAGCTATAATAGAATGCTGCAGTTAAAAGTGGAAGTATTAAACTAACCGAGTTATTTGTTGACAGTCTAACTAGTTCGAATTTCCTCTATTTATTTCATTGATAGTAAGTAAATGATTAGTTTAACTTAGTGTTATGCTACGAAATTCTCCGCCTAGGATAATGGATTACCAGGTTTGGCTTCCAGTTATGGTAAAAAACGAAATTTTGCGATTAACCACATTTTGCACGTCATCGGGGGATTCGGCAGCAGAATCCTCATTCACACGTATCCCCATACTCGTCCAATCAGTCGTTGTTAGGACGGCAACGATGTCAATGGCTGTGTTGATTTTTTCGTATATCACACATACTGCTTTCATGACCCCGGCTACATCAGCCAATCAGCTGATTCCTTCAAAATCGCTGAGAGCCGGTTAATAGTCTAGTATTTTCCACACCTCCTGAATTCTTTTCACCACACCTGTACTAATTAGTGATAGAAAAAATTATGTGAGTCTAGGTTTGAATAAATGGCGGCGGGATTTCGTGATTAAGAAAAAAAAACTGTCATTATTAAGAATTATAATAATAATTTGGCCCCTACACAAATAAAATGTACTTTCTCTTAGAGGGCACCTAAGAAATTGCAAAATTTGTCCGCTTATGAGAAAAGTGTAAAAAGAAGTTATTAATATTATATGTAATAAGAGGGTGAAGGTGTTATGGATGGGCTGCCCGCTCAAGAGAAAAAATTTTAAAATAATTTTTAAGGATTTGTGGTAAGTACTGAAAAAGTATCCGCTTAAGAGAAGTGTTCGTTAGGAGAGAGTACACTGCTATTTAGTCCAACACCCATCAGCTGGGATAGATTTTTTAAGACCTTTTTTCGTAGCAGAAATACACTCTGAGGTTTGCCATTGCTTGCCGACGGACTACCGTTATTAGAAATATTGTTTTTTTTTTAAATTTGGTATCATGTCCGGAGCTTCGAACATTTTGGCACCTACACACTTTGTTGGACATTCCACAAGGCTGCTTCTCCGATTTGTGGTGTGAGCCTTAATCTTGTTTCTCAAGTGCATGGACTGCCGTAAGTTCCATTACCTACCAATTGGTTTTCTATGAAAAAATCCACAAACTCATCAGTCAGAAATATGATTGAGTATACCATTTGTTCATGACTGAGAGAGTACAATTCTAAAAGATTTAGGCATCCCATAAACCTCTTAACGTTAAGCTGAGAATGCTCCCATCCGCCCAGGATTGGTGTATGGCCTAATGACACCTGATGAGCCTGCGTCTTGTCTAAAGAGCCATTATCACCCTTTCGAATGCGATGCCATATCGGGGAGAGGGTAGGCATCTCGGCCACAAAAGAGGCACATATGCTCAGCTTAGCCCTGTACTATTTTAGGATTTTCTAAGGCACTGGATCTTAATGAGTTATTGGGAAGAGTAGAGAGCACAAGGGAGAAGCCCATATCTCTATTATCATAGCTATCTACGAGTATATCGTTGGTCGAAGGGAAATAGTGTATCCCTCATTCAGCTTAGACTCATTGGTATACGAATCATTACGAGTATCATTATTTTTCAATGCTACTTGTACAAGGGATTTTGTATAGAAACGACGTCAAGAGGCGTGATCATAAAGCAAGAGATGACCTTTAGATACTTGATTAGCTGCATAACCAATTTTCAATGAAATCAATAGGTTTTACCAAAATTGCTATAGCAAATTTTAATAGCAGTTAGTTTTTTGTTTCAAAAAGCTGAACAAAAGTTCAAAAATAGGCTAAGACACAGTCTTATTGGAAATACGAATTACAAAAGGAAAGGCTGTTGCTTACTTTGCCTTGTAATTTGTGAGCTGCCCACTGTGCAGCATGACTATTTACCTCATTGATAACTTATAAGCACTACCTGACACTGCAAAATTGAATACAGTAGTAAATAAAATATGCGAGAAACTACAGAAGTAAACCAAGATGAGGTATTGATTTTTACTAAAATGTGAAATGTGAGTGGCAACAGTCCAGCTCAAAATAGCATTCTCACGCACACGCATAAACTAAATACCCAAATCACACAGTCATGGCTACCAGTCAATAGATAAGAAGCATACCATATGTATGTGTGCGTGTGAATATGCCTCAAAGGCGATTCGCATGCAGCAAGTGAAATGTAAGAAATAAATAAGTATGAAAACTGTATTAAATGACACTCGACACGATTTCAACAATGACAATGTTGTTTGCTTTGAAAGCACTTCGGTGTAACGGATTTATTTGCGGCTTGCGGCTACAAAATATTGTCAGAGAAGAAAGAATAAAATGGTAAAAAAAGCAAATAAATATACGGATGAAAGTAATCAAATAAAAATTGATTGTTTTCGAATGAGATTTACTGATCTAAGGCGGAGGTGAGTGGCCGTATAAGGCCACTGGTAAATTGACAGTTGATCAAAATACATACACCGGAGAAGGTTTACTCGTGGTGTGGTAAATGAAAATAACGCGCAAATGGTAAAACAATATAAAAAAACGTTTTAAAATACTCGTCAGCAATAAAAAATTAAATAAATAAACAAAACAGAAATCCAATTTCATGTAACAATCTGAGCCACTGTACGGATATTTGATTTCTGGATTACTGACCACTACTACCACCGGTTGACATTTATGAGTCGCATTTCAAAGCATGAAATTTTCATTATTATTTTATGATGTGATTTTCGTCATTCGTGTGACGGCAGTAATTGATTGAAACTGATTTAGGTGTTTGTTGTTTTGAATTTACTTATTTAAAAATATTTTGTTTTTCAATTATTTCAAACAGCCATTGAGCCACTGTTTGCTGTGAAGAAATGTTTTTTTTTGTTATGCCTGTTTGCTTTGTTTTTATTTTTCTACACTTTTTGCATTGGAAGCTGCTTTACTTTTGCATATTTACTTGAAATTGCCGTGAAAGATTGATCGTTAATTATTTCAGAAGTGGTTTTAATTGTGTTGCCCTTATTTTCCATTTCTATTATTGCATTTTTCCATAAAATTTTACTGTTTTGGTGTTCACTTTAAAAGTGATCTGCTGTTACAATTAATCAACTCGCATATAAAAGCAACGGGTATGAAAAAAGTCTGTTATTTGACCTCAATTGAAATTTGTGGCCGCCTATGGTGTGAATAACGATGCCATCATAACTTGCTACTACGAGGGCTAGCTGATAAGTGACTTAATTAATAAATAATTTTTCGAGAAAATTTTACTTTACTTCTTAACAGAAGTTTTTTTAGCGCGATGGTGCCATAGGCCTTCCAAATTTGGTGAACTTGACGAAAGAAGTCTTAGATTTCCATTTAAAATCTCATTTCACGAAAATCTCTTACCATCAAGCTAGTTCTTTAATGTTTGAAAATAGTTGATAACCGCGGAGGGCGCTCCCCTCTAGTTTTTATAGTCATGCGTGTTCCAAAAGGTATCTTGAAATTTCTATTCAGAGGTGCTATCCTCTACACTTGAATTTGTTAAAGGAATATAAAAATATTTAATGGTTTTATCAGTGGGATCCTGTAAAGGACCATTCGAGCGTGGTTTACTCTAGGTGCAGATGCGACCACAACATAACAAAATATATATCAAAAATGAGTGGGAGTTTTTAGGAATTTCGAGCTTACAGTTGATTATACTAAATGGGCTATAAAACTGCGTCTCCAAACTTTTAAAATGTTGATGAAAATTTGCCCGATTTTATAATTTTTTTATAAAGTTTCAAATTTGAATTTATATAGTAAAAATAAATTCTATTGGAAACGATTCCTGGTTTTAAGCTTTGTTTGCGGCCATATGGAGTTCCAAGCCGTCGTGAATTCGACGTACAGCCGTCGTCTCCAAGATCCTCTGGGTCAACCTCTACGGCATGAGCCTTGTGGATTCCAGTTTAAGCACATTATGTTGATGTCAGTCGCAAAATGTTTGCAAAGTAGGACCAATCCATTTCCATTTATATTCGCGAATCTCAATTTCAACTGGCCTTTGCCTACATCGGGTGAGGAGCTCAGTTATCGGGCCACCATATGCGCTGGGTGACTCAAAGGCAACAATTTATGAAGGTATGAAGCTTTTTTGTTATTGCAACGGCCACAAACTATGTTTCACAGCCATGAGGAGTATTAATTTTGCGTCGGAGTTAAAAATCCTTAGCTTTGTCTTCGTGGTTAGCTGTTTGGAATGCCATCAATTTCTGAGTAAGTCACAGAGGACTCTGGAGTTAATTATTCTACATTCAATACATGCATATATATGTACTCCTGTGGAAGGCTTCTTGGGAAGAAACTAGGATTGGGACCCAGAATGATACATTGGCTCTACACAGCAGTGGTTAGGCCAATTCTCTACTATGGTATTGTAATACTGTGGAATGCCCTTGAGAAGAACATCTAAAAACTTGACAAGCTTCAAAGACAAGCATCTGTTCTGATAACCGGCGCAATGCCAACCATACCATCGAAAGCATTATATGCGACATTAAACTTCCTTCCGGTAGATCTGCAGGTAATATATAACGCACGCAGTGCAGCAATAAGACTGAACACTCTAAGTAAGTGGTTAAACACGGATATTGGTCACGGTAAAATCCTGGCTGGCACTTTGGGGCTTCTCGGACTGGTGGACTATGCACTCCCGCCTGTACTTGCCATTACAGCGTTTACGATCCTCCTACTCTCAAGATAAGAGTAGGAACGGGATGATGTAAGACAGGGCGAGGCCATCCATGTATACCCAGATAGCTCAAAGCTCGAGGGCAAGGTGGGCGGAGGTATATACTCCGAACATTTGGGGATCTCCTTCAGTTTTCGGCTCCCCGACTACTGCAGTGTCTTTCAGGCTGAACTGAGGGCAATAATGAAAGTCACGACATTGGTACAGTGTGATAAGGTACCTGGAGATGACATCTACATTTTCACTAATAGCCAAGTGGCGATAAAATCCCTCACAAAACAGTCGACAACCAAAGTAGCCATGAAATGCCGCACATCTCTTAACGAGATGGCTCAGTCATTTCACTTAAAGGTAACATGGGTTCCTGGCCATCGCGACATTGAGGGTAACTGTAGAGCCTATGAACTAGCGAGACTCGGCACTAAATCCACCGAAGAGTACAGAGACAATGACATAAGAATACCCTTACAAACATGTAAGCTACTCATCCTTGAAGAAATTGTAAGGAAACCAAACGAAAGATGGCGTAATGAAGCCACCTGTAAAATCGCCCATCAACTGTGGCCGACTCTAAATGCTAAACGCACAGAATCTCTGCTTAGCCAAAATAAGCACAACCTTAGCCCACTGATTTCCGTTATTAAGGGGCACTGCCTAATCGGTAGGCACGCCCAAAGGATGGGCGTAGAAGTTGTCTACAAGGAAGAGACAGTCTCGCACCTACTGCGCCACTGTCCTGCTCTATTCAGACGCAGATTTACTATTCTAGGTAAACCATTTTTTAATGAGTTGGAAGATCTCAGTTCTACAAAAATCAAAGATATTCTAAACTTTTTGAAAAGCACCCACTGCTTTCAGGAGAGATAGGGACAAGCTCCCCACGCGGTACCACAATGGGCTATGAGCCTGAGTGTGTCCCACGGGACAACCGCTTCAACCTAACTTAACCTAACATACCTGATAATCTGAGCTTTGTTATCGGAGCTATTCTCTTGCTTGCTTATTAATATTTGATAATTATATAATTGAATAAATTTGAATTTCAAATACAAATGTTTTGTTTTTGTTCAATAATGTGTTAGTTGTTTGCATAAGCACGACTGTCGCCTATACATACTTACGTATCTATGGAAATGGGAGGCTAAAACTCCAATACAAGAGGACATGCCACTGCATAAGTAAAAACTATTAATTCGTTGCTAAATTTACCATACTCCATACACGTAAAGAAGGATTTCATTAAGGATATAAGCGCGATATCATAAGTGGAAAACTTTAGAAGTCGGCGCTGCTGTGTGCGTGTAGCGAAGTAGAAAATCAGCGTAGCAATGCGCGGCAACTGGCATAGGAAGAATTAAGCAGCAAAAAGACGGCAAAAAGATCAGACTTGGTTTTACTGAAGAAACCGCACATATACTCGTAGATATTTAGCTATATGCTTATATATTTAAGCACACACATGTTGGCATATGGAGACTCGACAGTAGCGAATGTGGCTGTGGTTTTGGCTCAAAAGGCTGCCGAGCCTAAGGAAATTAACTCAACATACACACGTGCACACCTTCAGATGTGTTTAGCTATGAAATATTCGTATGCAATCAAATTCATAAAGGATCTTAGTCGAAAAGTTGTGGGTTGAGAAGCGACCTCAAGTAAAATATTTGATTAGCTTTAGAAACTAATTAAAACGGCAGGAAGTGCATATGGAATTATGTAGATATGGATAGTTAGTAATATCTATATGGTTGTGTCCATGTTTATTCATAAGCACTACGTATGGTTTTTTTCTCACGAGACCCACATGATCCCAAATACAAGCACATGTTTACGCACACTTAAGCTCGTAACCTCCTTCTCCTACTTAATTAAAGGCTTTGTGGTTTTGTAGTGCAGTTCGTACGCTCACGTACATATTATGTAAATAATTATAGAAGTAGAGATTGTGCATGTTTGGGTTCATAAATCTTTCTTTTGGGTTGCCTTCAAATATGGCGTTTCCACGTACATATTTGCCTATTCCCGCTGTTTAATTAAAAATGCCACCACCACCTTGCTTCTGGTTTGGAAATGCCTTGAGTTCGTTTTACTTCGTATTTACATTTTCCGGTGTTGCATTTAGATTTCCAGCTCAGTATCAGTATTGTGCTGGCAGGAAAGCAAATTTTACATTTTTAATTGCGTTGCGCTAAATGCTCATTCATTTTTCATTTAGATGTTTATTCTTCCAGCTCGTCACCTTATTTTCCAAGACACTTCCTTTGGGGTTGTATGAGATATAATGAAATTAAGGTGCCAACGGAAGTAACATACAAATATGCGGCAAGTTCATGGCTACACATTTAAATATTGTATGTATGTGCACACACCTGGAAATTATTTATTTCAGGATATCTGGGCATTTGTATTTTTGGCTTTGAAGCGGTAGCGGAATATAAACAAGGACGTACAATCTAGTTTTCATTTATATTAAGGAGACAATAAATGAATCGGTTTGGTTTTTCACTGCAATAATCCATTTTTAAATATGTATAAAGGGTTTTCCAATAACAGGTGTTATTTAAATATATAAAAGGCTATCGAGAGATGATTAATGATTTTTTATGGCCGGAATTAGATGGTATTGATCTGGACAACGTTTATTTTCAACACGACGGCGCTACGTGCCACACAAGCAACGAAACCATTGATCTTTTACGGGAAAAATTTCCGACCCGTGTTTTCTCTCGAAGAGGTGATCGCAATTGGCTGCCGAGATCAAGTGATTTAACACCTTATGACTTTTTTCTTTGGGGCCACGTGAAAGAGAAGGTCTACGCCAACAGCTCAGGGTCGATTTAAGACCTCAAAGATGGAATTCGTGAGGCTATCGAGGACATAGGGCAGCCACTTTGCAATTGGGTTATAGAAAATTTCATGATGTTATTTTCCACTATTAACGTATGCCGAAATGAAATAAATAATGAAATAAACATCCGACCATGTATATCAAAAAATATTGTAGCATTTTTCTCTGAATATCAAAATAACACCTCTTATTGGAAAACCCTTATAAGATAATTTATTTTAATCCCCATGGATAACAAGTGGGTTAATGAAACGTGCTACCAAAAGAAAAAAAAAACCTTAATGAAACAATAACTTTAATGGTTTGGAAATTCACATATTGCTCCTCAAATCTAACAGAAATAGACAAGTAGGATAATGAGACTTCGGGAATACCATTTGGAGTCAATAGTTTTACTACGAAGGAAGAAGCTGTGGTATCATCGGTGTATCTAATGATATTTATAATCATATAATTCAGTTCATTGCATTCATTTAAATAAGGAGCCTACGAAAATCATCCGCATTCATGGTCGGAGAAACATGAAGTCGGTCGAAGCTGCGATAAAATTGTGCAAGAAATTTTACATGCAACCCTAGCAACCAGCCGCCACTGACACTTGCAAGTTTCTGTAAATCTTGCGTTCGACAGGGAATCTCTCATAGAGAGTGGAAAGTTTTAAGGAAAGCCCCTAATCAATGCGAACTCGGGTGATTAAGTAAACAATATTAAAATATTATATTATGAAAACTGAAATACATATATTTACTCACAAATGGTATTTAAATACCTAACAAGTTATAAAATCCAAATCGGGCTTAAAACGAAATAAGTATATTTATGTTTCTTCTCAACCTAGAACTGGTATGTTTCGGTTATGTTCCACTACTTGAAGTATAATTTGTTTATCCTCCTCGAAGTTGTCAGTTTATCTGTTTCTTCTCAACTGAAGTGGATTTTCTCTTTGGCTTAGACAAATTTCTCTGCATTCTGCAATTTTAATTCAAAGGAATAAGTATCAGAAAGTTAATCTAGCTCTGCTGAAAACGAATGCCCCAATTTTTTGTGCCTCTACAGCTATTGATTTATATTTTTTTAAAAGCAACTAATTTTTATGATGTGTCAGAAATTTGTCTATACGATATGTTCCGAAGTTCTACTACTTTTTGTATAAGTAAAGGTGCAGAACGTTTCACATTTTGTGTTTCTCGTAAAATCTACGTAATATAGTAAAGGGACCGGATAAAAAGTTGGTAATTTGTTACGCTTAGCAGTGTTTCAAGGTCTAGGCATCCAAGCAGGAAAATTTCTCACATAGTATTTGGAATATTTATTTCAGTCTAAAAAACTCTATATTATTTCCAACAATGAAGCCAATATCCGCTGAATAAGTTGCGCTTAAATGTAAATTTCATTTGTGAATTCTTTTTATTGCGAAAATTCCTACATTTTTTTCTCTCTGTTTAATGCAACAATCTATTATTATTTATTAGTACTCTTGACTAATTTCCATTTATTTCCATAATGCCAGTTCCATCCAAGCTAGCGCAAAATTAATCATCGAATTTTGTTTTTGAATAACTTTTTTACTAAATATTATATATTATTATATAATAAAAAAATAAAAAAAAGATTTTGTGTGATGGAAATCTTTATTTGGGACTTTCAAATTATTTCCGTTAAGTACGAAAGATGATATCCGTCATGTGGCTGCCGCCAGTATTAGTACACATTTGTGCCCATTTTATCGCATTTTCCTTGAGTTTCTGCAAGAGTTCCGGTGATAACTGTTCGCATTCCTATCGGATATTCCCTTAAGGGCAAAAAAAAAAAAAAGAAGCCGAGTATGATTGAATCGGGAGATCTTATGTGACCAGGAAATATGGCCCAATCACTCCTTTTGAGTGAACGCCGCCCCACACAGATCTAAAGGCTTTTCGAGCCTCACACACGGAATTTTACTGCCCAAAAATGAAGATTTTGCTTATTGAAAGTGAAAGTGCATAAGTGAAAATGCGCCTTTTTGTTGTTGTAGCAGCATAAACATTCCCCATATTTACATACAGGGAATGCTATTGGAGTAACAGTCCTTGGCCGGATATAAATCCGAGTCATTTCGGTAACGTAGAAGCGACTGTCGTGGAAACGAACGGAGCGCCTCGTCGCTCATGATGGCTAAGGCACAAAATCGTCCCCTTCGTTGTCAATATTGAGGATCGCTTGACAGTAATTCACGCGTGACTGGCGGTGAGGAGGGACTACCTGATGCACTGTTTGCACGTTGTGTGTGAACATATGCAAGTGTTTCACTAAAATTCGCTAAAATTGTGCACCCACTTAGGCTGTACATAGCGTACTGAAATTTGAAAGCGTTAATACTAAAAGATGCAGATTACAAATTTACGCCAAAAATGAGAAACAAATTTGGACCACCCTAACATACATGCACGAAAATTTAGACAAACCGATGAGGAAGACTGATGCTCTCTGATTATAATACGTAAGAAGCTTTCACTTTTACCACAGATGCTTAGCTGTTAGCTTCAAGCTTTGTTATTGCTGAGCCAAAAAAGCCCTAATTTACTAAAAATATTCAAAAACAAGGTGGAAGATACATTTAATTTTCGTTTTGGGTTGGAACTTAATAATAAAGAGAGTTTTAGAATTATGTTACATGTATTGCGTTAGTAAAAATCCTCTAGACACAAAACATTTGCACTTATTTGTCTGTCGAACATTACATCATCTTAAAGCACATCAAACTAGCTGGCATCAACTTACAATAACTAAATAAAATCTTTCCGAACTAAGAACCTCGTATATCCACAAAAGGCTGAAAAAAAGATTCAACGCTAAAACTGCAAAAATTTATAAAATTATTGCCTACCTCAAGGCGGTTTAGAGCATAAAAGTCATTACACTGCTTTGCATTCAGTTTTAATTGTTGTTGCAAATCTTTCTGCTCGACGAAACGAGAGTGTAAGTGTGCCTACACATACACATTCATGCGAAACCACATTGAATCTCGTGTTGCATACTCGTGCACCATTGCATGCGTACTAAAATGTGAGTGTGTGTGCTACAATTGCGCTTGTAGTCAGACATTTTGCAACTGAGTGCATAATTCGCTTGACTCAACTTACATTGCAACATTTATTTACATAGGTCTCGGATGCAAGCAGCCGTCAAAAAAGTTAAACAAAATAAACAAAAGCAGAAAAAGCACGAAAAATAAAAGCCAACAAAACGCAACCAAAAACCCACAACATATCATACGTAATATTAAGGAACGAGTAAAGTCAACGAGACAGCAAAGAGTAGCAGTCGCGCAATTGTTAGGTTGCCTGGAGTTTGGCGCTCACGCAAGAAGAGCAGGCTGTGAAGAACAGGCTCCGTTTGTAGGCTTTCGGTTGGACTTTTTGCTCGCTCCTTTGGTCGGCTGATGCTTGCTTGTTGGCTGTTATGCTGCTTTATAAGCTTTGTGGCAAGTTCGTTGGTCGGCTGGTTATTTGCTTGGTTGTTTGCTTCAGAGGCAGTTTTGACAAGTGCCGGATTATTAACATGTGCGGTGAAACGTGTGATGACTTCAAAAACCAAAAAAGAAAAACGAAGTGGCAGGAATGTGCTTGCTGGATGAGGGCTTGCTGCAAGTAGCAACTACGAAATAATGCATATTGCATTTGGTGCAGAATATTGCACTTGCTTGTTGGATGCTGTAAGACTGAAATGCATGTGAAGTATTTTTGTGACAACAACAATAAAAGTGTAAGCACACAAATGTATTCAAACTTGGAAAAAAAATCGCTCTGCTTGTCAACAAGGCAAAAAACTTCTGTTGCATAACCAACAAGCGTTAATAATATGATCCAGGAATGTGATTTTAAACTAATAATACAGCTCAAATATGATTATAAAATTATGTCCAGTTCTTAGTGTAGAGGCATGAGGAAAATCTCTAGGACAATTTCTTATAGTATTAGTACCACTACAACGTCCACTAAACGTGGCCAAAGCACTATAACAAACATAGTAGCTTTTCTTTTGCAGCAGAAATATATTGGGGTCCTGTTACTTTGGCAAAAGTAGTTGAGGAGGCGTAGCAGAAAAACTAAGAGAAATAAACTGCAGAGCGACGCACCGCAAATTTCCAGACTTCTCCAGTGGCAGGGTTCGAATTATATTTTCATAAAAATCATGATTGATATTTAATAATAATAATTGATCTGTCTTAAGGGGATTAAGAACTATAACAAAATTAAAGCAATGATGATGATCGGTTTTCGATCCTCAGATATCCAAAGATTTAATGAGTGTCTCTGGTAGAACGTTATAGAAAGCTCATTGAATTTGAGTATAGCTCGACCATCAAAGTCTTCTTGCCAAAGATACTCCTCACTGCCTTCGATAATCGTGTGAAGGGTGAACTTTAACGATCTGCCTTTATAGTACGGATGTTAAGAAGGAAATGAAATTGCCGATGAATTAGCCAACTACGTATAAGCGGTTAACCCACAGGGCCAATAATCGGAATCAGTGCTGCAGGAATCTTGAATTGGATGAGCGATTATGCATGTAATTTACGTAAGGAGCGATGCTCCAGTCTAGTGCGCTGCAGAACTGCAAAAGTTTTGTGACAAGTGCGAACAGAAAACTGTCGAGCTTTCTTGTCTAACTTCAACTTTTTTAAAACTTGGAAGGAAAAACCATCTACTGAATGGTGCAAACAAAGCCTAAAAATTTGGTTTGGATAGGTGAGCCCGTTCTTGAGTTATAAGATTACCAAGGAAATTTAACTTCTTTTTATATATATAGATGCTCCACACTTAAAAGCAAAAAGGAAAAAAAAACACGAAAATAGTAAACACTATTTAAAATACTGAGATGGTATCGCATATCGCGAGTTGTCGTTTGTATGTATTTGCTAGTTGTGGTTGAGCCTAACTTGTGATGACTGACTAAAATGTAAATACTGACATAAGTCGGCCTGAAATGCACTTCTGAGAGTTCTGGCCTTAGAATTCACTGGGTTTTAGCTTGGCTATACCTACATACATTAATTCATATGGGTGAATGCATGAGTTTTGTTTGTTTCCATAGACCTTTGGATTCTTTGCCGTGTCTAGATGCACATACATACATATGCTCGCATTTACAAATTTTCGTAGGTATACATAAATGGCTGCACTTTTAATGGCCCTGCAAAAATTGTGTTTGTTTATTTTTCTTGTTTTACATATTAGCGCTTAATACTTTTTTTATTTGTTTTTTTATTTTTATTCTTTTAGTTTTTGCACAGCTTTTGTACGCTCTGTTATCGTTGCTGTCGCTGCTGCTTCTGGTCGTTTTGTGTTATGATTTGTTTTGTTTTAATTTTTTTATTTGTTTTTTTTTCCTTCTTTTGCTTTTACTTTTTGTCTTTTTTTTGCATTTTGTTTGCGTTTTTGCACTCAAATGTGTTGACGTCGAACATCATCGAAAGTGCATTGCTCTGCACTTTGCATTGCCGAGCTTCTGCTGGCTGCACATTTGGTTTTTGCCAACTTGCTTTTGTTATTTCATTTCAGTGGTTAAGCCTACTTTAGGGCGTTGCAGCACAAGTTAACGCTGAGGGAGTTGCTTTACGCTTTTGCATTTTGTGAAGTACTTTTAATTAAGCCGTTTGGAGTTTTGGTAATTATTTTCATTTGGTTTTATGTTCTGCTGAAGGCAGCCACTGTGACCTCTGAGGCGTTAAGGCGTTAAGACAATAACTGATTAAATAACGTTAAATGATCGCTTAATAAAACTTTCTTTAATAATATTTGGCAATTAAAAAGTGCATATGCATGTATTTTCGTGTCGATGTGTGTGTAAGTTAATGTCGCCCATCGCCGCTTGATTGGCGGCCGTAGCGGACACTTTAAACGCAAGTATGGTATTAACACTCTCATCGCCAATATGCTTGAAAGCCACTAGAGCCCAAATGCCTGCACATAAATATAATTGAAGTCGTTGAAGTTGTTGAATAAAGCTACCAAGCTTTGTGCCATCCCCAAAGTGGAGCAACTTTAAAATGGGCCATCGTTGCTGTTGAGGCACTATCATTGAATTGCTTCCGTCAACCACTCAGGACATGCATAAAATTCAACACTTTCTCGAGCTTTTCCTTCACTGAACGAGAGCAGTTAGCTTCCGTTACTCAACTCACTTTTCTTCCGGTCCCTCTTCGTACATGCTAGGTATTTTTTGTAGCCGCTGAGACGGAGACAGTCGTAAGTGCATTTAAGTTTAATGATATATGTATATGTGTGTGTGTGTATATATATGTAAATACACATACGCATGCACTTTCGGATTTCATGTGTACTTAAAATAAACAAATGTATGCATGCATGTATGCATTTGCACATGAGTGCGTTAGTGTATGTGCACTTTATTGTATCTGTCGCTTTTGGCTGCTGGGCGCCTGCAAGTATGCAAGTATTTGCACATGACAAGTGCATCTGCCTGTCTGAAAGCTTGTTTGCTTGGGTTCCTTTGTCGCTTGTCGATTGCTGCTTCATATTTGAGTTTTTTCCCCTTTTGGTATTTGCCACCCAACAGCAGTGAAGCCATTGCCGTGTATAGAAATAAAAAAAATTGAGTACTACCATTTTTAAACGAATGGGGCTTAATTTATTTCTGTTATTCTCTGTCTGATCTGCTTAAATATTATTTATCGTTTTTCAACCCGCAAAGTAGAGACCAGTTAAAGAGAAGAAAGGGGGACCTGCGTCTGAGATTATTGATTAAAAAGCCTTTATCGAATGTACATTCAGGTGCAGTAGTCTTTACATTTCTGTTAATTTTATGTGTATTAAAATTATTATACATTAGGAGTTTTAAAATATAAGAGCC
Organism: Anastrepha ludens; assembly: GCF_028408465.1. Classification (NCBI taxonomy): domain Eukaryota; kingdom Metazoa; phylum Arthropoda; class Insecta; order Diptera; family Tephritidae; genus Anastrepha; species Anastrepha ludens. Next base: position 55,529,527 of record NC_071500.1, on the reverse strand, counting down.
CATATATTCCGTTGCATTAAGCCTCCTAATTGATAAAAGTGCTACAAATTCTCAAAAGGCAAAACGCACAAAGTCTTACTGGAACGCCCATCTGGGTCGAAGAATTTCAAAATACAGTGCAACCAAGGGAACGTGTGGTTTAATACATTGGAAAAAAATGCAGGTGGGGGATGCAAAAGTAATGTTCTCACAAGCCTGCAGAAGGCATACATTTGTTAGCCTCCGACCAGTGTGGCTATCTAAACAAATCAGCGTACATACCAAACTTCGAACTTTTAATGCAAATGCCAAAGTTTGTCTTTCTCTCTATATAGTATATATATAAATGGCACGAACACCCTTTTTTGGTATTTGGCCAAGCTCCTCCTCCTATTTGTGGTGTGCGTCTTGATGTTGTTCCACAAATGGAGGGACCTACAGTTTTAAGCCGACTCCGAGCGGCAGATATTTTTATGAGGAGCTTTTTCATGGCAGAAATACACTCGGAGGTTTGTCATTGCCTGCCGAGGGGCGACCGCTATTAGAAAAATGTTTTTCTTAATTTTGGTTTTTCACCGAGATTCGAACCGACGTTCTCTCTGTGAATTGCGAATGGTAGTCATGTACCAACCCATTCGGCTACGGCGGCTTGTCTTTCTCTATACTTGTGCAATATGGTGTCTATCTACAGATACCGTAACCACAGCCTAGGTACGTCCCGTGTATTTAGTGGCCAGACAATTGGATATCGTATGCCGAATTACACCGACGATGTAAACAAAACCCACTCAAGCAAGAAATCAGAGAGCAAGGTAGGCACGGAGATCAGCAGGCAAGTATTAGACTGGAATCCCCAGGGCCAGCGGAACTGAGGTAGACCTGAGGCGCATGCGCCGTTGCATACAAAGTGAAATAAAAGCTGTGCACAAAAACCTGACGTGGCAGTAAGTAAAAGAAAAAGCAGACAACAGAATGGAGTGGACAAATTTTGCTTTGCCACCGGCAACGGAGGTAGGAACTGATGATGATGATGCTAGGAGAACGTAATATTTCCCATAAAATCGAGATGTTGGGAAACCGGTTTAAGAGTTTTCAACTTGTTATGCCTTCCTGTGTTGAAATAATGACTAAATTTCCATTAATTTTTCCTTACGATCTGGTGCGAAGTGTAACCAATTAAAAATACCGAAAATTTAGTTTGGAAAATTACTTTTATTCAATTCAAAATAAAACAAAATTAATAATCAATTTACTTTTGCTCGATATAACCACCTTTTGCCTTGACTACAGATTTGCGACGGTCCAGAAATGACTCGCAAGCTGCCCGAATGTGACTTTGAAGTATTTTGGCCCACTCGCGGACAATGGCTTTTTTCAGCACTTCGATACTGACGAGTATTTTAGTTCGGGCCTTGCCCTCTAAAATGGCCCAAAGAGAATAATCGATCGGATTCACGTCTGGTGGATTTGAGAGCCATTGTGTGGACGTTATGAAGTTCGGAACGTTGGTTTTAGCCATTCTTGGTTCACTCGAGCTTTGTGAGACGGTGCCAAGCCGGTGCTGTTGAAACGGCCATGATCTGCCATCGACATGTTTGTTTACCCACGGCTTCAAAGCAACCTCAGAAACACTTTTCCGATAATATTTCGCATTTATCTTAACGCCCGACGCGATGAAAGCGATTGGAGGGCGTCCATCTGCGGTTACAGCGGCTCAAACCATTACCTGTGGCGGGTGGTGCCTCCTGTTAACCAATCGATGACTTAAATTCTCGTATGAACGGTCGAGTTCACGAATTGTATTGGGAGTTTACGAATTGCTCAATTTGAAAAATTTTCTCGTCAGAAAACACAATGTTTGGAAATTGATCGCTTTCGACCAAGCGAAGCAACTCCTTTGCTCTCTCAAGTCTGACTTGTTGCTGCTTTGGTGTGAGTTCATGCGCCTTTGGGTTCTTGTAGAACTAGACTTTGATATCGTTTTTCAGTATGCGGCGGATGCTATGGTCAGATATTTTCAGTTCTTTTACCATTGGCACTTCGTCGAGGATTTCGCTCAAGTTGCTTCTTCACTTTTTGAACCATTTCACGTGACTTTGCAGTCTTTTGATGACCACCTGCATGACGTTTCGCGATGCTACCATTATCATTGTGACGAATAATGGTGCGATAAACAAGAACTTTATTTCCTTTAAGGTGCTCGAGCTCACGAACAATGATTTTCTAGCTAAATATAATGCAATCACATTATTACGTTGGAAATCCATTACTGATTTTTTTTCACGTTTTCTCTCGGCTGCTTCCGCGCTTGTAAACAATACCCTGGACTGTTATTTAGCCAACTAACAGATAGCTGATGCCCGTGCGAGCGGTCTGAAGTTGGTTACACTTCGAGTGCCGGACCCTGGAGTACAGAACAAGAGTTATCGGCTAACTGTTTTTGTTTTTTGCATTATTGCACTGTTCTATTAACAGATCTGATGCGTCAAATATAAGAACGGAGTGTTGATTTTTGAAGCTCCATTTTGGTGTAAAAATCCAAACAGGTCTCTCCCCAAATTAATCTTAATAAATTTTAGAATTTAATGGGCATCACCTCGCGCAGTTTCTAAATACCCACAAACAAAAATGGCATTGGTTTTTCATTGAAATTATAAAACTTATTATATTTAAGACTCGTTTTAAACGAGGCGCTCGTGAAGGGTATCTTTTGTTCGTTGAGAGAAGTTTTTACTGTTTAATTGCCTGCTTAGCCTAATGTACCACTTGTTGGCTAGAGAGTTTCCCCCTTGCCTTAGACCTTATAACATTATTATTATCGTGATTAGCGTTAGGATTATCTCTGGTGTCTTGGAGAATAGGCTCGTCGAGTTGTTGGATTGCCTGTTGTGACATATTTACAGGTTAAAATGTAATGTAGGCCACTTGAGAATTGTAGTTTGGTGAATGAAATTATTAAAACGTTGCTCGACTGAAGGTGGAAATGTGTGAGTGATTTTTGGCAAAGCAAACCGATTTGCCGATTTCGTCAATACACCGGCAGCCTTTAATCTAATAGGTACTATGTTTTAACCTTTTCCATCACCGGCCATGGGCAAATGCGCAATGTACTCAAAATACCTTGCGTTCATAATACCTTGCGCCGGCGAGACTTTTACTGTTTGTTTTTTGGCATAAGAATATTACAGGATTACTAAAATTGTTTATTTTCCTAAAACTTTAACAAAAAAAAAAAAAAAAAAAAAACTATTGGGGATTAATCCAATCGTGAGGAGTTTTGTTCGCGGATTATTTCGAATGATACAAAAGTGTTAAAGTTGCCTCCAAGAGGTTGTGCGTAGTAATTTATACGATTTTTCAAAAATTAAATTATAGGCCTCGAATTGTGTATTCGAAATTTGCCAGGGTATGGCAGCAATCTTTTCAAATTTGCGGTTATCAAACCTAACAGGAAGTTTCATTTGGTATTGCCATTTAGTTATGGAACGCTGTTCCACTATTTCGTTTACCAAATGATTATCATCTTCAAGAATGAGGCTTATTTCCAGTTAAAGGCGCTTTGGTAAACAAGTAAAATGCCGGATTTGGAACAACGAAATTCCACAGAAGATTTAGAAAGTACCTCTATGATCGGAAAGAATTACTGTTTAACGTGGATTTTGGTTCGGCAGTATCATTGGTTTTTATTTCTTCGAAAATAAGTAAGCAGCTATGCTCACTGTCAATGGGGGCCCATTACCGATAAACAAGAAGTGATAGATGGCATGGATTCATAAGCATTTGATTCCAACAATATGATGCCACTTGCCATACAGCCTGTCGAACAATTTATTGGATGAAAGTGCAAGGGTTTCTTTTTTCCCACGGCTTCGAGATTCAGCAGCCACCGAGATCGTATGATTCGATGCTGCTCGAAGGCTACGTAATGTTTCTGGTATATACAGACAAACCATCAACCATTACCGCCGTGAAGGTGAACATAACCCCCCTTATGAAATGTAAAACTGGTGCACTGTGATGCGCCACGCACAGCGGTCCCGTGACGGCCATTTCGGGAAATTATATTTCGTATACCTGTATAATGTCGTGGAATGCACATGAAAATAAAACGAAAAACTAATGTGGCAAAATGACTTAAACTCTTTGCTTTATTTAGTTTCAAAGTTCGAGCGCACTTAATGAAAGACTTTTGAAATAAAAAAAATTATATGTAGCAATAATATTCGTTTAGTTCACAGGTAAGCGATAAAAGACAACTTCATAAAGGGGTATCAGCTACATTTTTCATAGTTTTATATTTTTGATGAATTTTCGACATTGAAACTGGCAACACAGGCACCTATGGGCAGCCTGAACTTGCATATAAATTTTGTCATAGCAGCAAGGTGTACTTACATACATGTATGTACATATGTATGTGCAACCCATACTCATAGGGCTACTTGTGTGCATGCGATGATTTGTGAGTGTAGCAAAGTCAATAAAGAAGGTAAATAGAGGCGTGAACAGCATAAAAGAGGCGGAGGTGCTGAAGTCTATATATATGAATATGTGCTTGTACATACACATATGTATGTATATACATGCACGAAAGTGGAGGAGGGAGTTCTGCTGCAGTGGCTACTGGCTATCACACTGACCATTTTTTACGAAGGACTTTTTTTTGGCTTCGATTTTATGCGATTGGGAATGGGAAGTGCAGTGTCAGCGAAAATCGGTAGCAAATAAATCAACAACGGCTGCAACAACACATAAACCGATGCCACCGAACGAAAAGGCAAAGAACAATAAATATTGGAGAGTTATAAAAATGACAAGGCGCGAAATGCTACATTCGTTATAAAAACTAACAAACGGAGGCTGAGATACACGCTCGTAAATTTTTGTGCACACATACATACATACATATGTATATATATACGCCTGAGTGTTGCGCCACTGCGCTACATGTTAAATGAAAGAAGGGGTTACCGAAAAAATCGTAATAAAAATTGAAAAAAGCTCGCTGCAAATATTTGCTTTTTTGCTGCCCACAAAAAAACTGCAAACATAAATTCGCAAGCGTAAACTATGAACGTGATGCAGAAATTCAGCAATGAAGTAGCTGGCTGTTGCAGCAGCAAAATATTACAAACACACAAAAACAACAAAAAAAAAAAGGATGTGAAAAATAAATAAAAACTTCTGCAAAGGAAGCAGAAATTTTTATGGGGTGCAAGCTCATTCACTTGCGTGCTGCCTGCCATACTACTTGCGTTCGTTCTGAGCTGGTTGGTTTGTTGAGTTGCGGCTCAAGTTGAATTGGACTGGGATGTCTGGATTTCGTGGAATTCCTATTAATTTGTGTGCCGAAAATCCAATTAAGTGCTTAGTACATAAACAATAAAATAAAATTTACAAACACACTCGAACAGCAATTCATACATACATAGATGCACGAGCAGCACTCACACGATTTTTGCAGAAATGCATACACATACACACGCGAAAGTGATTGCAACAACAATGCTGAAACAGTACACAGGAAGTGCACTGACTGCCTTCTCGTCAAAGCGTCAAACCATCTCTCCGAAAGCCTTATAAGCCAACCAATTGCTTAACCCTCTAGTGGCGCATGTTGCTTTAGTAGTTCTATACCTTAGCGCACTTGTAAATAAGGGTATTATAATTTAGTCCACATAGCGGTTGCATGTAATAGGATTAAAGGAATCGAGACACATGTAGACGTGTGTACAGGGTTTGATTGAAAAGTAATGAGCCTTCCCGCGCGGAGCGTCTGCCAAGCGATCAACCGAATCGGCTGGTGGGGGAAAATGATCGTTGGACCTTCCTCTTCCACTAGAAACCTGTCCCAGTTCGCTGGCAACAGCGGTGCAGTCAACATCGCTCCACGCGTGAAAGCTGTTTTAAAAGTGTGTTAGGATTTTGCAGTGGCGAAAATGCAACGATCGTTGGAGCAACGGTACTCGATCAAATTTTGCGTAAAGCTAAACAAAACGAGTACCGAAACCATTGGGCTACTCAAGGAGGCTTACGGGGACCAATCTTTGTCCAGTGCCCAGGTAACACGGTGGCACAAGTCGATCAAGCCCGGCTTCGGCCCGACCTCGTCAACAATTGGACCCTTCATCACGATAATGCGCCGGTGCACACCGCCTTCCTCTGCACCTCTGCATTGACCAAGATAGAAGTTTCGGTGCTTCCCCACCCTCCCTACAGCCGAGACCTGTCCCTTCCGGACTTCTTCTTGTTCCCGCGCCTGAAAAGAAAGCTGAAGGGGAGCGTTTCGACTCCATTGAGGCGATCCAAAAAACTGTGACAGCCGAATTGAACGCGATTCCGGCGGATGAGTTTAAAAAATGTTTCCTGCAGTGGAAGGGCCGCTACCAGCGGTGTATTGACGCTCAAGGGTCCCATTTTGAAGAATATTAGTTATATAAGCCAAAAAGTTTAATAAAACTGCTTAAAAAAATACGGCTCCTTACTTTTCAATCAAACCCTGTATGTGTATACCACCTTGATTAAAAATTTCCCCGAATATATTACAAAAAATACAAATTCAAAATACAAGTTCATGTACTTTTCAAAAGTTATATTATCGTCTTCAAAGTACTTCTAGCATTGCCTCCTGGAACATGATTGCTAGGTTTTTTTTTTTCAGCCGTGGCTGAGCTACGCGAAGCTCTTTAAAAAGAAGACCCACCCATATACTGTTATCTATCTTAACTTATCAGATTGCTTTTTTAATCTCTCTTTCATTGACTTCTGAGTGAGGAACTTACATGAAAGCTCTCAACGAAATACAGTTTGGCTACCATGTAATGAGTGTTCGTGTGTGATGACTGTATATGTATTATTTTATGGATCCATATCCAAGGGGCTAGCTCTTCACAAGCTCTCACTCCTTCACAAGGTCACTCTTTGATGAAATCCATCGCTTCTGAATTCGCTTAGAGTTGTGCAAATTCGTTGGTGCATTAGAGGGTTAAAACTAGCACAAAAAAGGGGTTGCAAATCGCAAGAAACACTCAAAATCTCAATAACAAAAAAACAAAAAAAAAAAAAAAACAACGAATGCACACACACATAGCGATGCAAACATGTGCTTACTTCAACGTCACCGCACATTTCTTTTATGTTCATTCACATTTCATCGTTTGGACGTTTCGCGGAGTGTTCTGTTTGGCTCACATGAAGTGGCAATTGAGACGCATGCACGAGTGCTTGGATTTTTGGTTGCATTTCCAACTCAAGAAATCTCTTTTTTTGACATTTCGTTTTGTCGTACATTTGCGTGGATTTAGCTTCCCCAAACTCGTCTTACTTGCGGCGATAGCTTAATTGTTGGCACTTCTTGACAAGTCCTAATTTTTTTTGCTTGGGCGCTCTGAAGGGTTGATTGGTTGTTTAGACATTCCTTCGGCAGCATTTAAGGAAGCCGATGCTCAAATTGATTTAAGTTTTCATTCACTGCGTTCATGAGTTAGTGACAAAAATGAAGTCATTGCGCTAAATTATGGATAGATCAGTAGTGCGGGTTTGTGTGTTTCATTGGAGGTACTTATGTATATATGTAGATACGTATGAATGGAGGTTTGAATGTATGTATGCACATACTCGTTTGTATGCGAGTGAGTAAGCCTTTCCTGAAGGCTCCTGAAAAACGGAAACTTTCTAGGCAAGATAAAAAAGTTATTAAATAGCAACTATAAAATGTTTAAACAATTTAAAAAAACATTTAAAAAAAAACGTAATTATTTTGTTACTAAATATCTCTTCAGTCCAAAATAAAAAAAGATATGTAGATAAATAGTTTTTAAATATTTACTTAGTTTCTATTTTTTAATTTGGTGGGGTTTTCAGGGTACCTAGGAATGACTGCCAACGCGAGGGGGCCTATTCAAGTTACTGTTGAAATTTACCATGTGTGTAATATTTAAACTTGTAATTACCGCAGGTGTAGCAAAAAGTGAGAACCGAGATGTCTAAATCTTTATCCGACGAGAATAGTACAGCTGAGAAGATTCCATTCCAGGCAGCTTCGCAGAAAGGACTTGATACCTATATTAGTTTCAAATATTGTTATTATTATTATTATTATTATTTTTTTTTTTTTTTTTTGATAGAGCATAGGACATTGTTGGACATTTGGGAATGGAAATTAAAGGAATAGATCAAACAATGTCGATCTGTATAGATTTTATAAAAAATTACAGAAAAGTGCACTTTTCCCATGGCAGCTAAATAGTAGTTTTCAAAGCGTTGGCAGCATTCAGAAATAATAATAAAATAAAAATAAGGAATAATAATACAAAAAAAAAATTAAATTTTTGGGCCATAGAATAAATTCACGGGCGGCAACAAGAAAATTTAATTTGTTTTTTGGGCCATTCTAATTGGACGCATAAAAAATTGGAATCAACCTATAACCTAACTTATCAGCATGCTTTTGGATTTCCGGAATCCGCCATTTATTCATGATCACAAAGGCCGAAGCTTCAAAAAATCATACCGAGATTACCGGGCAGTGCGAAATTAATTTTATTCCCTTAAGTGTGGTTTTACTTTTTATGGTCTGTACTTTTTTTGTTTATTTTCGAAGTTATAAAATTTATATTTATAATCATTAATCGACTTACATTAAAGTCAGCCTTGAAATCAACCGAAAATCGTGCTTGTAAATTTATGGCATCAACTTTTATTTTATTAGTCCTTTCTAAGTTTGGGAAATCCGATTCTTAAAGAAAATAATTCCGGTTAGTTGTTACTTTTTTTGTGGGAAATTCGACTTACACAAGTATGTTAGGGTTCGCAACTCAATGGCAAAAGCAAAAACATTGGAGGGAGGGCCAACCACTTGGAGGCAGCAAAAACTATGTCTACAATAATTACATTTTCGCAATGTACATTATTTCTGATGCAAGAAAGAGAAAAAGTGTTAGAATGGATGCCATGATAGTTATATAGAAATGGATATTTCTCCTTGGGATGGGGCTGGTTCTTATGCAAATGCTTACAAAACAAAACCCCTACTATCCTCCCTATTTATCTGAATGTCAACAAATATTTACAAAAATTATACTATTGGAAAGGTAGTTGTGTTTCTCATACATCCATGCAAGCTCACCGTTTGCTTCTTGAAATTTCACACTTAAGCTTTAACATAATGGGAAGACGTCTGCAGGAGCGAGTGAAGTAGCAGAGGGAAACCAAAAGTGTGAAATCCTTTTGCCCATTATTGTCCTTTAATTGCAATGTTTATTTAGGTTAGGTTGAAGTGGTTGCCATTAAAATTAACGTCGCAGTTAGGTTGCTGTTAGGAAGATAGAGGCCTGTTAAATTAAAGATCTTATTACAGATTTGTGTTGACTTGAAAACGGTTAACTTTCTTGTAGGACAACAAAGTGGATATGCACAATTCCCTTGTCTTATGTGTCTGTGCGGCAAACGCGACAAGAAAAGCTTTTGGTTAAAGAAAGTTTGGCAAATGCGAGAGGAGCAGAAAGTTGGTGCAAAAAATTTTATAAACGAGTCTTTTGTTAGACTGGATCCCATAGTTCCTATTTTATTTATATCTGTAAGACTTTTTAGTCTTTTATAATACATCATTGTTGGAAGTTACACAACTCGGAATCAATTATTTTTTTTACAATGCAAACATAAAACGAACAATTCCGATGTTAGCATTTAAGTTTGAGGGCCGCCGTAGCCGAATGAGTTGGTGCGCGACTACCATTCGGAGTTCGAAGAGAACGTAGGTTCGAATCTCGGTGAAATACCAAAATGCAGAAAACGTTTTTTCTAATAGCGGTCGCCCCTCGGCAGGCAATGGCAAACCTCCGAGTGTATATCTGACATGAAAAAGCTCCTCATAAAAAATATCTGCCGTTCAGAGTCGGCTTACTTCCACAACTTCATATTAAACTCGCCACAATGAAACAGTTTGTGATGCTACTTCACAAAAGTGGAGAGCGCTTTAATTTTATTTCAAGCAAGTTTCCATGATTATGTACTGAGGAATTAAAAGCAGATTTGTCTGATAGATCACAAATTAGGCAATTCGTAAAAAAACAACACTTCTTTTACATAAATGAATGAAGTCGAATCAAAAGTATTGTTATTTATTATTTCTGGTTATAACGAGCTTTCTTGGGAACAAGATGTCCGACAACCAGATCGAACTTGAAAACTATGCCCCATGTGGAGGAATTTCCAGAAAACTGATAATTTGTGTGAAGAGCTGGAACTGCATTCCAGAAGGTCAAACTATTATTGAATTCTAAAATTGTTACTTAGGAAGAGAAAATAAAGAGTGAGAGAACAAAAAAAAAACAATGAAACAAGAAACTGACATTTTTGGGTGAAAATAATGCGTAACTTATTCCTCACTTCGATCTGTTTCCTGAGGAAAAATCTTCATTAAAAGGAGTAAGAAGTGAGTTAATAGAAGCTGTGGAAGGGAAAGCAAAGTGGATACTGAAAACGCTGAACTAAGAACTTTTTCAGCTCTTGAACAATGGAAAATACACATGGATCATTGATGGAGAAGGGGTGTAATTGAAGGTGATTATTAGCATTGCGTCAGTTAGACAAAAATTGCGCCAATATAAAATTCTGAACAATATCGATTTATTTTGCTTTATATTTTCTTTTCACTCCATCTTGTGAATTGTGATTTCAAAATCTGCAAACAGGATCTTGTCTTAATTTTCGCTAGAAAAAGTGTATTTTAGGTTATGTTCCGAAAATCAAGCTCTTCTTAGCCCAAACGGGTCTTATTTGACTTCCAGACTCGTAGAATAAAAGATTCCGGCAATAAAGTAAAGAAATTTTTTTATAATTAAATTAACCTGGCAATTTAAACACAAGAAATATAACTCAAAAATCCCTGAAATTATTAAATTTCAATGTTATTTAATGATGACTAACCAAAATGGATAAGCAAAAATATTCGTATGTTAATTTGGCATAAAATTATATTATATATGCCCATGCATACATACACATACTCACGTACCTAAATTGGAAGAAACTGAAAGTTACCATTGTTTTTATTATTGTACAATATTTATGTGACAAGCAAAACCACTCAAGCGAATTACAAAAATCACATTAAAAGACAAATATGTAGTTGAAAAACAAAACACTACTGCCACACATACATACATACATATGTATGTGCGCACAACCGCATGCATTGATACTGGCACATGGATGTGGATGCCACATTTGTAGTGGAATTACGAATAAGCCAGCAGGCATTTAACACATCACAGAGACAAAACAGCATATAAAATAGCAAAAACAAAGCAATCATCTTTATCACATACATTTACAAATTATGAGAATACCCTGCAGGGAGAATCCATTAGCGTCAAAGCGGTGTGCTTCTAGCGGATATGAAGCTGCTAATCCATCTGTTAAAACCAATCAGCCTTACTTTGTGGCAATAGTAATGATTTGAATGTATTTCACTATAGGAAATTGCAAATGTTATGAAAACTGATCAGACAGTCACGAAAAATTTGCTTACCACAAGTTTTCGAAAACTAGCCTGCAAACCCGAAACAATTAAACTGATTAAAATTAATCATGCAATTTTATTATTGAATCATGTTTTTACTAAATCAAGAAAAAATTATTTTGAGTGACGGATCTGTACGCACTCAATTGATTGCCGGTTTGTATACTGAAGCTGTTTAGTTCACAAGTGGCACATATAATTGACGTTATATTTATTAAATCTTCCGACAGGATGACCTTTTATCACTTTAAGGGGGGAAACCGGTTTAGGAGGAAAAAATTTTGGTGTTTTTCGTGAATTTTTTGAACAAGGAAGGAATAATCAGAAATTATTTAAACTTAGACTGTATTTTACTCATATTTTTAAGTAAACTTTAAAATTCTTTTAAACCATTTCCGCCGGAAATAGTGGCGTTAGAGCGTGTTGTCCACGGATGATCGTCATCCGAGTATCTTGCTGGTGGGCATTCCTGAAGTTGCAATTATTCTCCGTAATCAACAACAATTTTTTTTTCGTTAACAACATGTTTTCTGAGAATATGAACCTAATTGTGACAAAATAGTATTCAAAATTGCATATTTTTGAGGCGCTTGAACACAATGTAATTTTTTCATACCATATTTTTTCATCTATTTTGCTTAAAAAAATATATATATTTTTAATGGTTATATAATCCCAGAATTAGGTTCATACGAATAAGGATTGAATAAAGAATACTCCGAAAAAAATTTATAAAGATTGGTAGATAACTTTTTGAGCTAGAGCGCCCACCAGTTGAAAAAAAGTAGTTTCGAGAAAAACGTCGTTCTAACTAGCGCGCGTTACGATGCGGAACCGACGGGCAGTCACTTAAGTGCTCATAGAATCGAGTTCGTGGTTTCGATGATTGGGAAGGGTGAAACCATTTTCAGTTCTTATATTACTATAACAAAGATCCAGCCCGATTTCAGACGCTTAAGCAATGCTTTTTAAAATATTCTAGCGCTTTGTGCTGCCTGCAAATATCGATTGTTGCATTCTGGTGAACTATAATAAATACCGAAAATCAAACATAGACATATGGTATAGTATTTGCTAGGAAAATATTATAGAAAGCGCCTGCGGCTCTGCTTGCTTCACGTAAAATTTCCATGTGAATAAAGCAATAAAAAAGTTATCAAGCAAGATTCGCCGCTAACGAGTATGATTGTACCTCATAAAACTAGTATAGGTCATAATTTTCCTCTTCTTTCTCTTTATTTAAGATTTCATCTTGATTTATTTTTCAACGATTAACAATTTTCATATTTAAAAATAACAAATAAAATAATAATAATAACAAGTTGGTCAGCTCTCTTCCTTTGAACATTTTCAAATGTCTTGAACTTTACATATTTCTCTTCATGTCTTGTACTTCATATATTTTGAGTGCTGACAACTCTCCTCTATGATATTTGGCAAGTTTCATTAGACCGCGTTGACACAGAGCAATTTTTAAGTGGAAACAACAAATACTTCTCAGGAGGAATGCCGTCTTACTGATACTCATTAAATGCTTCTAAACAAATGTAAATTTTGGCAGCTCTTTTCCAGTGCTACCAATATAACCAATACCAGTAGTTTCATCTATTCGCCGGTCGCTAACACTCGAACACAGGTCCGAAGGCGCCTATTATTATAGTTTGCGGAGGATATGGTTTTACTTAAAAGTCTTAAAGGATTTGGCTCAATAGAATATGTTTTGTTGCCAATAAATATATATTATTTTATATGGTACACACGTTTCTCAAAATCTGTTTACCTTACCGATTCTTAAGTACATACATAGCGGACCCAAATATACATACTTATAAAGATTCACGAGCATACTTACAACAGCTAACCCAAATTGTTCACTTACATATCGTCCCCTTAGTATAACAATAGCCTATGTGCTCATAGGCTATTATTTTTTTATTGAATTTTTGGATTCTCCATCGTCCATTTTATATGTGGTCAAAATTTTGTCAAATTCTAGTTCCACAAAGTGGGTCAAAACGTCAGTCAAAAAATAATAAATATGTACAGACATAACGAGATTTGAGTGAGAGCTACTTTCGACAAAAAGTTTGAAATTCATTTTCTCAAAACATCAAAAAATTTATAGGCTATTTTAATACTAAGGGGACGATATGTATTATAAAACATAACACCTAATTATCGCTTTTATTCAATACTTTTCTTAGATGATTGTCAATGACAAACCTCGAAAAAAAGAACTTTTAGCGAAGAAGTTCGCAATTACTCAAATTGCACTTGGATGGAACTAGAAATTTATTTCATTAGTTCAAGTTTTACCTACAGGGGTTGCTCAACGTATAAACCCACTTATCCTCAAACACGATGAATTTAGTGTAAACAATTCTATTTAACAAAGTACCAAGTATTATTTTGCTGTATTTTGCTGTATTTTGCTGTTTACTGCCTGTTTAGTAGTTTTGGTGCAAAAGAAACCACAATTTAAGGAGAAATATGTCCTCATTCATTTGCTTAGTTTAGCTAGGATTTGTAATCTGCACACATACCTATTTACATGCATATCTAAATGTGCATTTATTTAGTTTTGCCCGTGCTAGAGTATGTAGTGTATGTGTGCTAGAGTTGTTTGTCACTAGAGCGGTTACCATTATCCTTAAAAATCCTGTCTGCTTTACGTGAGCGCTGCTCTATCTCCATGGGATGTGCATACAGAGATATGTACGCTCATACGTATGATCACGTTAGCTTCATTTTGTATGTATGTATGTATGTATACGCCTTAGTTCGTTGTATTTGCATAAACAATGCAAAAATTTACAAAATACTAAATGGCTGACGTTTTATAGCAACCGAAAGCATAGAATTTCAATGACGACTCAAGGGGTACCACCAAAGTGAAAGAAGTGTGGGGAGAGTGAGCTTGCACCTACTTACAATTGTACTTAGGAGGGCTTATACAGAATATTTTGTGTTTATACTCGGCATAAATTCTTTAAATCTCTACTGCATGCATTCTGGCTTAACTGTTTGTTTTTATATCTGTCTGCCTGCTTGTCTCTCTGGCTGTTGGTTTACCATTTTATCGGCATTGTTAATGTTCATTTTCCCTCTGAACTTCTGCTGTTGCCTGAGTGCCTCTTGCACACTCGGCTTGGATGCCACTCGTTGTCGAACTACTTGCTTGCCACTATTAAAATAGCTTTGGTGTTTTGGTTTTCTCATTGCCTTACGCCTTTTGCCATTTGCTTATTCAAACTATTTGGTTTTCTATTCTATGCACACATACATACATATACATTGCTATAAGTCAATATGAATGCAGTGAAGTTTTGCTGCATCTGAATAGGGTATTTGCACACATTATTTGGCGACTTTTAATTTTATACTGTCATGTTGACAGGATTAGAAAAACATATGGGCTTGGAAGCAAATGACTTTAGCAGCCAAAGGCAACTCCGCTCACATTTATCATTTATCACTGTAACCAAAAACAAAAAACAAAAAAAAATTATGTAAAATAAATGGAATACGGCAATATTTTATTTGGCTATTAAGGTGGGTGGGCAACTGAAATACTGCTTAAAACAAACAACAGCAACAAAAGCGGGGTAGCTGCTTTAAATTCTTACTTTAAGTTCTTTAAGTATTTGGGTGAGAGTTTGAATGAGAATATCTGTAGAAATTCTGATTCATATATCACTAGACTTTATACTGTTGATCAGGGTTGGGCATAGCGCACTAAATAATTAATAATTCACTAAATAACAGTTAAAACACTGAAAAATTAAAGATTTAGTGATAATGAATCCCTTATTTTAACTACCACTAAAAACTTATCGATAGTGCAATTTAGGGGTAGTGTAAAATGCCCAACCCTGTTGTAGGTGGGTAGGTAGGTGAAATGGTTGAAGTGCCAGTCTGGTACTCCTCAAGTAGCACTGAAGCACTGTTTTGATACCATTATGAGACCTCCAACAGGCAGATATCAAGAGCCAGCCAGAGAAGAAAATTTATGGAATTTAGGTTGGTGCACTGCCCCAGGCTGTCGAAGAAAGGAGCACCCAGTGACCTTAGTCGTCTAGCTGCCAAACCCGAACATTTACAGAGAAAGTGCTCAACATTCTCCTTCTCTGAAGGGTCCCCACAGCTTCTGCATTTGGGGTAAATTGGTAACCCTAGCTTTTCCGCGTATGTGCCAATCGTTCAGTGACCGGTAAACATTGATATGAGTTTGGAAATTGAATGGCGAGGAGTCCAAAAGACTTTCTAAATCCTTCGTATATTTTACTGGGACCAAAGGATTTTCGAAATAGCACATGATGCGATTTCCTGAAAAATACAACTGGCAGGAGGGTGCCAATGACCGGGCAGGAGATCTCTGAGGTCAATTCACCCCCTTCCTGGCAAGCTCATCAGCAATTTCTTTTCCCTCTATGTTCCTATGTCCTGAAACCCAGATCAGAGAAATCTTACCTGCACAGCCAAGAGATTTGATCTCCTCCTTACAGGGTTTACTAATTTCGTTCTGCACCATGGCATCGTCGGGGCCTTGATCGCGGCTTGACTATCGGAAAAAATGTTAATATCTTCCTCGCTCCTGCTTGCAGGATCGCAAAAACTTCTGCTTGAAAAATACTAGCAGTATTTGGCAGTTTAAAGGAGATGGATAAATTGGCTGATTTAGAGAAAACCCCCTCCTGCGAAGACAGAGGTACAAGCTTCGGTGCAGATTTTCTCCTCGATCCAATCTTGTCGATTTGGAAAGATTGACGTAGCACGACCCTCCAACTTTAGTTTGCGGATCGAGATATCTGTTCGAAGTTCGGAGAAATACGATGTTAACTGCCGGAAAATGCTGCCTTGTCTTTTGAGAAATTGCCTCCAGATGCCAACCTCCTTTAACCTGATTGCACTTTGAGCTGCGATGGAAATAACGTAAAAGTCCATGGGAAGTAAGTGTTATTGTTGATTGGGGTAGGAATATATAATAATATAACTCTCTTTTTAAACAGTTTTGTTTTACATGAGTTTGATATATTATAATATGGTTCACTAACATTTTTTTTTACACGAAATCTTTATTCTTGCACGAATCCCAAAATGAAAAAAATTAAAAGAAAATGGTTCTACACAAATCTTAAACCTTAAAAGAATGCCTTATTAGGTAAGCATTTTTCTTTTAAGATTAATTAAAAACATATTGTACATAAATATGCTCCTTCAAAAACAAGACAATAAGTGCATTTTAGAACTAACCAGATACGGCAGTGCATTAAAATTTCATCGTAATTAACTGGATAGCAAGTATTGCCCAAGGTATTTTATTGATCACCGAACTTTGTTTTTAAATCATTTTTTTGCATAATAAAAAAACAATTATTTCGAGCGGTGGACATTTTTATTCAACCTTTTGACGCACTCCTTTTTGTCTGTTTTTGTAATGCAGCTGTCTAGTTCACAAGTGTCAAATATGACTGACGTACGGCGCCGTTTCCAAAAATTAAAAGTCTTCCGATAGGTTGACTAATTTTGCGCCTCCCTGTATAAGCAACTCGAGAAATTAAAAACAAAACCATGGCTAATAACAAACTTTGTTACAACCGAAAAACCAACAGAAGTCGTTGAAAACTTGAATAAAACCCGACAAATGGACTGAACATATCTAACATATCTACTGATGTCTTCATTTTTGGTCGAGGCCGTTATAAACGTGCACGCTCGTTATAAAGTAGCGATGAATAATTGAATTGATTTTCAATACTAATTTTAATATTTTTTTACATATATGTTTCGCACTTATGGATCGAGTTTTAATTTTTTATTATTTTTATTATTATTGTTATTTTCTATTATGTAGAGTTTTTTCATCTGAAACGAATTTTTAAAAACTGTGGAGCCTATTCCCAAAGCTACCATATCTCGCATGTAGGTATTTGTTACACAATTTTTTTTGCAGGCTTTTCTAAGCAACGTATCGACCGTGCAATACAAAAAAAGGGATTTGGGTGAATATGAAAACGGAAATATTGAGGAGGGCTACCTGCCTTTCATGGTGAGCTATTTAATTAAACTATTTAGCTTCTGGGGTCTATGAACGCTTGAAACCTAACTAAATAAGAATGAAACAATACAAAATTATGCCATCCCGCCACGCGAAAGGCAAAGGATAAGCGCAAGCAAGTGGATAGACAACAACGATGGAATACATCACTTTAGTGCCCTTCATGCTTTCTCAAATTAACACACGTAACTTTATTTTTATTATTTGGTTTAATGAAAAAATTTCAAAATTCATTGATTTATTCACAAATAAGTAACTCTACATACAAAAGTTTGTTTATTTTCTGTGGCGAAAGTGCTTGATGCCATAGATGACAAGATGCGATATTCTTTTTCTTGTGAAAGTGCAGTCTAAATGTCCATTTTTCATAACTTTAGACAGTGATGCCACACCGAAGGGAGTATTAATTAGGTATTTTTTAAACAGAAATTGGGAAATTTGCAGTCTCCACACCTCCAAATCAGACATAGAGATAATTACATACAATAAAAATAAGCACAATCAGCGAAAGCGAAAACCAGTATTATAAAGATATATTGAAAATATTGCAATTGTTGAATATAAGATAAAAAAACAAATTTTTAAAACAATAAACAAAATAACATTGATAACTTATAATTTTGTGTAGCTTAGAAAAAATGTCTTTGTAAAACATCAAAAATTAAAGGCACCCTAAATCACTTAACTCCTTCTCCTGTCTTTGGAAGCTAAAAACTGTTTGCCCTCTCGAACACACTTAATCTTTTCTTTTGACATTTTCTTGGTGAAAAAGCAGTATTACAAGGTGAAGCCCAAAATAAACAAGACTGAACTAAAAAGAAATGACAGGAGCGTTGTTCTGATAACTTCGTTCGAGTTTATTTATTCAAAATAGTCGCCTCCTGCCTCGATACACTTTTTTGCCTAAAGCTAAAAGCTTTTTTAAAAGATTTTCGGAAGATTGTTTAAGTTCATTGACCGGAATGCCCTTCAGGATGTCGGTACAAGCCTTTTGAATGGCCTTACGGATGCAAAACGTTTTCTTTTCATTTCGAAATGCAATTTTCCGAATAGGTAGTCACAGGGGGCTATATCAGGCGAATACGATGAACTATTGATGGTTAAAATGCGATTTCTAGTCAAAAAATCAGTCGCAAGAGAGGATCGATGAGATGGTGCATTATCATGCAAAAAGCGCCAGCTTCCTCCTTCGCGGTATTCAGGCCGAAGTCGACGAATGCGATGCAACAAACGCTTCAAAACGCCAAAATAGAATATTGCATTGATGGTTTGGCCCGTTGACACGAACTCCTTGTGGACAATTTCCTTGGTATCGTAAAAATAAATGTTCATCGACTTGATTTTTGACTTCAACAAGCGCGATTTTTCGGGTGGTGACTCGTCTAGGACCTTCCATTCGGCACTTTGACGCTTAGTTTCAGGTTAATGTTGAAAACACCAAGTTTCATCACCAGTTACAATATTGTGAAGAAGGTTCTCGCCTTTTCTCGCCTATTTAATGAGGTCTTTCGAATATTGAAATCTGAGCAATGTTTTGCCATCAGTTAACTTGTGCGGAATGAAACGTGCCCAGACCTTTCGTAAGCCAAAATCATTAGTTAAAATGCGATAAATCGATGTTTTGGAAATATTCAACTCCGAGTCCATGAATTTTAACGATAATTTCGGTTCATTTTTGATAAATTTACGGACAATTTCCATGGAGTTTTCGGTGATTACTGATTTTGGGCTTAAAATGTGCCCATTGTCATTTATGTCCTCACAACCATCTCTGAAACGTGTAAAGCACTCATGAACTCTGGCACGAGACCGGCAATCATCGGCATACACTTTTTTCATCGATTCAAATGTTTCGGTAAACGTTTTACCGATTTTAAAACAAAATTTTATATTAGCTCTTTATTCGAAATGCACAAAGATGTACCGATGACACAAACATACTGACACCTTAGACGCAATAACTTCGTTTCTACTGAACCGAATGTCACCAAATTTTCACTGGAAGTCAGCAAGCGATGTAACTTCTAACGCACTAACTCATTAAAAAGGTGGAACCATCAAAAACATTTTTATGACGCCAGTCTTGTTTATTTTGGATTTCTCTTTGTATTTAAAGAAAGATGTGATCAGAAGCACCAAGAATATAATCCATTTCGGGCTTTCATAATATCGTCAGTATTTTCAATAAATTGAATAAATCTTTATCGGCTTATAATAGTAAGTTGGCGAATGAAAAGTCAAATATAAATTTCTGTAAAATATGTGTACCGCGACATTAACGTAAAAATGAACGGTTTTCGTCAATTATTTTAGGTGTTTTCAGCAGTTCATAAGTCCAGCGCCATGTATTTTGCTATTCACCATTTTTTTAATGGAATTACCGAAATAATGAGCAATAAGAATTCTTTGAGAAGATATTTCATTGCTCGTATTCCAGTTCTCTGTCACAATTTTTTTTGAAACTACATAAATGTCTCGAAGCAATGCCCTCTTTAAGAGCTCTTTGGTGCAAATGAAGTAAAATTGCAGTTGTAAAGCTTTTAAATTGCGCACAAAAAGGATGAGAGCGTTCTGAATAAGCCACCACTACTACACTTGAATGAAATATTAAGAATGGCTTTGTTCGGTTTAACTTCCATTTCCAATGCTTGAATTCAAAGCTTTATCACAAAAAAAAAAAATAGCTACAAAATAAGAAAGCAACAAATGCTTAATACTTTTTCAAACACAATCACAACACGTTTTCCGACGTAATCGTATTCGTAATCACCATTACAACTTTATGCTAAAGTAATCGTTAAAGTTTTTCACACTCGCATAAAGTTTTGATTTTTTTTATGTTCACTAAGTTACTCTTCCCACAAAAAATTATACTACTACCCCCTTTAAGGCCGATAAACTTTTCGATTGTTGTTGTGCAAGTGGTCACTCGTGGCATCGAACTTGTCGTATATCCTTCCGGCTTTCCTGCCGCACTTTTGTATTTACGCTTCCTTCTTTCACCGCATTTCTCTTCCTCCTTCAGCGCTTGCCACTTGCTTTCAACCAACTTCAGCATTCACTGCCAGACACACATACATACATGCATAAGTATATTCTCATTTATTTTTGCTTTTCTGCCTTTGGCTCAGTAAGATAACCATTGTCCGCTGTGGGTCCCAGCTGAATTTACAGTGTGAAAGTGTTGAACAAACTCATGATTACATAAATAAGTAGTCAGATGATGCTGATGGCCATGCTTATTGCAAACTCCTGTAAGTACATACATACATACGTACGTATGTAAAACGGCACATTCATATGTGGCTTCTTATTCCCAGTTGCATGTTTTCATAAGTGGACATGAACTGGTTTCCGCCGATGGACACGTCCTCCACAGAGTTAGTAAATCATTTAAAGCATATTACTTCATACCTTCTCAGACTAAAATAAAGTGAAATAGGGAAACCTTCTACAACAACATTGCAATAACGGAACACTTGTGCGCTGTGTATAATACTGGTTCGTTCATTTAATGATTGTATGTATATAACAGCGTAAAGGAATCCAGATAAATATAGATACTCAAGATGCACAAAATTAATCACCCTATCGAAAGATTTATAATTTCTACAAATGGCGACATACGTCAATCATATTTGACACGTCTCAACTAGACAGCTGTATACAAACAGGTAAGTAATTGAGTGCGAAAAGGTTAAACAAAGGTTTCCATCACTAAATATAATTTTATTTATTTAGTAAAAAAAAGTTATTCAAAAACTAAATTGTATGATTAATTGCGTAAACATATCAAAATGCCCATATTGAAGAGAGTAACCGATTCAGCTTCACCTACCCATTCGCTTGTCTATTTGTCTATCCATCTGTCTGTCCATGCGCACGCTAACTGGAGCATAAATGAATAAATTTCTGTCCATAACCAGGCCTTCCTCTCATTACAGGACTTCTGCAGTGTGTTTAAGCCAAGATCTACGCAGCAACAAAAGCAGCGGACTTAGCCATAGAGAACACTCCACCGAACTCTTAAAAAAACTTTTGTATCGACAACTAAGCAGCCATCAAAGCAAAAGCAGCTGTAATGACAAACTCACACTGCGTACAGGATCAGGATGGAAGCGAGCCACCTTCTACTGAGATCCAGGATACAAGGGAATTGAAGAAAACGAAAAAGAGCATATACTAGCCAAAGCAGGCGCAAATCTTCCTGTAGCTAGCTCGGCGGTATACAACCACCTCTCTGCAAAGCGAATTCAAGATGGGAAAGAACCAGCTCATGCAGGATCGCGAAAATCATGCTACGCAGGCACAACGTCAGGTCTACAAACTATATTTTATCTCTTCCCAGGAAGGAGAGTAAATTTGTAGTGGAGATACTGATGGGACACTGTCCCACTCCAGACAGAACGACACATGAACAATAGGTAGCGAAGTCAACGTGAAAGGAACTCTAGAACATCTACTCTGCCACTGCCCTGTGCGTAGCAAAACACGAATAAACTGCTTAGGTTCAACCATCATGTATCTTACTCATCAACCTTAGAAAGTTTGACAGATCAAAAACTTAGCAGACTACTTGAATGATCAAAACACTGTGTCCAAATCCTTCACCTGCTACCACCAGCTGTTACTTCATCGAATACTTTCAAAGCCGAAGCGTTTGTATCCATTCGGACGACATAACCCTGCCAACATACCCACTGGATTTTTATTCGCTGCGCCATCTCTATGTCGCCGTAAATCTCATATAGCTCATCGCTCCGTCGCCAACGTGCGAAGGTCTAAAAATTTTCCGCAGAATCTTTCTCTCAAATATTCCAACCGACGCCGCAACGGATGTTGTCATCGTCCACGCTTCTGAGCCATAAATTCGGACGGACATGATGAGAGCCTTGCAGAGTGTTACTTTTGTTCGTCGAGAGAGGACTACTCAATTGCCTTAGTCTAAAGTAGCACTTGTTGGCCAGAGAAATTCGCCGATGGATTTCAAGTCTGGCTTTGTTATCGGTGTTAATGCTGGTTCCTAAATAAACGAAGTCTCTTACAACTTCAAAATCAAAACTTTCAACAGAAAGTTCGGAATTCACAGAGAGGTCGTTGGTTCGAATCTCGGTGAAAGCAAAATTAATAAAAACATTTTTCTCATAGCGGTTGCCCCTCGGCAGGCAATGGCAAACCTCCGAGTGTATTTCTGCCATGAAAGTTACGTGAGTGCTGATATGCAAGTGCTCCGACTGTTTGTTTGATAACAGGAAGTACTTCGATTTGTCTGCGTTCACCACAGGACCCATTCGCTTTGCCACTTTGTCCAGTTTGGAGAAGGCAGAATTAACAGCGCGGTTGTTAAGGCCGATGATGTCGATATCATAGGCAGACGCCAACAATTGTACGCTCTTATAAAAAATTGTGCCTGAGCGATTAAGTTCTGCGGCTCATTCGATCCTTTCCAATATCAGGTTAAAAAAGTCACATGACAGCGAGTCACTCTGACTGAAACCTCGTTTGCTATCAAACGACTCGGAGAGGTCCTTTCCAATTCTGACGGCGCTGCTTGTATTGAGCAACGTCATCTTGCATAGTCGTATAGTAGAATGCAGCTTTTCGACGAAAAGATGGTGTGTGTCGATTCTCCTTTCATAAATCTTTTCCAAGACTTGGCGTATTGTGAATATTTGGTCGATGGTGGACTTTCCAGCACATCCTTACTTGTTTAAATAGTAGTCGCCTCTCAAAAGGCTATAAATGCTCAAAGGTTCCATAAAACTAGCCTTGGAATGGTTTATTCAGGCCATTCAGAATTCATCTGGACTTAACATTGCACCATCAGCGTTCTCATTGTTAAATTTCCTAACTAAATTTTTTAATTCGACTTTCAGTTATAGCGCAATGTCTAGCTGGGTTATAACCACCGTTCGCACGAGTATATTTGTGTGTAGAAAAGATTTTTGTTTGGTTTTGCACACACATATGTGTATGTATGTACATATTTTCGTACATATGGAGATGTGTTCAGTACAGCTCTATTCATTCGTACTATTATCTTGCGGATATTATCAATGACAAAGTTTCGTTGAGAAAATATTACAGTAAATAAGAGTTTCAAGAGTTATTTTTATCATTTTCCACTTAGTGTGGTTGCTGCGAGCTGGAGCGTTGAATGGGAATTTGGTCGCAACATTTGAACTTAAAGTTTTCTCCTAGGAGCGTAAAACTTTCTTCGTACGTGCTGAGCATCGCATAACAATTTTATTTCGGGATTATTTTCTGTTTTTTCATTTTTTGCTATCATTTATTATATTATTATTTATTGAATCTTTTCAAAGAAACTAACAACAAGTATTAAAATGCTGTAAATTCATAAATACATAAATATTATTCTCTGCCAATGCATTGAAAATTAGGTTTTTATAATCTTATTTATTTACTCCTTAATTTTAGGGGATTATAAAATATACCTGTTAACGCACGATGGTTAACGTAATTGTAAATTACTTGTTGTGAATCGTTTGTGCACGCAGGTTATGGTCCACAGTGTGTCTTTTTTGTCTTGGCTAAACGTCATTCGCATTGCGGTTAGGCGCGTTTTTGCATATTTTATGCAACTTATTTTAATCTTGACTGCTGACGGAGACATAGGACAAAATACAACACTTCCCGGTAATCCTGAGTATGAAAAAAATTTTAATTGTCGTAACTGATTTGAGTCCTAATTATAGCTGATTCCACACTACAGCGTGTCCTCCAGCGCCGAGTTCTCATCATTCTAAGCATTTTGTATCGATACCTATCCCGATTCTTTCATGCTTATATTACTCGTACTTACAACCTTTATGTGAACAAAACAGTAATACCCCTGGGCACAAGTGCATGCAGGTATAAAAATTATTAATTCGGGACCTCCATAGTAGCGGTTCATTTAATAATTTGGGAAAAATATTAGGTAAATCAAAACTAGAAATTTAGGGAAGATAAAAAGTCGAGTTGGTGTCGAGTCTCCATCCTTTGTTAAAAGTTCCAATTTTATCGGATGTGGCAGAAAACCACTTAGAATGCCTCTGACAATGAGATAAAAAATACCTCTTACCGCTAAATAGTTACTGGCATTGCGGACAGCGTCAATTATTGTGGAGCTTAAGGAAAATTTTTATCAACACAGGACGAATAGAAAACTTATTAAATTGGTTCGTAGGTATTCAGTAAGGAAAGGAAACGCTTTAAGCATTAAGAACTTTAAATTTGCATAATCGGTATAGTAATTGGATTTTTTAAATGTCTTTATTAATTTTTTGGACTGTTGCACTGACACCTTGTATTTCCAGGGTATAAACAGTGGTTGTATGGTAGAATAACAGAAGTAACGATGTTAAAAAAAATTTTGCATGTTCGAAAAAAAATCATTAACCGAAAATACTGCTATAATTGTTATTATAGAGGCAAAATAATTGCCATACAAAAATTCAGACTCTTTCAGGAGACTACAGCACTCAAGCTCAAATGATGACCAGAATTTGTATTCTCTCTGCCGAAGTGGTCAAGTAAGAAGAGAAGAATTGTAGTTCGATTCGCGGATTGCAATGTCGCTGTTTGAGGCTACACTCGAAGAGACCGGAATACTTGGAGTCACGTTTCTTTTGTTAGCAGACAAAAATTACGAAATTTGAAGCATCGGACCTATTAAAATTTATTTGTGAAAGTAAATAGTTCCTTAATTATTTAAAAGAGGAGCTCTTGTGATGAAAAAACAAAGTAAAATAAGTAAAAAAGTAAGTTTGAACCAAGAGTAGTAAAGAAGTCTTAATAAACATGGTAATGGTTATACGAGTTATACTAAGCCTTTTGTGCACTTCAACCTTGGAGTAATTTTAGATAGCAAACTATCATGGAAGCATAATATATGGGAGAGGAAGAAAAAGGCCAGTAACGCACTATACGCATGTACAAGAATGCTGGGAGTTACATGGGGCCTATCTTCTTCAATAACGTATTGGTATTATTCGGCTGTAGTAAAGCCAATATTACTCTATGGTGCTCTAGTGCGATGGACTGCGTTAAGAAAAACAACACACAAAGCACCTATGGAAAATATTCAACGTCTTGGTGCACCTCTGCCCTAAAGGGGCAGTTAAAATTACTCCTACAGCAACACTTGAACCAAAAGGCGTTTTTTAAACTAATTTGAGGTCGCTGAAACCAAAAATGAATTTAATTTTTTTTTTCAAAGAACGGTTTCCGAGATATTCCCAAAAAACCTGTTTTTTTTTGGCAATAGTGCAATTATTACCTGCAATCTCGAAAACAGTGCGCGCCATTTCTTTGAAGTGCATAAATTTCGAAAGGCACACATATATCCTACTTGGCAATCTATAATTCGTATCAATGGAAGTCGTAGTTTTCGCAAAACAGGTGTTGAAAGTTAAAAATATAAGGGCATTGCAGGAAGCGAAACTGTAGGTGAGATTGCCAAAGGCGTTATTTACATACAATTCGAACAAAAAAAACGACAATGAAGCCTTTAAATACGGTATACAATGGCATGGCTGCGCACATTAAAACACGACGGATAGACAGGAGGTGGAATAATCTAGTCACTTGCAAAACTACGAATGCAGATTCGTACGCCAGATTCGTACTTGCCCTGTCTAGAAAGGAAAGGTATAGTGACAGGCCACAATTTGTTAGCAGCAAATGCATACAATATAGGAATTACAAACAATGATAATTGCAGATTTTGCAATGATCTATAAGAGAGAGAAACTCTAGAACACCTTATACAATATGAGCGGTTGGAAAGTCTCTCGGGATTAGAGCTTAAGAGCTTACTTAGATTCGTAAAGGACACTCTTTTGGATGAATCATTTGTAGGTCTTCATCCCCTATTTGGTATGAGCCCAGGCTGCCACCTGATGCTTCACAAATGGTGATTAAGTTTCTAATGGACTCTTTTTTATCTTGGTTTCGAGCAGAGCGGCCGCCGTAGCCGAATGGGTTGGTGTGCTTACCATTCGGAATTCAGAGAGGACATAGGTTCGAATCTTGGTGAAACACCAATTTGAGAAAAGGTTTTTCTAAAGCGGTCGCCCCTCGACAGGCTCCCTTCTCGTTCTCTTCGAGTCCCTCGTGTGCTGGTACCCAAATCAGGCAGATTGTTATATCCTATAAGTACTTTTGAGTTAAACGTAAATCTATTTAATGCTTTGAGGACTTCTACAGAGAGATACCCACAAACCAACGAGAGCAATAGATGTACCAATCATCACTTAGAATTTG
The DNA here is from genome assembly GCF_028408465.1 of Anastrepha ludens. NCBI lineage: Eukaryota > Metazoa > Arthropoda > Insecta > Diptera > Tephritidae > Anastrepha > Anastrepha ludens. Next base: position 55,502,699 of record NC_071500.1, on the reverse strand, counting down.
AAGTGTTTTTCAAGTATTTAATAATCATTCAAACAAGTTTAACATCATAATTTGACGAAATTCATTTGTTTATTAAGAGTTTTTTTCTTTTCCTGGTTCAAACTATTAGCTCTTTAATAATATGACATAATTTTTTTCACACTCTGTATACAATTGACGCTTACATATGCAACTAGTTGTTGATTGCCAGGCCTCTCGTCTCTTTTGCGGTGTGCATCTTGATAAAGGGTTTTGCAATAACAGGTGTTATTTTGAATAGCCCTCTATTTCGGTAGATGTCACTTTTGAAGCTGTCATTTTTTGATATTTGACAAGTAGAAGCTACGCCATTAATAAAAATGGAACGATACACGCTTAAACAACGCATTGAAATTTTTAAAATTCACTATAAAAATGATAAATAAATAAAACTCGAACATTTTTGGGTCCTCGTGAAGCACCTTGTCGGACCGCAATATAGAAATTGGTGAACAAATTTGAGCTGTTGGGACAAATTAGTGATGTGAAGAGTAAAACCGGTGCACGTCGCTTAAGAACAGCCGAAAATATTGCTCTTGTAGTCGCAAGTGTTGAAGAAAACCCAGGTTTGTCCATTCCTCGTCGTTCTTTGGAATTAGGCATTCCACAAACGTCATTACACCGTATTTTGCACAAAGATGTGGGTCTTAAGGCTTATAAAGTCCTGTTAACACAAGAACTCAAGCCGGGCGATCGTCAACAACGGCGTGTATTTGCTCATTGGGTCGTTGAAGTGCATGAAAATGATTCGGAATTTCATCCAAAAATCATCTTGAGTGATGAGTCCCATTTCCACCACGGTGGCTTCGTCAACAAGTAAAATTGTCGGATCTGGGGCTCAGAAAATCAAAGAGTTATTGTTGAAAAGCCTCTCTATCCTCAACGTGGGACTGTTTGGTGCGGTTTATGGTCCGGCGGAGTCATTGGATCTTACTTTTTCGAAAATGAAGCTGGAGCAACAATTACGGTGAATGGATTGCGCTATCGAGAGATAGCACAATTTTTTATGGCCGAAATTGGATGGTATTGATCTGCACAACGTTTATTTTCAACAAGACGTCGCTACGTGCCACACAAGCAACGAAACCATTGATCTTTCACCAAAATAACACCTCTTATTGGAAAACCTTTTATTTTCTGACATATAGGAGAGATCTAAAGCTTTGCGCCATTTCAGATGAGAAGTTTGACAAGAAGCTGTTCATTGCGACAATGCTCTCACTGTTTTGGCTTTGCTTGCTGAGTCGTGACCGTTATTAGAAAGAATTGTTTCTTTAGCAGGCCTTGAGGCCAAATTAAAATATGGATATCTCCATATAAGCTCCTCTCCTAAAATAACCTGACCCAACCTTTTTCATTTTTCCAAATAACAAGTCATTTATCATTGATAACTCTCCTTTAGAGGCTAAAGTGTTGCCAATTCAGTTCGTTAATTCGATTGTATGTACAAGTATTTATTTTGTGTTGTAATTGGAGTGAAAGTGGAACTTTTACGCTTTGGTGGTCAAATGTCAGCATCAACGGAAACTAAAATCTAGCAACCTACACCCGCAATCACAAATGCCTATACATAGAGCGCAGTTGAATGCCACAATTTTCCATTTCAATTGCTACAACAACCACACATTTGCAACGTTTTTCCAGTATAAACGCGCTAATATTTAGCTTTCTTTTGTGGGTAATTTCCGATTTTGGTTTTTGCTACTTGACTGCATTCAATTTTCTACGCGCACTCAAGCGCTGCCTCTGAAGTGGTTGAAAATGGTATCTACACAAGTATGGGTGATTTCAGGATGTTCATGTGCTTCTATGTATCATGCATACATATATGTATATGTTTATGTGTTGTGTGTGTATGTATTATATTCTTACTAAGATATTGCTGCCGTTCTGTGTGGCTGACGGCCGGGTTGTTGCGGTGATTATGACGACGATAAGAATAATAGAATAGTTTGACCTTCTTATGGCCTCTTACTGCTTTGCGCCAATTTTTACCCAGCTGCTCGTTTATTTCATCTTCCAGTAAATAACTGCTCGCCTAGTCAAAGCTAACTAGTTAGATGGTTCGTTGACTGTCTGTCTCTCGGTATTCCCTGTACAACGGTTTGGCTGTTAGTTGCATTCGCGTGGCTTTACTTTGATGGCAGCATCCAGCCGAGCACTAACGCGGCTAAGCAGTTAGCCAGTGCCTGCATTGCCGGCCCCAACGCTGCCACCGCCACAAAATCATTCAACTCAAGTGATGAGGGCAATAATTCATTAAAACTTCTGTTGCTGGTTGTCGATTGCTTCATCGGCAAGTGCTTCGTTGTTAGCTGTCTGCTGCCATCACCGAACTGGACGCTAAAGGCGACGTTGTCTGTGCCGATGGTTTTTCGTTATTGCTGCCGTTCGCTGCTGCTGCACGTGGCGCGGCAACAACAGTGCCATTGAAAGTTGAACAAGCGGCAGCAGCAACGGCAGCGGCGGCAACAGCATCAATCGCGGCAATAATAAATAATATTCTGCCATTTATTGTTTCCTACATTTTATGATTTTTTGTTTTGCTGATTTTCTTTATTCACATATTTTTCATCTTTTGCTTGCACTTTATCCTTACCAGCTTTGCAGTTGGCATATTTAACGACTCAGTTGTTTGTGTGTAATTGCTACCAACGCTGCATTTAAGTTGTATGCGGGTGCAATAACAACAATAAGTAAAAACAACAACAGCAATAGGAACCAACTGGGCAGACAACCGAATTGGTTGGAGTGGAGTTGTGTTGCAGTTCAAAAGTTCATTGTTGGGGCCAAGATTCACTACTTTCAGCGAGCAGCAGCCAACAGTCAGCAACTAGCAAATAAAAAACAACAACTTTGGGCCGCAGTAGTAACGATTGTATAGTTTCTACATCAACTTACTGTTTCTAAAGCTACTACCGCTTCCCCACCATGGCTTCGGCCAACCTGCATACCACAGGAAGGTGTCTGAATTGTGTAGCTATGCTTATGTACGGTATTATACTCCAAGTTGAGTTTTCCGGAAATATGCCAGGTGTATTTTTCATTGCGTGCAGACGCACTTAACTCTGGCTGCTAATGCTGCTGTTGTATTTGTTATATTTTCGATGCAGTACGCTGAGTTGTTAACTTTTTCCGGCTACAACAAATGCCGAGTAAGATGGTTTAGTAGCCAGTGAAAAATTTAACCTGCAGTGGGCTGGAAGATCTAAGTGCAGATAGTGGAAAGGAAATTGCTTGGCAGTGTTAAGTGTCTGGAAACTCAGTGAATGAGTGTATTAGAAGTTTGAAGAGATCACTTACATCGGTTAAATGAGTTTTCAGACCGGAAAAGTTGCACTGCTCCATTTGAGATTTTAGTGCAGTAATGAATATGAATATGAATGAGAATGAGAGTGAGAATGAGAATATGGATATGAATATGGGTAAGTGTATGAGAATGCATATGAATATGAATGAGAATGAGAATATGGATATGAATATGGGTAAGTGTATGAGAATGCATATGAATATGAATGTGTATATGAATATGAATATGAGAATGAATATGAATATGAATACGAATATGAATAAAAATATGAATATACATAAAAAGGAATAAGAATACGAATATAGAGATATGTGATAGGAAAGGTTTGTTCTAATAGCGTCCACCTCAGGTCAAGCACTGGCAAACCTCTGAGTGTATGTCTGCCATGGAAAAGTCCTCTCATAAAATACCATTTACCATTTGGGGCCGGCATAAAACTTTAGGTTTTTCCATTCGTAAAACAACATCAAGACGAACACTACTTGTACAAATTGAAAGAAGAGCTCTGCCAAACACCCAATAAAAGGGTGTAAGTGCCAATTAAATGGGATGGTGCGTGACTACCAGTCAGTAGTACCCCGAGACCCCGAGTATGAAATACCAAAGGTTTTCTAATAGCGTTCACGCCACTGCAGGTAATAGCAAACCTGCAAATGTACAGGGTGGGCCATACAGCGTTTGCTTTTTGAACCACTTATTTTTTTGAGAATGGTAACACAAATGACATGTCAAATGTGTTCATAATTTACTTAAAGGTTTGACATTTACGAAATGGGACGCTATATGCTTGAACAAAATTGGGGAATATTGAAAACCTATTTCCAAGGAGGTGAGCCTTCTTCTTCTTTTCTGATTTTCACATCGGCGGCTACGTCAATAAGCAAAATTGTCGGATTTGGGTCTCAGAAAATCCACACGTTACTGTAGAGAAGAAAATGCATCCACAACGAGTCACTGTTTGGTGCGGTTTTTGGTCTGGCGGCATCATCGGGCCTTTTTTTTCGAAAATGAGCGAGGAGCCGCGTTTACAGTAAATGGCGAGTGTTACCGTGACATGCTCAACGAGTTATTTCCAAAAATTGAAGATGATGACATGGACGACATTTGGTTTCAACAGGACGGTTCAACTTGTCACACTGCCAAAGTTACACTCGAACTTTTGGCTACCATTTTTGAATTCCGATACCAATTGGCCGCCTCGGAGCTGTGATTTAAGCCCATTGGACTATTTTTTGTGGGGAGCCGTTAAGGACGAATGCTATGCGAAGAATCCAGAGACGATTGCCAAGAAAAAGTTACTCAGAAAAAACCCATCTGCCGTTCGGAGGCGATATGAACTTGTAAGAACCTCCAATTGTGGAAAGGATCAAAACGCGCATGGCAAATAAGAGGAGTCGCTTGGGCAAACACATAGCTCAAGCTTTTTAGTGTAACTAAATTTTGATTGTGGCGGCCGCCGTAGCCGAATGGGTTGGTGCGTGATTACCATTCGGAATTCACAGAGAGGTCGTTGGTTCGAATCTCGGTGAAAGCAAAAGTAATAAAAACATTTTTCTAATAGCGGTCGCCCCTCGGCAGGCAATGGCAAACCTCCGAGTGTAATTCTGCCATGAAAAAGCTCCTCATAAAAATATATATCTGCCGTTCGGAGTCGGCTTGAAACTGTAGGTCCCTCCATTTGTGGAACAACATCAAGACGCACACCACAAATAGGAGGAGGAGCTCGGCCAAACACCTAACAGAAGTGTACGCGCCAATTATCTATTTTTTTTTTTTTTTTTTTTTAATTTTGATTGTAATTAACTTCTCTCTTTTTTAACGGTGTACTTCTTTTGTTTACGACATTTGGCGGATTTCCTTTGACATTGGTGCCTTTTACACCGCGATAATTTCTAACATAAGTTCGGGGACTTGGCTAGAATTACATATATATATAAGAGTAATTTGGAATCATCACAGCAATTCCCACAGGACAACGTAGATTGAACTATCATCTTACGAACCTGTAAATATACTCCATTGGAACTTGCAGGTGCTGTAAGGATTGTGTCTAGTAGTGATATATAAGCGGCACAATATGAACTTATTGCTTTTATTGCTGCTTCACTATCTAAATATTAATTATTGAGTTATTTCCCGTTCATGTATGGGTTAGCTTCGCAGCTTTCCCAACAGCAACAGCTTTCTAATCCGGTAGCTTGATTGGCTGCCTAATCCCTAGTTTTGAACAGTAGATACCCGCTCCCACTCCGTGTGAAGACTTACAGTCGTCTGGATTTCTACGGCCAGGATTCATGCTTTCGTGCCATCCTTCCACTTTAATTGTAGTGTGAAAACTTCTCTCCCCATCAAAGCGCGGAGTCATGTAGTCTGTGGAACCTTCGGCGAGTATGGTATTGAGCTATGTCCGAAGGTTCTGTAAGTAAATATCAGGTTTATTAATAAGTTCGTGCGTTTTTTAAAGGTGGTTTTAAAATTAAAAAAAAATGTTTAAAGTATTTATTAATCAATAATATATTTTCCTTCATTATTTACAATGTCTTCCCAACGTTTAGGCAAATTTTTAATTCCCTGCTCCAAAATTTTTTTGTCCCTGGAGCCAAAATACGCTTCGATATCCTTTTTTATAGCTTCTTTTGAGGAGTAGTTCTTGTTACTCATATGGGATTGAAGTCCACGGAAAAGGTGATAATCACAAGGTGCAATATCCGGAGAGTATGGTGGATGCGACATTAGCTCCCATCCGAGCTCGTTCAGCTTGCCTAATGTTTGCCTTGCGGTATGAGGTCTTGCGTTGTCGTGGTGAATCAAAACTTTGCGTCTGTTCACAAAAGACGCTCGATTTTTTTTAAGTGCCTCATTCAGGTTTGATAGCTGATGGGAATAATAATCAGCAGTTATCGTCTGGTTTGGTTCCAGAAGTTCGTAATAAACAATACCGGCCATATCCCACCAAATAGACAGTAGAATCTTCTTGGGGTGAAGGCCATCTCTAGGGGTCGGTTCTGGTGTTTCATCTTTATCTAACCATTGGCGTTTGCGAACAGGATTATTGTAACGGACCCATTTTTCATCACCAGTAACGATAAGGTTCAAAAAACTTTCATTTTCAAGCCGTTGCACCAGCTGAGAACACACATTCACTCTCTGCTGAAGGTTGGCGACGGAAAGTCTATGCGGAACCCATTTTCCCAGCTTTGAAACCTTTCCCAACTGAACCAGGTGCCGTGAACTGTTCCATGCGATGAATTTAACCTCTGCGCTATCATATCGACTGTCAAATTTGGCACAGCTTCCACGAGTTCGAGCAAGGCGTCGGAGTTAAAGACTTCAGGACGACCAGCGCGCGGGGCATCCTCCACGTCGCAGTTACCACTTCGGAATTTTGAAAACCACCTTTGCACAGCCTTTACACTCACGGTATCCTCTCCATGAACAGTGTTTATTTCTGCAGCAGCAGTTGTTGCATTTTTACCACTTTTATAAAAAAAAAGTACAAAATATGCCTCTTATACGCGTTCGAAGATTCCATTTTATTTTTTAACAACACGTGCTTCTATCCGCGATTAAAATCACTTGTTGAATGCACAATATATCAAAGAAAATGTTAATAGTTCCGTTATATTTCGCCAATAATTTTTTGTATGCAAAAATCGTACAAAAGTGAAATGGGTAAAATACGCACGAACTTATGGACTGACCTGATACTTCAGCAGCCACTAACCTTCCCGCAGATTTTCCGCCTAAGCTCAATAGGTGGTGTGGTAAGTCTCATTTCTAGTGCCACCGTAGGAGTGGTTTTCATTGCTCCTGTTATGCATAGGGCAGCGAGTCGCTGAATCCTTTCCAATGACATTAAAAATGTCAATTTTCTGGTCCACAATTGCATTGCTGTTAGCTCAGAAATAAAATAATTTTGGATTAAAGTATTTCTGCCATTCTAGATGTATTTTTAATTGGTGTTGATGTCATTTGGCTTAATAAGTTAAATTTGCTGGGCATCGCTGTTTAATGTGCATATAACACTTTGCCACTCTTTGATTAAAACCCTTTATGAGGACCAAATAATTTCGCCCAGATCGATTTTGAACAAAAGTTTCTGTGAATAAAGTATTTATACGGTCTACTGTACAGTAATTCTTTGAAAATTATTATATATATATATATAATTGGCACGTATACCCTTTTTGGGTTTTTGGCCGAGCTCTCCTCCTATTTGTGGTGTGCGTCTTGATGTTGTTCCACAAATGGAGGGACCTACAGTTTCAAGCCGACTCCGAACGGCAGATATTTTTATGAGGAGCTTTTTCATGGCAGAAATACACTCGGAGGTTTGCCATTGTCTGCCGAGCGGCGACCGCTATTAGAAAAATGTTTTTTTTTAATTAATTTTGCTTTCACCGAGATTCGAACCAACGACCTCTCTGTGAATTCCGAATGGTACTCACGCACCAACCCATTCGGCTACGGCGGCCACCGTACTATATACTTTATAATTTTCACCACGGACATACAAACTAACATACATACATATGCAAGTATTATGCGTAAATACATACACACGTATTTACGAAATTAAGCACACGAATTGCGTACAAAGTAGTCCTTCGAATGGCCTTTAAACTTATTTCATCAGCTGCAACCAGTAGCGAATTGCAAAAGTCGGGCTCCACCTACTTTGAAAAATTATCGTCTCATGCTCCGCCCTTGAGCACACAAAGCCCTTACGATGCAAGTGCAATATTTATAAGAAAATATTTTGAGTTTTCGCTGAAGCTGTACGATACAATAATCGTAAATGAGGATCGAGTAAGTAAATGAAGTCATTAGGCGTACATGTAGCCAACTCAGCCGAGTACGCAGAGGCGGAGGAGACCAAGTGGCGGCAACATTTAACGAAGGAGCAACGTGCAACTTTTCATTACTTCCTCGAAACCAAATGAGCACAAATAAGAGGACAAAAAATATACATAAATAGAGGGAATGAATTGAAATGAAATATGCATTTAAGTCGACAAAGAAAGCAAATACGGGAAGCGTTCAAAGGCAAACAACTTTATTAATGTCAACCCAAACAAAGAGCAGGCAGTGTTCAGAAACATACAAAAACAACAGGAAAAACAAAAAAAATTATTTAACGGCAGCGATGCATTTGCTACACAAATACATTTATACTTGCTTCAACTCAGCCAACCAAAAGAAGACACACACCTTATGTATGCACTCAAATGTTCCTCGAAGAGCAAGACAGTTGCTCCGATGACTGGTTGGCCTCAAAGGGACCAATTCTGTGAGCCATTTACGATTGTAGTTAATCAACAAAGCTGATTCAATTTATTGTAAAACCAAATCGGAAGAAGTACTCGTGCAAAGGACTGAATGTATTGGTATCACTGGGCGTGCAGAACATGACCCACCCTTAACCTCATTCAGCATTTACTTCCTATTGATCTGCAATTTCAATCCATTGCTGCTCAGTGCGCTATTAGGTTGAAGGAGATTGGCCTCTGGAAGCAATCAGTGGTAGGACATGGTAGTACTTTGAGGCAGATGTTTCCTTCCCTCAGGCCAGATTAGAAGAAGGAGAGAGTCTGCACGGGCATAGGTATCTTTTTTTTCCCGGACGAATCCACGATGGAATCTGGAGTTGAAGCGGGGGGGTTCCGTATCCTTTAAACTGTCAAACACTAGTAGTGTTTTTCAAGCAGAGGTCTTCGCGATTCTGCAGCTATGCAAAATCTTTAGGAATCGTTGGGAGTTAGACATAAATATCTTTTTTGATATTCAGGTCGTGATCAAGGTCCTGTCGCCGCCATGTTGCAGTTCTCCTCTGGTCAACTCCTGTAAGGGGAAGATCGAACATCTCGAATGTAAAGGAAACATTTCTCTTATACAGATTTCATGGAAGTCATAAGAGGTTTCTAATTGTTTCGCATTTGATAAAATGGTCTACAAAAATCATGTTTTGCCACAATGTAGCCAATTATTCTGTATTTACTGAACGGGTGATGGAAGTCCATTTCGTATACGTTAGGGCAAACCTATGAGTCTTGAAAGCTTCTCTTGAGCTTCAAGAGCATTTCATTAGCCGAAAAACTGGTTTGTTGAGCATAGTGCTATGCTATGAAGGTTGTTGTCGAAAGGCATACCGCCGAGCGTTATACTGATAAGTCCACAACTTTATCCATTGCAAGCGAATATCCCGGTAACCAAATGGCATCTGCGTAGTTAAAAAATTGTAAGCTCAGGGAGTAAATCATACTATCGAAGGTGACGCCTGTTACTCTCATTCTTTACAACAGAAAAAGCATAGAGTAAGTACTAATGTAAGTATTGCAAACTTTGCATAATCCAGTAGTATCTGTATAAGAATTTAAATTCCTTTGATGGCTCTAGGTACTCCTCAGTGTATTTTTTTCATTTATTTATTTCATTTACTCATTTCATTTATCCATTTAGTATGTCTAGAAATACAAGGTTTCTTTCCGACTACATAGAACTAAAAAAAGGTGGTCTACTCTCCTAAAATATTTTCTTATCAATCCATAGCTGTTTTAGTTATTTTCTTACTTCTACTCCTTCCACACTTCTGGTGCGATTTGTTTAATTCTTGATGAACGGAATCATTTTGAGTAAGACGAATATGGACTTTTTTCTGCGACAAGATATTTCTGTTGGGTTTGCGAAGTTGAGAATCTTCTTTTGGCTCTGTAGTATTCTTGTGCCTGATGACTCATTTTGAAAGAAAGGGAACTGAATGACACTAATGAATATATTTTCCTCATAATTTATTATTCTCTTTAATGTATTGCTAATGTTATCTCTTTCTTGCTAAGCTAACAGACATCATCCAAACTGACGAGATAACGTCTTATTCGATGTAGCCGGCTGCACGCACCAAAAAATGCGTCGTTACCTTGCTTGAATTGCAAGCGAGAGCGCGGAATGAACGACAAAGAGGCAGAATCGGCCCCCGCGTTCGGCAACGTTCGACATCTGGCTCTCTCCTACTTGATTGAGCATATATATGTACGTATATGCGCATATGTATATAAATTCACATATTTGTATTTGCATATGCCTTCTTCCTGTGTGCATGGTAATGAACCTTTTCTCTGTTGAGAATAGGACGATGATAGAAAAAGTAGGAAATGAAAGGGAGTGTTTCGAGTGTAAAGTGTCTTGAAAAAGGCAAATCGATGATGGTGCCTCTTAGTGTTGTTGACTTATTAACGTCTGATGCACAATCGAAATTGAATATATCTTTCATGAATTTGCTAAATGTTTCGCAATTTTTCTCGTTTGTGTAAATGTAACTTGATCAATTCCATTGCGATTCCATTTACCTCCTTCTCTATATCCATACAAAATATCTATCAAACAAATAAAATTAAAATTTTCTTTTGAAAAATGCAACCATTCCATCAGTATTTTCTTATGACGTTGTCACGTTAAACTATCGTCAGTAAACCGAATTTACAGACAACCCCTTTTTTTAATTGACCAAAGCTCACATTCAGAAGCGATATCGACGCGAATACTCATTTGTCTTCAGTAAATTAGGGTGAGTAGACCTCATGAACCAGGGGACAACCTGTGCTATCAAGTGATATGTCATATTTTGCGAAGAGAGGTTAAGCGAATAGTGACCTCAGTTCGTATCTTAAAGACGTAACACTGGCTGAGTGGTTGATTTAAGTGGTGATACTTCCAGAATTCAACTAGCGCTTCCGCACCATTTTGTTGCCACATCCTCTTTACCAACTTGTTTAAAGGTTATTTACAGCATGACTATATCCAGTCTGTTGACATCTAAGCCAGATATTTGTTCGAAACTCTCAAACAGCGGTTTGCCCAGGGTTGATATTCTGTCTTTCCATAGGGCAGGGCATTAACAGAGGAAAGGGAAGATTGTTTCCTTTTTCTCCGGTTGTTTACAACTGTGACAGTATGTATTGTGAAGGATGCCTATTTTAGCTGCTTGTTCTCCGATAGACTGTTCGCTTGCCAGAATGATAAGCCTACAGAATAATAATCAGTTTAACTTTTTCGTTTCAGACGTCCTGAAGAGCCAAAATCCTGTTCACAAGCCACTTATCTTTTTTTTAAGATGCTTAGTTTTGGTGCCACACTACATACTACAAAAAATATATAAAAAAAATTGTTTTTGTATGCTATTGGTTGTCAATAGTAACATACTATAAAATCAAAACGATCGCATTTTATTTTCTTAAAAAAAAATTCCTCAAAAAAAAAATTTCTATAAATAATAATCATTTGACCAGACTACTGCCTTAAAAACAAACCATCCGTGGATGGTTAGAGAAATGGGAAGGATTATAACTCTGATTTTTTAAGGGTGCGATTTGGCAAATTGAAGTTTGGTTTTCTTTAAATGGAGTGGGAACGAACTTGAGCGAAACTTCTACTTAAGTGTAGACATGGTAGCGAAATTGAACAAAAAGGGGGATGCAGAAAGATAATGTCAATCTTCAACCTTATGCTATGCTGTGCCATCGATGAAGTAAGTGACGCAAAAAGGACTGGACATATTTTAAACAGAACTACCCACACATAGCAATTGTTAGCAAAAATATCCACGCCCTAACCAAAACCTTCGCTGATATTCAAATTGCTGCTAGTAAAATTGGTCTTAAAATCAACGAAGATAAGACGAAATATATGATGATGTCCAGACAAAATATACCAACATCAGGCAAACTGAAAATTGGCGAAGTTTCTTTTGAAATCGTTGAATCCTTTACCTATTTAGGCTTTAAACTGAGTAGAGACAATTCAATAAGCCTCACCATCGATGAAAGAATTCTAGCAGCGAACAGATCGTATGCGTCGTTAACGAAACTCTTCAAATCAAAACTAATCAACAGACAATGCAAATTGTCTCTGTATAAAACCATCATTAGACCATTATTATGCTATCCAGCGGAATCGTGGACGCTAATTGAAGCAGATAAAACAAAACGGCAAGCCTTCGAACGAAAAGTACTCAGAAGAATTTTCGGAGCAATCAAAGATCACGGCGAGTGGCGTTTTTTGCATGACTACAATGCAGTTGTTTCCGGGCTTGAAGCTCACTGTGGACTGAAACATCAAATTACTAAAAACTTGTTTCTGCACTTCATAGGCAACGGAACATCTCCATCTGTCATAAAGCAGATAAGCAGCATAAGCTGTAGGTAGTACACCAGCAACCGTCAGTGCTCAAAATAAATAAAATTAATATTTTTATGTGAAATTTGGTATATACCCGTATATTAGTTTGAGGAAAAAAACTCAATATTTTTGTGCAAAAGGTTTGAAACTGTTTTATGGTCGATTTTTAATTTCTGGGCGATGCTACGACTACTAACATACCGGTCAACTTCGATTATTTCTGTAATTTCATCGACATTTTCTTTTACATCAAAAATTCCGGAACGGTATGGAAAAAACAAAACACAGCAAATAATTTTTTTAGTGCGAAATGTCACCATGACAACGAGCTTCAACTTAAAATTGTTGATCGACTCTGTATGTGATATCGATCACTACAGCTATGTATCGAGAAAATAATGGACTTCTTTTTCTCCAAGGTAGTTTGGCGTTGAATACAAAAAAAATAATCTGTCTGTAACCACGCCTACTAGGCATTTAATATTAATTTTCATAAAAGGAAATAAATATCTCTGTTTTATGATAATTGAGGCAGAATTACGCAAATTAGTTAAAAAAATTTTAATTTATTTATTTTTGCCGCACCCCTTTTTGCACACTTATTACTACCAACCCAATCTAGTCGGATGTCTTTATGTCGGATAAATGTTATTTAGATTATGAGATAAACCGCGCCCAGTAGGTTAAGACTAAATTAAATTTTTTGTAAAATGTCCGTAGGTATATAAAGTTCTAACTGCACTGTTTTTAGCCTTACTTGCTTCCTCTATGGATTCCTTTCAACATTTGATCGTTTCGCACGTTTTCGCTTACTGGGATATGCAGCTCCACCAGCACATACTCGTTCATATGCGCTTCAGAATTTAATAACCTGCGTATGCCACACTCACATTAAAGCAATTTAAGGAGCTTTGCCGATGCATTCGATGGGCTCAATGTGTCCCGCATGAGGGGTTAAAGTGGTGTCCAATTGCGGAAAGCAAGTAGTGTAGAAACGGGTTCCTTTGATGCCAAAACAAGCAGTCATAAATTTGCATATGCAGCCAGCAACAACAATGGCATAACAAAAAACCCAACAAAACAAGAAATTACAGCAGCTGCAATAGCCAAGTCGTAGCAGAGGAGGATGCTGTATATACATAAATATGTACATGTGCATATACTTATTTAGAGAGGGGTAAGCTGTAGGAGCGACGCGTCAGTTCGCGTGGTCGACTTGGCTGGATGACTGGTCGCCGCAAGCCAAAGGAAAATGGCATGTTGCATGTGAGGAGCAAAAAATATTACATATACAAACAGATTGGCGCAAATCGTCGGTGAGTAGATTTAGTGAGCACCCCGGACGTGCGGTTGGAGATGTGACTTGTTTGGCGAAATGGCGGAAAGCGTCGCCGCCGTTGTTACAAAGGCCGCGCACCGCGTACAGGCGTTAAAAGGAAGCGTTTTACATTTACGTTTCGCTGTCGATTTATTAGAAGTTCGTGCAACCAAACCGAAACGTGGGCATTTGTGAGCCTATTTGCCGGGTCTGAGGCAAAATGAAAATGAGTGCGCGCAAGTATGCAGCAACCACAGCTGTGGCATACATGCAATGCATGTATTCACTTGGCATTGCCACAAATATTTGCCTTAGCAGCGCATGTGTTGAGAAGGTGAAAATTTGCCAAGAGCAAAGAAAAGCATTGAGTGTGGTACAATTTTTGCCGTCCTCGTTGGTGGCATAGTTTTGGTTGAGAGAAAACTTCCACTTGGCTATTGTTTGTGGCATGTGGCACACTATGCCATGATCAAATGTTATATGGAGAAATGCCTTTCACCTCGCCACCTTGTGGCAGAAATGCGAAAGCGGAAACGCAAATCATCACTAATGCCAGTAATAAGAGGTAGCTGAGTCGAAATTAGCAAAGTCATAAACATCGTCAGCGGCCAGCTGCAAAATAGGTGTGCGTTAAATTAAAATGCTGAACACAATAGCTCCGCATATTTTTTTTTTTGGTATGTGGTTGAGCGAATCGATATCACATTAGTAGAAAGACGGTGCAATTCCGAGGAAAGGATCAAAAATTTGTATTTGCACGTTTTTATTGCAAACAAGACAGCCAGTTAGTACGCTATGCCCACCCAGTTGTATGTCGTTGAGCAAAAACATTTTATTACAAATTGCAGGCACGCAATAAACCCACTGACCAAGTTGGCATGCAGTGAAAAATTGGCGAAAAGAAAAAAAAAGAGGTGGATAAACGAATAATTGCAGATTGGCAGCTATACCCACATTTAACTGTACCAGCTTCAAATTGACTAGGCAAATATCGAACAAATGCATGGGTTCGGTACATTTGAATGTCGAAGGACTGGATTGCATTAACTGCCTGCTCTAGAGACAAATGAAATCAATTAAAATCTAGTATAGGCTCTTGAGATTGCCAAAATGTTTTACAATGTTTTAAGTTTCCACTTATTATTTACATTTCATACTTTCGATTTTGATCGCACCCGAGTCGTGAGACATTCGTCATAAAAAAACGACAAAATTTTCGATCACATTGATATCTCATCGCTTCGATCCAGATTGCTCGATTGGTCGAGCAAAAGTTTCTCGTAAGCATTAATCGACAAAATGCAGGACCGTTAGAGAAATCGTCTGCCAATCGACATGGAATGTGTGATATCGAATCAACAATTGCTTGTGGCAACATTGAGAAAAGTAGGCATGAAAACTGAAATGTGTATACAGGATTATTAATATTGATAAATCACTATTTACACGTCTCTAAAAATGCGCAATTATTTCGTGTTGTCCTAAATATGGGGGAAGTGCGCTAAACGTAGCAGCATATTAAAGTCTCATACGCTAATGAATATAAAAACGTTCACGTACATAGAGCAATAGAAGGTAGGTAGATAGGTTAGATGGCAAGAGTACCACCCACAGATACACTTCAAGTAGCACATATGTGCCGTTTTGATAGCATAACGTGAACCGCTACCTGCGAAAAAGTTTAGGGAAAAGAAAACTATTTACAGCCATCCAGTGCTGTGGATGTAGTGGAGGAGATGAAAAGGATCTAGGCTGGAGAACTTCTTCAAGCCATCCCCAAAGGGCGCGCTAAGGAATATCAAGCGCCTAGCCACCAGGGCCGGACATTTGTAGACAAAGTGCTCTACAGTCTCTTTCTCTCCTCACAGCTTCTGCACTAGGGGTTGTACGGAATTCCAAGCTTCTCCGCAAGACCACAGATCACCCAGTGACCAGTGAACACCGCAATGAGTTTCGATATTGAATGGCGGGGAATTGCCATCATCTTAAGCGTTCTGTTTTTATTGTATTGAAGCCATAGTGTTTTTTTTAAATAGCACACGATGAGACAGACTTCCATCTGTCTTGCGTTTTTTAGAAAGAAATTTGAAATTGCAGTTTCCCTCTAACAGCGGTCAAGGGGACACCGATGTCTGAGAAGGGGACAACTGAAACTGGTTCTGTTGGCCCCTTCCTGGCAAGCTCATCGGCAATTTCATTTCCCTCAATATTCCTGTGCCCAGGAACCCTGATAAGGGAAATGTTGCAGGATTGCGAAGATCTGATTCCGATCAGGGTAAAAGGAAAACTATTAAGATGTCTGAGTTTAGAAAAATGAAAAAGGCGTTGTTCAATTGATTTGTGGATCAAACAAGTGATATGCTAAAATAGAAACCCCAGTTATTACATGTCAAAATTCAAAATCCACGCTAGCAATGGTTGGGTTACAAACTTTAAAAATAGGCACGCATATTTTCTGATTGAGCCCATTTTAATTTGTTATTCAGATTTATATAAAAAATTAGTCAAAAATTGAAATAATGAAAGGAACTTTTATCCGCGTCGGATATAGGTCGAATATTATATCAAAAAATAAATGCCATGAAATTATCTACCAGATTATAATAAAAAAAGAAAAATTCATTCCAAAAGTATGTATGTTTTGAAGTATCATTTTAAGTTCTGAAGGTGTTACAAAAATACCCGACACAAGAAAAGAGCAATTTTTTTGATAAAATGTTCCTTTGTTTTCATATTTTTAATAACACATAATTAATAAATTTTATTAAAGCAAAGTGGAGGTAAAAATTTTACAGTTTTAAATCTAAAAATATATTACAATTGGATAGGTATTTCTAATTTTTTGCTGTTTTATAATTAATTTTATGATTTTATAGTTATAAGCCTCGCTCCGTTTATATGTTTTATGCGGGGCGAAAAATTAAAAAAAATTTGTTTTTGTATTGTTGGCAGGAATTGTTTGAAAAATAAAAGCTTTGAATTCTTTTGCTATTTTGCTTTCATTTGACACCTAGAAATATTTCTAAGCCGTACATTTTATGGGTTTAGCATTATTTTTTTAATGCTGGGTCCTAACTGAAAATTATAAATCCTTTACAAAAAATTCTGTGATGATTGTGATAAAAACACAGATTTACTACCATTGAGTTACAAAATCGCGCACGTATCGATTTTTTTTTTGTTTGAGAAAAAAATTGGAATTAATTTGTGATGTTGTGTACTATGAGTATCCTGGAAAAATACGACGTAAGTCGGAAAAAGTTTTAGATTTAGTTGCCTTGCAAATTTGTTTTTGTTGCTGCAACATTCGTAATATTTACATGTCTGCTACGGAAACAGCTCATCATGAACAAATTATTTCAATCAATTCCTGTCAACAAGACTACGCATGCAATCATGTAATTACTCGGAGGTGTTTAAACAAAACACTTAAAAAATTATAATCATAATTATAACGAGAAAACAGTACGAAATAAAGAACTGCTGCACCATTACAACCGATAAGTAAGTAGTTCCATAGCAAAGTAAATGGCAATTAACTTGTGACAGAGTGAGAAAAGGCGATGCAGCCAGGTGAGTTAGCCCATTCGTGCATTGGCAGGCAGTACGTGCAGATAATTTACTTGCACGCATTCGGCAGCATGTCTTCCCCACACAAAATCACAGGTGAGTATATACGACCATAGCTGTTTCCTATAGATAACATGCCACTTTGATTACTCGCATGCGCAATGTTGCATGTCACTTGCGACTGCAGAAATGCCATATCAAAATGAAGACAAAAAGCGTAATAAACTGGCTAACTGATTGCAGCAATCCATAATATAGTGTGCGTGTAAGTATTTGTATTTTCAGTTTTTTGTTGGTTTTGTTTTTTTTTTGCATGCATGCGCCTGACGAGCGCTCATCGACATGGGAAAGGAACTGCTTGCCACAGAAGCGTGCACATCGCATCAAAAGTCGTCAAATGCCAATCAACAATCCAACAATGACGCTGACGAAGATGATGTGGATAAAGATGACGACTATCGCTGCAAATTGCGAGTGCGTGTATTCAATGTGTCGTTCAGTCGCTGCCATTTGTCGGCAATCGCTACATAGTCAGTCAGAGAGTGCATGCCGTTTAACATTGCGAGTCTCATTTTGTGGCAAAGTAGTGAACGGTGGGTAGCTGAAAACAAAAACGCATGAGTTCGCATCGAAAGTGACAAGTGACAATGGGAAAAAGTTGCTAGTAAGCAACCAACAGTTGTGGCAACAACAATAGCTAAGAAATTTCAAAATTGAAAGGGTTATCGGAGACAAACTGTCTGTTTATGTGCGTCTATGGAAACAAAAAAAAAAAATAAAATATAATTTTTTTAAATACAACTGAAATCAGTGAAAAAAGCAGTCCACGCGAAACTCCGTTGACGGTCGTTCAAAGTCTGACACTGACAGTGACGCTGACATTGTCAGCAGTAGGCATGTAGGGAAGCAAACATACGTGCAGGCGCACAAGAGAAGTGTGCATATGTATATAAGTCAGTGTCAGTGGGGGAGAGTAAGGCTTTGGAAATCGAAATAAAATGACTTTGTCAACACAGCTGAAGTTTCACTCTTATCGCAGCCTTTTTGCCTACATTGCATATTTGAGCAGCAAACGTCGGCTCCCCAAAGATGTTAGTAAAAAAGTAATTTCAAGCATGCCAACAGGGAAAATAGCAAATCCACGTATAACTCCACTACATTTTATAAAATATGAATAGCTGGGTGAAGTTGGATTCATTTGAAGAATAGGGAATATTCTTGGTATATGGTACATATAACATAAAATTGTTTGATGCACAAATCAGTCTATAATCGAATTCTTTCTAAGAGGCTTATACCGCAAAGCTGGAGCAGACGTACCTACCATAAAATGCTCAACTGCCTAATCTTCTATAAAGTAGGTAAAGGCAAGTGAGACATGGCACATAGAAAGGAACTACTCGTAGTCAAAATTCCCATAAGTTGTTTGTAGTTTACTAAGTTGTTAAGATTTGCGGTTCGATAAGAGAGGGCGTTGCTACTAGTCTACATTTTTTTTTGTTATGTTGGTATACTCTTCATGTGAACGTATGAGAAGCTTCTGAAAAAGATTTTGGTGAAGCCCAGGTCATCTCATTAAGTAGTATGAGCAATATTTTGATTGAAGTATTGGGTTTCAGAAAGATGGAACAAATGGAACAAAACCGCATTTAAATGCGACTTTCTCAGCAATATTTAGAAATGGATCATCTCTCTATGATTCTAAATCAAAACAAGAGGCTAAAGATGTGGTGTGAACGTTGACCTGGTTCGTAGGCTCCGAGACGAGTTTGTGTCTATCAACCGGCCAAGAAGCTGCTAGCATCAGTTTATTCGGTTGCGAAAGGAATTTTGTTTGTGGATTATTTACAAACTAGTAAGACAACAAATTCTGAATATTATTGTTACCTTTTAGACCAGTTGAAGGAAAAAAATCGTGAGTTTTATCAGGACAATGCACAAGAGAATTTTGACAATGACTAAAATCCATGAAAAATCAAACTTTAAATTTTTCGATATGGCGGATGGTATTTACTAGATTTGACCCATAGTTACTTCCAATTTTTTGCAGACCTAACAAATTTCAGACCTAAAAACATCCTTATTTGCACTTTAGGAATATAATTCATAAATTGAAACCAACAAGTGTATTAATGCTCAGAAATACTATTTTGAATAATAAAATATATTTCTAACCTTTGTGTTTTTCTTATCGAACCGCAAAACTTATTGAACAATCGAGTATCTGTGCAGTGAGTTGAGTTTACTTTCTAATAGAATGCTGATAGCGGATAAAAAAAATCAAGAATCGTAAACAAACCATATTTTGGTAAATTGGTCAAATATATTCACTTCCAGGCACTTATGTGTGAGTTGTCAGCCGAAGAAAAAAATGCGATTATACCTTCGTAATTATCCATAAAAGAAAATTAAGTCAACTCATTATTTTTCGACCACGTGACATCCCAGCATTGAAATATTGTGTGGCAAGCCTATAAAATAATGCTTTTTTTGCGTGGTAAATTTTTTATATCCAAAATCAAGATCACAATGTCATTCCAGCTTCTTTATTTTTGCCATAATAAATATTAGAAGCTTGCTAATATTTTTTATGTACAAGTACCAAAATATATTTATTGAGAACTGAGTGCTCCAAAAATTATTTACTTGAGCTTTATTGCTTGGATTGGTTGTGCTGATCAACAACAGTCTGCTAATGCTAGGTAAGCTGATTAAAGGGAGTGACCATCTGTCAAAATATAAATACTGTATAGGGCAAGTTATTTGAGCTACCGAGGTGGGGCCATATGGAAGTGTATCAGTACGAACTACCATTAACCATATTTTGAAAATCTTTAGCCTCTTAGCTCAATCGCTCTGGTCTATGCAAATGTTCTACTCTAAAGGGCGGGAGCATGATGACATGTGTATGGTTGTAGTGGTGTGCGATTTAATATTGCTGCAAAAAATGCGCAAGGGGATTGCAAGGGAATATGCCACTACTATTTTTAATCTCTCCATAAGGAATAAACTGTTCCTTTTTGTTTGAGTATGTCCTATGAAGAGTTTAATTGTACCCTTTTGTACCCGAACTAGCATGAAGTGAGACTAGTCGGGGAAATTCTGTATCACTGACCTGTTAGCTGGTCGGTTGTAGCATTGATGTACCACACATACTTGAGGTCTGGAGTTCAAATCTTGGCGCAGCTAAAACAAATTTCGATTATCATTTTTCCTGTTCCAAATGATTTGTAATTTTTTAATTTAAGTTTTTTTTTAATTTAAATATTACAAGTAACTTTATACTTGATTTGAGCCGTAGTCTTCCCATTATGTCATTGCCATCATTTGCGAGTGCAGTGCTTATTTATTTTTTCTTCTCGGCGTAACTTCAAAAAAATGATTCATAATTGTTGGAGACTAATTCTGGAGTACACCTTTAAGAGATTGGTCGCACATTTTTTTACAAGGATGTGATTTAACGAATAAAATACTAAGGAAATAGTACAACTTACTTTTGTAAATTGCCTATCTGCAGACGAGGGTAATAACTTCTCAACTTACACGACCCGAATAAATACTAGCCAAAAGATTAAATTAGAGGCGCCATAACCCTAACAACATAAATCTGGTGATACAACCAACCTATGGGCAACACTGTAATCGATTAGAGCTGGCATGCTATAATGTCGCAGTCATAACCGTAACAGTACAGGCCAATTGACTTTTGGTTTTTCGCCGTAACCATAAACAGGTGATTGTTGATTTGCTGCATTATGGTATATAATGCCATTACATATATTAGTTTGGGAAAAAGAAATCCATTATTTTCTTGGTAGATGGCTGTAGTGATCGATATCTCGTAAAGTATCGATCAAACAATTTTAAGTTTACGCTTGTTGTCAAGGTGAAATTTCGTACTAAAACAAATATTTTGCTATTTTTTTTTTGTTCCATTCAGTTGTGAGTTACAGGGTGTTAGCAATGGAAGTCGGCAAAGAGAAAATTCAGTACATCTTACAGTATTTCTTTGATAAAGGCGAAAATGCAAGCCAGGCCACCGATTACGCGCAATTTTGGTTTCGTCGATTCCGTTCAGATATTTGTGATGTTAAATAAATGTCGATAAAATCACAGAAATAATTGAAGTTTAGTGGCAGGTTAGCAGTCGTAACATCACCCAGGAGCTAAAGATCGACCAGTAAACTGTTTTAAACAATTTGCGCAAAAATTATTATAACATTACGTACTTGATTATTAAAAGGTTAGCCTGAAACCTGAAAATTAGTGTTTCTTTTTTTTTCTTTTCTTTGATAATATTGTTTTCTAAAAGATGCATAATAATAATAAATAATAAATAGAAGAGAGATAAAATAAATTAAACTGAGCACGATTAAAAGTAAATCTTTATTTTGGCTTTATCGATATTTTGTTGTAGCGTTCTTGCACCTAAACCATCATTTATGATCTGTTCTTCCTGATCTCTTCTAAGAAAGTATCTCCTAGTTTACATTTTAAGTTATTTTAGTAGCTTTCACTTAGAAAAAAAATTACTTTTTATAATTGTATTAGAAAAAATATGCAAAATATTATTATTTTATTAAAATTGTATCATAATTTGTTTAACTTTAAAAGCGCACGTATGTCGCGTGCTCGACTGTGGAAATGCCCGTATATCATTATTGTCATCCCTAACAAATGGTTGTTTCTTGCACTTTACACCCCGTGTGCTTTTCTCGTACGCTCCTCACTAGCCCCGTTTTTCTTGTGTTTTTTTTTTATTCCGCTCACATAACAATGTCACTGTCGCGCTGTCTCGCCAATTCACTCATTCACCCATACACTCTTACATCTTTCACAGGGGTGCATTAATGCAGACGTCATTGTTGACATTAGTAATTGTCATTCATCCGTTCCATACTTCGTTTTGCTTATTGCTTTGTATTAGCGTAGTTGTTGCTGCACTTTTATATTAAAGCACTTAACCTTTTCTCGGTTTTTTTACTCCCAGTTTTTACTTTACAGCAGTCGAGAGTTAACATAAATTCTAATTTTTTAACAACTTTTGTTTTCATTGCAGCTGTCATTTTAAATGTCTCTGCATTACAACAACAGACGTTTAGTTTATACTCGCACATGCACACATTTCTACTGTCTGCTAGTTTTAAGTTGTTTGCATTGAATGATGGATGGACTATTTGGTTGGATAAATGGCTGACTGTTCGGCTTGCTCGCTGGTTGGTTGCTCTCAAGGAATGTGGCGATTTTAATGACAGTTCATTTGTACATTTCTTATTTGAAGTTTTTAATTTTATAATATCAAAGTAACGTAGACAATTTGACTTTTTGAACTTTGATGTGTCTTATTTGTATCATGGCCTGTTTAACGGGTACAGTGGGAATGTGTTGTTGTTGAAGATTACAGTAATTTGTTAATGAAGATGGATTGGAGTGGTTAAGAATGTATGATAATTCGCTGGATGTGAGCAAGATTGGCTTAAGCGAAATTAAATATTTGGATTGCGATGGTGTTTTTAGTGAAGTATGAATAAATAGAAACTTTTTACTAATTTTAATGATAGAATACAGAATTAAGCACATTATAAAAGATTTTTAGATTTTTTAAAGTAAATTATCGTGGATATTATTTTAGGAGAGCTAAGAGAGAGAATTGAATTTAACCTACTAGACTTAGTCCTCAAAGATTCATCATCAATTCCTAGAGTTCCGAGTTCGAGCATAGAGTCACAGATTTCGGTGATAGATAATTAAGCAAAATAACATTAAAGTATAAACTTTATAAGACTTCAGCATGGGGTACAGGTTAAATTCATGAGATATTTTTTTAATATTTATTATTATTATTTGTTTTTTTTTGTTTTTTTTTTTTGGAGTGAGTCACTAGTTGTGCCGATAAAGACGTATAAGGAAATTATCAAAATAAAACACAATTGTAAAAAATAATAAAAAGTGAGGTTAAGTTTATACAGACATTAGAAGGAAATAGAAAGAGTAGTTATGTTTGTAAGCAAGCAATATTCAAATAAATCACTAGAATTTTGTCTGCTCAGGAACTCATTTTGTCAAATTCACTGAAAACCGACATGTACAACAATTAGATTTATCTTAACCATGATTACAATCAAGAATTGAGCCCATAAGAGTGCTAGGTCACAAGGTAAATGTTGGGAACTATATAAGTAGGATGAGGGCTTTCACGGCTAGTAGACAGGTGGGCTTCGAGTCAGCTCAGTGAGCATTCGGCGAGAATATTAGCACTCGAGATTGTAAAAATCTTCTTACCAGGGATGTATTGAATTCGCTAGATGAAGTTTCTAAGGCTAACAAAGCCATAACTTGCTTACGTGATAAGGGTAGACATATTAGTTCTCAATTTTTGCATAAGGTAGATAGGTAGTTTAGATGGCAAGAGTAACACGGGTACACTTGATACTATAATGTACAGGGTGCGTCATCTTTTAAGTCGGTATGTAAACGCTGAATAACTTTGTCATTTACCAACCGATCGACTTTAACAACATGTATGTTGTTCGATACGTCAATTCAGTACAACTTCAACCATGGATCGCTTTACACCGAAGCGACGCGCTGAAATAGTAACGCTATACATCAAAAATAGTCGTTCTATTGTTCTAACTCAAGACGCATATCAAAAAAAGTATCGCGGCAAACAAACACCGTCTGGCAATACTATTCGTCGTTTGGTGTCGCATTTCTTTGAGCACGGGACAGTAGGAGATCGTCAACATGCCGTTCATCAACCACATGCGGCGCATTTTAAAAGATGATTTAAATTTGTTTCCGTATAAAGTGCAATTTACACAAAAAAATTGCTGACAGACCATTCACGCCGCTTGGAATACGACCAAACAGTCGCTCGAATGGTTGACACAGAACCCAATTTGTGGAAGCAAATTTTAATGACTGACGAGGCACATTTTAACCTCTCTGGCAGCGTGAATAAACAAAATTGCCACATTTGGGGAACTGAAAATCCACACGAGATCCATGAAACGCTATTGCACGACCGGAAAGTAACTGTTTGGGCCGGCATTTGCGCCAAAACCATCATGGGGCCATATTTTTAGCGAGAGAACGAAACGGTCGATTGAAACCGATATCGATGGATGTTGGCTCATTATGTCTGCCCGCAAATGCGTGAGAATGGCTTAGACGATTACTGGTTTCAACAAGACGGTGCATCATGCCACACTGCGAATGCAACAATTGAATTTCTGCAACGAAAATTCCCGGGACGTCTAGTGTCAAAAAAAGACGACGTCGACTGGCCCCCCAGATCTCCTGAGCTAACCCCCCGGACTTCTTTTTGTGGGATTATCTGAAAAATATGGCTTACGCCAACAAGCCGCAGACTATTGACTAGCTTAAGGCAAACATTCGTGCTATAAAACCCGAAATGCTTGATAAGGTGATGAGAAACGCAGAATAAAAAATTTCAGTTTCTGATTGCTAATAAAGGTGGCAACTCGATTGATATTGTAGATATAGTTTTAAAAAATTGTTAATAACCAAAGCAAATGAAAATACCTCACTTATACAAATCAGTTTTTTTTTTTCAATGTTTTCTTACCGACATAAAAGATGGCGGACCCTGAAGAACGGAAAACCATCTACAGCAGTCCAGTGCTGTTGATGTAGTGGTAGAGAGGTAGAAATGGGACCTAAACTGGAGAGCTGCCTCAGGCTATCCCCAAAAGGCACACTACGGAACATTTGGGAACGAAAGTGTTCAACATTCTCTTCTAACGAGAGATGGCATTTATTAGAAAAAACTTTTTCTTTCCTTTAGTGCTTCGTGTTAACTGACGTCAGATGACAGGAAAGAATGTTCGACTTTTTTTATATGAAAGAAGAAAATACCCCAAACCCAAAAAAATTGCCAAAAATCAACGCGATTTATGAGCTACTGGAAACTGATGTTTAATTTTACAAAAATAGAATGAGCTAAAAAACCAATATTTTCTTAAGAAAAAATTTAAATCCCGACTTAAATATAATATTTGCGACCATATTTTTATTGGGAAATTCCTTTGCTTCTGTACCATGACTTTATGCAGGGTGGCGCAAAAGAAATCATTCCACCGGAAGATTTATTATTTTTGCAAAGCCGTACTACTTTAATAATATTTGATGCTTATGAATTGGACAGCACGTTTGATGATTGTAGGTGCCTAATCCAAATTGTGTCTCACGATTATTGCCTGAAATTAAAAAAAAAATACAAACGAAACGGACCGTTTAGTATTTGGCAAGCAAGCAGTGGAGCGCGTAGAGGTCAAAATAAAAACTTCAGATTCAGCACTAAAAATATTTTTTTTTATATATTTAGTAAAAAAGTAACACAAAACCTAAATTGGATGATTAAATTTGCGCCACCCTGTACTTATTTATGTATGCGTAGGTTATTTTTTAAGGATTTATTTGCAAAATTTCTTAACATCGTTTTTAAAGGCTGTCAATTTGACAGTTGACAATTAGCCTACGCTGAACACTTTTCGCCCTACCACCATAAGTAGACTTACATACTTCAAAACAATGAAAGGAGATGGAGCTATAGATTCGAAAATCGGAGTTCAGTTCACAAAATTAACTATGCGGCTGCTTTTTATATAATATTAATGATCATATACTAAGGCCAAATTAACGAATTTGGGGTGAAGAAAATTTGGAAGCCATTGTGGAGATGCCGTTTCATTGACAGAAAATCGCTTTTTGTTGTGCTTTGAGTAATTTTTTTTACCATTGGCTCATATTTTAGAGTTAATAAATGATAAGGGGAAAATAAATGAAAGGGGAAAGCTTTCAAAATAAATGATAACGGACTTCTTTATCCGCTATTTGAATGGCATTAATGTGGGAGCGCTTTAGTTCCACACTTTATATCTACAAGCCCCACAAAACCATTTATTTTAGTAGACAACTCGCTGCGTTCAAATTTACGCACAATTGGCTTTAAGCCACAAACGTATTAAATGGATTTGCAACTTTGTATTCAGATATTTCTAATGTACGCCAAGAAGTATGGAAATTTTCTAGACCAAAATAAGCGCACGGACACGCAGTGAAATAAAAAACCAACACAGTGGGGTGTTGCAACTAACACCAGACTTGACACTCACCCTAGACACATCATAATACCACACACATTCATGCAATTATATATAAGTTTATGTAAATGCAACAACTTATGGTATACATTACAGTTACGTGCGGCCAAAAGCGAAAGAAGCAGACGATAATTACAAGCCATTTCGGCTTGTATGGCTTCTTAAGTACGCATGCAACATGGGGCAGTTTAGTTGTAGTACACACATATGTAGATACAAATATTCAGTTAAATGTGTATATGTGTATTAGTATATTCGCATGCAGCATTTTATGCTTGCTTGCATGCATGCATGTGTGTGCACTCATAGTTCCAGAAGTTGTGCGATTTTGCGCCACATGCGTCTAGACGTGCGTAAATAGCAGCAAATCCATGCAGATGAGTGAGCATTTGCCAGAGTGAGTGTAGAACTTTACAACACAAAATATTTTTGCTAATGCAACCACCGCCACTCCCACACAAGTGACCGCAAAAATCATAGTTAAGTCAATAATCTGCGTATGTGCCATTTTGTGGCGTTCAGCGGGAGGGTGGCAAGTAGTAAGTATTAATTGATATCCTGTCGCGTCATTGTGGCCTACGTCAGCAACTGCGTTGGACTCAATAAAATATTAACAACCAATGAATTGTGTCCACTTTCGACAAAAAATACAAGAAAAAAATTGACTAAATGAATAGGTTGATGAGATAGTGAAACGGAAATGACCAGAAGTGTTGCGTTGTTGTGCAATTTTTAAATTACATATTTCCATAGTGTTGCTATGATACGCTATGAATTCCAATCAGCCACAACCGCAGCTGCAGCCGCAAATGTGCGCGCTAACCAAACACCGTGGGTGGTTTGCGTAGTAATCGACATCGAAAAAGCGAAGAAAATGGCCAAAATGGATTTCAATAAAATTTATAAAAATTGCATATTTCATTGCCAATTCCATGTAATAATTTTCAGCTGTGCAAGTCAGCAATTTTCTAGCCACATGTGGCACACTTTAAACTGCATTTTAGTATTCACGTATTCACACATGTTAGCATGTGTGAGTGTGAGTGTGTGCTTGCATGCGCTATTCGTATTAACTATTTGTGCGCGTCTGTCAGTCGTAAAAATTGTAAATTTATGCTAATCGACACAAACTTGTCACAAATACAACCATCAGCAACATCACAAACGCCAGCGAGCTGGCAACACTAGTGGAAAGATAATTGCCAACAGCACCGTGTACCACCGCCGACAGCGGCAGTTCCTATATTGACTACATTGCTCCTGCTGCCTGTGTTTGACGCGGCTTGCTGTTTATATTCGCACAAATTTTTATTTGATTGCAATACTGTCGCATGATGCTCATATGAAAGTGAGTTATAGTTGCCAGCATGTTTATACAGATACTTGCATATGTATGGGGTGTTTTTTAGCTGTATGAGAACTAGCGATATGGATGAATATGAGAATGAAAAACTGTGTGGACATTTCTGTTCGGTAAAGTTTGGCAAGTCATTATGAATGGTTGAACGATAGAACAACGCTTCCAAATTGTAGAAATTTACTTTGAAAAAAAAAAAAAAATTTAATAAAAATAAGTATGTTGGCGAAATGTATAGGTCACTAGGAGTATCATTGGTCTTTATTTCTTTCGATATGAGGAAAAAGCAAACATTACGATGAATGGTGAGAGCTATTGAGCCATGCTGACTAACTTTCTGTTTTCAAGAAGTTAATCAGCTAAAAACATTGGATTTGAAACAAACAAGTCGGCAACAAGACAGTGGAACCTGCCATAGAGCGCGCTTAATAATCGATTTATTGCAATATTCAAACCACTTTTAATGCCATACGGCCTGATTTATTGGAAAAAGTAGTCAAAAATTGGACTGATCGACGCAGCATGTAACTCGTAGCAACGGGGAGTATATGCTGGATATTATATTAAAAATATGAAGGCCATGAAATTATCTTCTTCTTTATTTGCAATTCGTTACCGAACGTAAGCGATCAGGTATAGAACAAAATGTATAAAATTAAATGGATAAAAATTAAATGTATAAAATAAAATGGTAAAAAGAGAATGTTTGCTATAAAAATAGAAAAATAGAAATTTATAATTGTTTACAGTATTTGAAAAAAATAGCTCGGTTTTTCTCTAACTCCAAAATATGACCAATATTTTGAACTCCAATATATTGGTGTATATTCCGCAGCCATGATAACTTCTTTTTCTTCCGATGGCTCGTCTTCCTTTAATCTTTCCTTGTAGTATAAGTTGAAGGAGATTATACTTATAATTGCTGCATATAAGGCCGAGGTAGGCTGTTTGCTGTGTTTAATGCATCTTAAAAGTTCTCTTTCGCTAATAATTCTTCGAGGTACTGTCGAGTTGGAGATCCGGTCTGTTCAGCGAATTTTCAGTAGTCTTCTTAGTATCCACATTTCGCATGTTTCTATGCGATTCATATCAGAAACTCTCATTCGCCAAGTTTCCATGATATCTAACAAAACTGAGGGTGGCAAGTAGTAAGCAAAACTCAACCAAATTATAATAAAAAAATCTTTACCAACAATATTTCTGTTTTGTATTATCATGTTAAATTTCCAAGCCCTTAAAAAACACCCGATATATGTATGCACATACATATGCATAAGCGAACGTTGTCATTTATACACATTTATACACATTTCTCCACATTAAACATTAAGTTGTGCTTTGGCGCCAAAATTAAAAAATTTCTTTAATTATTTGAAAGTATTCTCGAGTCGGATATAACAAATTGAAACCTAACAAGTCTTCACGAGTTATTAAATTAAGATTAGAAAATATTAAGTTGCCACGCAAAAACAAAATTTTGTTTGTCAAGAGCATCTTTCAAAAGATCAAAGCCATATTTTCTCACCAAAATTTCATCCAACTTTGCACTCCAGATAGTAGGTTGAGACATTGAGTAAGTAATAAGAATTGTTGAAATACTTCAGAAAAAAAAAATTCAATCCTAATTTCAAACTTAGTTTCATTGAAAATTTAAAAGCTATGAAAAATCAAGAAACAAACTCGAGTATCAAGGATTCCGCCCACTAAGGAACAAGTTTCTGGAAAAATTCATTCATGTTTGCCCACTGTTTATATTGAGCTGCAACGCTCTGGCTCATTTACTTTTTATGTATGCGAGCAAAACCATCTTTTATAACTCGACACGATGATTTGTCGTCTTTACAAAAACGAGGTGGACAACATACCTATTTGAGTGGAAATAGGGTGTCAGTACTGGCATGCTACATACAGCTTAATTTTTGTTCGAGATTGCGATTCTACGTTATTATTTACTCAATGGTTGAGGTTACCCATTTTAACTAAATCGGACTACTACAAAACCAACTGAATCCGTATATATATGTAGAAGAACATGTCTGACGGCTGCTACATAAGTAAGCCTTAGCCCTCTGCCTTCCTATATCTCTATAAAAGCCTTCTCGTATCTTTGAGTTAAGTTGCCCTTCCAATTCAGCTTCCTATCTATAATAATGAGGAGAATCTTATTTTTATTTGAGAAGGCTAAATGTGTCTCACTAACTTCTGGTGGATTTACGTATAGAGTATACTACGGAGCTGACACCATTTGATTATTAAGGTGGTAACTATGCCTATGCCTTATTTGGAGAGTCTGTTGAGAATTCCAGACATCTGAGCCAGACGCATAAACAATTTCTGTTTATTGCTCTCGTAGCAATATTTAGTTTTTTCTTGGTACGAGGTAAACTTTTTTGTGTCACTAAGTCACAATTTAGCACCTGTCACAGTATTTGTGTACTGCTTGTTTCATCGCCATTTTTGGACATACATTTAATAAAATGTTATTGCTCCCTTAGTAGCTTCATAACTTTATCTAAATATAAAATACTTTTAAAACAAGATTCACTTCTATTTCTATTCAAATGCACAAAAAGCTCAGAAGTTGATACTAAATGAGAAATGGAATGCTACTATAGCCCATGATAAAAATCCCATGCAAACAATTTTATTAAATTTTTTTAATTATACTGGAAAAAAGTACATGGTTCATAAATAACATAATAAATAAAATTCTAAATGTTTTCTAGAAAAACAGTGAATATTTAAAATTATTAAAAACAGATCCACATTTAGCACACATGCCCGATTTCGACCCAAGTAGTGTACAACGGTTAATATGACTATCAGGCCATGCTGCATCTATATATTTAAAGGATATTGTTCGGGCCATACATATTTCACAATGTGATTCATCTACAATACATATAAATGTTTGTATGTATACATGGGTTAGTATTTAGGGAATGGTTGGTGATGTGAAGTTATTGCACATTGCCAATTTGTAGTTTACTCCAACTGCTACCTGAAATGCAAATTGAAATTGAAATAAGCAAATAATTGTGTGGCAGTATTACGCACACATGCTTTCCAATGAGCACTCGCATATATCCACAATACATATACATTTACGTAAGTAATAGTGCACCAACATTTTATGAATTATGATATAATTTGCTTATGAGGAGCAATATTACAAGCTCTCTCTCCCTCTTTCACAATATTGCAAGCTGACAATTTATTTAGAATTAAAATAGTGCTCAGAAAAATACTCTGATTCCATGAATGGGCACACAGATATTTCATGTCGCATTGCTGGATCTTCTCATAATAATAATAGTAAAACTGGCTATTCTGTGTACCTAACTGACTTATTGAACTTTTGGCACCAGTTTTGGTCATGTGTCGTTTCGAAATATAATTTCTCTAAGCTACAACAAACTGTGAAGCCAGTAAACGGAGTTCTTTATAGGTAATTCGATGTTAGTTGAAAATAATTGATGTCATGTTGCATACAATTGCAGAAATTCCTTGAGGAAAATGACCAATTGTAATTGTAATCCATTACCTAGTGCGAGTTGGGTCTGGTGATAAAAGCATGTGTGGCAAGTTAAAATGTGCCTTTCTTATAACTTTAACCAGCAATGCCACATCGGTAGAAAAACCAATTGGGTAATTTTTAAATAAAAATTGAGATTTTGCACTTTCCATACCAACACAACGGACATACGGATTTGTATATACATTTTGTCAAAAAATATCGGAAATTGTTGGTACAACTGTCCTTTATAGTATCGCAGAGTTTGAGCGTGATCGGTCAATTACCTTGTTTTTGGTATTTAATTGTATCAGTCAATCGCAGATGTGCTCTGCGATTTTCACTGTGAAAAATATCGAACAAAGAATTTGTCTTAAATTTAGTGTTTTAAACAGGGTTTTGTGCGCCGAATCGTTGAAAATGTTGCAGAAAGCCCATGGCGAGTGTGCTTTATCAAAAATACGGTACTCGGGTCTACGATATGTATGAGGCTTTTGCAGTGGGCCGAGAAGTCGTGGAAGATTTGTCCCGACCTGGTCGACCATCAACGTCTTCAGCGGATGAAAACGTCGACAAAGTCTAGGAAAGTGTGCTGGAAAACCATAATTTAAGTTTAAGTCTCACGAATCAATTCGCAACATTTTACACCATCAATTGGATCTTGCACCATGATAACGCACCGTCTCACATGGCTTCTATTGTGAGCATTTTTTTGACCAAAAACACGAAAAATATCATCGAACAACCACCATATTTACCGGACTTAGCCTCTTTTGACTTTTTCCTTTCCCAAAACTTAAATTGCCACTCCGCGGACGCCTCCTTGAGTCGATAGAGGCCATTAAGGAGAATTCGCTGAAGGAGCTGAAGAAGATCTCTTCAAACGCGGATTCTGCATGAATCAGTACTTAAACCAACCAATTAATATTTAAATGAAATTATCAAACATTGAAAGACAAATACAATATGAAGATATATAAAAAATATTACAATTATTGATATATAAGATGAAAAGCATGTGATAAAATCAAATCTACATATAAAAAATCAAACAAATTAACACAGGTAACTTTTGATTTACATAGCTTGGAAAAAAATGTTTTTGTAAAACATCACAAATTAAAGAGCCCACTTCTCCTGTCTAGGGAAGTTGAAAACTTATTGCTTTTGACAGTTCCTTGCTGAAAAAAAACTATTCGTATATAATTTATTAGCTTGAAACACCAACCTTGTACTAACATTAATATTAACCTTTTTCGCTTTTATTTTTCCCTTTTATTTGAATACAATTTTTTTGCAAAATGTATGTATATACATTAACGCAAAAACGAACTGTTTGCTTCAGATAATTTTGTAGTCATATTTCTGGCAGCGCACCATTTCGCCTATTAGCTTTTATAAGCCCAGGAATTGGCAGTGTGCCAAGTCTCTTACAAGATCCTGGGTGTGATCTCACATAAAACGAGAGAGTTTCGTATCTTATTATCCATGTCTATGGTCTGAACAACGATTGATTGGACGAGTTGAGAATACGTGTGAAATAAGCTGGAAGAATTCTGCTGCCGAAACTCTGATGAGTGGCAAACGAAGTTACTCGCTCGATTTCGATTTTCACCATAGCCGAAGGCCAAGCCTGGTAATCTATCATCCTTGCTGGAACGAAATTGCAAGCACTGCCCCGCCATGATATTAAAATAATATTTCGTGCAAATTGAATCCCTAAATGCCTTAGAGGAAGTAAAAGGTGGTAGCATAAACAAATTATTCATGTCATGTAATTAGTTTTGACCTGACCAACAAGGAAGTAAAAGGTGGTAGCATAAAAAAATTATTCATGTCATGTAATTAGTTTTGACCTGACCAACAAACAAGGAAGAAAATCGGATATGAAACGCATAAGCTCATAAGAGCCGAAATAAACTAGAGCATGAGATATTAGCTGACAGAGAGCACTCCTGAAACTGGTACCAGAAACAGCCTAAGCATTCGGGAAGTAATGCCAAGCCTTTGAGTGTTTTTCTGTCATGAAAAGGCTTCTCATTAAAAACTACACAAGTATGCCTTTTGGAGGCGGCATAAAATTGTAACTACCTCCATATGCGGAAACTCAAATTGTATTGTTGTCACGCCAGCTATTATTGTTTAGGAAACTAAAGAAAGTGTGATCAATTTAAAAAGTTAACTTTCTAATACTAAAACTTTTAATGATGAGCAACTGAAATCCCAAAACGTATTTTTCAATAAAAGCTCATTAAAACAATAATTTTCAATTAAATTTATCGATCATTTTATTCTTATCAACTTGGCAGTGTACAGCGAGACAAAAACATTAATGTACATCGGTAAAACTCAAGTTGATACTAATAATTTTTTAAGGAATCCTCTGGTGCCCTAATCTATAAAACACCACATATAGTCTGTGTCAGAAAAGAGGAACCGCGATTATTCATGAAGTATAAAAGATATATATTTAAAATTTTTTATTACATGAAAGTATGTACAAAACTATGAGTCGAAATTACTCAATAAGCCGTGTGGCCTTCTTCGTTGTCGAAAATAGCCTGGCATCTCCTTCATGCTTTGAACCATGCTACCTTTCTGCGTAGCTTGTCGACAAACAGGACTAGATTTTGCGAACTTGACGCACGAGCTGCTTTAAGTCGTGGACTGGCTTTCCGGTAAGATGCGTTTTCATAATTCCCCACACATTTTCAGTGGGATTGGCGTCAGGGACTGGGAAGGCCAGTCAAATACTCTGACGCCATTTTCTAGTTTTGTTGTTTCTCAAAGGGTTTTTCTGAGAGCAGTGGTTTTGATGATGTGTGACGGTAGGATCTGTTCGCCCCCTTCAATCGACGTTCGATGGTGTTCATACTCACATCTTTTCCCTTTTTAGCAAGAACTGATCGTGCTTGGCGTAGTCACAAAAGGATCCCGCTTAAAAAGTTGGACGATCACATTATCCTGCTTTTTTGTCTACACTCGCTTCAAGCCGCGATCGGAAAAGTCATCAGCATTTTTGCACCCTTTATACCACTGATTCCATACCACAACAAGCTTTTTTGACTTTTTAAGTACTTTTGCAGCCACGGCGTAAGAAAATTTTGGGTCTTTCGGCTCTTTGCGTACATAAAAATACGGCCTCAAAACGCTTCGTGTACCTCTCACTCATTTTTGTTTGGTTGCGTTTACGGGAAAGTTTCGAACGACACTAACCTGAGTTAGCACTGGCGTCGTAGCCCTTGAGTGTGAGTATTATGCAGCAAAAAGAAAAACGAAATATATCTTGAAGTTACAATAAAAAACCTGTTCTTTTCTTTTGACACAGATTGTACAAAAATCTTGGTGCCCCAAATGGGTAAATGGACACAGAGTAACTGCACTGCAATTGCTTTCAATACTGACGAATTTAATATCTTTTCCATTTAGTTGAAGCTCAAAAGAAGTAGAACAGAAAATACGTAGAATACATCAACCCAATATTCGATGCTTATATGCTTTAAAAACTGTTTACACATACACATGAAGACTTCTGTTTCACAAAAAGAAAACATTTTATGACGCTGTCATCTCATATTCGCAGCTTCTGATACAAATTTTTGTAAGGCTTCATTTGCGGTCAACGCAAATTCCCCGGTTAAGCATTGGCATGACAGAAAAAGTGCATAACTCTGGCCAATCACTCAGATATCAATTGCACCTCGTTCAGTCATTGCTTTCGAAAAAGAAATATTGTGAGAAAAAGGATCTTGTTGGGAACTAAATAAAGGGTTTTCCAATATATGCGGCAGAGCTTTGCGATATACAGTGATCATATTATACATATGTGAGCTATACATGGGTACTCGTACAGTGATGAAAAACTTTCTTGACAGCCTTCAGCTTCTGGGACAAAAAGTTGCTTGTACTGCATTTAGTATTTATTCAAGGAGAATTAGTGACAAAAAAGCTATTAATTTCTGTATTTGGTATTTGGCTACCACTTTGATGTTATGAAACGAGGTTACCAAAAGCAGAGAATCCTACGCCAAGGCGGCTAATAAATGACTGGGTGCGCTCAGAACGCTGTAAGACCTCGAGAGAGAATAACGTAAACCGTGCGTTTGCTCACAAAGCGTCTCGCCAGTAAAAATCGTCGGCTTTCGCATCTATATCAGATGGATCCACTCACTGAGAGCTGAGGCCCACAATTTCTGAAGGATGATAATACGTCTCAACAAATTAATATTAAAAAGGGTATTGGCCTTTACAAAGGTTATTAAGAAACTCTTAGCCTTCATCAGGAAGTCTACAGATTAATGTAATATCGGTGTACAGAAGTTATTCTAGATTATTTATGTATATAATTGGTGCGTACACCCTTTTTGGGTGTTTGGCCGAGCTCCTCCTATTTCTGGTGTGCGTCTTGATGTTGTTCCACAAATGGAGGGACCTACAGTTTCAAGCCGACTCCGAACGGCAAATATTTTTATGAGGAGCTTTTCATGCCTGAAATACACTCGCAGGTTTGCCATTGCCTGCCGAGGGGCGACCGCTATTAGAAAAATGCTTTTCTTAATTTTGCTGTTTCACCGAGATTCGAAGCTACGTTCTCTCTGTGAATTCCGACTGGTAGTCACGCTCCAACCCATTCCGCTACGGTGGCCGCCGTGCATCTCCGTTTTAGGTATACCTTCTTATCTTATCCATGTGGGATGATACCAATGGAATTGATATCTCTAAAGTCAGCATAAACAATATCGAGATGCATTAAATCGGTTCGTTCGATAATGACAGTGTCAAACAGCGCTTTCTTTTCTGGACATACATAGATATACTCATAGCTTGTCGCATGACCCTTAATACTGATTAATACATACGAGATAAAAATGTCTAGTGAGTCAAGTCGGAGATATCTTCTGTGCATATATGCTCAAGTAATAAACAAGAAGCTCTCAGATAGACGACAATTAAAGAAGAAATATGAAAATTTCAGTCAGATTAACAGAATATCAGTAGAAAAGTACAGAAAACTCTGGATATGATTGACACTTGGTGCTGTGCTATTGGGCTATCATCAAACGCTACCAAGACTGGTATTGTCCTCTTTACAAGAAGGAGGAAGATTGATCGGATTATACCTAAGCTAAAAAGGGTCATAATCTAGCTATCCAAAAAAATCAAATCGCTTGGAGTAATCCTCGATAGTAAACTCCTTCGGAAGTCACACGATGAAACAAAGGCATCCAAAGAAGTAAAGGCCTTCCGGCAGTGCAAAGGTGTCTTTGGGAAAATGTGGAGTCTTTCTCCTAGCAAGATCCTATGGATCTACACAGCTATGATAAATCCTATTATCATGTATGCATCAGTAGTCTGGATGATAAGACTCTCTCTCGCAGGAGTCAGGAGGACCCTATCGAGACTACTACGCACTTTGGCTATCTGTTGCGCTCGAGCTTTTCCGACTACATGTTAATGTTTTTATCGAAGGAGAGATCTTGAAGGTCATCTGCCATCTAAAACATGATGGAAATGGAACGGCCTCTGTGCGCCATTGGACAACAGAGAAGCATGGACTTCGACCCAACGATTCTCTCCATGTCTCTTGACTCCAGGCCATCAGGAGTCGTACTTGAAAAGAGATACTTCAACCCACAAGCGAGTTTGGCAGGCTGTCGCAGATCCTTCTGTCATTAAGCAGAAGGGACTATAGGCAGTTGGTTGGACTGATGACGGACCACTTTCTATGCACGAAGTACATGGCAAAAGTAGGCAACTCAGACAGTGCACTCTGTTCAGCATGTGGAGAGGAGGATGAGACAGCGGATCACTTTCTGTGCATCTGCTCGGCCTTCGCTCGAATCCAGCTTGAGGTCTACGGCACTGATGTGTTAAGAAGCGACCACATTTGCTCCTTGGCATCACAAGATGTACTCAGATTTCTTCGGAGGTCGGATAGATTTACAGAAAATTAAAAAGGGAAACAGTTCCCACTACTAGTGTGCCCATACTTGCTAGTTTGTATCGCAAAAGAAAAAAAAAACCGAAAGTCAAGGCAAGCTGAAAAATGAAAGCTTACAGAACATCGTTGAGGGAGGAATAGAATAAATTTGGAAAATGTGGGTTAAACGAAAAACAATGTGGTTACAATCAGGTGAGGTAACAGCTGATATAGAATTTCACAAAAAATCTAATTGTACTCATATAAGGAGGCCAGTAAAATGATTGTTTGAAATACGGGAATCTGTTTAGCATACATTTCCAACTGGTAGCCATTTGGTGTATGGAAATATTATTTTACAATAATTAAAGTCAAAATTAACAATATTTCACCTAAATATAAATTCATTTCATGTGGCTCGATTGAAATACCCTTTATTTGCATAGGGAAAGCATCACTAGCCGTTTCACATACCTACACCTATACGAGGAGGCCTGAATGTGCTTACATATTAAAGCAGCCTTAAAGCACATTCCTACATACAATGTATTTATTTACAATATCGGTGAGAATATCCTCCATATCGGGATTCACGTGTGCGGTTTTCAGATTAATTATTTGAAAATACGGTAAGCGGGTTGTGTGCTGTTTTATGGTATGTAGACATGTATAGTACATGTATATTACATATATGAAGTAGCTATATTTGCACGAAAGCAGCTGCAAAATCATTGCTATTGCCGTCAAGGTATTTACTTACATTGAACCATGAATCATGCAACTTGGCGTATAAGAGTGAATACTCTTGAGAAAATATGTACTTACATATACGTTCGCCGTTGATGATGAAATTGTTGGAGTGCCACAGTCAAAGTGGACACGGTGACATCCCTGACACTCGCCGCTGTATGACAACCACAGCTATCGCGGCAGCGGCACACTCAACATGGAAGCGTGTCACGCAGCAGAGCTGTTGGTGGTCATGACATCATGCAAGAAACCACATGCATGCATATACAAACATAAAAAGCAGATAATATTGCCGATATTCTTCGTACATATATTTGTAACGGGTGTTTTTTTTTAGCTGCATGAGGACTAGCGATAACGATTACTTTGGTTTGACAGCTGAGAATGGCAAATTGTGTTGACATTTCTATTCAGTAAATTTAGGCAAGTCATCATGAATTATTTCACACCAGCACAACGTTTCCAAATTGTGGAAATTTACTTTGAAACAACTAAATCTATTCGCATTCATAGAGCACCTCGTCCATTTTACGTTCGGCTTACACGCTGGCGGAATATTTCGACATGAGAAAGGAGCAGTCGTTATGGTGAATGGCGAGCGCTATCGAGCAATGCTAACTAATCATCTTAACATCAACGGGATATGGTTCCAACAAGATGGCGGAACTTGCCATAAAGCGCACTTAACAATTAATTTATTGCAATATTCACACCACCATTTTTGCTATACGTCCAGTTTTATTGGAAAAAGTCAAAAAGTCAAAACTGGTTTGAGCGAATGGACCATGTAATCCATGTAACTCGTAGTCTCGTATGTCATATTCAAAAAAATTCATATACCGGATATCATATTAAAAAAATGAATCCCACGAAATTGTTTACCAAATCGCTATAAAAAAAAAAAAATTCCAACAGTATTTCTGTTTTGTATTACCATTTTAAGTTCTCAAGCCCTTAAAAAAGCACCATGTATTTAAATATATGGCATATTTTTCATTATTTTTCTTTCTGTTACGTAAATTTGTATTGCACGTTAAATTCCTGCATTTCGGTAGATTCGTAAGTGTGTACGAGAAAAGGTCGGAAAGTTCGGAAAATGAAATGCAAGAAAGTATAACTTAATTTTAAATTCAAATGTATATTAGTGTACTATTATATGAAATATCTGAAAAAATATAATTAATATAAAATATCTGTGTAATTTATCAGGTTTAGTTGAGAATACCGTAAGTCGAAAGTGTGTCCTCAGAATTAATATGAATAACCTGCTTCGCTCCATTATTATCATCATCAGCAGTAAATGTTTTTCTTTGAAATTTTTTTTTTTCAGGTTGGGATATTAACTGTAATCTGAAGGGCAAAAGTTATACTACATATCGCTCATTTTCTGCAAGAGTGCCGTAATCCCAAAAAACCAAAATGTCCAGAAAAGCGGGTTCAAACTTCTCAATTACTATATCACCCTAAATAAAGACACATTTTCAAATAATCAGCTCCTCTTACTATCATATATATCGCTATGAACTTTTTACGCAGCATAAAAAGAGAGCTGATGGTAATTTTTATTCAAAAGAAAGTTTTTGGAGTATGAAATTGTTGCAGCAAATGAGCGATATGAGTTCATTGGTAAAGCGTAAAACTACACAACCATAAAAAAGATAAATTCGAATAACCCTTAGGACCAGTTCGCATGCGGTATCACAATCGGATATGTCTCATTGCAGACATCCGCTACAATCTTACCTAAGCTAAATCTTATGAATAATATATGTAGTTGATGTGATTAACAAACGAAAAACTTAAAAAAGAATAATTTTTTTTTATAAGTGACCAATCTATTGCTATAGATGCTTTCTCAATCTCAAATGCCTGATATCATACACTTTCAATTGGAATATGACAACTTGAGCTTCATAGACATGCTGTCGCTATTCTTATGTGCTGCAATTCAGATTCATAGTTATCGAGTAAGCTCAGTTTGCGTCAATCTTAGGCATATCAAGATGATCATGGAGAATTTTCAAGATGGTCGTAGGTGATACTTTACCGATTTCTGAGATTTATTTTCTTTTCAAACGCGCACATTTTCTTTAATATTTTATCAAAAACTTGGAAAGTCTAAATTGGCTGGCCTGAGCCAAAAAAATAATTAACGATAATATTGGTGCGCAA
This sequence comes from Anastrepha ludens, assembly GCF_028408465.1. NCBI lineage: Eukaryota > Metazoa > Arthropoda > Insecta > Diptera > Tephritidae > Anastrepha > Anastrepha ludens. The sequence continues at coordinate 55,462,468 of NC_071500.1, read as the reverse complement.
CTAAGTTCCCGCTGTTTGTCAATAGATGCCGCCAGCAGTGTGTGCTAGTCGATTCTATCATAACCTAAACGACACAAACCAAGCTTAGACATATGGTTAACAAGCTGCTTCAACACATTAGTGATTTTGTTTTGGTGTCATATACTTTTGGTTTTGTGAAAATGTTTGATTTTGTGCCGAATAATCGTCTTTTGCGGGAAGTGTTGATTTTCCTCTTTCATTCGAAAAACACGGCGGCTGAAGCGCATCGAGAGCTATAAAAAGTTAATAGAGATGCTGCTTTATGTGAAACAACATGCCGAGATGGGTTCCGTCGCTTCAAAGACGGTGATTTTAATGTTGACGACCGTCCGCGTGAAGGTAGGCCAAAAACCTTCGAATACGCTAAGTTGGAGGCATTGCTCAATGAGAATCCATGTCAGACGCAAAAATACCTTGCTTCAGTATTAGGAGTTACCCGTCAATCCATTTTCAAGCGATTGCATGCTTTGGGAATGATTCAAAAACAGGGGACTTGGGTTCCTTATGAGTTAAACCAAGAGATGTCGAACGTTGTTTTTTCGCCTATGAACAACTACTCTAGCGGCAAGAAAGGAAGTGTTTTCTTCATCGCATCGTAACGGGTGATGAAAAATGGATTCATTAAAGCAATCCAAGGAGAAGAAAGTCATGGGGACTGCCCGGTCATGCTTCTACGTCGTCGCCTCGGCCGAATATTCACGCTGCGAAGGTTATGCTATGTATTTGGTGGGACCAAGTTGGTGTTATTTATTATGAACTATTAAAACCAAGCGAAACCATCACTGGGAATCAGTATCGACTTCAATTGATGCGATTGAGCAGAGCACTGCGCGAGAAGCGGCCGCAATACGCGGAAAGGCATAAAAAAGTGATTCTACAGCATGACAACGCTCGACCTCGCGTTGCCAAACCCGTTAAAACCTACCTGGAAACACTGAAATGAGAAACCCTGCCCCAACCGCCATATTCTCCATATATTGCGCCGTTCGATTATCACCTGTTCCGATCGATGGCACATAGTCTAGCTGACCAACAGTTCCATTCATATGAAGACATCAAAAACTGGCTTGATCCGTGGATAGCCTCAAACGTGGATACGAGATCTACCAGACGGTATACGAGATCTACCAGAAAGATGGGCAGAAAAAATAGTAGCCAGCGATGGGCAATACTTTCAATGATTCACTTGTAACCATTTTTTTAGAATAAAGTTGCACACCTAATAGTTTATACATTACTACTATATATAATTTATTGAATGACAATTTAAAATTTTTCTTAGAAATGTAAAGTTCTACTAAATTCTTTCAATATTCATGCAGCGGAGCATAAGAGGCATAAAACGTTCTAATTCGCTACAGAAAGAATACTCGTACATTATCACTCCGCGGTTTTGTGAATTTGAAAATAATTACGTTTTAAAAAAGTGGGCAGTCCATTGCTGATATCAAGGATAAAGACAAGTGAAAGAACACCCCTTCTACTTCGCAAAGGGCGCAAATTTATTAAGGCAAATATTGAATCATACGCGGGAATCAGATCAGCAAAATCAAGAGATCTAAGAGCGAAACGAAGAAAATTCTTTTGAATTGTTTTATATCTGTTCACTTGGCAACGGTGATGCGGAGGTGTAGATCGGAGGTTAGTAGTAACCTTAAAGTGTACTTATGTGAATGGCAAAGTCTAAATCAAAACGCAAGATAGGGCAAGTGAGGAATATTACTTTGAAATTATATAGTTTAAATGGCTCAGAAAACAGGAATTTTATTCAGAAAGTGCACCCAGATCCGAAACTTCGATCATAGTGTTGTGATGCGATACCTTAGTTAAATATACGATAGCAAATAATTGCCTAGACTTAGAAAATTAGATCTGAAAATATTCCTTGAAATATAGATGAAAGCGAGATTTGTCATAGAAATTTGTTATTGTGATCTGACTGGAACTTGCGCGAGTTAGAAAGACTTGAAATTAATTTTAAAATGTTTAAGTTGTCTGCACATAAAATATATTTCAAAAATTGTAGATAATTCGAAATATATTTAAAAAAGATAATGAATTGTAATAGACGCATGCGAGGGACAACAGAAGTGGCAGCGAAAGAATAGGCAGAAACAGCTATAGATCTAGGACGATACGACTTTACCCATTTAAAAAGAGTAGTGCACCACTGACTTTGGTTGACTTTGTCAAAATCTTCGGAAAAGCATGTAAAGATTGTATGAAGTATGTCATTGAAAGCAGAGGCGTGAAATTCTGTGAAAACGGCAAGATTAGCTTTGTTAGATGTTAGCTTTGAAACAACGCTAATTTTGGATGTGTAGCACTTAACGGAAAAATAAGGCGTCTTTCAAAAGACGCGCCTTGATATTGTTTTGCAAAGATTTGTGTTGCAAAAATTTAGATTCTATCAGGTTAACCTATTTTTATTCAAAACACGGTTCTTAACAATTACTACAGCAACAATATTTCTCAACAGAAAGTACAGTTTTTGGTCTACCAGTACCTTTTCTATACTCGACAGACCCAGTTTCTTGGAATTTTTTCATCAATCTTTGAATTGTCGACGATTCGGACAATCATTTCCACCAAAAAAAAAAGCACGAATTTTGCGATATGTTGTTCTTAAAGATCGGCTGTTTTTATAATACATTTCAAAATTTTCAACGCGTTGTTGTAGAGTCAGAGATGGCATAAAAAAACATTTACAGTCCAGGAATTATTCGCTACTGACATCTAGGCAAAAGTGACGCCTAGGAAGACTCTTTATAATTTTTTTTCGATCAATATATCCAAACTACGTTGATGTCGTAGTAAGTCTGGAAATAGGACTGTAATTAGAAATGCCATTTTTATTGCTAGCCTTGGATATATGTATGTAGTAGATGTGGTGAACGAGCCTTTTTTATCCCTACTTGATGTTTCCTTTTCTGTCGGCTTGTTTATGCGCCCAAAATCTCAAGGGTTAATGAACTAATTTGGCTGAAACTTAGTATTTGCAGTTATATTTAGTATCCAAATAGTTATATGTAAACAGAACTCTTCTTCCTCTCTCGTTTTCAACCCCTCATACGTACATATGTTCACTCATACATGCATACAGATATACTCTACTCCGATTTCCTGTCATTCTGAGTTCTGGTGTGCTTCCCTTCTTAAGCTATTTCTACTTAACACTCGTATTTACAAAAATATGTGCATTATTTTTGTAATTTTTCGCCTTCTTTTTTTGCAACAAAAATATGGCACTTCACAATGCGGTGTGCGCATAATAATTAAATGAATTGCCAACGTGTGTCGCTGCGCGTGCAACATTCACCTAACGACATCCTTTACATGTTGTATTCATTGCTGACATTTTTATTTCTTGTTGTTGTTGCCGCAGTTGTTGTGGCTGTGTACACATGTCATTTCGAGCGCTAACCATTTAAAATATGCGCTCGTTATGAAGTGTGACAGAACAATTCGCCAAAAATATGCAATAATACTCGTACGTATGTGGCTAGGAGAAAAAGGGAAACAACAACAACACCAATATCCTGTACCGTAGCCACAAAACCTCTAAAGCATTGTAAAATAGCGCCTGATAAACAATATGCGGCTCGAAAAGGGTTAAATATTCAGGCTTTATAATTCATTGTTTTTTCTTGCATTAATTCTTTACGCTTTTATTTTGTCCTTTGTCTCAAGGTGTCAATTTCAACGCCCTGCTTTTGTTGGCGTCGATGCGCTTGACTGGCCACAGCCACGCTGCTACATCGGCTTGAATCGGTGTTTTACCTAAAAGCGCGCAGCTATTGTAGTTACTGTTGTTGTAATTTATGTATTTATATTTGTACTTGTATGTGCGCACATTCTGGTGCATGCATCCATGCATGCTTGCATACATACTTGCTGTTTTGCATGCATGTGCATATGTACCTATGTATGTATAGGTAAGCATGCATATTTGCATGTATGCGTGTGTGTATGGTGCTTAATTCAAGTTTGTATGTCTCAGCTTGTGGCTGTCAGACATTGAGGCGTTTCCGAGGCGTTTATTTGAATGAATATATTAAAATTTATGACACACTCACGCACACAAACACACACATAAATAATCGCATGCATATGCATATATACATAGGTATATCAACTACATACATACATACATTTAGGCTTGCACATATGTACTTATAAATATTTGCGTTTGACGTCGCCGATGGCTACACTGCAAATATGCTTCACTTGAAATTTGAAATGTGCAAATTGTTTAGCCCGACTTGCCTCGAAGCTTTTATGCCTGGAAATTAAAATATATGAATCACGTGACATTATATATATATACATTATAACTGGAGGAATACATATGAATATTCAATGCATGCTTCTACATATACACTAAGCGTGAGCATATGTAAGTCTGTATGTCTCACTTCTATTTGGGCACTAAATTTCAGTCAGATATGTTAGGTTAGTAAGGTGTGGTGTCCCGACGACAACACGATTTAGGTATTTGCCGCAGGCTTGGATGATCCACAAGCAGCAAAAAGCAAACCTTTTTTTTGAGAACAAGAGCAGTCTAGTGATGACGAAAAGGTGTTAAACGGACACGGATGCTCAGTGATATCCGCTTCCTCCAAGCAAGATAGGCAAATCGGGTTCCCAATGATTCCAATGGTGGACATATGCTCACTCCATGAGCTGTATCCTGTAATAATTCCGACCAGCAACCGAGTTTTCCGAGTTTTAGAAGTCTTTTCTTCCAAGTTGAAGTTTGACAAGAAGGCTCGACAGTTTTCTGTTCGGGTTTGTTACAAGACACTTTGCAGCTCTGCAGCGCACTTTATGTAAATAGCATACATAATCGCTGATCCAATTTATGATTCCTGTAGAAATTAATCCAATTATGGCCTTTGGTCCCTATGTGATAACCGCTGATCCGCAGTTGGCCAATTAATCGGTAATTTCATTTTCTTGAACACCGCGATGCCCTTGAACCCCTAGAAGCAAAAGCTTATTTCGTCTTGCAACAGAAATAAGCTTTTTATTAAATTCTCAATTATCCATTTTGCTACTTTCAGAATGGCAACAGTTTTCGTTTGGAAAACAGTTTCCACTCCTGCCATAGCGTAATGATACTTTTTAAATACTACCGTTTAAGTACCATTCGGCTGCAGAATCTATTTCATTCTTGGACCGATCGGAAAAGAAAATATGCTTAAATTTATTTAAATGCACTCTGGATTAATCCAATGCGCACGCATTTGACAATAAACTTCTTTCCAAATGAAACTATGGGCATAATATCATCCTTAAGTGCCAAAAACAGTGGACACTGCTCAGATAGCATCTCCAAATCTCTCTGTGGGCCGAAATCCCGTCTTCGCGACCATATTGATGGAGTCTTCACATACCTTTTATTGGTTCCTGTTGTATCTTAAGATCCAAGGAGCCGAATCAAGCATAGCATTTACGGCATGGCACTTTGGACGGCCGATCCACCCATGCCAGTGGCACACCCCCTGGAACTCCCCTGGGGGGTTCCCCATACAATCATTTCAAATATAACCATTTTTGGCCTTTACATGAGAAAAGAAACTAAAAAGTTCGACCCGAATTGGGGGACATCAGAATTCGTTTTAGAGGTATGGTTCCTTCGGCAAAGTTTCTTATTTTGATCTCTAGAATATGGTTTTCACAGAGCAATGGGCGATTTTTTTGCCTCCCCACAAAAGGCACTAAAAGTTCAACCCAAATTGGGGGACATCAGAATTCGTTTTAGAGGTATGGTTCCTTCGGCAAAGTTTCTTATTTTGATCCCTAGAATATGATTTTCACAGAGCAATGGGCGATTTTTTTGCCTCCCCACAAATAGACCCGGCCTAATAAACATGCATTTCTTTGCAGTTTGTATAGTTCCTAACGAGTGGACTTAACCATGATCCGACGCCACCAAACTACACAGGTATAAGATATGATTGGTCTGACAAGTAAATTCACAAAACTACAGCAGGTTTCAGACCCTGGGTTTTACCAAAGACTCTATGGTATTTTTGAAAAAATGCTCGAGGGCTGCGATAGCTTGGAGCTCCAGAAATGGAGTTCGAGACCTGTACCGCCAAATAAGAATAACAAGCGAATGGGCGAGGAAATGGTATGTATGAGAGCTTAGGAAATAAAGTCCAAGTATAAAAGTCCCATTGGCTCTCCTTTTGACACTGGTTGAGGTAATGCTAGCACAGCTACTAACAGAGTAGATGAACTAATCGGTACATCTGCAGAGAAGTGCCTTCGCTTTGAGGCTCGCAACAGTGATAAGCGAGCCCTTGCCAAGTTAATAGGCAAGTACGTAAAGAGTACACAAAATTTTCGTTACTAAAAACTGATTGCTAAATACAAAACACAAAAAAAAAAGAAAGAAATGAAGCTAAACTTCCTAGTTTAACTAATTCCATTCCATTTTTTTACACTGCAACGCATCATAACATTTATCAAAATAACAACTGCGCGTTATTATTGGTCCCACTAATCGCTGCTACACGGCAAATTTAAATCTAAGGGAGCGCAAGAGGGAATTGGCAGTACGAATGGATGTACATGTTCATAGCAACATTAAGAGAGGAGTAAGCAGTTGCAACAACAACCATTAGAGTTTTTAATTACAACAGTAATAACAACAACAATTTAAACCACTAATAACACTTGGAGTATCAAAAGCGACGTTGCAGCGCTAACCGATCAAAGACAAAGTGAACTTTGCGATTTGGTCTCGTTGGATTTGAAGTTGCTGTTGCTGCTGGCAGTTGAAGTAGATTGTGCGAGTGTCAAGTTGTTTGTTGTTGTTTAATGCATACCTTTACCGAGCATAAATTAACATTTTTATTGAGAAAGTTAACGCTGGTTTAGCAATGAGTAGAAAAAATGAAAGCAAAAAATACAATACGTGGAACATACGAGAGGAACTTAAGCATCCTCTTCAAATTTTGAAACGCATTTCCGTGATTTTAAAGTAATTATTTTTTTTTATACAATATTAGACTGAGATATTTTAGATTTAGTTGTTTTTTAATTCGAGAATAATAATGCAGATATTTTTCTCTCTCAAACTTATGCACATACACCTGCGTGCACAGTAATAGCAGCGCGACATATTGCAAAGCTTTGACTATTTATTTATTTTTATCTTAACCATATTTCTTTCTTTCTTTCTTTTATTCTAAAGACATTTAACCAAAATATTGCAAATTTAAAATTGCAGCAGCGTAAAAATTTCACCAGAGAATGGAAAACGATTTCAAGGTTTTACTTTTATCCTGTTTTAGAATTATTTGAGTTTTGTGATGTGCGTGTTGATGTTTTGTCACAAATGGGAAGATCTACAGTTTTATGATGTCTCTGAATGGTAGATTATGCTTTGTGAGAAGTTTTTTCATGGCAGAAATACACTCGGAGGTTTGCCATTGCCAGTCGAGGAGTGACCGCTGTTATAAAACACCTCCTCAATTATTAGGTTTTCATATCCGGTGTTTCAAACCCGTACTCTTTTGAATGTTAATGGCTCACCAACTCATTCGGCTGCCGCCATACTTCTAAACTAAATATAGGTTAGAAGGTTGCCCTGACTTCTACGGTCTACTTTAATACGCTCATTGTGGAATTTTTCAAGGAAAAGGTGGAGAGGAAAATAAGGAGACTAAGATAAGAGAATACAGATTAAGTTGCTATTCATTTCCATGATTTCTCTGTGGATATAATTATTTCGGAATATTTCACGAGATTCTATTCTACAGAAGAAAGCAAGAAAGGTGTTTCTGCACTGGTAGCGTACTTATTAACAAAATAAGATTATGAGAAATATTTTAAAGTTTACTGTTCATTTTATTTTATTTTGTTACAGCTGGGTAGAGCGGATTAAATCATCCAAAACACTTTTTTATTATTTGTTATGTAATATATAACTCGTTGAAGATCGAGAGATCGATAGCACCATCGCAGCTAAGGCTTAAACATTTTTAGAGAGCACGGAAACAATTTTTGAACAATTTTTCAGGTTAAGATTAATGCTTGTACGATCTGATAAGAAGCCAGAGGAAGCTAGTGAATACATATGTAAGTAAGAGAAAAGTAATCACCGGGATGACTTGGTGAATCTTTCGTAAGAGTGCCGTGCTACTAACAAATGCCGATGACGTCGACATTAACGACGAAACCAACCGCGCCGTATGCTGGACTTACTCCAGTTTAAAGAGAGAGGCGAGCAACGTGGGTTTTGCGGTAAATGAGGGTAAAAAAAGTATCAGCTATCAACACACTTCATTCACGTCTTGGACGCGAATATATAAGTGTTGACAATCAACGATTCGAAGTTGCGAGGGACTTTGTCGACTTTGGGACTAGAATTAACAACAGAAATGACGCAGGCTCGGAGATCAAAGGGGCAATAATACTATTGTTAATAGGTGTTAATTTGGGCTCAGTAGGAAATTAAGAAGTAGAATTTTCTCCAGAAGGACCAAACTGACACTCTACAAAAGGATCATCATTCTCGTCCTGCTACATGGCGCAGAAGCATGGGCGATGCCAACAGCAGAGTAGAAGCTTTTGAGTGCCTTCGAGAGAAAAGTTATACGTAAGATTTTTGGCCCCCATTGCGTTAGTGAGGAGTACAGCGTGCAGTGGAACAGCGAGTTGTATGAGCTAATATATATAGGGCCATTGAAATAGTTAAGCGAGTAAATATCCAGCGGCTACGCTGGCTGGGCTCGTATGAATGTTCCAGCAAGGCGAAGCATTACAGAAACAGTTGGCGCACTATTTTGGATTCCGCCAAAACCAACATACGGTTGTAGCTCCACATAAATACGTACGAGTAAGTAAGTAATGAATCGAAAGCTGCTGAAGATGTGTATTAGATGTGAATTTTCATTACCCCTTATAAAACATTCGAATAAAATATGTATAATAAGTTGCTAACCGCAAATAAACCTACCCAAATTACCTTCACCTTTCACTGGAGCATTTTCTGCAATCAGTCCAGACAATTCTGAAATAGTCCCTAGACTAATTATTCTAACGGGTTCGAATTAAATATCATACTTAGTATCATCACAGGCGACAGTAGCCCATGAAGAAGAAGTATGGCTATGTCTAATGTCAATGATCGGCAGCTATTTAGCGCAAAGTCTTTGATTCCAATAATTTTCTTCAATACGAGGATTCCTACTTGGATTTCTGTCTTTGGGTCCGTCTAGTATTGTCTGGAGTTCCATTGGAGAGTTTGACATATCTTTCCAGAACGTTTTGATGTGTGAGCCATATTAGCGCCGTTTGCAGTGGCACTAAAAACTCAGCTCGATATAAAAATGATACTAAACCGTGAATATTGAACCGTGCGCTTATTTTTCAGGATTTTTGACGTACGAATATATTAATAAGGTAAAAATGTAGCCATGAACTAAAACCATAATAAGGCGAGCAATCATCAATTGTAAGAAACGGATGAAATAAACTTTCTCGTGGTCCCATTTCGCGCACCGACGAATTCCGGAAAGGTCGCAGAAAATCAGTTGTTGTGCCAGGAAATAGTGATACTGTGCGCAAAATTTCACTTCGCAAACCACGAAATTGAGGCATCTCTGGGCATTAGTATGACGAGCGTCAGTTTTATTTTACATGCTCAGTTTGTGGTAAAAAAGGTGTGCACGCGTATGGTTCCACACAATTTGAAAAACACCCTGGAAGCACGATTGGACAAAGTGCTTCGAAAATTGGTTTGAATGAATGAAAATTTAAACTACTCATCATTTTGAAAAACAATAAACTGACTTTCAACCACAACAATTTATTTTTCCACTGTTAGGCTAGAAATATAAACAGCAACCCTCGTATCAAGCCGTCGACTCCTAACTGCTTGCTAAGGTAAAATCTGCTCTAAAATAAACGAGATTGTACGCGCCTTGCTAATATTTAGTAACCCCACCTCGTATTGGAAATATCTTCGATGAAATCTTTACTAAGAAAAACTATTTCAAGTTACCATTATTAAGTTTTTTGTCTTTTGCCAGTTTGTGTTCTCATTATAAGTTTTTACCGCCAAATATTCAATTATTTCTCCGTTTTACTTTCTTTACTTCCGCGTTTGCATGGCAACTTGATTTCGCTATCTGTGCACTTAACAAAATAAAATTTCCACTATCTCTTTATCAGCGCTTGTTCATCTTCTCAATCAAATTCATCAACGTTGAATAGTTAGCACAGTTGTTTTTTTAAGTTTTTTGTTTGATTTCCTCTTACCAGCTTTTCACTGTAGCACAAAACCTTTGCGAATACTTTGCTTCTGCCTCTAAGTCATTGATGGCGCTACTTACTTTGCTGCGCTGCTCTCTATGTCTATTCAACACTTATTACCATATAAATTTCTTACAATTTTTTTTTTTTTTTTATTCAATGCAAACATTTCTCAAATTTCGCAAAGTAAAATTTTGTATGCCGAGCTTCTTTCCCTTTCGTTAAGAGACTGTTTTTCTCAGCAAATAATTTCGTTAGTCCTCAAGCAGTTTTTCGCTTCAACCCTAAGCCACTTTGTTCTACCCGCTTTTCAGTTAGCGCACTTTTCGTGGTTTAAATGACCCACATTGCAATCGCGTGTGCATAGTTGCCACGTATTTTTCAATGCTTTCGTTTCTCGTGCAGATACACGGAGGCTGAGCAAGCAGGCTGCATCATTAATAATACACAAGATTACGTGGGCATGGTAGAACGACTGTTAGTTGGTGTTGAGGCACGCCCAGTTTTCAGGTCGCATTAGCAAACAATTTCCACACTTTTTCAGCATTTTTATGACAAGTTTTATTTTCCTATTTTGTATTCAAAAACAAAAAAAAAACAAAAAAATAACCAAACAAGAAATAAGAAAGTTCATTTTTCTCTGCCCATTTTTGGGTTGAAAATATAAAAAATGCATAAAATTTGATTGAAAACTTTGTTGCACCTTCCTATGTGCTCATATATATATGGGTGAGTTGAGTGTTCGTGTCGGCCCACCATAACGGCGGCACACATGTGCAGCAGCGTGCAAATAATTTCGCTCCACCTCCAGTGAATTTGCGTTTTTCTCTATGCCACAAAGGCAGCAGATTTTCCGCCCATTGAATGCAAATTTTCTGCCTTTACTGTCCGTTGGGATTTACGTTTGCCTTCTATGCATCCTTTTGTATACTACTATCTACATATTTGTTTCAATATATTATACTACTACTTATGCATATAGGCACTTGTGCACACATATGCGTACATATAAATCCATACATACATACATATATGCACCATGTATTATCCACCGACAACTGACTGTATGTGAATATGTTTGTTTGGGTGTATTTGAGAATGCATTGAAAATATTATTTCTGTTTTTACATATTTTATTTATGCATATATTTAATTTTTTGTTTTATTTCTTTATTTTTTACAATAAAGCTTTGTTGGTTTTTAAAGTGTTTGCAGTTTTTGCACTGACCTAAAAGCACATTGTTAGCGATAACTGCAACATGGGTTATGCATGGAATTGATCTGCCGAAAAATATGCAATTTATACGAAAGCTGAAGCTGTCTGTGCGCACTGCTACTGCTATTGATTCGGGTCTGATTTATTTAATCTTTTCAATAGCTTATCAGCTCTGTGAAAGTGGATTCTGCAAACTGTGCAGATATATGGCAAGAGTGGAGGCTGTATAAATTGCAAATAAAAATATTTAAATAACTTGATTTTCATTAAATTATTATTTTCTTATTGAGTTTTGATGATTTTTATTTGTTTTGGTGCACTCGTTCAATGCAGTAGGCAAATTGAAAAATAAATACTTTCGTAAATTTATGTAACCTGATTTACAAAACGGATAGCAAAATATTTGTGTACCAGCAGGGCGCATCACTTAAGAAGGAAAGAGGTTTGGAACAATGTGCTCCAATGATTTTAGTAAATTTTCGGGCAAAGAAGAAATTTTCAATTTATTAAAATGCTGAATAAATTTTTTACAAGCAAATGCAGTAATTTTTTTATGCGTATCATCGTAAAACAATAAAGATGACAGATTGCAACCACATGGAGTCGATAACACTCATAATTTTACATCGATATACTAAGTTGTTCAACAACTTTTACGGTTCGATAAGAGATTACTTTGCTACTAGCCAACATTTGTTTTTTGTTATGTTGGCCACTCTTCATATGAACATAAGTGGCGTTTGATTTTAATCTGTCAATTCATTCTTTCTTTTCAAGCCATTTAGTATCGACGTGTCACAGTATTTTCTACAAAGGAAAAAATCGAGTATCGTCCGGTGATTGATTTTATTTTGGAAGGTTTGAAATCAATGGAAGTTTATGAACGGATGTTAAAAGTGTATAAGCACATTTTGCCATCAACTAGTATAATACAGGGTGAATGATATGAAGGGTTACTAACTTCACACTGTTTGTATCTGTAAAACAGCTCACGACATCAACATCAAAATTGTTCTAATGACATTTCAATATATTGTTTATAAGCCATCAAAAGCATTTGCGTCTCAGTTTTGTTGAATTTTTTGTTTCTATGATGGAATTCAAACGTAATAGTGTGATTGCGTTATATTTGGCTGGAAAATCACAACCAACCATTGTTCGTGAGCTCAGTCACCTCAAAATGAATAAAATGTTTGTGTATCGCACTATAAAACGTTACATTGATATTGGTAGTATTGCAAAACGCTATGGAGGCCGAAATCCACGTCGAAGTGGAAGAAAAATGGCCAAAGAACTGAAAATATCGCAAGACACCATTCGACGCATATTGAAAAATGAACTCAAGGTCAAGGCTTACAAGTTCCCACACAAAGGTACACGATCTTTCACTCCAGCAAAAAAAAGTTCGGTGCGAAAGAGCAAAGGAGTTGTTGAGCTTGCACGAACGTGGCGAATTTCCTAACATTGTGTTTTCTGATGAAAAAAATTTCCCAATTGAGCAGTTCATAAACACTCAAGACTATCGTGTTTACTTGACCGAACGCTCATACAAGAATTTGAGCCTACGTATGGCCACTCGAAGCAATTTCCCTTCGCAAGTAATGGTTTGGGCCGCAGTGACCGCTGATGGATTCTCTCCAAACGTTTTTATCGAGTCTGATGTCAAAGTGAATGTGACTTATTATCGGGAAAATGTTTTAGAAGCTGCTTTAGAGCCGTGGACACGCAAACATTTCGGTTTCGCAAGGCGCAAATCGGATGGACTATACCATTTGATCCATTTTGGAGAGCAAGGTGAGGACTAAAAAATATGCCAGTATGGATGCGCTAAAAAAAGCGATTATACGAGAATGGGCCAAATACCTCAAGATCACATTCGTGCCGCATGCAACTAATTTTTTGACCGTTTCAAGGCTATAGTCAAGGCAAAAGGTGGTCATATCGAGCTAAAGTGAATATATGTTAAAATTGTAATCATTTTTGAACAATTCTGTCTTTGAAATCAATAAAAACTGATTTCACACAAAAAAGTTATGGTGTTTTGAATAGGCAACATTTCATATCGTTCACCCAGTAGAAAGATGGGTTGCTGAATTTAAACGTTGTCGTACAAGTCTTGGAGACGATCTATGTCACGAACAGCAACAAAACCAGAAATCGTAGAAAAAATGCAAAATATCGTATTGGAAAATCGTCGAGTTACTGCAATAGATTTAGTAGAAGGCTTAGGAATCTCATTGGGCAGTGTTAGCGATTACTTGACTGAGTATTGGGTTTCAGAAAGCTATATGCGCAATGGGTGCCACCTTCGCAAGCAATTGAACAAAAAAACACATTCGAATGCGACTTTCTTAACAACATTTTGAGCGTTTTCGAAAAGAAAGAGTGAATTTTGTGCATCTATTTATCACTAAAGATGATCCTAAATCAAAAAAAGAGACTAAAGAGTGGTGTGAATCTGGCTCGTCGGCTCCGAAACGAGTTCGAAGGTGTACGCATTAGTTTTGTTTTTCATGTGAAAAGAATTTTGTTTGTAGATTACTTGCAAACTGGTAAAACAATTAATTCTGAATATTATTGTAACCTTTTAGACCAAATGAAGAAAAAAACTCGTGAAAAAAGACCCAGTTTTCAAACGAAGAAAATTCTTCATAGCAATGCACTGTGTCACAAGAGCATTTTGCCAATCGCTAAAATCCAGGAATTCAAAATGAAAGTCCGAACTATGAAAGCATCCACCATATTCACCAGATTTGGCCCCAAACGACTTCCATTTATTTTCAGACCTAATCAAATTCATGCGTGGAAAGCGTTTTTCATAAAATAGTGAGGGTATAGCAGCTGTGGGAGCATATTTTGCAGCTCTTCCGAGTTCTCACTTCTGACATTGGATTCACAAATTGGCAAAACCGCAAAACTTATTGAATAACTTCTGGAGACCAAATGGTCTTAAATTCAGAATTTAAGGAAATCTATGTAAACCTTAAAGTTTTGTGAATAAAAAAGTGAGAAATTTTACGAAATGCATCGGTACTGTATTGCGAAATACCTAATTAGAAAGCCAATCCTAAAGAAAGGTGGGAGATTCGAATACACTCATTGCCTATTGTGCTAATTGCATGCATTCCTCAACATCACTACGACCAAGATGATGCACCCAAGATGATCCAAAATAATGCACCCAATACAGAATGCAACAGCATAACAACAGTAAATATGCAACAGCAAAGTGCGAAGTAATGGAAATTCTCGAGCTGGAACGGTTTTTGCGCTCTTTCATCACTGCTCCCCACTGCTTGAAGATTAGTCAGAAAACTATTTGGACCCGCTTTGATGAGATTATAAGTTTGAGAACTTTTTACTACACTGATTAGTAAAAGCATATTTTGCGAGTGTCAAACGCTTTAAGGGCAATGATTTTGATGTCCAGAACCAGTATAGGTTATAATGGGGGGAAATATTTGGGGGAGCTAAGTCAACGAGATATATATTACAAACTAGTAAAACCAAGTAAAATCATAATAGAGAACTTGTTTGGCACGGTTATAAAACATTCGAGCCGATCACTTAAAGAAAACGCTCACAGTATCAAGAGAGGCACGTCAAATTTAACTTCTAACTCGCTCGACCTCCAGCCACAAAAGCCGTGAAGAAATGTACAGGGTGTGCGGTGACAGAATTAGGTTTTAAATCTTAAACTTCTCCTTATCTGCTGAACGTATAAACGGAGCGAATAACAGTTACTTCGCAGTCCCAAAGTGACGATTGGACATGCATTGTCAAGCAGTGGAATAATTCGACCAATTTTTCTTGAAAATCATTGAAGGCAAGCGATTTGTGTGGAATGTGTTTTTTATCAAGGCATACTGAACGATTATTTGCTATCAATTGTGAGAGAACATCCTTCCTTCAGTACACACATAGCGGTACCATAGCGATACTGCGTGATTTACTTATTCCCTAACAAATTGCTAACACGTTTCGGTGAATTATTCTGGTCACTGAAGTCACCCGATCCTACCTCAACGGACTTTTAACTGTGGGGGTACATTAAAAATGTAAAACAGATGACTAACACGTCAATAAAGTGAAGGAGTTAGTGCTCAAAAATCGTCGGTTGACTGTTAAAGACCTTACTGATATGATCGGATTATCAGAAGGATCTGTGAAAACCATTTTGAAAGACCATTTGGGCCTACGAAAAGTCAAATCTCGTTTGGTACCGAAAACTCTCAATTTCTTGGAAAAAAGTCGTCGGGTTGATGTGTGTGAAACAATGCTTTCAGACTATCAGGACAAGCTCAAATGCATCATTACGGGAGATGA
Source organism: Anastrepha ludens (assembly GCF_028408465.1). NCBI lineage: Eukaryota > Metazoa > Arthropoda > Insecta > Diptera > Tephritidae > Anastrepha > Anastrepha ludens. The sequence continues at coordinate 55,446,636 of NC_071500.1, read as the reverse complement.
GACTTGGATTTATGCTTACGACCCTGAAACAACCGACCAATCAAGCGAATATCGTGCTAAAGGCGAGGCCAGACCGAAAAGAGCACGTCAAAGTCGTTCAAAAATAAAGGTCATGATGACAGTTTTTTTCGATTTTCGTGGTGTGGTGCACTATGAATTCCTTCCATCTGGCCAAACTGTTAATAAGGAATATTATTTGAGCGTTGTGCGTCATTTACGTGAAGTAATTCGTCTAAAAAGACCAGAATTATGGGCCAACAACTCTTGGTGTTTGCATCACGATAATGCACCACTTCACACTGCACTCGTTCTTCGTGATCATTTCGCCAAAAATTCCACGCATATCGTTCCGCCTGATTTGGCTCCGTGTGACTTCTGCCTATTCCCAAAACTCAAGAGACCACTCCGGGGAACGAGTTTCGGGTCGATTGAGGAGATAAAAGCTGAATCGAAGAAGGTGCTGATGGCTATACCGAAAATGGACTATTTGGCATGTTTCGGGGATTGGAAAAATCGTTGGCATAAGTGTATTTCATCGAGAGGGGATTATTTTGAAGGGGATAAAATTGATTTACAAGTATAAATAAAGATTTTTCATTTTACAACCAAATTCACCTTACTTTTTGCCCACAGTAGTATATGGGGAATGCTGCTGAAGTGACCTGATATAAATCCGGGTTGTTCCGGTTATGCAGTGCCGACTATCGTGGGAACGGAACGACTTATCTCACCTAATATACTTTCCAGGCATTGCTCCCTCCATCTATAATTTATTTCGTTCAATGGCAAATGCTCTGGCTCTACAGCAATTTCACTCTTATTATGAAGTCAAAAAATGGTTCGATTTATGGTTTGCCTGAACAGCCAAGGAGTTGTTCCGGTGCGGAATTCGTACGCTACCCTACCGAAATATGGAACATTATGTGATGGCAAATGATGAACTGCTTTTGAGGAAAAATAGCAAGATTGTGCGTTAAAATTACGAGTAAAAAACAAAAATGTTACAACTTACCTTTTCTTTGGTTTCCACACTGCCGTCCAGCAAATTCCAATTAATTTCTTAATCCATGCAAAGCTTGCACTTTCACTTTTGACTAATTTAATTGCATACGAATTGTAAATTCTACAATTTATTCCTAATTGATTTATTTTTATTTTTAAAGGTTGTGGTTGTCATTGTTGTACTTTGCTTCGTTATGTTTGTTTTTCTCATTTCCAAAATTATATAAACAATTTTTCACTAGGCACTTTTTATGAATTATGACATTCGATTTTCGTTGAAATATAAAAACAATTGTAAAATTGGGAATTTCAAGCCAAAGTTTATGCTACACAATTGCGAGTAGTAAAATTTAAACAATTTTTTTTATTAGTATTTATGTATGTGCGCACTTAAATATCTATATGAAGCAACATTTTATTTTAACTTTAAACTATTGCCCATTTTTATATGCTTATTCTGATATAATTTTTGTTCACAAGAAATAGCCAGCATTCTTTTTTCATTTCATTTTTGCTTGCGCTCCTTCAAAATAAAATTTATTTTTGCCCAAATACGATTTGCTATTAATTAACTGAAAATAATAATAAAATTCGAATGAATTATATATATTAGGTACACATTTTACATTCATTTATAAATTTTATTTGAATGAGTTTGTGCATAACCATTTGTTGTTTGCTTATCAGCGTTGACTTGACTGTGGTTGGCTGTTGCACGTGCGCCCCTTGTGGCAACAGGCGCATTCAATTAACATAAGAAACTCAATTTTATGCGCAAATTAATATTGTTAAAGTGGACGCTTTGATGTTATTTTTATTAGGCTTTGGGTTGTTCCCTCTTGCTTTGCTCACTTCTGCCGACACATGCACGCTCAACAACTGCAACAAATACAGTGCATACTAAATATGTGTATGTACATGTAAGTATTTTGTGATCACATGTTGCCGCCTCCCGCTGCTTGTCGCGTTGTTTGTTATGGCATAATGCGTTTGTTTAATAAATTCCCATAAAAATTTGTCTACACTCCTTTGGGAGCCGAAGTCTTGGCAACGCGACAACACCATCCCACTCAGTCGTTACTACACACGCATCGCTGTATGAAGTTACAGCACTCACGCATGCGCATGTGCACACGCAATGCTATTTTGTGGTAAATAACTAGTAAGTGTCTCCGGCCTAAAGTGTGATGGCATTACTGGCGCTGATAATCTCGGGATTTCGGGAACCAGTTTTCGGTAATTGATATGAGTCGTGGCATATATTTTTTATAAATCATATAAAAAAATATATTTTTCATAAAAAAAATAATTACTATTTGGAGTAAAGTCTTACTGCCAGAAATGTTCACTTTAATCCAAATTACAAGTTTTTCCATCGTAGCCATTGCGATTGTACAGTAAGCCGTACCGCAGAAACATGTTAGGAGTACACCCCTAAGTCTGAAGTATTTTGGTAAGATAATTTCGAATTTGTTTTTTGATTTTTTTTTTTGCCTAGTGTAGAGTCGAAATTTTACATTTTTCATTATATCTCCGTCATTTACTGTTGGATCTTAAAGTATGGCATAGGTCTGAAATGCTCCTAAGTACTAGACTTACCCACCGGATCTCAGTACTCTCCCTCACACTAATGCCAGCAAATTAAATTAAAGCTCGCTAAAAATCATTCAACTTTTGCTAAGGAAGTTTTTCCATTTCGCCTTTGTACTTTTTTTGGCTATTTTCGACATTTATAGTCTGAAAGCGACCGGGCATGCAACACCAAGTGGTACAAAAAGATTTTCTTAATAGCGGTCACTCCTCGGTAGGCAATGTCAAACCTACGAGTGTTTTTCTCTTCATAAAAACTATTTGCCCTTCTGACTCGGCAAACACTGTAGCTCCCTTCATTTGTAGAACAACATCAAGATTCGTACCAGAATGAGGAGGAGGAGCTCGTCCAAACACCTAATAAAGGGTGCAAGGGTGTATATATCGATGTTTTTTTCTTATGAAAACTCGTTTTTGTTCTAAAGTTTATTGATCTAAAGTTGTGTCGCTTCGCAGACTCAGGGGATTCAAGACAAACTTTTTTTCTTGCATGATGGACCAATTTTGACTTATGTGAATTCTTTTGAGCGTTTTACGGACTTTCTTTCTGATTGTTTTAATTTTTAAAACAGAATTTATCTCATGCCTAAAACTTAAGGGTGAACGATATTAAAGGTAATCTTCATCGTAACTACGTGGTCCTTTCTATATTTGACTTTTTGTATGAAACATATAAGTTTGCTATAATATTTTCTATAATAATAAACCTTAATAAGAAAAAAAAGTGAATCGAATATGGCACGCGAATGGAGAGAAAAATGGAAAAAGCAACAGTGCTCGTCGAATCGACGACGGATTAAATAATAATTATTTTTCATTTCTAATAAATTAAAAAAATTATGTGCCGGGGCAAATCCCGGACTGAACAATTACCATCAGCAGTCCCTAGTTGTTGAGTTGGCAACGGCGCATGCGCAGCGGCAAAGTTTAATTAAAGATATTACTTGTTGTGCTTGCGTGGTCTGAGCTGTGTGCGTGCAGACGTTACAACGCTGCGAAACGCTTTTTTGTTGACATTGCTGTTGTTGTTTTTCTTATTAATATTTGTTGCTATTATTATTTCATTGCTGCCGCTTTCATTTTACGAGTTCACATTTTATAATTTTTGCATTTTTATTAAAGTTTGCGACAATGCAGCTTCATTCCCTTCTCTGCTGCTCATTTTGTGCAGCAAAAACTTTTTTCTTTAATTTTTATTCGTGGTTATCCCTTTTATTGCGGCACTTTACTGCTTATCGACTTTAAGTATCAGATAAAATAGTAAATCGTCGAGTTATTAAGTTCATATTAGGGCTTTTGAATGTGTTTGTTTACGCCAGAATGAACCAGTATGCTTCTTCATATGCCACATTTATATATGTAAAACCACGCACACCTGCAAATTCAAATCCTTTACTCGCATACTTCCTGTGACCGTATTTTGCTTTGTGAGTGAATTCATGAAATCCTTTATGTGCTCGGATTATCTGCAAATAAAAATAAAAAAAAGAAAATATTGAGTGTTGCCGCATAAAAAATTTCTTAGTTTTATTTGTAAGGTAAAATTGCTATATTGTGTGCAAATTTAGTTAAATGTTTATTTAAACAAAGTATCCAAATTTGAAAGACTATTAAATTCTTTTGCTAATATTTTAATTCTCATGCCAGCAAGAAAACTATTGAATAAATTATTGATGCCTAGTTTTTTAATCAACTAATACAAATTTATCTGTTGTTATACAGTTTTAGATCTTGACGTTCAGCAAACTCCTACCTCGCTTTGTCTAGCGCCAAAACAAAAATTGATTCGTATGTGCTGCGGTCTGCGCCTCACATGTCCATTATATTTATTTCTTCAGCTCCATAGTGAAGCATAGATCCACAACAAAACTTACAAATCTGTCCCTATCCAATGATATTCTTTTTATTTCGTTCCAATTCAATTAACTTAATATTTTTTTCTCATCTAGCTCTCTTCTCCAATTGTACGCTGGACGTCCCCTTCTGCGTGATCTCTGTGGGTTCCTTTCGATAGATTGCCTCGTAATATCTTGTGCAGGCTTTCTAAGCATATGGCCGATCCAATTTCATTTCCTGTTCCGAATATTTGTATTGATAAACGTATGGTTAGTCAATTCCCACAGCCAGTCGTTGGACATCATTTCTGGCCACCTTCTCTTCAGTGTACGCCTAAGGCAGCGATTCGTGAAAACAGGTGAAGCATTCCACGTTTCGCCTCCGTATAGTAAACCGGCTTTGGCGTTGTATTGAGTATTCTTAATTTATTTCCACGCGACAAGAATGAGGATCTCCAGATATTTTTGAATTGTCCGAATGCTTGCAGTGACTTATTTATTCGGTTTCCGATGTCTTCGGCGCAGCCGCCAGATATTGAAATAATGCAACCTAGACAACAGAACTAGAACCTCCTCTATAGGGGTTGAGTTTAGTAGGAATGAACGGGTGCTATTTGTATTTATGCACATGACCTTGGTTTTAGAGACATTGATGTTCAGTTCCTCTTTGGATGCTGCGTCTATATTGATTCTAGTTTTCGTGCTATGTCGTCGTAATTGTGCACAAGGATGCAAATATCGTCGGCGTAATCGAGGTTTTTTTTTAAATCCACGGAAAACCCATGTGATGCCACGATTGCTGAATTTGCTATTCGCGCATAACTAATAATAACACCAGCTTTTTGATACCAAAAGAGGTTTCAAACAGAGTATTTCCCTGTCGTATCGCTTTTTTGTTGGAAAAATAGTCGGAGCGGTACATTTCGATCGTTCAGATACCATTCTTTATAGAGTGTACAATTGCTTATCATGCCTTACATCATCGGTCGCAATTACGACAGCTCTGCCGTTTTTAAGCGGGTAAAGCACCGTGAATGGGTCTAGCAGTTAACGAGAATAATACGAAGCGTGACAATACAAAGCCAGCGAATATCTCTAGTCAATCTGATCAGGGAACCGTATTTTTGAATTATATTTGACTTACATCGCATTTACTTGCGGCCGCAGTATGTGAATGGGTTGGTGCGCGATTACCATTCGGAACTCAGAGAGGACTTAGCTTCGAACCTTGGTGAAAGACCAAAATGAAAAAACAGTTTTTTCTAATAGGGATCGCCCCCCGGTAGGCATGAAAAAGCTCTTCTTAAAAAATATCTGCCGTTCAGTGTCGGCTTGAAACTGTAGGTCCCTCCATTTGTCGAACAATATCAGGATACATGCCACAAATAAGAGGAGGAGCTCGGCTAAACCACCAATAAGGCTGTACGCGCCAATTATATTTATATAAATCGCATTTACCTCTGACCAGCAAGTGCTACTTTGGACTAAGTAAGTAATTGAGTAGTAAAGTCCTCTCTCGCCGGACGATGAGAATATCCTATGAGGCGACTTGGAGTGTTCGAGAGAAAGATTCTCCCGACGATTTTTGGACTTTTCCTCGTTGGCGACGGCAAGTATCGTAGGTGATGATGATCCAATGAGCTGTGTGAGCTTTACGACGACATAGATAATTTAAATATTAAGAATCCAGCGGCTCCAGCGAATGGATTCAAACGTTCCGATTCTGAAAGTATTGGATGCGGTATCAGTTGGTTGTATCAGAGGAAGAGTAAGGCTTCGTCTGCGTTGGAAAGATCATTTGGAGAAGCACTTGGTGTGTCCAAATGACACCGGGTAGCACGCGAAAGAAACGACTGATGTATTAAACACGGAAAAATCGCTTAAGCGATCACCACGCCAAAAAAGAATAAGATTTTACTGAAATTGTTAAAATTTTAAACGATACTTTTTTGTACACCTGCATTATTTGACCCCTGTCAGTGAGCGCATTTCCTGTGATTGCTGTTGTGGGTGATTTACCATGACAAAACCTACTGTCAACATGGCACATAGAGATAATAGTAGTGCTCTTCCTACGGTATGTAATGTCTAATAAATCTGCGAATGCACTTCTGCCATAAAAAGCTTTCAACCAATCGGACGGTATAGCCTTTGTTGCTACAAGGACTTAATGAATGTTGGTACGTGGCACTGTAAAGGCGTGGCATTGCAATTAGAGTGTATGGCATTTATTCGCCAAAAAATAAACTTAAATCCATTCCTAAATTAGCACTAGACTAGAAGGAATGCTAGAAAACATCACAATTGCCATTTCCAACACTTAATACTTTCGCAACATTTTCACCACCTTCCGGGAAGTTTTACCAGATGCTGTTAATGCAGCGCACCTTAAGGTAAGTACGCTGACTATTTGTGTACATTTCTATGAACTGTGCCCAGTGCCAATAATATTCAGTTACAATACTGTAAAACTTTCATAATACGTAATTTATGTCGCCATAAATTCCGGCATAGCCTATGGAGCTGCAATGCGAATGAAATGAAAGACTGCCTCAAAGGCAGAAGTAATAAAAAAAAGTGCAAAATTGCGAACAAAATTATGCTAGAGGCCAAGCAACTTACTTACATATATACAAACGTACTTGCAGCTATGTAAGTAGATTTATGCACAACAGGCAAGCCTATAATTACCAGCTCATAAAACACAAACCACTTTTGTATGCCGCTGCGGTGGTGGCGAAAATATAAGACTTAACTTCGGCATTTGGTTACATGGTTGCATTTATTTGTTTATTTTCGAGTATATTTTGTATGTGTGCGTATGTATTTGTGCGCATTGGAACTGTGAAAACAATCGCCGGAAACACTATTATTAAAATCATAACTAACCTGGCGACAACAGCAGCAGCAGCAGCAACAGCTCGGGAGTCGCACCGGTCACAGGTAAACGCACACAACCACATGAGGCTATATATATATATGTATATGTCCATGTATTTATAAAAGTTAGCAAGACTTTTATACGAAGTGTACTACCAGCCGGTGCGACAATATGCCTGACATTCCCAGCCAATTCCCCCAAACTGCAAATGTGATCGAGTTTTATAATGGCCGAGGTCGAAGCAACGCTTGGCGCTGAGTGAGTTGCCAAAGTTAACAAGCGGCTAAATTTTGGTAGTCCCTCTCCTGGCGGCTGTTGCGGGATTGTGCCACACTCAAGTCCAACACATTTCCTAGGCATTTCGCTTTCTTGCAATGGCTGCAATTGTTTGTGTTTTTTTTTTAGCTTTTAGTTTTTCTTATTTTGTGCGCTTGCTGTTGTTGTTCAGTGCCACTAAGGCTGTGCATGCCTATGTATGGCTGTGTTTTTATTACGTCTCGGTTGTTTCGCAGACCATTGGTTGCATTTGTGGATAATGGCAACTGACTAGCTGGTGGTGTACGCGTGCGTCAATCGCCCTGTCTGCAAGTGCAATTTAAGCGCCCAATAAATTTACCTGCAAAAGTTATGCCTTCGTAAAATTTATTTTTCAGTAGGCCGTTAAGCTGCAAAAGGCATACTCCCGGCGTAAAGGAAAGCGACCGCTCTTGAGTGCAGCAGCAATTTCGGCAGCTAAGCTCTGCTTAAACGGCACACAAGTGCGAGCAAAACGTTGGGTAGATTTGAAAGACGTGTTTACGTTGCGTGTTGCCCTAAATATGTCATGCAACTGTGCAAATGAAAATCTTTTTTTGTAAGACTTTATTTTGATTTCATTTATTACACCCAGTGCTTATTACATACAACTTTGTAACGTTTACTTGTCATGTTTAATAAGGTGCGGAAAAATACATATAGAAATTTATTTACAGCGCGATAAGGAATTTCGAAACCACCCTGCGAAAAAAAACCAGACTTTTTGGTATCTAGGGAGAATTTCACATGCACGTGAAGCGGTTTTTTTAATGTAATTGCTGTATGCACCCAACTGTTTTTACTACAGTAGATACGTTCCTTGGAAAATCGTGCAGAACAAAACCGTGTAAAAAATACATGCATGGGTATATCCAATGGAAGGTCCTCCGCAGACAAAATATTCAAAGTTTATGAAATTACTTTGCGTATTTTCATAGGGAAATCAACAAATTTAACGTAAACAAATTTAATGTAAGTGTTCATAACTCGTTTCGAGATATTCGGGATACTTTTTTTATTTAAATTTTAAAAATTTTATTATCAATCATCAACATTACCCAAGCACATCACAAAGGTTTTGAATGTAAAATTTTACATAAGAAACAACACTTAGAAGCGTCAAGCCTGAAATTCGGTGTAAACAAAGATGCCTCAAGTCCCTACTGTTATTTCTTTTAGTTCTCTACGATGTATTGAATAGAGCTTTAACAAGGAAACGTGGCGTGCACTGAAACATCTATGAACACTAAGAAGAGTTAGCGTACGCTTCGGGCCGTCAAAAAGTTAGATCTGCAAACAAATTTGGATCAGCTCAGTGCTATCGCGAGCGAAGTTGTCCTTAAAATAAACGTTTTTAAGACGGAGTAAATTTCCAATTGTACGCAATACACGATGTCAGCCGGTTTAATGTGCATGGAAAAGAGATCAGTCGCAAGACGTAATTTTGCTACCTCGGAAGTAAAATAATACCAGCAGGTGGAACGATTAAAGACAACTCATATCGTATCAACAAAGCTCGAGCAGCATTTTCCCTGTTATACATAGATTTCAAATTCTATATCAGTCAAAACTAAGCTACGAATTTTTAATTCCAACTTAAAAGCGGTGCTGCTACATGGCTGCGAGTCCTGGTCGCTTACATCCGTGCTTATCCGAATCTGGTGGCCTCGTGGTGGTTATTTCACATCGGGAGCTTCATAAATCGACCACAGGACTCCGACGATTTTGCTGGATAGGCGACACATTGCGCAAAGATGCCGGCGAAGTATGCAGGGTAGCTCTATGGTGAAATCTGCAAGGTAGTAGGAACCGTGGAAGACGGCCGTACGGCAGCTGTCTAGTTTACAAATGTCAAATAAGATTGACGTACGACGCCATTTGCAAATAATAATAAATAAAAAATAAAACATTAAAATAAATCTTCCGTGTTGATGATGGCAGAACTATACGAATTGAACTTCAAATTGCTCCCACACCTACCGGAATCACCAGATTTGGCTTCTAGCAACTACTGGCTTTTTGAAGACTAAAAAATACTTTCCGGTAAGAAATTTCACTCGAATGAAGCGATTGTCGCTGAAAGTGAGACCTTTTTTGAGGCAAAAGATAAAACAAAAGTGGTACTGAAATGTTAGAACGGTGCTGGAATGATTGGGTTGTTCTTGTTGGAAATTATGTTGATGAACAAAACTAATTTTGGACAAAAAAAAATTTTTTTTAGGACTTTTCAACGAATGCGTTAAAGTAATAGCTAAAGTTCGTCTATCTTGCCGAAATAAAGCCAATTGTTAAAGGCAGCCACTACTACTTTTAAAGCTATCTGCCAGTTGTGAGTCCATCAATGACAACAGGAGCTCCTTCGGCTACCAAAACTCAGCTGCATTGGTTGCAGCGTAGATCTGAGTGCTTGTACGACTTTTATAGATCAAGTTCTCAATGGAATGCAGCGCTTCCTACTCCTTTAACCATTTTAGATCGGTCTGTGATGAAGTTGTAGGTAATGCCGCTAAGACGATTGAGCCGAAGTCCATTTTTGTTCTCGTTTTGCTCGTTCTTTGTTAGGGTTGGGCAGTGGAACAGCGTCGTGCGAGCTGCGTTTCTTTCACGTACATATATTAGGTTTGGTCGGACGGTCGGCGAATCAATGTCTTGTTGCAGCCAATATCATTGCGAACTTCTCGATTCCTGACTTTTTTGCCTATAAGTCTTTTGCCATGCTGTTCCAGAAGTGATGCATAGTACCCACATTGAACATAAACCCACAAATATTTCCCCACTTTACCATGTTACATGCACCTTTGAGCATTGTAGGCCGTTATGCGGAGTCGGCGGCCGAAGTGTAGAAACTCTTGAGTAAGGGGGCACTAACTGTTTGACTCAAGACGATACCAGACCGGAACAAGACGGTACTAACAAATTTGATATCGCATTCTTCTGTTGCTTCGTTTGCTTCAATAAGCGGAGCAATTGAGACTATAGATGACACAAAGTCCCCGCATGTCAAAAGGAGAGGACGCAGACACCAATAGTGGTCAATAAACAGAAACGCGGCACAGATAGAGGCATAAGAAGGCGGCCCTATAGCAGGAATCTGGCTGCAAATATGATGGGCCCAGACATGGGAGAATAGAACTGATTCACTTCATGGACGCCATTCTCAACCCTCTCGAAGCAACACAGAAAGTAGTTACGGGAAAGGAGTCTCCCCCAGAAAAAGAGGAGGGATTTTTTTAGTGTTCACACTACTCAGCGCAGCAGACGACGGTCGCTGTAAGATATTTTGAACTCCTCACCCTCAAAAAAAAAAAAAAAAAAAAAAATAAATGAAATTGTTTATGACAGTTAGGTTCCAGCGCAAGACCAGGTTTATAATTTTAAAAAGCACACTTTTCGAAATAAATTTGTTCAGTAGGCTGGTTATAACTCTCTTAGAAATGTGCACAATTTGGTAAATGAAAAATCCAAGCGTAGTATATTTAGTTTAACTCGCATACTTCCGTCATTGCGAATGCCGATTTTCTGGTCCAAAAAAGTGCAAGGCACTTCGAGTACAGAAATAGTTTATCGCCTCGTTTATCGCACTCACTTTTTTCGGTAGATGACAAAATGGCGCTGCATAAATATATAAAAAATTAAAGAAAAAAAAATAATAAATATAAAAATTTATTCCATATAATACTGTTTTTTGGGCACTATGCACCTCCTCACGCGATATTTTTCTTGTTGCAACGGAAATTGCTATGCGGCGACGACTCTTATTGCTGCCGGCGCTTTTAGTTGTATGCGTTTGACATTTAACAAATGCAACTTTTGTAACTGTTCCACCGGCAACATTTTTTCGAAATCTTATTTTATTGCTCTTTACCTGTTTACCGTTTTTTTTTTATTCGCTTATGTTCTCCGCTGCGTTGAAAGATGTCAACCCAGCAGCACAGCAACGGCAAACTTTTGCCATTTCAAATTCATTTTCACACACATAAATTTTGTATATATTTGTATTTGTAAGTCTTCATATTCATAAACAAATTTGTTCGCATTTTGTTGCATGTTGCATTGAGGCGAACGCATTTGGGGTTGGGCTCACGACGATTAGTGACGCCAGCCAAAAAACAGCGATAATAATAAAACTGCGACGAACAGCGAATGGCAAAGAACAGGTGACAAGTGGCAATTGCTTTCAAATATTGCAGCTAAATGGCTTGAAGAGCTTTGAACATGTAAAAGTGTAATAGTGCAAAGCAGCCTTTAGACATTTTTTAAAAGGCTGAGACTCACAAATTATTATGAGAGTTATTAGCCAATCAAAAGAGGAGTAGGCAATATCAGCCAAAGGGAAAAAGTAGAAAATAAAATTGTATTGTATAATAAATATTTATTTTAATATTTGAAAAAACAAAATACAATTTCGCGTGGCACTTCAGAATTTAAAAAGAAAAACAAAATTTCAAAATTGTGCATTTTATTTGAAACTTTAGTGTGGCCTTAACAGCCGCGCATAGCCGCCTCAATTTCCGCCTGCCAATTTCACTTTGCCGCTAATGCAATTACAGCTTTCAACAGTCAACGTAGAAACAACAAAATTTGCACCGCCTGCCACCACCAATAATAGCATGTCAACGGCTAATGTGATTTATTGGCTTCATGCGAATCACACATACAGCCACACATACGCAAATGCATTCTTGTTTACAAAAATACGTCATTCGCCTCTGCTTTCCCACATAAATTCGTACATGAATGCTCATAAATACCTTAGAAGTTAATTGCGTGAAACGATGTACATAAATACTTTATGCCACACTTAGGCATACAGATACACGCATACATGTGTATGCATACAATGTTTTATCGTTGTCTTTTCTCTCTAAATTTACGGCTAATTTAATATTGGCGGAAAGTCTTAAGGATTCAAGGAGTGATTTCTTTGAAGTTCGCCAATGTTGAAGCTTAGTGTGCTTTCAGGTACAATTACCGTTTTAATTGTGTTGTAAAATTCTGGGAAATATTTTTATGCACCTTTCTACGATGGAAAGGGGTATGCTGACGTGTAATGAAGTGGGGGTTTTTTTCCTTTCCCAAACTTTCTTGTGGCAATACTTAAGAAAAAAAGTATGAAGAAAGTTTTCTGGAAGAACTTTTAGCATAAATTTAATAGACTTGAACTGTTTGAACGTTAAATGCTGTTAAACATTTTTTAAATTTAGAAGTTGGGAAAACGTAATTTCTATGAATATTGGCTTTTTGTCATTAAAACCCGCAAACGGTGCATTAAAAATTTGTGCAAAGCACTTTTTTTAATTTAAATTGTGGTATTTCTATTTTAATGCGCACATTTTGCGATTTAAGAGACTTTTTCATTATGGGACGTTTTCGTTTTTGTGATAAAATAAAAGCTGCAGTACCTGCTCTTTGCTGCTATTACTTTATTCTAAGATCGATGGCTTTATGTATAGACGATGGCGCTATATCGTCGTTTTACAATGTAAATCACTAAAAAACCGCTAGAAAAACGAGAGCGCTTTATCTCAATAAGGTCACATCAGAGCAGGCAGCAGTGGGCGCACAATAGTATGAAATAGTAGAGAAATTTTGCTACCGATGGCTATGCTACCGATGGCTATGCTACCGATGGCTATGCTACCTTGGCTGGAAAGTCCCCCCTGACGGCTGCTCTGAGGTAGATGTTGAGTGTAGGATTAGCAAAGCTATTTCATCTTTTGGCATTCTCGCGCCTTTGTGGCAAAATAACAAAATCAGCCTTCATACAAAATTGCGCATATTTAACACCAATATCAAACCTGCCTCATATATGGTTGCACCACATGGAAAGCACCCGCGGCAATCGCGAGACACCTACAAACGTTCGTCAACCGCACTGTATTTTACGAATTTTTTGGCCCCGTACAATTTCCAACTCGGACCTGCGAAGAAAAACTAATCAGTTTGACGTGGCGACTGGAATTCGAAGAAGGAAGTGACAGTGGATAGGACATAAACTTATAAAAAGACGTGACAATGTTGCTAGACAGGCCTTGCGTTGAAATCGCTTCCAACAAACTGGCCGAGGAATAATTAGGCCACGTACTACCTGGAGATACTTAACCGAAGCTGAAATGAACTCTTTTGGGCTTATGTCGAACAAACTGGGATATATTACCCAAACCCGTATTCGTGGGAGAAGAGGTGCTTCAATAGGAGAATGGGAGTTAAACGAAAAAATACGCAACCGTGGACTCACCTGATTATGAGTTTCTTATTTTTCTGTAATATTTTCTTTCAAAGTGGTTCTGACGAGGCAGAAAAAACTTACTACATAAATCATTACAAAAACAAACAAACAAGTTTTTTCATTAGGAACACTAAGTTATTTGTTCTTACAGAAATTTCACCAGTTTTGTAAAAGTCAAACAGGCCACAATAAGAGCGATCACCAAAAGTGAACAAAATATCCGGATAAAATAAAACCTCGTTTTTCCAACTTAAAGTGTAACTCCACTTTGATGATATGACTAGCAAGACAACAGTTGTATGGATATAGAGATACCAATGTCAAAATATGGGACCTCTCATCTAGAGTTACATTCTGTCTCTATAGCAGCTTGCTTGAACCAAATAAAAACTGTCACTGTCCGTGTTGCAATCAGACTGAGGTGTTCAGGCACTCTAGTATTCTTAGACATTTTAAGTTCATACCTATCCATTCATATTCCTTCGAGGGAGAAGTAAGTTTTGGTGGAGGTGTTTTCTGCGAAAAACCTTCTTTCACTCTCAAATTCAAGCTCCCTAATCTCTCTAGGGTCCTTCAATTGAAGGTATCCGCAATAAAAGAATTAGTTAAAATGTTGTTTATTTGTGTAACTATTGCCAATAAGTTGAACATTTACTCTAGACAGCCAAGCTTCAATTCGGGCGCCTGCATTCGTTGTTGGTGCGCTCGAATTTAGTCGGAAAATGGCTGACTTTTTCATTCAACTTAAGGCTAATAAAGCCGCAACTCTCAAATTTTATTGATGTCCCTTCCGGACATTGTCTGTTAATTATCCACACAGTGCGATTTCTACAGCAGCTTTTCTCCAGTCTTATCTCCAACAGCTATATGAAGCGTGGAGTGGAATAATCACAGCACCGTGTTTTCATATATCTTGCTCTCATCTTGGCTCTCACTTTTGCTACACCTGCGGTTATAGGGGGCTAAGATATCACACCTGCTAAATTTCATCAGTTATCTCGTCATTAAGTGCTTAGCACAACCGTAAGTAGTCGTCCTCGGTCTTTCTTCCCAACTCTCAAATATAACCTCCTCTCCCCTAACTTTTCTCTTTTGTCTTTCCTCCTTTAACCTCCTCAGTGATATTACAATGCACAAAGTAAGTGTTACTCGTCTAAGTGGGCTCTTGCAGCTTTTTAACCTAACCTGATCTAACTTCAGTTATTCATTTGTCTTCTGATTAAATCAGGGGACAGCAATTTAAATAAATAGTTTTAAATAAAACATAATAACATTTGTGCTACGTCCAACTGGGTAAACAAATTCATTGTGGTTAGCAACATATACGACATTTAGTGGTATAGAAGCCCGTCTTTTTTGTGTTGCACAATAAATGTAACTTACCTTAGTTTCAACTCGATACACTCTCCTCGTACTTATTTGAAAGTCAAGTCAAATTTTAGATCCTCTACTGACACGCTTGGGTTTTAGGCCTTCTTAAGGTAGTAGTCTGGTCAAATACTCATTTTTATAGATATTTTTTAGGAATTTTTTTTTAGAAAAAAAAAAAATGCTGTCGTTTTGATTTTATAGTATGTTATTGTATTATTGACATCAAATAGTATACAAAAACAATTTTTTTATTTACATATTTTTTGTAGTAGTATGGCACAAAAGTAAGCGTCTTAGAAAAAGTTAGGTGGCTTGTCAACAGGATTTTGGCTCTTCAGGACATCTGAAACGAAAAGGCTTATTCTGTAGGCTTGTCCTTCTGGCAGGTGCTACAATGGAAAAATTTGCTTGAGAAATAACAAAATGGCGGACTTTTGAAAAAAATTATGCTTTTCGGGTGGAAATCAGATTGTAGTAATGAAAGTTAGCGCTGAAAAATCCAATTAGCCAAAATCCTGTTGACAAGCCACCTATCTTTTTTTGAGACGCTTACTTTGGTGCCACACTACTCCAACAAAATATGTCAAAAATTGTTTTTGTATACTATTTTCTTAAAAAAAAAATTCCCAAAAAATATCTATAAAAATGGAGTATTTGACCAGTATTTATGGCGTTCATTCAGGCAGAAGTTTTATTTTCCTTTTAAATTGCATACATTCTTATATGAGTATATAAAGATACTGAATTCGAATCTAAGCGGACTACGCAATACAGTTTATTGAAATCCGCGCTACTTATCGGTCATCTTTTAAAAAAAATCATTTGCAACGAACCAATATATCGCTCACTTGTTCGAAGAATGAAAACAAACAAAACTGCTTCAAAGTTTTTAATTAACTATGCCTCCCTAAATAGAAGTAAATATACATTTTCATCTAATAGGAATCGTCGCCCTTAAATTGTTGCACAACTTCAGCACAAAAGAAGAGCTGGTGTTGGTTTATGCATACTTACATATGGGGTTATGACTTCAACTCAGCAAAGATCAATATGTTCTCTATACGAGTCAAATAAAAATTTTCGTAATAAAAAAGTATATAAAGTGCTTTGGAAGGTCCTCTACCTCTCGATCGCAATCAGGACGAAATCGATTAAGTCGTTACGGAAAATAACTAATTCGGACAAACAGGAACACACCCCATTCATGTGTTTATACATACAATATATGAGCATTGAAAATATATAAACTATTTTATATTTGTTGCCTACAACGTCTGTAACCAGTTACCTGACATTCAATTTTTCTTTTTTTTTAATTCTGCTATATATTTCCAAGGCAGTTAGCAGGCCTCGAGCATACACCTAAGCGAAACTGGTTTTGCTATAAATTATATTCACTTTTTAAAATAGCATGTTAAAAGCTAATAATTAGCAGTAACACTTGCCTGCCACCATATTTACGATATGTGCGATAAAAAAAATTATCACTCAGAATGAATTATATTAGGCGAATATGGCTTTATATCTGCCAGCGTTATCTCTTTAAAATCTGAGATCAAACGAGTAACACTGAGTAACATTAAATATTCAATAACGGTAACCATTCGAATTAAAAATGAAACTCAATTAAGTCAGCAATTTGCAGCGCTAATCGCAATGCAAAAACAAATATCAACAACATGAGAGAAAAATATTATCGCAAAGGCAATGCAAAAATAAAAAATGCAAAGTGGTTGTGACGGTGGCGGTGTCGGTGGCGATGTCGATCACGAAAAGAATGTCGACGGGTACCGACAGATACCTGACACATCACGTTTGTTTTCAAAAGGTAAATGCAAGCGGTTGAAGAAGAAGCATGCACCATGGTTGTCTTGAAAGAGAGAAATTACTGATGTACGTGAAAAGAGGCGCAACAACATTTTATTATTCGTCTATTTTGATCGACTTATGTGTTGCCTTAAAAAGGAAATTTTCACAAGTTAACTACTACAAAGAGTAAGGAAGGCAAAAATTGCCTTGTGTGGATGCAAGGGCGCAATTAGGAAAAGATGGGGCCTCTCGCCTAGAGTTGTATTTTGGCTCTATAGAACCATAATAAAGCCAATCTTGTTATATGGAGTCGTTGTCTGGGGAGCTCACTGGAGAGGACGACATCAGTTAAAAAGCTAGAGAGAGTTCAGAGGTCCGCACTCATTGGAATCAGTGGTGCGCTTCGAACTACTCCTACTCTGGCGCTTAATGTAATGTTAAATGTGGTACCTATAGACATCGTAGGTAGAATTGCCGCTGCACGTACCGCAATCAGACTGAGGGGCTTGGGCTATAAGCTCAATCTCACATATGGGCACTCAAAAATCCTCAGAAACTTTGACAGGGCCTAGTTAATCTGTTCACAGATGGCTCGAAGCTGGACGGTAGGGTTGGAGGAGGAGTATAGTATATAGTAAAAAGAGCTCCCCATCAAACTCAAATCCAGGCTACCGGATCACTGCAGTGTGTTCCAAGTAGAGGGGGCCGCAATTAAAGAATCAGCTGACTGGCTACTTACTAGCGTAATAACTGTTAAAAAGGTAAATATTTACTCCGATAGCCAAGCGGCAATTAGGACCTTAGGCTCTATTATGGTGCATTCGAAATTGGTAAGGAAATGCTTGATCTCTATCTCGATTGCATCAAAATTCTTCGGTATAAAGATAATCTGGGACCTGGTCATAGTGACATTGCTGGAAACTGCGAAGTCGACGAGTTGGCCAGACAAGGGACCTGGGAGGTAGTGCTCTCGCGAAAGGAGAGGATCGGGATCCCCTTGACAACCTGCGCTCTAGTCCTGGCAGGATGGGCTTTGCACCAACTCAGTGAGCGCTGGGCTAGTAGACGAACGTGTAAGGTCGCGAAGTCCTTTAGGCCACGTTTGGATAAGAGGCATACGAGGGATATTCTGAGGATGACAAAATCTCTTCTCTAAAATTTCGTGGGCATCCTTACGGAGCACTATCCGTTGGGCATACATACCGTGGGTCCCGGAATTACTTCGAGTCCTTTTTGCGTCAGCTGTATGGAGGATGAGGTGGAATCATCTCAGCACCTGCTCCTCATCTGCCCAGCTCTCGATTCAAGCATCTTGGTTCTTACTTCTTTTCTGCGTCTGCTGATATAGCAGGTCTTAATAGCAAAAATCTGATGAACTTTATCAGCAGCATAAAGAGGTTAACACAACCGCATAATAGTCACCGTTCATAGTCCACAAACACCTAACCCTCCCCATCCTTTTCCCTTTCGTCCCTTTTTCCTTCACCTCTTTTTCCCCTCTTGCAATGGTATCACAAAGGATGAACCAAACTTCTTTCGTCCAAGTGGGCCCACTCTCTGGGAAACCATCACTACCTAACCTAACTACTAATACTACCCAGAATTTAAATTATGGTTCTTAGTCTTTATACACAAATGCAATGGGAGTCTCATTTCTCGTTCTCTTCGTACTGCCCGCGAAGAAGAAATTGCTTTTCAGATAGTCCGAAAAAACAATTGACACGACGAGTAACTCACGCTGTCACAGAAAGAGGGTCACAGGCCCGCGTTATGATCGTGTGGAACGCGAGCCGTGAAAGATCACTGCGTGAATTTAGAAAGGAAGAGAAACATATTATATGAAATAAGAAACTAGTGGCCGAAAAGAAAAATTCTAACAAAAAGTTCGGTGGCTTACAAAACTTTTCAAGACCGGGGCTTTTTCAAGCTAGAACAAAGATGGAGATCTTCTGGGTGACATCCAAATCATACTTAAGTTATAGAGGCA
This sequence comes from Anastrepha ludens, assembly GCF_028408465.1. Lineage (NCBI taxonomy): Eukaryota > Metazoa > Arthropoda > Insecta > Diptera > Tephritidae > Anastrepha > Anastrepha ludens. Next base: position 55,427,638 of record NC_071500.1, on the reverse strand, counting down.
GAGCAGGCCAAGACTTGCTAATCGAGGAGGGAACCGACTTTCGTAGGCCCTACCTCTAAAAACGTTCTCGATATAACTTTCTGAATTGCTAATAAAACTATGATTAGGGACTGGAAGATTCTAGAAGAACTCTCATTCTCAGATCATAATTACATCAGTTTTAATTTTGATTTCCTTTTCACAAAGATCACCAAAGTTCTGAGAGATCCCGGAAAAACTAACTGTGATCTCTATGGAAAGATTCTGACTAAGGAAGTGAGAAAATATAAATTCGCACGAAGACCTCGAAGATTTACATAACAGGCTTACAAAAACCATTATTAAAACATACAACATCTATTGTCCCCCAAAACGACTAAAACGCAAGCCTCAGCCTCCTCCAACCAGAAGCTGGGCGCTAGAAGGTATTATGTTCGTGTGAAACCCTCAAGTTAGCGAGTTTGGCAGAATGTGAGGTTATTTGGGAAGAATACATAGATATACTTAAACTCCTTAAAAAGGAAATGCGCGTTGCCAAAAGAAACTCTATGCAGATATAGAAAAATCGGTTGAAGTGGCATGACCAAGAAATGTATTGTCAAAGCATCCTTCTGTACCCAACCTTGTTAAGAAGGAAGAAGGTACATGGGCCAAAAGCAGCACAGAATAAGATCTCACTAGCACCCACTTTCCAAGCTGTGTTGACGTAAACAATACCGATCCAGCCGGGGTGGCATCAGGATTAACTAGAATATACGTAATTACCCACGAAAAACTGGATTAGACAATCAATTCATTTGTTTCTTTCAAATTGCCTGGACCAGATGGTACCATTCCGGTCGTGATACAAAAAGCTTCGCGCTTAGTAATACCATGGTTGAAGAATATTTACGAGGAATATTTGAAGTTAAACTATGTACCGGCAAATTAGAGAGTTGCGAGCGTCGACTTTATACCCAAAGCAGGCCATCTGTACTCGAAAGATTATAGGCCGATTAGTCTTATGCAATTTATTCTCAAAATCTTTGAACAACTTCTGGCAAACCATATAGAGGACAGTTTAGGTCCTGAACGGCTAGCAAAATCCCAACACGCGTATATTATGGGTAGATCCACGGAGACTACACTACTTATTGCCGTATTTAGTGTTGAAAAAGCTTTGGAATATAAGGAATATGCTTTAAGAGCATTTCTGGACATTGCTGTGGCATTCAACTATGTACTAAAACTAACGCTAACATTAATAGAGTAGAGATGGATCCTACCATGTATCACTCGATTACAAGTCTTCTGAACTACTGAAGCATTGTGGCAGAATGGAGACTATTTTAACGAGGAAAGTACGTAGAGGGACTTCTCAAGGAGATGTCTTATCGCTACTTCTCTGGTTGCTAGCTGAAAATCATATACTCACTCGAGTTGAAGGTAGAGCTCCAAGACTGATTACATAAGCAAATGGCATTGGTGATTAGCGTTCTAATGAGCGACGCTTTCAAAACCAGATATAATTGGGCTAGCAATGATGGACTGAATATCAGTGCTGCGAAAACTGACTCACTACTCTTTACAAAGAAGTACAATGTTCCACCATGGACATTACGCTCGCTCGACGGCGTCGCTCTATCGCTAAACTCCTGCACCCAACACCTATACGTAATAGTGGACAATCAATTGACATGGAATTCTAATGTTAACGAGATGGCGAAGAAGGCAACGGATGATCTACACGCATGTAAAACCATGCTTGGAAGCACATATGGTCTCTCACCTGCCCTTGTGCACTGGTTTACATTGCAATCGTTAGATGAATTTTACTGTATAGCGCATTGGTGGGGTGGAGAGCGGTGAGGAAGATCTCTATTCAGAAAATCAGGCTGCAAGCTCATGCTTTGTTTTAATTATAAATCTTTTTGACTTTGAAAGCGCGTCCCGCTGAAAATCTTTGCAGGAAATCCCCATCATACTTTGGCGGAACAAATTGAATCGCCTTAAGCTGCTCACCATGAGCCTTACAGAAGCGCGAAAAGGGCACCGATTTGGTGGAAAAATCGTTTTTAAATTTTTTCCATTACCGATTCAATACCTTAAGGCGAATATCATCAAACTGTTCCCCCGTCCCCAAGGTTTTGGAAAACTGGGTTACGCTACTGCAAAGCCAGCCGAGGCAGCCACATCAATGAAATTCCATTAGCGATTGGAAAGTTTGCTTTTTTCAAATAAACCAATAATTTGATAAATACAACCAATAAATTAATTTTTGTTAAATTGTTAAATAGAACCCACTATCTCGATTCTTTATGTTGTTACATACAACTGTTGGATGTATAAAATTGTAACACTCTTCTGGACAAGTGCGCGCTTGTTTAACAAAAGACTTAAACAGCAAACTTTGGCGGCTGTTATGTTACCATTTATGGCATTGTTTTTTGTAGTGGGTTTTGAAGAATTTGTTGTTTATTGCTATGCAGAAAATGCCAAATTTATGTACGGTATTGCGTGTTACAAAAATTGCGTGCCACGCACAAATGACACCAATTGCAGTGGCATGCCAATGTTGCAGGCATTTGGCAGCCGTGGTTACCATGACTTCTGAGCAGTTGGTAAACGTTTTCGGCCATTACTACAGTTCAGCTGTGCACTCATAATATTGGGCTTGCAGTGATTTGTTACTGTCACTCAACTTCAGTTTGTTTGTGATTTGGAAAATTGTTTGACATGAAAAATTAACGAGCTATTTGTGTGTGGAAAATTGAGTTGTGTTGCATTTAATTAGTGTGGTAGCCTTTTGTGTACTCACATATTTGATTTTTTTCAATGGAATTTATTTGTGTAAATATTAAATTTTCAAATGTAGAAATTCTCATTGTATAATACTGTAACACATATCTGCATGTACGTCAATAGGGAAAAGTAAAGTGGTTATATTGGATAAGGGCTTAGGAGCTTTACAAAACGAAACCATATACAAACTTCATGTAGTGAGAATGAGCTTTTCAAATCATAATCGCTCTCGGGGAAGACCACAGAACCATGGAAATATAGTATTAACACGTTTATATCATCTCAGCCAGTCCCAACGCATTCGAAAAATTTGCAGATATGCTAGATTTATTACCATATATCCCTTCAATACATCATGACTATTTTTGAAAACTTAATCATAATGAGGAAAGTTAAAATATATTAATAGTAAGAGAAGAAATAACTTTGGTTGAATGGTAAATGTTGACATAAAGCCTTTTTATTTTGCTATTTTTTATTTTTTTACTGTCGAAGCACTTCATAAAAGAAAACAGTATTGAGATCCCGTATTTCCTATTTTGTAAATGCAAGATTTTTACTTTTTGCTGACTCTGAAAGTGGTGAAAGTCCTGTTGAAGTTGTTAAAAGTATAAACTCTTGCACATTAAAAAAATTATTATAATTTATTTATTGAAATTTTAATTTATGAATTTATACCAAGTTAATGTTTAAAAAATATAAAGTTGTGTGATAACATACTATATCCATATATTTCAAATTATTCACTTACACCACTTTCAAAGAAAATGGCTCATAAAACAAATGTAGCTCGTCGATTTTCCTTCAATTTGAAAATGTAATATAATTTATTTTCCATTTGGCAATGTCGACATGCAAAACACCACAGTTACTAGCCTGCGTGTGTATTTCTGCCATGAAAAAGTTCCTCATAAAAAATATCTGCCGTTCGGAGTCGACTTAAAATTATAGGCTTCTCCATTTGAGGAAGAATATTAGGACGCACGCCACAAATAAGAAGAGGCGATATCAAACTCCCAAAGAAGGTATTAGCGCCAACATATAATAATAAAAGACAAAAGGGACATCCAATTCAGCTAAAAATAAATAAAGAAATGAAACTTAATCGAAGGGCTGCTTTAAAAACAATAAGCAAAATCTTTCAGCAAGCACCGAATATCATTGCCATGCATGTTTTTTTATTATCATTACTTAATGATACAATATTTGTGCTTGCTGAATACCCAATTTCTTTAAGAAATGCGCAACGAATAGAATATACATTAAAAAAACTACTAGGCAAAATACTTCTGTAAAGGGCATAAATTTATGAATCTTTTCCGTTTAAAATTTCTTTTAAATGATAATTATGGAAAGTATGATATTATTAAAAATCGCGTGGCAAAAATAATGTGCATTTTTGGTGTTGTTTTCTTACGCTCTGAACTACAGGTATGTATTGTATTCTGAGTTGCTATTTCTTTTGATCGGAAATAATATTTGGTTGCTGAGTTTAAAATTTTCTATCAGAATTAGTGATTAATTTTTGACTTTAGTTTTTCTCTCCGCGCTTAGTAAATAATCACAAGAGCTCACTCACATGCAGAAATTAAGTATGGTGAAACTAGCTAAATATTATATTATGTCCTTATTTAACTTTAATACACCATTACATAACCAGTCGTTTCTGGCCATGTTTACGCTATTCATATGATGTTGCAAAAATTTTCACTACATATGCAGTTTTTCCATAGTTTTACGCTAAGCTTTTCATGCAAGAGCCACACAATTCTCCCAACTCGTAGTGCAGCTGTTACTACTACATTTACAAATATTCTTCATATTCTCTATTTTTCTGCCATCACCATTTTTCTTGTTTTTGCTACCATCAAATTTGTATGCCAACCATGCAGCCCCCAGATGATTCTCTTACCGCCAAAGTTGCTAGCAAAAAGTGTAATTCATCATTTTAAATGCCCCAGCAAACGATACTTCTGTCGCTCTTCAGTGCTTTTGCGGCTGCTGCTGACCGCATTAATATCCATAATAGCTACTTCGGCACAAACACATGTACATATTGTTCTTGCACATATATGAATGTGGCAGCTAGTGCGTTGCTTGTAGTTTAAATGACTAGGCTGCTACGTGCCGCCGGCTACTACACATGTTGCCGATAAGCGCCAGCAATAGCAATAAGCTGAATAGGACTGGCGCATGACTAGTAATGGTGTGTATTGCCATACAATTCTAGCCAACGCTCTTGGTGTTGTTCTTATTTTGTTCCAGAACAACGTGTGTACACCCTCAGTGTGCATTTAAATGCTAGGCCACGTTTAATTTTGAACCATTGACTTGCAAGTCATTTGCTCGTCAAGGCGCCTCTCCGTTGAACTTATTTGTGGCAGTCAGTGTGAGGTGAATTAATTTGTTACCTTAGCATGAATATTGTATTAAAGTTCACTTGACTAGATTTCGTTTTTCAGTAGTTTTCGATTCCTTTAGATATGGGGATTTGCTTTTTTACTTTTAAATTAAATGTTTCTTTATAGGTGTTCTATTGAATTTTATTTCTAAATAAAGCCGAATTACTTCAAAGCGATTCACTCACTTGACATATTTGCTTTGAATGCCTGCCTTTCCAGACTTGGCTATCCCACTTTTCATAGTTTCCTTACAACTTATCCAACTTTTTTAAACACTTTCAAAAAACGCTTTTTATTTCTGCCTGCTCCATATTCCTTGCGCCGAAGTTTCTTCTGCGCATATTTGTTGCTCTTTATCATTTCTAAAATTTTCCTTCTACGAGTACGTACATACTGAAGTATGTGTAAAAGCGCACACTTCCCTATGTCTCCGATTCATTAGGTTGAAAATCTTTCAATTGAATATCTTTGGTAGTGACGTAGCTAAAATCGTGTATGAATACTGCTCTTATTTCCCTCCATAGCTTTCTTAGCTGGATAAGGGTGAAATTTTCAAAAGTCGAGGCATTACTTTTCTTTAAAGGGTCAGCAGATTCGAATAACCCACTCTGTCTCTTGGAGTAATTTCATCGACTTGAGTGCCTCGTCCACGTACTGTCCAGCCAGTAGTCTCCGTATTATCACTACCAGCGAAGTGAATGACTCTTAAGATTCGCAATAATTCGTGTTTATTCGGCACGTGGCTTTTGAAGGTGATGCGATTTTCTCCAAAATTTGTTACGGGTTCCCTTAAGGGGGTAGTATGGTTAATTCGGTGTAAAACAAGCATATTTTTCGAAATTTTTTTTGTCGACACAGTTGATTTATTTAAAATTTTAAAATTACTTCATTATAAAGTCATATTTAAAGAATATTGTGTGAAATTTTCATTGATTTTTATGAAGAAATGAGTTGGTGGCAGCGAATCTTCGCGGACGTCTCATAAAAAAGTTTGTCCCTCAGAACTCATTACTGGATCAACTAAAATCAAAAAACCAAATTGATTTCATCAGCTAATAAAGTTTCGCAGGTAACAACGTCGATTTTTTTTTTTTTTTTTTTTTTTTTTAAATTTTTTAAAGAGCTTTGAAGTCAAAACACCGATTTTTCATAAAAAAAACTTGAAAACTTTGTTGTTTTAAAATATGACAAAATGTAAAAAAAAAAAAACTCGACGTCATTACCTCGTGAATAAAGTAAAGAAACAAAAAAACCAAATTTGAAAAGAATCGGTGCAGTAGATATGAATCTGCAGTGGACACCGACCGTAAAAAAGGCAAGTGTGAGAAAAACGCGTTTAAAGATTTTCGGCAGCGTGAAATCCGGTTGGAGAGGTAGATACTTAATCCTTTGTGTCTTTGTCAATTTTACTCTAATGCACTTCAAACTTTCACACAATAATCTTAAGATGTTATAGAATAATTTAAAAAAAAAAAAAAAAAAAAATGAAAAAAAAAAAATACCATACTACCCCCTTAAACCTGAGTAGGATAAAAAAATTAAGTTTTCTAAGCTGTTTTTGGGAATGCATCTTTTGGCAGCCTCTTCAACAATGTCGAAATTTAAAAGTTCAAGCTGTTTGTGTAATATATCGCAACACCTGGAGAAAATATAAAAGCACAATTCGAAATGCCACTAAAAACTGAGAAATGTAAATTGTATGAATTTATCGCATTAAAAAATTTATGATGCTCGAAATAGTTGGGTCAAGTGATAGTTTTGGCGAGACTCAGGAAAAGACTTACGCCTCAACAATGTATACGAATCGTACAATTCTATTTCGAAAATCGACGCTCTGTGAAAAGTGTTCCTCACGCTCTCAGCCCAACAAACGATAATGCCCATTTTTGGCTTAATGGCTATGTCAATAAGCAAAATTGTCATATTTAGGCTGAAGAGCAACCCGAAACCATTCAAGAACAGCCATTACGTTCATTGAAAACAACCGTTTAGTGAGGCCTATTGGATGGAGGAATCGTTGGCTCATATTTCTTCAAAGACAAAGCTGGCACCAATGTAACAGTGAATGGCGAATGCTATCTCGCCATGAAAAACCACTTTTCGATGTCGGAAATTGAAGCCCGTGATCTTCACAACATTTGGTTCCTACAAGACGGCGCTACTTGCCGAACAGGTCGTGAAACAATGGAACTACTGCGTCGACGTTTCGATGTGCAATTAATCTCTCGTCTTGGATTTTTTTTGTAAGTGTATGTAAAGTCTTAATATTTTGTGGATAAACCAGCTTCGATTCAGACATTGAAAGCCAACATTACTATAGTTATTCGTGAGATACTGACCGAAGTCCTCCAGCGAGTCATTCGAAATTGAAGTTTCGGATGGCCGAATTACGGCGCAGTTTCGCAGTTGCGACCAACATTTGAAAGGGATTATATTTAAAAAATAAATGTGATGAATCGTTCTACCTCTAAATTGAGCACCCTTTAATTAAAGATTACATAATGTTTTAATCAATCGTAGAACGTAATGAAGAACGAAACATAGAGGAAAGTTCTTGATGAATTGCTTTTTGCCACTCTGACCGTATCCTTATTTTCGATATAGGAACCCAAAAATGTGAATTTTTGATGTCTTACTTAGTCAAACTTGGATAAAAAAGATTCAGGAAATTGTTAATGTCTAATGGAATAAAGTGTGATTAAATTGACGAAATATCCCAAGTATTTAAGACTTGGTATTAGTCGGTGGCGATTTCTTTTAATTGATAAATAAAATGTTTTTTTGTTTAACTTCGTGTTCATGCCACGCAAGGTCTTTTTAATTGTTTCGGTCTTGCCGAGATTGTTTTCGCGAATAGCTTGCGAGGAACTTTTCGAAGCTTGCAAAAAGCGCTTTTCATACCTTCTGCTCAAATATGAACGAGACTTTATCAATAAAACGGTCCGCGGATGACATATGGCAAAAATAAATTTTTTGTTGGATGGTAGGACTGTTATAAGCTTACATGGCAAATTTCAGCGTGATATGTCACATAGTTTGTTTTCTGTGTTACTGTAAACAAGTCAAGCTCGAGTGTGTTTTTCGAATTTAACGATGGAAATTCAAGTTGAACAAAGAATTGGTTTGAAATTTTGTTATTCCAACAAAATTTCGGCTTCAGACGCCATAAAAATGTTGCAGACAACCTATGGGGACTCTGCTCTATCGCGTGCACGTGTTTGCCAGTGATACAAATCGTTCAAAGAGGGCCGTACATCGGTTGAAAACTTGCCTCATGAACGTCGTCCAGCAACATCAGTAAACGACGAAAACATCGGAAAATCAAAGAAAATTGTGCTTGAAAATCGCCGTGTGACCGAAAGAGAGATAGCTAGACGTTTCTTAGACGTTTTAAAGCGTTTGCGCGAGAACATTCGTCTTAAAAGGAAGGAATTGTGGGACAACAAGTCATGGTTCTTGCTTCACGATAATGCACCAGCTCACACATCACGTCTTGTTCGCGATTATTTGAACAAAAATAATGTTAATATCGTTCCGCAAGCACCGTATTCGCCTGATATGGCTCCATGTGACTTTTTCCTGTTTCCCAAGCGCAAGTTGCCGCTCCGTGGAAAACATTTGAGACAATTGAAGTCATAAAAGAGAATTCGAAGAAGGAACTGAAATCCATACCGAAATCGGCCTTCCAGAAATGCTATGATGATTGGAAAAAACGTTGGCATATGTGTATCGCCTCCAATGGTGATTACTTTAAAGGAGATAAAATAAAAATTGAACAATAATTAACCGTTTGTGTTTTATTAAATCAGTCTCGTTCATATTTGAGCAGAAGGTACAATTTGTGACAGTTTTGTTTTTTAGGTTGAACAATTTTGAGGTTTTTGAAGTATTTTCGCATTCAAGGGAGCCATCTACTTATTAACGATTGAATAAATTTTGTCTCTTTTTTAAATTCATTGAAACTGTAATGATGAGCGTCGCAATCCTTCGGTTTTTCGTTGAACTTTTCCCCGTATAAGCTTTCCTGACTTGATGAGTCGTTTGAGAACTTCTCCTTTCACTTTATGCCGATTTTAAATGTTGCGCTAAAATATTGTATCTGGTACAGTTGTGCCATGTACTGCTGTAAGCGATATCACAGTAAGCGCACAAAACTGTGCTGTCGGAAATTAATCTTTGTTTTTGCATGATTATCGGTGCTGAAATATTTATTGCAACGGTCTTCCGGCATGAATATTATATAAGCGAGAATATTGTATGAAAACAACAACAACACCTCAATATTAAACTCACACATAAATACAAATAGTTTACTATTCTTTTGTTGAATTTTAAATTTCCTCCCATAAAACGATACTTATGTATGTATCGTACATAAATAATAGGACTATGAATAAGTTCGTGCGGTTTTACAACAGATGGCGTAACTTGATTATTATTCCATCGATCCACATTTCCAAACATTCATTGGAGAGCTACTGTCGTAAGGCACAAACGTCAGTATAAGTTTTTTATTTGAAGCGTAAACAACAATATTTTTACCACACTTGAAAATGTCGAATTTCGTGCCAAATAATGTGTTTTTGCGGGGAATTCTTCTTCATTATTTTAATATGAAGAAAAAAGCAGCCGAAAGTCATCGTATCTTGGTGGAAGTTTATGGTGAGCATGCTCTATCTGAGCGAACGTGCCAGAAGTGGTTTGCACGCTTTAAAAGTGGTGATTTTGGCTTGGAAGACGAAGAACGCGAGGGTGCGCCGCCAAAGTTCATGGATACCGAATTGGAGGAATTGCTCGATCAAGATCCGGCTCAAACGCAAGAAGAGGTTGCAAAAACTTTGGGAGTTGATCAATCAACCATTTCCAAACGTTTAAAAGCCATGGGAATGATCCGAAAGGTAGGCCATTGGGTGCCGTATGAATTGAAGCCAAGAGACGTTGAACGCCGTTTTATGGCATGCGAACAACTGCTTCAACGGCACAAAAGAAAGGGTTTTTTGCATCGAATTGTGACTGGCGATGAAAAGTGGGTCCATTACGACAATCCAAAACGTCGGGCAACGTATGGATACCCTGGCCATGCTTCAACATCGACGTCGGCGCAGAATATTCATGGCCTGAAGGTTATGCTGTGTATCTGGTGGGACCAGCTGGGTGTTGTGTATTATGAGCTACTGAAACCGAATGAAACGATTACGGGGGATGTCTACCGACGACAATTGATGCGTTTGAGCCGAGCACTGCGAGAAAAACGGCCGCAATACGCCGATAGACACGACAAAGTTATTTTGCAACATGACAATGCTCGGCCACATGTTGCACAAGTGGTCAAAACATACTTAGAAACGCTCAAATGGGATGTCCTACCCCACCCGCCGTATAGTCCAGACCTTGCGCCATCCGATTACTATCTCTTCCGATCGATGCAACATGGCCTGGCTGACCAGCACTTCCGTAATTACGATGAAGTCAAAAAATGGATCGATTCGTGGATTGCGGCAAAACCGACCGAATTTTTCACAAAGGGAATCCGTGAATTGCCAGAAAGATGGGAAAAAGTAGTAGTAAGCGATGGACAATATTTTGAATATTAAATTTGTAACCATTTTACGTCAATAAAGTTTCAAATTTCGAAAAAACCGCACGAACTTATTCATAGCCCTATTATAACGACTTTTTATTATATCAACATCCTGTTAACAGCCAATTTTATGTTTTACTAGGAACCATAAAAACTTTTAGTCACTTATGTGGCAAAAATGTAAAATTTTTACGATGACCCTCCTTTTGCTGCACTTAATTATTTGTATTTACATATTTCACTTATCAGGGAATACGCTAGTCCAACACACATACACATACATATATATAGAATATAATTTTTAACTAAAGGCAGTTAGTAACTGATGTGGTATTCATTTTTAGGGGTAATACCAAAAAAGTATTGATGGCAGTATCAAACGACGTAGTAGAAGGTATTTGTATTAGTGTCGATAGTCCAGTAGCGATATTTTATCCTTCGACACAAAAATATAAACATAAACATACTTATATATACATATCATTGGCCGGGTGTTTGGCCGAGTTCCTTCTTCCTCCAATTTGTAATTTGTGCTTCGATATTTTTCCACAAATGGAGCGACTTACAGTTTTGTGACGCCTTTAAGTGGCAGATACTTTTTTATGAAAATCTTTTTCGCAATAGAAATGCACTCGAAGGCTACAGCTGCCGGAAGAACTTTTTTATATCACTTGGTGTTTCAGGCCCAGGTTTTCGAACTTGCACACTACCGAACGGTAATCACGTATCAGGCATTCGGCTAGGCGCTATACAGTTAAATATAAAACTATTTACGTAATACTTAAATACAGCATAGAAAAAGGCCAAAAATTCACATAATGAAGACTTATTACAGAAATTTCAGAAAAAATACAGATTAAAAAGAATAAACAAGTATGATTAAAGCTCCGATATTTATTATAAAGGGATTCCATTAAATATTTTGTTCATTAAAAACATGTTTAATAATAGTAATCTCAAAAATAAAATTAATAAATTGAAGTAGGTATATACATAATAGAGTTACAGCTTTATACCCAGCCATCTTCAGAGCCGCTTAAGAAAAGAAATTGTTCTATTATTTCCCGTACTTAAAATCATTCCACTCTTAGAGAACAACCAGTCTGGGGCACACAAATGATTTCTTGCCTTTTGATATAAAAAATTTATCAATACCAATATTACATGATGAACAAACTACAAAGTCAAAATGCGACAAAGAGACAAAAGCAGATTGCAAGTATTGTTCAGGCAAAAGTCCAGAACAGATAATGCTGGCTAAACGGCGAACAAAGGACTTTCGAAAAAAAGGAGTTCATACGAAAATTAAAAAAAAAAAATTAATTAGAAAAAATTAATGTTAGTTTTAGATCGACATTTCGACAGGCTTCCTTATCACTGCAGCATATTTCTAGCTGATCTATGCTGTAACTAAAGAAGCTGAATTAGCGTTGGAAACTACTCCCCTCAACAATTGCGTAAATGTCTGTGGTCAAGCTGCTATTAAAGCAATAATGGTTGTATAAACTAGCTTTGAGTGCATGCAACACTGTAGATCCAAAATGGACGAGATCTACGAAAATAGACAGGTCACAATTTACTGGGTACCAAGGCACAAAGGAATAGAGGAAAATGAGAGAGTTGACGAGCTTGCTAAAGTAGGCACCCACTTGCCTAGGATGAGTACGTCGAGAATAAAAGAATATCTTCCACTCTCAGTTTTGAAGACGGAACTAGACGAGGAACTAACTCTGGAAGCACAGTCTATGTGGGGAGCTTCGACCTTCAACAGGATTGCTAAAATAATGCTACGAACTTGCAACACGAAAATAACCAACTTTATTTGATCCCTCCCAAGGAAGAAATGTAAAATATATATTTGTTGGAGTAGGGACGGGACATTGTCTCACTCCATATCACGCAGCTAAAATGGCCCAGATCGACGTGGGTAATTTATGCGAAGAAGAAAGTGGTACGTTAGAAGACCTCCTTTGCCACTGTCCTGCTCTAAGCAAAACGCGTATTCTTCACCTCTGTAGAATATTGCTGACAAAAGTTTAAACCGTTTATTAAAACTTGCCAAGCCAAGACGAGCTTGCCAAGACGAGCTATGTTTAACACGGCTCTAGCAATATTGGTAACACAACGGACCCTTGTGGTCTATGTGAGATCTATTCAGATCAGTCAGATATACAATACCTAACCTAACCTAGGTCGACATTAATTGAAGAATACTCCTGCAGTGTGCAAAACAAGGCTACGATGCAGATGACGGGTGTCCATGGAAAGCATCTGATGAGATTCACGGCTCAGCTAAGCGAAAAATTAATTTGAATCGTGTCATCATAACTTTAGCATAAGCGTGTCGTTGTTCCTTTCTGGTTAGTAAGAAGAACTCCCCATTTCATCAAATAATTATACTGAAAACTTAGTTTTTGCACGAAGTCTTTATTGGTAGAGCTTTTTCCCCGACATTGTGGGAGATTTGGTTAGCTCAAGAAGCAACATTCGCATTCACTTCTGGACGGAGCTATAATTGAACAGTTAGAGAGAAAGCTCTCGGTGAAGAAAAGTAACGTTTTTTAAATCTCTATTAGTAATGTATCTGGCATCTTTAACACTATGCAGCACAAGTTGAAATACCAGAACTATGAAATAAAAGATTGCGTCTTTCCATAGGCCGTGAGGTTAGTAGAGAAAACAAACAAACAAAAAGAAGAGCAAAAGCAAGTGAAATCTAGTGGAAACTGTCAAACACAAAAACGCACACTCACACTTTCCTGCCGCGTCCTCATCAGCAAAACCGCAAGAAACCCGCATTTGAAGATTTTATTATTGTATAATTCGTGTTTTCATAATTTAATATACGGCACTGCATTTTTGATATTATTTTTTAGTTAAAAAATCACAAATTTTTAAATTACAATATACACAAAGCCATTCCCTGAATATTTCCTAACAAGTAAGTAGCAAGTAAATATTTGTTTATTTTCTGTACTGACGTCACTCAATTGCCAAATTCCCCAAAACTAAAATAGCGGTTTTCGTTAGGCGCCTCATTCTTTATTCGCAACATCGTGATGAAATATGATGCAGCTGTTCTGCTGGGGAAAAATATCTGAGGCGGCAACTGCTGTTGGTGAGCACCGCAACAAAAGTGGTTTGTACTGCTTGACTACCATTCGGTTGGTTTTTCTCTGTGGTACTTGCCTTTCTAGTTGTATTACTTCCCATGAAACAAATTTTCATAAAACCCATGAGGAGGTGGCATAGATCCCTACACTATAAACACACACACCATAAATTGGAAGAGAAGCCTTGGTAATACGCAACATGCATTGAAGGAAGAAACACACAAAAAAACTACCCTTTACCATTGCTGGGAACCTTTTCCTGTATGACCTTTGGTGTTTTTGATTTTCGATAACCAGCTAGCCAGAGATGAAAGAAGTTGCATGGACTTCCTACTAAGTTTTTCAAAAACATGGATAAATTCTTAAGTTACTTTGTATCAGCGATACAAATACAAGCTGCAAAATTTACGAGGTGGTTCTTCAGCTGCTACGTTAACTACGATGGCGGTTTTATAAGTACCCATGTTTGATGACAGGGGGCGTTCCTGATTTTCACTGGACGAAATAGTTCAAACGAAGAAGTCATCGCCGAGACAGAGACTTATTTTGGAGAGTTTAACAAATCCTATTTTTTGGAGGGCTTAAAAAATGGCTGGAGCGTTGGGAGATCTTTTTAAAATAGGGCTATGTTGAAAAAAAAAAACAGTTTTTTGAAAAAATGGTCTTCATTTCTAACACGGGTACTTATTGAACCCCCCTGGTAAACCAAATAGTTCGGATCTTGCAGTATTCGATACAGTCACTGTTGCTGGTATCGCGAGAAATAGGGCAGCCTCAGCCGCCTTCGGAAGACCAATTTGAAAATAGTTTGACTTGCCTCCCTCTGCTTGCTTGTGAAAAATAAAATCTAAAATCACGTTGCCTCATTGATAATATTTTTAGTAAAATTAACTGCTACAAAAATGTAAGATTCCTATGATAAATCGCAGCAGGAAATTGTTAACATGAGGCGATACAATGTTACGCCTAACAATTGCGATTGCAATATTCATTAATTATGCTTTATTGCTTAACAAAGTAATTCATTTGTATATTTCTTATTTTTTATATTGCCATGCTGCCGAAAGATTGATGTATGATAACAAATAAAAATGCAGAAATATACAGTTTGTAGCTCATGCTTGCAGGTGGTGCTAAAGTATTTAAATTTATGTATGCATGTGTGTATGAATAGTAGGGTGCATCACTCTCCATACAAAAAAATAAATCCGTATAGCTTTTTCGATGGAATTACACAATTTATGGTACTTTAAGACTTCCACCAAAATATTTGGCAAACGTAATACAATTTATGTGAGCTGAACCGATTTGGAGTGAATATTTCCACAAATTTCATTATTTTGATACGTTACAAATTTTTTTAAACATTGTTACGCAGACCGTCTAAGCATAACCCCTTATCTGAGGTGTTTTTTAGAGCAAGTATATATTTTTTTAATTGTATTTAAAAAAATTGGTTTTGAATGATATTTTCAAACCGGTTTGGCTCGAATAAATTTTAATATTTTTCCGAAATATTTTGGCAGAATTTTTAGAATATTATAAAGTTTATAGTTCCGGTGTAAAAGCCGCCCCTTTTTGTGGTGAGACACCCTAATGCATAATATTCGTTTGCGCTGAGATTCGTGCAACTGTAAATTTTTATGTTCTACATACAGCTACGGCCAACTACATAATTAACAATAACAAAAATTGTAGATAAGGCTCATTCTTCGCTTAAGCGATTTTTGCAATTGAAATGCAAGGTAGTGCTTCTAGTGAAAACTGTGACTAAAAATGGCTTGGTTGGTTGGTGTGGCGAATGTTAAATAGGCAAATTCGGTGAACTAATATTTATCAACGTTTTCAAACTATCAAAAATAAGGCTTCCCCAAACTCTTTGTCCTTCCTCTGCACCAGTCTGCCTGCTTGAGCATCTAGCGACTCAGTAGTAGGCCTCCCGCTTTAGGATTTAATTGTTCTTTCTGCAATTAGCCAAGCAGCTTAGTCGGTATTGGGAGATCTGATATTTGGTGGAACTCAAAGATGCAAGAACTTCTTCGGCCTCTAAGTTATCTAGAGGCATTGACTGTCATGATCATCCATCAGTCATTTCACTTTACAGGGCTAGATGCCACTCCAATAGAGCCAAGAGCCTGTTTTGCTGTCTGGCTGTGCGAAAATATATATATATAATCTCGAGCATTGCGGGGTTAGAACTATGGAATAAGCCTGCCATATGAGAAAGACTTAAAATTATATTAAAGAACGGAAAAGTATACTTTTCCAGATGAATAAAAACTAAATAGACTCTCTCTATATGTTAAGTCATACGCTCGGCGGCGCACATCGAAGGCGTACGCCTAAAAATTCGGACGTTCTACCTTAAAGTGCAATTGTTGTAAAATGGATAACTCTGACTCTAAGTCATCATCCACCAGCTACTATTAGCAGCAAACCCTTTTTAATTTATTGTGTCATACAAATTACAAAGATGTTTAAATACGAGTATAACACCGAGGTATACAACGCAAAGTAGGAAATTTCTTAGATCATGTTATTAAAACGAGTGGTACCAGAATGTGTTGATAATTAGCTGTCCGCAGCTGTATATTATTTTTCACGTACTAGCAAGTAATTGACTTTTCAAGTTTATTAAAAGCAGTAAATTTATTCTGCATGATGTTTTCTTTTTGTGTTTATTTTATTTTCAAGCATTTAGTGCACCGAAAGTATGCAACACATAACCGATAAGCAAACAGTGCGCGTTAAATGCTGTGCTGATTGTTGGGTGCGCCTGAGGCAAGTCTCGAGCGCACTTACGGTTGGGTTGAAAGCCGATAGCGATAAGCCGATATTTGCTGTTCAATGAGTTGCAATATGACCAAGTGTGAGTAAGTATGTGTGCCTTTAGGCAAATATGAATGTAGTGATTGTATGCGCAATGAAAATACCTTAAATGGCGCTTTCATGAGGCATTCAACGCAATTCAATAAATTCATGCTTTATTATGCATATACATACATACGTGAATAGTTTATTTTCATTAGCGTTATTGCATTTGCATTGCTACTTTGTGCAATTATTATTGTATATTCAATTAAAATAAAACTTGAAGTTTATTTATTTTAAAGTAGTGAGTTTTTTGTGGTAATTGCGGAAGGTGGCTAATTGAATATACCCAACGTTAATTAAGAAATTTGTCATATTTATTTTTTAATAAATAGTTTCTTGCGACAAAGCTACGTGCACCTTTGAACTGAAATGAAAATGGGGGTGGAGTTAAATAGTTTTACGAGAGCTATTTAATTAAACAGTTGGGTTGCAGTGACTGTCGCTAAGCGACATACTTCGACTAAATGTAAAGGCTCATTTATGTATATGCTAGCACAGTTCGGTTTGC
Source organism: Anastrepha ludens (assembly GCF_028408465.1). Lineage (NCBI taxonomy): Eukaryota > Metazoa > Arthropoda > Insecta > Diptera > Tephritidae > Anastrepha > Anastrepha ludens. Next base: position 55,410,400 of record NC_071500.1, on the reverse strand, counting down.
AGTAACCTTTGCTCAACAAACGGGTATACCGGATTAATTTCAATAGCTTTTCGGTAAATACCTGCCACCTGACTTCCATATACATAAAAGCAGGAAAGTAAAAGTGAATAAGACAAATTGTCTTCTAGTTCTACGTTCCTGCAGCTGCTGCTCATCTTCGAAAATTCATGCTTGGACTATCTCTATTTGACTCTAATTAGGCAGTGCCATATTTTCCAAGTTTGCTTATGTACAAAGGACCGCGACGGCAGCAGATAACTACATTCAGCTCACTTCCTCACTTGAAACGGTATATGTATCTCGTTTATTGCAGGCCTCGTTTTGAGGCCTAATTAACTAACAGGCACCTTCGATTCGCCAATTGGTAGCAAGTGGCAAATAAATGAAGAAACTGGCATAAATAAATTTACCTTAGCAGAGCTGGGAAGAGCTGGAAAAACTAAAATTTGTTTGGATGCACTTGATGCATATTTCATGTTTCAATTCTTTACTTGTGATTTTCGTGCTCCGCCAACACGCTTTGTGTTCTCGTTCTTCTCAATTGTACTTGGTTGTAGACTAAAAACTAGCAATTGCAAGATGTGTGAACACGACGGAAATATCAAAGTTGAAGCAGCTAATAAAGCCTGTCTAATATTAGAAAAGAGAATTGATAGCATCCTAAGTAGTGAATTATACCAGTTTTATGACGCATAACAATACTCGCCAGCAGCGAATATTGCGCGATAACTTTGTTGTTGCTTTCGTAAGCAAAATTTTCGTCAAGCGATCAGAGAAGTGCCATACTTCTCAATAGATATCGTCTAAGCGATACTACGAGTATGATGACTAATTTTTGTCAAGACAAAAGCTGTCTTAAATATTGATTTTTGTGAACAAGTTAAAGATCTATTTAAAAAGAATTAGGGCAGCGACATCGGCATCGCTGTTTCAAAAATGTCAGTATTTTACGATAATATCGTGCGTTGAAAACATTGATTTTTGTTGTCCGATGTTTTCTTAAGGGGGAACGCCACTGTGGGGGGCAAAAAATAGTCGATTTTCGGGACTTTTTTTTGTAAGTAGGAATGATTATTCGAGGATCGGACATAAGGCAATTTATTATATATGTTTTAAACTAATTTGATGTAAATTTTTATTAAAAAATATTGAAAACTGACAAATTTATGTAAATAATCGTTAATAGTTAAAAAAATGACGTCATCTGGTGGCAGCGGTACAGCAATGAATAATCATCAGAAATCAAAAAACCTAAGTTTTTATTAATCTACACAATAGTGGCTATCGTTGTACGTAGCCGATTTTTTTTGTTTTTTTGTTTTTTACAAAATGGTGGTGATTTGAATTTCGATGTGTGTTTTTCACCCTTTTTTTGATTTTCAGAATTTCAAAATTTGGAAAATCGGCTACGTACAACGTTAGCCAATGCGGTAATAAACATTTTTAAAAAAAGAAAATGAAAATCGGTTTATTAGTCTTCGAGAAATCGTTGCCACCGTATCAAAAAAAGTCGATTCGAGAAAAACGCGTTTGAAATAAAGCATCGTATCGTAAGCGCTACGGGGCCGAACCGACGGGCGCTCACTTAAGTGCACATAGAATCGGGAACAAAGCGAATTTCGCTTTACAATATTTACCACATTTTCTTGAGTAGTTATACTAACAATTTATGTAATATAAAAAAATCAATTTATTTTGAATTTTCACAGTGGCGTTCCCCTTTAACATCGCCATTTTTATTCGATGTTGGCGGCTGATGGTCACTGTTTTTAAACATTATTTTTATTTTTTTAATTAAACGCATATTTTAATTTATTTGTGGAACAACATCAAGACGCACACCACAAATAGGAGGAGGAGCTCGGCCAAACACCTAACAGAAGTGTACGCGCCAATTATTTTTTATTATTTTTATTTTTTTTAATTTATTTTTAATAAAATGAGTTTTGATGCCTATTTCTTATGACGGCAGTTTTTCAACAGTGGTTTAGTAAAACTAAAAAAATTCAACTTTGCAGAAGAAAGTGCTACTTGAAAAGCCTCTCGCAACCACTTTTTAAAGGAAAGATGGAATTTTTTATGGCATATAAAACGAGACTTGAGCATTCGTTACATGGCAATTGTCAAAAATAAATACCATTTCGGGGCTATCGGGTGTTTTTTGAAAATTTAAAATGATGATACAAAACATAAATATTGTTGGAATGAAATTTTCTTTTATTGCAATCTGGTGTATAATTTCAGGCCATTTATTTTTTTAATATAATATTCGGCATATTGCCGCCGCGGCTACGAGGTAAATGGACCATTCGATCAGTCCAATTTTTTCCAATAAATCTGGCGGTACGACGTCAATGTTGGTTTGAATACTGCAATAAATCGACTGCTAAGCGCGCTGTATGGCGGATTGCGCCATCTTGTCGGAACCGAATACTGGCGATGTTTAGCTGATTAATTTTTGGAAGCAGAAATTTAGTCAGCATTGATCAATGACACTTGCGTTCCTTCCTCATGTCGAAAGAAATAAGAACCGATGATGCCACCAGTAGTCTATGAGCTGCGTGAACATATTGTTTTTTTTTTTAAGTGAATTTCCACAATTTGGAAGTGTTGTGCTGGCGTTAAACGATTGATGATGACTTGCCAAACCTGACTCTCAGCCTTTCTCAGCTGCCAAACGATAGTTATCGGTATCGATAGATTTCGTGCAGCTAAGAAAACACCTTTCGGCCGCCGTAGCCGAATGGGTTGGTGCGTGACTACCATTCGAAATTCACAGAGCGAACGTCGGTTCGAATCTCGGTGAAACACCAAAATTAAGAAAAACATTTTTCTAACAGCGGCAGGCAATGGCAAACCTCCGAGTGTATTTCTGCCATGAAAAAGCTCCTAATAAAAATATCTGCCGTTCGGAGTCGGCTTGAAACTGTAGGTTCTCCATTTGTGGAACATCATCAAGACGCACACCACAAATAGGAGGAGGAGCTCGGCCAAACAGCCACAAAAGGGTGTACGCGCCAAAAAAACACCTTATGTTTGATGAAGTCAGTCTTTTTATTAAAACCAAAATTACTAAGAGACAAATCATGGGTTTTCCACCAAGACAATGCGCCGGTTCATTTCGCAGATCGTTGAAGCTGTGAAGGAAAAAGCTCCGGAGGCGTTAAAGCATCTATTAAAGCTGTTGATGAACAAATAGGTATAAAATCAAATTGAGATATATTAGCGCGTCAATAGGGTTATTTATTTAATACCTAAACGTCGTATAAAGAGACTGAGAATACCCAAAGTGGTGAGATATTCACAAACTGGTGAAAGTAGTTCTTAACCAGCAGTGTAAAATGGAAACCTAATCCAAATAGGTCAAACACTACCCTGCTAAGGGTTATTTGATTATTAGCATCTAAACGTAAATACAAACCGTATCAATAACAAAAAACTATATTAGCATGCAATAAAAAACCAATAAAAATTGTTTTTAATTTTATTAAAATTTAATTAAACGAACTCGGTAATATACCTATGTGCTACGTAAAATTTATTACCTTTTAAACTGGCTTATCTTTTTATGGCCAACAACAACGTTAACGCTGCTAGTGTTGTTAATGCTGAAGCAAGCACAAACAAGCACTTGCCACAACACTCACTCGCATTTTAGTGGCGCCACTAGCAAATATCCATTCTGGGTTTTTATTATACTTACACGTTTAAATATAGTGTACTTGGATATGTAAAAAATATATGTGCACATATATTTATTTTTCATTTATTATTTATTGCTTATACTAACTGTAAAAATTTGCAATTCCCAAGCTCATAGAAATGCAAGAAAAGTAGCAAAGCAGGGATCCCCAGGCGAATGCCGTTGCAGTGAAATACAATTCTCGAAAATAATATAAATTTTACAGCTTAGCATATGGACAGTGCCTCCCACCCATTGGTGTTTTGCTAATATGGCGATGAGTAGTAACCGCACAGGAGAGCCAATAAGTATACACAGATGTTGATGGGTGGTAATGAGCGAGAAAAATACGCAACAGGAAAAAGAGTGGTGGGAAATTTTATGCTCTTCGGAGGTTTACGTGATGTGAATGTGTTTTGGAGTGTACCTGATTGCATAATGTGCGAAAACGGATGAAACTGGAGAAAATTCCTATTTTTTGCACCACATGTGGACCAACTGAATGTATGCATGCATAATAAATGTGCCATGTTGGGCTATACATATACATACAATATAAGTAAAGAAGACCAGAGCTCCACAAAATATAGCTAGACAACTGTCGTTTTTATTGAACGTACATATTTATGACGGCCACCGTAGCCGAAGATACTTGACGCAGCAGCATCTAAGATAAAGTGAAAATTTATTTAAGGAAAATAAGGAGAATTTGTATCAGGACTGATCATGTCGAGAACGAATTATAATGAAAAAGAGTTAAAAATATTAAAAGTTAAAAATTGTTAAGTATTTTAAGTTTTTTTCCTTCTTATGTAATTTGGTTTACAATTCGCCTACGGGTTACTTCTTTAGTTAAAGTAGTTTACCTTTTTGGATAACTAAACATGCATACTAGTTAACAAAATAATTTTCAGAATAGTTTCCATACACTATTTTTGTTTTTTAATAATGTAAATAGAAAACTCTTAGAGAAAAATAGTATATTCAAAACTTTATAAAGCAAACATTTTTAACTGTCGAGGTTTGTCTGAAATTATATGTATGATTTTATTAATTGACATACCATTCGCCTAAAAACAGAAAGAAAATCGCACCCATGAATTAAAATTAAAAAAGGTAGATGTACTATTTTTTTAACGGAGTTTGGAAGTTTGGCGACGAAAATATCGAGATTGTTAACGAATATAAATTATAGGTTTATACTGCTGTCTCAAATATAGGAAAATGATTTCAAATGAATTGGCATAACTAAACTTTGAGTTTAAATAATAAAATGTTGTGGCTACTGAAGTTTTAGATAATGTTTGCACTTGAACCTGAATCCGTTGAATTAAAAATGAGGAAAAATGTGCCATCATTCACTTATTTTATATTATTCCGCCTGACAACATATCACTATTATAGTTCCTTACTTATAATTCAGATTTTAAATCTTTGTGGTATATCAGTGGTTGTACACTTTCTTAGTATATGTGGTAAGGGGGTGATATTAATTAAATTAGAAGCTCAGGGATTTGGATGGATCGCAAGCCGGTTATTATATTTTTTTACTAATATTGCTAATTTCAGCGAACGCAGTTGGTATTTTTGAATCTCGGTGTTTTATTTCGTTGCAGACTTACGATGGTGCATTTGAAATTGTGCGTAGTACTTTGAAGGATTTCTATGTCTGATTTCGAGGCTGAGCTCCATACTTGAACCCCATATGTCCATAATATCTTAAGTATTGATTTGTAGATCACAATTTTCTCCTAAAGTGATAATGCAGATTTTTGAATGAGTAAAGTGAGCGGAGTTCTAATCATCTTCAAAGAATATATTTGGAGGCTATGTTAGCCTTCAATCGAGTTGAATACCTAAGTATTTTGCTTGATCAGCTTGAGGTATTTGGCAGTGATTTAAAGTTACTGAAGGACATGAGTATTTGTGGAGTGCGAAAGTAATCTGTACCGATTTTCTTGGATTGATTTATACGACACTTGTTCAACCAATTACTAACTTTGTCCAGGTTGTATTGGAGATGAACAGATGAAGCAGATGAGAGATCATTTTAGGCCTTGTGCGTAACTCTTAATAAAAGTAGATCGGCAGTAAATAAAGCGTATAGGACCAGTCTCAGAATACTACCTTCAGGCTCGCTTCAATTTCGCAATTTCGTGAGGGCTAGTAATTTTGTGAGTAGCATTGTTAGTTTTTACAAGAAAGTGTTTAATCTCTGGGTATGACTTAAGTACATTGTAATGGCAGTGAGGCAGATTCAGGCCTGCATGCCAGACACAAACGCTTGTGTTACGTATAACAAGACAGTTGCGCAATAGTTTCTCTTTTGTAGCGTTTCTCTAGCGAAGTTATAGACATAATTAATCTGTTGAATGATCGAATGGTGTTAACGAAATCCAAACTGGTGTTTGGGAGTTAGTTTCCTCTATGCAATAATCGGTTTGAGCCTTTTTAAGAATAGTTCTTCAAAAGCTTTTGTTAAAGCAGGTAGTAGACTTATTGGCCGATAAGAGGAAACCATATCTTTTGCTTTGGTATGAGGCTAATTTGGAATTAGCACCCTTTTAAACACTCATCTAAAATATATCAGAACAAAAAACCTTTTTGGATTTTAAGCGACTTTCGCAAGAGGTTTAAATTATATGTTTACATACAAATGCATAATAAACGAAAGTATTTCAATATAAAACATAAAACCAATGTAAAATTTGTCAATAAATTATAAAATCGGATGTTTTTAGCTGCATGAGAACTACCGATATCGTTGACTATGGTCAAGCTGTGTTGACATTTCTGTTCAGTAAAGTTTGGCAAGTTATCATGAATCATCTGGCGCTTAACGCCAGAGCAACGCTAGCAAATTGTGAAAATTTACTTTGAGAAAAAAAAATCTGTTCGGCCCATCGAGCTATCGAGCCATGCAGACAAAATTTTTAACAATTGTTTTATATTCATATTCAAAAGATAAATGCAATGAAATTATCTTCTTCCTCTTTTTCTTGATTGGGCGACAACCACTTACGCGATTTTGGCCGAGTTTAACAAAGCGCGCCAATCGTTTCTTTCTCGTGCTTAGCGGCGTCAGTTGGACGCACCAAATAAAGTCAAGTCTTTCTCCATCTGATCTTTTCAACGGCCTCCTCCTTTGCCTTCCTCTGCTACCACCAGCTTTCTTTCAGAGCTGAAGCGCTTGTATCCATTCGGACGATATGACGTTGCACTACGTCTATATCGCCATAAAGCTCATACAGCTCATGGTTCCATGGCCTACAATACTCGCTGTCACCAACGTGCAAACGTCTAAAAATCCTCCGCAGAATCTTTTGCTCAAACACTTTAAGGGACTCCTCATCGGATAATGTCATCGTCAGATTATAATAAAAAAAATTCATTGCAACAATATTTCTGTTTTTTATTGTCATTTTCGTTCTCAAGCTGCTGAAAAACCACCGGACATTTAAATAATACCAGGCCTCCCATATTTTTAAATTACTTTTAAATTTATTACCTGATATTTAAATTTAATGTTTGGGTAGTAGTTGGCAATTCTGTGAACAAATGAGACTTAAAATCCAAATTAGGCAGCAAACGCAAATCTACCTCCAGCATGAACGCAGGACGCAGGTGGCCTTCAGCGTAAGTAACTCGCTACAGTCTTTAACTGACAAGAGGCTTAATCAAGTACAATAAATTAATCCAGCAACTCTTCAGTTAGCTGCATCCGTTTCATCCCAACTCGTCTACCCTTGAACATAAATAATTAATTAAACACGGTTTAGTTCCAACATATCACTTACATTCCACGTTCCATGACATACTGCACGTAAATACTTAATGCAATCATTGCTTTTGGGATGCCCCAACTACAATTAAAAGTATCGCACAATTGGCGCCCCTCCGGCAAGATTCAAAACCATAGTCAAGACTTTTATATATCTACATTCCTTAAACAAAGCAAAGCAAACTGTTTGTGTTCGACAAAAAAAAATTTTATTTAATTTCCCAACAGCTTTTGCATAATTTTCGTCTGGTTAGCGCCACAACAACAGCCGTAGCGCAAACACGTTGCTGTGCAACTTCGCTAATGAAATTTAACTTGAAAGTTGTTGGGAATGCTTGCCACAAGCGCTCTTAACTACGAGTATCAAGTAAGTTCACAGCAGCCGCAGCAGCAACAACAATAACTACAAGTACATGACCGTCTGCTGCTTGCTCAGCCAACAAACCACCAATCCAACCACCCACACAGCAAACATTTAGCAAGTTGGCTATACTTAAAGCGAGCAAATTGTGTACGATGGCAGCAAAAGGTAAATACTATTTTATTGATTTTTATATTAACGATAATGAAATTTTGTGGCAGCGCAAATTTTATTTTCCCTCTTCAACTGACATTCAAGCAACACCTGCTGGCATTCGCTTTATGCTCAGCGCTATCGGAATTTCATTAAATTATATACCATACACATTTCTTACCTCTGGCATTCTTTTGACATGCGGGCATTTTGTAAGTACTACGTACATACATTTTTAAAAACATATCTCTGCATACATGGATATACTGAACTCTGAATATATTGCCAATTGAATTTCGGAATGCAGTAAAATCCATAAATTTGTGGCATTCAATGAAGCATATGAGTGTAATTACGGCGCGCAGTTGGCTATAATAATGAGGAAGTAACATTTAGCTTTATATAAAATAATTAGCATTCTATGTACGCCTTTTCGAAATATTTTAATACCACTGGTGCTGCACTCACTAATCAGTCCGTTTATGAATGTCAACTCTATGCTAATTTGAGCAAATACTTAAATGGCATTTGCCAGGTGTGGCGTGCAAGCGCTAACACAAAATCATAGAAAGTGGCATTGAGTAGCATTTTGTCGCCAGGATAACGAGATGTCCCTATCAACTTTACAACATTTTCAAAACATAAGTAAGCCATATTAATTTTAATATCAAAGTGCCGCAAAGCTTATCAAGTTAAATGCAGGTTGGTTTCAAGAAATGAACGAATTAGTTTGGGGAATAATTAAATTTAAGGCAAGGAAAGAAATCAATTATCCCATGTAAGTTTATTAATATCCTAAATGTTAGCTACATAAAATGGAATATTTTGAAACTTATTTTAATGTGAAACGATGAAAAAGGTCGATAGAAATAAGCTTAAACAATATCACAATAAAAATGCAGTGTTAGTAGCTTAATTAATAATTTCTCGGTCTACGTCAATGTACATAAATTGACGTCAGTACATATACCGGTTGTTCAATAAGTTTTGTGCTTCCATGGGAGAGACTTAAAACAAAGGAAATTTATGAAATTTATAAAGAACTTTCACCATCAAGTAGTACAGTAGAAAGATGGGTCGCTGAATTTAAACGTGGTCGTAAAAGCCTTGAAGACGATCCAGGACAAGGACGTCCAAAAACAGCAACAATACCATAAATCGCAGAGGCATCTCATTGGATAGTGCAAGCAATATTTTGACTGAGGAATTGGGTTTCAGAAAGCTATATGCGCAATGGGTGCTACATTCGCTAACAATGGAAGAAAAACACATTCGAATGCGACTTTCTCAGCAAAATTTAGAATGTATTCAAACACATAAAGTGGTTTTTGTGCGTCGATTAATCTGTGTGTATAAAACTTGAGTCTAACATCATGACCCTAAATCAAAACAAGAGGCGAAAGAATGGTGTGAATCTGGTTCTTTTGCTACCAAACGAGTTCGTGTCCAGAAATCGGCCAGTTTTTGTGGACGTGAAAGGCAATTTGTTTGTGGATTACTTGCAAATTGGTAAAACAATTCAAACTGGCAAGGTAATTCTCAATATTATTGTTAAGACCAGCTGAAGGAAAAAATTCGTGAAAAAAGACTTAGCTTGCGAAAGAAACTATTTTTTTTTTCAACAGAATTTTGAGATTGGCTAAAATCTATGAATTAACGTTCGATTTGTTGGAACATCTACCGTATTCACCAGATTTAGCCCCTAGCAACTTCTATCAGTTTCAAGACCTAAAAAAATGCACCCGTGGAAGGCGTTTTTCAGCATAACCGAAACGTATTTTGTAGCGCTTCCAAATTCTCACTTCAGAGATGGAATTTAGGAATGGGGATCTTATTAGAAAAAGAGTGTTGATGTTCAAGAAGACTATACTGAATAATAAATAGTATTGCAAACCATAAAATTGTGTTTTTCTTATTGAGCCGCTAAACTTATTGAACAGCCTACATATGGAAATATAACATAAGACATCTAAACCGTACTTTTAGTGTGACGAAATTAGCGAAATTTCAGTGGGAAGCACTCTTCACAAAAGTTTACAAGTAAATGCATTACACTTTTCCTTGGGTTCAACTGGGCACTCGCATCAAAGTCGAAACGAAATTCTTCTATTGGAAATCCTCTACAGAGCATTTGGAACTTGAACTGCCGACTTTTTTAACCTTGATATCCGCAATGTGTCAGAAATTTAGTTTATAGTTAGATATTTAAAAAATTCGCTGGGAAATATTAAAATGGAAAATTTAATAATCAGTCGAATCAATATTGTCAAATGGCTGCCTAGAAGTTGAAATTTTACGCCATTGGACTAATTTTTGGGGGGCACCATTAAGTATAAATGTTTTACCTAACATCCGAGGACGTTTCAGGAGCTGAAACATAAAATTGAATTTGTCATTAGTGAGATCAGTGACGAGATTCGCGAAAATCTACTGAAAAATTGGATTGCCAGAATGGGCTACTGTAAACCAACTGCGTAAGCCATTTGAGCGAAACGGTACTCTACGCTTAATGGCAGGATTTTCAATTTAAAATTATTTTACAACGCCATTTTATATTTATGATTTTTTATATTTGTTTTCAGCGCTTTTTATTTCCTCTGTATTTAAATGTGCGTGTTCTAAAAGTAATTTTAATTTTGTAGTTAATTTATATTTTTCTATTACAAATTAGCTGACAGCGCCTTGCAAAAATATTTTTAGGTTAAAACTTTCTAAAAACCTTTTGTTGAATTTCTATACATTTAGATTTGTATGAATTTTTGCTACACTCAGATCAAACATTAGGTGGCAACGGCGCTCAAAAAAATTGTTATTCAATTATTTGATATTTTAATACTTAATTTAATTGTAGTATACCTTTTTATTAAAAAAAAAAAAAAAAAAATAATTACGTGGCAACTCTAAAAGAAAATTGGTTGCAACTAAATGCTTTCTTTGATACTTTACCTTTGCAACCAATCATTTTGTAGAATTTGTTCCTATTTCTCAATAAATAATAATTTTTAAATTATAACTAATAAAATTAATAAATAAGTGGCAACATTATACTAAAATCAGTATCTCACAAAAACTGCTACAAAGAAGTGAAAAGATTGTGAAGTATGCTCTGCAGTTTTTTACATAAGTATACATGTACAGTGGGCATCCAATAATGTGAACTAATTAGAACCAAGCAGGTTCACATTTGCGAATCGGTTTACTACGAGAATATGAATACTCGTACAGAAATAAAAATATAAATAATTAGCGCGTACGCTTTATTTAAGTGTCTAGCCGATCTTCTCCTCCTATTTGATGATGTCTTCATGTTGTTCTACAAATGGAAGGAGCTACAGTTTTACGCCGTCTCCGAATAGCAGATGGTTGTTTATGAGGAGTTTTTTCACGGCAAAAATACACTCGAAGGTTTGCTATTGCCTGCCGATGGGCGACTGCTATTAGAAAAAACTTGTTCTATAATGTTGCTGTTTCATGCATGGAGATTTGAGTCACGCACCAACCCATTCGGCTACGGTGGCCGCCGAATTAGTTATTAAGACATATTAAAGTTTTAATTTGAAACCAAATTCTTTCGAAATGCATCTCCTTTTTTTCAAAAATTGAAACACTGCTCTCTCCATAAAGGGTCTAAGTACGTTCGTGACGGTTTGATCAACATTTTGTTTTTCAATTCTTTCTTAATCGCAAAAACTTTTTGGCGCTCATAGCAAACATCGAACCGTCCCTTGCCCGAACTAATAGTAGAAAGATAATAAAATCGCTTTGTGAACTTCGTCGGGCAGAGTGATGCCGGTAATATTCGTCGATGCTTTTTACCCAGTTAAATAGAACAGAACGAAATTAAAAGCGCATCATAAGCGAAAAGATGAAACACCAATTTTTTCGATTAATTCAAATAATCAAAGTTTGAAATATCACAACATGAAAGGCATTTCTGCAAGTGAGACCACGTTTACGAAGAAGATTTGCTTTCATTTTTTCACTAAGGGCAGATTCTGTCGCCGAAGACAGTGCTATTCCGCTATTGCGGAGCTACTCAAATTGCTACCAATATGTTTGGTAGCTTGTGTTGTCATTCTGGTGTATTACCCTGACAGAATATTTTTTTTAGTAAACACTGTAGGCAAGTTTTTTAATATTATAAAACGTTTTTCAAGCGATTCTATTCGTGTAGCGGAGATATGATCCTATGCCTTCCCATGCCAAAATGGCATGTGAATATGACCCTATCTTTGCAATGCAATAGCAATAACGTCCAATTGACTTGAACGATTTTCCTAAACGGACTTCATTAGTTGAAGGTTTTAGTACCGTTGATAAAATATAGTGAACTCTTATTTCAGTAGGCTCTTTATTTATAGTATTCTCTTAATATCCCCCCATGGAAAATATTTATTTGTACTTATTTACTTTCTCATCCCCCTCCTTGACTTATCAGGTCTATTTTTCGTTCTTCTTAAATTGACTCTTAATGGGCCAATTTTCATTTCGATGTTAAGTTCACTTGACAAGCTGTTAGCATCTTCGAAAAGGCCGATATAAATATGTAAAAGGGCATAAATCACTCAGTTATTAAGTAAATAACAACAAAAACGCATCTATTCCGATCGGCAGAAATTCAAGTGGCCAAGTGCTCGAAGCTAAAGTAAAGAAAAAGTCGCTGAATGGCTAGCATTACTATTGCCATTCATGAGTGAACTGATGGCAGGTGAGGTGATGAGTGAAGCAAATGTCACAACAACTACAACAAAAAACAAAAGCAATAACAACACTTGGGATAGTATACTATTGTACATATGTATGTATGTAAATGACAAGAAAGCAGACCGTAGTGATGACAGCAGCAATAGCTACAATGCTGATGTTGACGACGGTAAGTAAGCAGCAACAATAAAATGTCACCTTACCTAAATGTCAACAAGGCATAAACACATGTCAAACATACTAAAGAAGCAGTGGATGTAAAATTGTGTACTTAGGGAGGCGCGCGCGAATGTACCGAAGCACAATGGGAACTCATAACAATGTAATGTTAAAGAGGAATAGCAAATATAAATTAAAAAAGAAAGCTGTGATGCTGTGAAAAGTCAGGTGTGCAAGGCAAAAACGGGATGAGATGGTGTTTTTGTTGTTGGGATGTTTTAAAATTAATACGAGTAGCAATACGGAATGAGATAAACATTTTTAGAATTGCACAAACAAACTTCAAACTCAATTATAAGTTTAAATGATATTTGTTATAATAACTTTTTCCATTGTCAGAGTGAATATTATCTTGATGGGATGAAATAATTTTTATTACACTTCGGTATTTTGTATAAAACTCATCCTGAAACTTTTCATTTCCTAAACTATTCTAATTTATTTATTGTCAAATTCACAGTGCGAAACTTAAAACATCAGAAGATTTCCCATTATGAGCTCAGCGCTCTATTCGATGCTATCCCCTACAGCAAGACGTATCATTAACGCCTATTATAGATTACGATCGAGCGGCCACTGTAGTGAGAAGGCTGAACATGAACATCAAATGGCAACAAGATTTTTTCTAATTTGAAAAAAGCCGTTGTCAGAAGCAAACCTAGACGATGCATTTATTGGATAATGCCCGGTTGGCAAAAATCTTTCTCTGGTGGGACCAACTGACTGACTTGTGACGTGATCTCAGCAAAAAACAATATTGAACTTGAGCGTGCACCAATTCCGTCGACTGCCAATAAAATTAAATTACGACTAAATACCAAAGGATATGTTCGTCGTCTCTTAAGCTTAGGTTAGTACAGATTCAAGCAAATTTTTTATACCCATAGCCTTATGATGCGTAGCTGAGTTTGTGAGTGACTGTCAGTCGGTTGGTCTTGTGTTACACGATCACAATGAACATGAAACATCAAATAATAATCAAGGATAAGGCGGTCTATCCTCCGGAAAAATTAATGACAATTAGTGTGAGCGTTCCATGAAAGTCGTGGACTTACATTCGGTCAAGGATGTCAACAGTATTCGCCATTGTCGGTGTTGCAATGAGATTTATTTCAGGCTTAAAATGTATGTGAATAAACTAATTTGCCATTTTTGAAGTAAGCATAATATTCACGAGACATTCAATGTGGGTTCAGCAAATCTGAAGATGCTATAGCCATAGTCAACATGCTAAATGCTTTCGGAAAGACGGTCCAACAGTCTCTTCTTTTCGATAAACAATAAAAACATGTTAATGACTTTAAAAATGTCGTTTGAATCGTTGACTCAATTACGCCAGTGCCTGTGAATGCTGATTTCGTCCTATTTAATTGTGGTATTATCTGCCAATACCTCGAATGGGTGACGCATCGCCATTTAAGTGCAGATGTATACGTGCATATACATATGTTGACAAACACTTGGCACGGCGCTGCAAAAACAAAAAAACAAAAAAGTCAAACGACAGACACCAATTACTAACAGCAATACACATTTTAACAACAACAGCAGAGCTGATCTCTCCAAAGTACTCCGGTCTAAGCCATAAGAGTAGCTATTAAAAAACCAACAACATTCATATGTCCAATAACAATAAAAAGCAGAGCAACCAGCGAGTACCAGTGCAAGTACGATTACAATACCATTTCCGAGCGTCAAAGTCCATTTTAAGCGGCTAATGTATTGCCAACGCCCATTTTTTACCAGACTTTGCTGGCGTTGTTGCTGCAGTTGAAGGTGCGAATGGTCCGTTGTGCGTGTAATGCGCCGATCGTTATTACTGACCACAAATTGTAGGCCACATAAGAGCGCAGGGCTTGATTGAGTTTTCCAGGAATGCTTGTACTACACAAACACGTACGAATGTGTGTATAGGTATATACAATATAAATGTCTAAAGGTTGATATGGCTGGCTTATGTGTGATTCTTTTTGTTTTATAGTTATTTTTGCACTTTTTGCACATTTTGCTGTATTTTTTCTTAGTTTGATTTGGCTTTTATTGTTCAACCACTTTAACACTGTTTTTTAAATAAGCTGAGACTTTTAATTTGACACATTGGACAGTCTGTATGCGAGCACAAGTAACTGCTAATCATTGCTAAGCTGGGGCAAGTTGGCTAAGGAGTGATGAAACAATAAAATAAAAGCTACGTATACAATTTGATTGTTGCATGTATGCATATGTTTTTATGTAGTTACCCTGCAAGAAATACGCGTTCCTTCTTTTTTTCTAGGAAACAGTATTGCAAAATAACCAGTAAAATAATAAGCAGATGGTAAAAAGTCTCATCACAATCGACTTTTTGGCACTATAGGCTGTTTTATTTATTAAAACTTAAAACTTGTTTTACAGTTTTGTTGCTGTACAGTGAAAGCTCTATATAACGAAGTGGAAAAAGTTGGAAAACTATTTCGTGATATCTATAATTTAGTTATTTGAAGAATATAAAAACCTCGATGCAACGAAAACTGCAGAATTTTTGAAAAAAAAAAAACTTAAAAATATAGTTTCGCTTTTTTAGTTCCTGTTCAGTTCAATATCAAACAATAACGAAAGACATACACTCTTTTATTTATTTCTTTATCAATTATGTTTATTTATTTATATTTATTATTTATTTATATTTGTATTTATTTTCTATTATCAATTATAGAAATTTCAACGACTTGCTCTTCCATTTAATTTTTCATTACTTCATTTTTCACGGGATAACTCATTTTGACAGCAATTACAACATGGCTGACAATTTCAACTCAACGCACTTCTTTTTCCTCTTGATGGGAGCGCTAACTGCTTATGCGATTTTGCCCGAGTTTGACAAAGCGCCAGTTGGACACACCAAGTGAAACCAAGTCCTTCTCTACCTGATCTTTCCAACGTAAGGGAGGCCTTCCTCTCCCTGTGTTACCACCAGCTGGTATCCCATACTTTCAGAGCCGGAACGTTTGTAGCCACTTGGACGGCATGCCCCAGCTGACGTAGCCGCTGGATTTTTATTCGCTGCGCTATGTCTATGTCGCTCATTCCGATATTCGCCGTCGCCAACGTGCAAAGCTTTGAAAGTCTCCCGCAGAATCTTTCTTTCGCACATTCCAAGTGACACCCAATTGGATATTATCATCGTCCACGCTTCTGGGCCAAACGTTAGGACGCGCATGATGAAAACCTTGTAGAGTATTAGTTTTGTTCATCGAGAGGGCACTTAAACGCAAAGGAACTCATCGTATGACTTCGTAATAAAGAGGCTTCTGCTAACATGATTAAATTTTAATCGTCAACATATTCCGTAGGTTTTCATGGTGAAATTTCTTTGTTGTATCTGTGACGAATTTTTGTATGGCAGCATTTCGCAGCAACCAGGCTTTTTCTTGAGACTCAGCAAAATTTTGTTAAATCGAGTATTTCGTTTCATCAATGTACGTTATATCGAGTTTCACTGCATCTATAAATTCATTTAAAACTATTTAAAAAGGTATACTTCAGAACAAAATACAAGGTAGCGGAAAATCAATCACCTTTTGTTTGCATACATTTTTGCATATTTACAATAAAATTCATGTATTTTTATTCGGATTTTATGACTGTATTCGTTCTTTTTAAAATATACAATCATATTGGCATCCATGAATCCATAAATTCAAATGTATCATTAAGCAGAATGTAATCACTAACCAGGGGTTGTGAATGAATTAAAGGAGGCTGATGTTGTGGCAATAAAAACCCAAAATGTGTGCTTAAGAAGTCTTCTTCTTAGCATCATAGTTTTTGGTGAACCATTGCTTCATTCACAACCTTGCGCCATCTGTCTCTATCTAAGGCTACCTCCTTCCACCGCCGTAAGGTCAACTTCAACGTCTTTGAGTTATCTATTTCTGACGCGTCCTCTTCTTCGGCCTCCATTAGTGTGTAATTCAACTGCCTTTCAAGTTGGTTTCTTCTTGGCCATTCTAAATACGTATCTGTGCCATTTGAGCCTCTTAGATTTGACAAATCTTATTACAGTTTTTTTTTTGCTAATAGTTCTAGCTCATGAATATCTAATTCGATAGATACCTTCTTGTAGTCTTACAGGTTCATATATTTTTCGCAATATTTTTATTTCAAATATCATCAGCCGATTAATGTTAGCAGTTTTTAGCGTCCGTAGTTCGTAACCATAGGTAAGCACGGGTCGGATCAAGGTTTTGTAATATATCCTTAACTTTTGCTCGCGAGATCATAATTTAGACTTAAGCAGCTTCGCCGAAGCCGAATGGGTTGGTGCGTGACTACCAGGCAGAATTCACAGAGAGAACTTAGGTTCGAATCTCAGTGAAACCCCAAAATTAAGAAAAAATATTTGTCTAATAGCGGTTCCCCCTCGGCAGGCAATGGCAAACCTTCGAGTGTATTTCTGCCATGAAAAAGCTCCTCATAAAAAATATATGCCGTGAGGATTCGGCTTAAAACTGTAGGTCCCTCCATCTGTGGAACAACATCAAGACGCACACCACAAATATGAGGTGGAGCTCGGCCAAACACCCAAAAAGGGTGTACGCGCCAAATGTATATATATATTTATATAGCTTCAAGTTAGAAAAGTAAGACTCATTTGCTCCTAAAACTCTATAATTTATTGTCAATGATGTGTTATTATTGGCAATAATGTAGCATAATTTTTTACTCTTTTTGTATCATATTTTGTATTACACTCTATATTTAACCACGACTAGAACCGGCCACTTACCATAGTCTTCAGAGGAGACCACGGCCGAAATGCGCGAGAAGAGCTACTGTTTACTTTTCTGCTCTGACACTGTCAGACTCTGGAGGCAATAGTGTGAGCTACTTCACAGTTGTCAAAAATGTACTAGTTCTGCACCAGATACTTGTTTCAGACTAGGGTAGGCAGTTTTCCCCATGAAGGAGCACCCACTTTGATGAGAATATTAGTTCGTCCGTTGCGGCTTTCCCGGCAGGGTATGTGCCAAGAAGTAGTTTGAACTTATGCTTGCATGCCACTGGGTATATGTATGCGTGCCCGCTTATTAATGCGTCTAATCGGCTTACGAATTTGCCACGAAAGGCCCTTACCTGTTTTTATGGCGAAATTGCAGCGCATTAACGACAACTTAATGGCGACCAATGCGGCCAAAGAAATCAAGCGACAAAGTAGTATTCGAGTACGAGACAGCAAGGAATTCGAATGATCGCGGAAGTAAATATGGAATGGTGTTGGCAAATGAAATGCGGAATAAGGGAATGTAATGGTGTTGACTCTTGCGGGCAATTGAGCTGTCAAGCTGGGCTTAATGGTGCGACAGAAAAAAAGTGTATTGTAATATGCATATGCAATAAAAAAAAGTTATTATATTAAAAAAAAAAACGGATGAGCTGAATAGTAGGTTGATGATTTTTTTCAAGGGAATATTATTAATTTAGTGAAATTCGATATGCGTCAAGCATTTAGCGGCATTTACATAGCATGATTTTTTTGATTTTGTTTTTTGTTGTACATTTGCAAGTAGATCAGCACTTAAGCGAGGAAACTAAAAAAAATTAAAATTATTTTTTTTCCTCCTTTTTAAATTACAATCTGTTAAATTTAAACAATAAGTAATTATTTTTCAAGTAGTATTGGAATTCTTTGTTCTGTAACTAATGCTAGATAAACATTCAATAATAATTGAAGAAGGCGTTTATTAGTAAGGTTTCTTTTAAATTGGGTGGCCTAAAATTTAATATAGTAAAATATGAGTTTTATCTTTATTATAAGGTAAAATTGTATATTTGCCCTAAAATTATAGATCTAACCGTTTCTCAAAGAAAAGTAAATAAAACAAATGTATGTATGGATATAATCGCTTTAGCTTTACAAACGATCGAAGTATTTTGGACATTGCCGTCAATTATTTTAAAAATTGGTTTATTTGTAAGCTTGAGTACAAATAGTAGAATGTAAAGTAAAGATAAATTGAAAAATATTTAATAGTTTAGATAGTCGATGTTAAACATTTTTCATATAGAGCTTTTTCAAACGAAATATCCTTTTAAAATTTTTAACTCTTTCAACATTTTCATAGTTTTTTTTTTAATTTCTTAGTATCTTTTTTAAAAAATTTTCATGAAAAATAACTAAATTTTCTTTGTTAAAATTTTTTGGATTAAACGCGGTGGGATTGTCATTTTTGAAGGAATTGTCGACAAACTACTTTGATCACTTGACCAGGAATCGCTCTATAATCAAAAAAATGTTTGGGTGGTATTTTCTATATCCAAATTAAATATATAAGAATTGATAATTCGTATTATATAATCAAAATTTTTTTTTATTTCTATTGAAAAGCATCGTAATGCTTAGTCGTTGATATGAGCGGAGGTCTCTCTCGCTGGCTAACTTTTCGGTTCTCGGTGTAGGGATGTTACGATACCTAAAAAGTGTCGGTACTAGCATTTGTCTTTTTTTGCATGTTTATATTTTGCTTAAAAAATTTAATTTTTTAGTTTAGTATTTAGTATTTCTCAGAATAATAAACCTGAATAAATAAATTTTAAACATTGAAGTACGTATATAAACACACTTATATCTGGAATCTCTGCTTTATGCCCAGCCATATTCAAAGTCATTTATGGAAAGAAGTTGTTCCATTTTTTCCCCTAGCAAACGCGTTCTGTCTATTTAAAATCGTACTCGCCTTAAAGAATAGCAGAAGTTGCTATCATTTACAAATACTTTTTGTTATTATAATAGCTTTGTTCCATAATAATATTAGCCATTCCCAACAATCCAAATAAAAAAGATTAGCGAAATTTCTCTTGCAAAGAGTGGAAAGAGCAAAAAAGTTAACAAACGCAAAATTTGTTATCACTTGCAAAAATCGGCTATCTAAAAAAACTACCTCAAATATACTGTATAAAGTCTAGTTTTTTGTTGTTAGACGCTCCATTTTAGTGTATTGTACTATTAACTAAATATAATCTGAAAATGAAAATGAAAAAATGGAGCTGGATTGACCACTCATTACGTAGAGATAACAGCAACACAGAAAAAATGGCTTTTGGATTCCATTCAGAGGGGAAAAGAGGTCGGGGTCGCCCCAAGATGACGTGGGTGAGGATGATATGTACGGAAAGCGAGGAATTCGTATACTTTTAAGATGTTCCAAGAATTTTCCAGGAATAAATAATAGTACTAAAAACCGCGAATTTCAAACCAGTGCAAGGGTAGAAGTGCATAAAAGGCCAAAGTATACCAAAAATAAATTTGTTTATTTACAAAAGGCTCAATAATATGTTTTCAGATCACATGTTTACGTGATCCGTCATTTTTGCTACAACACAAAATTTTTTTTTTTTATCCTCCTTTATTAATTAACCTGTCGTATGACACTAAGTAATTCTTTCTGCAGCTTGGATTTCATAACATTAATCATTATCAATATTACTTTTGTTTAAGTTTTTGTTTGAGTTTTCAAGTGTAGCTTTAAATTATTCTAGTTATCAGCTGAGTTGGGGTTGGTCGTTTGAGCCGCCTGGAGTTTGCCCTTTCTGCTGATGAGAGTTGTCGCATGTCAGTATTTGTATGATCCATTAACCGGACAATATGTTTTGTGCTGCGTTTGCGGATGATTTGTGCTACTGTATCGATGTTGAGGTCGCGATGAATATCTTCGTTTGGGACATACCAAGGTGCATTGGTTATAGTTCTGAGTATTTTTGATTGTAGTCGTTGAATAATGCTCCAGATTTCTATGCCGTATCCCAGATTGGCACAATCACGGTTTTGTATATGTGGTAAGGGTTTTATTGAGCAATGACAGTTTCGAGCGCCCGCCAAGTAGTTTATTGTCAGATTCTTGTGCCCTACTTTCTTGTTAGAATAAACTACATGAGTTGTTTTGCCACTATTGATTTGTATACCCCAAGCATTAAACCATTTTAGTGTTTTGTTCAAAACTTGTTTATTGCTGCTTCTAAGGTTTTATGAGTTGCCAATAGGACAGTTTCATCGAACCATCACTTTGTTTTCTCAATTTTTGAGTAATGAATATTTTTTTTTATCTATAACGAACGTGTACTTGCAGAAATTAGGAATAACTATAGCAAATTTTTGTGTTATCGAAGTCGACTAATAAAGGTATTGATCGATTCCAATATTATAAGTGCATGATGTATCATAAACAACTATTGGTATTGGTATCGGAAGACCAGCTAACGATTAATAACGAAGCCGAATTGTATGCAGTATCGATAGGAAATACCCATGTGAGTATTAATAGTATCGTCACATATGAATCGAGTCCCGATATACCCAATATTGAAACGAAAGTAACGATGCTAATATTACTTGACTTGATATACTGGCAATTAATGGTGATTAGCCCTCTGTGAAAATCGATTTCGGAGCTAAACCCCCTTCCTATGTTCAGTTACAGCTGACAACGTGCAAGAAGGGGGTATGAGATGCTCGATTTTACCTTTACCTAGCATAACTGTGAAAACTAAGAAACGGATCTCAACTCACACTTACTGCCATATTTAATATTTAGCGGTTTCTGGAATACAAATGGCTATTAACTACAAGTATGTTAAGCACTTTTTGTATTGCATATTATCGGAACTTACACTACGTTCAATTCTGCTTGTTAAGAAAAACTTTCTAATAACTTTACCTCAATTATTTCTGGCTTACTTACTTACTTTAGTTTAGTTAAAATTGATTCAAATTGTATGAGTGAGCACATTGAATTTGAGGTAAATGATAGTGAGCAGTTCAAACTCAAGGTATGCCAATTTCATAATTTTTTTTTTTTGCCCACACGTATACTTATAGCAGCCACCGAACTGCCGCAGCGCGTGCGCATTAACGCATTTTTCCCATCGGCCAGCATCTGGCTTAATCTAGCCAAGCAGTCAACAATTTGCAGACAAACTTGAAGTGAAGTGAGGCAAGCGACCGAAGCAAATTGCGGCCGCCACATGCACTACAAGGTATGTACATTCACATGGATATTTGATATAATGAAATTTGTACAATGGCTACAATTTTTGCCCACTGCAGTAGCCTTCTAGTTCATAATCCGTTCTCTTCCTTCCACAGCCCCCTCGCATTCGTACCGTCAGTGCTAGCCACTATGCTCAGTTCGTACAATTCTTGATAAAATCCCATTGCCAGCTATGCATTTATCGCTGCTTTAATGAAAAGTTGGACTGTTGGCCATTTGGCCGTGTTACGTGCTAAATTTGTAGCGACTCTCAGTCAGTTCCGAGTATAGTGTTGGCGAAGTGTAGTTGGCGACACTGACAGTGGCAGTGACCAACTTCACAGTTGCTATTTGCAGCTGCAGCAGCAATGATCCAATTACAAATACTGACCCAGACTTAGGCTTTCCCGTGTGGGTATGAATGTACGACTATTTGTTGTTCGCTTGTTTCATTCACCGCCATCAGACGGATGGTGGTCTTCTCTCGCTTTTCTGCTAAAATAATATGGAAGGTATATCGTTCATATATCGAGTGAAGCGCACAGCTGTTCTTTGAAATACTAATTAACAAATTACTAAATGAATCATAAATTTTAAAATGTAATTTGTTCGTATTCAAGTTGATTGTCTTTTAGTTGAAATTGTTTGAATGGACATCGTAAAAGTTAATTGGCAAATTTAAGCTGCTCATTTGCGGTACATTATGTATGGTGAGGGTATTCATTTAGGAACACATCTGCGTACAAATTGAAGTGATTGTCTTTTTCGATTAAAAATAAATTTCTTAAATTAAATTGTTTGCCTTTCTGTTTTTATATAGCTAATAACAAATTAGTTTGGGGAAAAAGAAATCCATTATTTTCTCGGTAGAGAGCTGTAGTGTTTGATACAGGGTTTGATTCAAAAGTAATGAGCATTCCCGCGCGGGGCGTCTGCCAAGCAATCAACCGAATCGGCTGGTGGGGGAAAATGATCGTTGGACCTTCCCCTTCCACTAGAAACCGGTCCCAGTTCGCTGGCAACAGCGGTGCAGTCAACATCGCTCCGCGCGTGAAAGCTGTTTTAAAAGTGTGTTAGGATTTTGCAGTGGCGAAAATGTAGCGATCGTTGGAGCAACGTTACTCGATCAAATTTTGCATAAAACTAAACAAAACAAGTACCGAAACCATTGGGCTACTCAAGGAGGACCAATCTCTGTCCAGTGCCCAGGTAAAACGGTCGCACAAGTCGTTCAAGGAAGGCCGGGAGGACGTCGAAGAGGAACAGCGATCTGGAAGGCGTTCGACGACGCAAACAGACGAACATGTGAACCGGGTTCGTGAATTTTTGAACATTGACCGGCATTTTACAAAGATGTGCTGCTTCGGCTGAAAAACCGCGTCGCCCGGGTTCGGCCCGACCTCGTCAACAATTGGACCCTTCATAACGACAATGCGCCGGCGCACACCGCCTTTCTCTGCACCTCTGCATTGGCCAAGATGGGGGTTCCGGTGCTTCCCCACCCTCCCTACAGCCCAGACCTGTCCCCTCCGGACTTCTTCTTGTTCCCGCGGCTGAAAAGAAAGCTGAAGGGGAGGCGTTTCGACTCCATCGAGGCTCCATCGAGGCGATCCAAGAAACTGTGTCAGCCGAATTGAACGCGATGAGTTTAAAAGATGTTTCCTGCAGTGATAGGACCGCTACCAGCGGTGTATTGACGCTAAAGGGTCCTATTTTGAAGAATATTAGTTGTATAAGCCAAAAGGTTTAATAAAACTGCTTAAAAACAATACGGCTCATTACTTTTCAATCAAACCCTGTATCTCGTAAAGTATCGATCAAACGATCATTTAAAGTTTATGTTCGTTGTGAAGGTGATATTTCACAACAAAAATATAGTATTGTTTTTTGTTTATTCCATACAGTTGTTATTTACAGGGTGTTAACAATCGAAGTCAACAAAGAAAAACATCCCCTTTGATAAATGAAAATGTCAATAAAATCACAGAAATAATAGAAGTTCACCGGCATGTTGGTAGTCGAAGTTTTGTATATACTTGTTGGTAGAGAAGCTCGATGATTGAGTGCCACACCAATTACCGCCGAAAAAAATGCCGATCGTGGTGAAAGCGTGATGAATCAGCTCAAAAGGGGGTCAAACCAGGACTAACGGCCAGGAATGTTCTACTATGTATTTGGTAGGACTTGAAAGAAATAATTTATTATGAGTTGCCTCCGTATGGAACAACACAACGCCATACACGTCTGTACAGACTCGCCAAAAACTCCGGAACCTTGGTTGGAAAGTTTTAATGCATCCACCATATAATCCGGACCTGGCACCAAACGATTACTATTTATTGCTCTCATTGGAAAACTTCCTGAGTGATAAGAAATTGGTATCGAAATAATATTGTGAAAATCGATTACTAGAGTTTTCCTCCAATAAGGACCATGAATTCTATGGAAGAGGTATTATGAAGCTACCTTTAAGGAGGCAACAAATTATGTAACGAAAAGGTGTATATTTGACCCAAATCGGAGAATCCGACATATCTTAAATATTGTACAATTTTGTATTTTGAGCAAAAATAATGGATTTATTTTTCCCTAAACTAATATAAAATAGCCACTACCAAATATTTCATATTTTCCCTATCTATTGTCGGGCATGCGTTGCCCTTTGTATTACCTTCTACGTCTTCGGCTCCACCTAACACAGTCTTGTGCGTCGCATATATCTCTTATTATTGCGTTTCACAAAAGAACTCTGCGAACAGACCTACTACCTAACCTATTAGCTTAACCTAACCTTCTAATCATTCATTCATTTATCTTCAAATAACTTTCCAAGAAACCTTAGATGAGATTTTCGGTATCTTTTTAAAAATTTGCTTTGAGAAACTGCCTCGGCTTGTAGTCTGTTTTGCACTGAGGGTGAACACTCACAGAGAATCATGAATAGCCGTTTTGTTAAAGACGACGAACTTGCAGCTACGAGTACTGTGCAGAAACTCCATTGTAGATACATGTTCGGTAAGGGACAAATATTCCGTAATCATAATTGTTAGTCTGAATATATTCCTTCTTAGAAGGTTTTCTTTTTTGTGGCTATCGTAGTTGCGATAAATATACTCGCTCTTGTATACCATCTTTTTTCAAATATTCGTATGATTTTCGAGTGTTTATTACTACGGCTGGACAGCCTTGTATCACTGCCTTTCGATTCATAGAGAAAATCTTCGGAAATAGTAAATTTTTCATCACACTCGTTACCGAATATTTTTCTGTGACCGCAAATCCGTTCGAAAGTACAAAGATGTCTTTCGGTGCAATTGTTTTGCAATCCCTAAGTATTCTGAAGTTTTTCGCTAGTGTTGCCAGCGATCGGTGCGCTACTAGGCTCCGGCAAATTCGTTCCTCCTGAAGTAACACTTGGGAAATACTAGCAAAGTTTGGGCTTTGCAATAAACCGCACCAAACAGTAACACGTTGAGGATGGAGAGGCTTTTCAACAATAACTCTTGGAGTTTGCGAGCCCCAGATCCCACAATTTTGCTTGTTGACAAGGCCACCGAGGTGGAAATGGGCCTCATCACTCAAGATGATTTTTCGAGGGAATTCCAGAACATTTTCATGTATTTCAACGACCCAATCAGCAAAGACACGACGTTGTTGATGATCAGCCGGATTGAGTTGAGGTGTTAACTGGACTTTATAAGCCTTATGACCCAAATCTTTATGCAAAATACGGTGTAATGACGTTTGTGGAATGCCTAACTCCAAAGAACGACGAGGAATGGACAAACCTGGGTTTTCTTCAACACTTTCGGCTACAACTGCAATATTTTCGGCTGTTCGTGAGCGACGTGCACGGGTTTTATTCTTCACATCACTAACTTGTCGCAACAGCTCGAATTGTTTTTCAGCAGTATTGCCGTCCGACAAGGTGCTTCACGATGGCCCAAAAATGTTCGAGTTTTACGAAATGTCTCTGCCAAATTTTCACCATTTTTAAAAGAGAATTTTAATAATTTCAATGCGTAGTTTAAGCGAGCGTTCCATTTTAATTAATGGCGTAGTTTCTACTTGTCAAATATCAAAAAAAAAAAAAAAACAGCTCCCATAGTGACATCTACCGAAATAACGGACAATTCAAAATAGCACCTGTTATTGGAAAACCCTTTACTAGCCTATGCCATTGCCTTTTTTCGAAGCATTGGTGTAGATGGCAATGGAATCTTCCTCATTTATTCTGGCTCTTTTCTTATTACTTGACATTAAAAATTTCACTTGAATGTTTTACCTAAAAACTTGCGAGAGAAGAATTTAATATAGCTCTGTTTTTAATCTGTAGAATTTATCTGGTATTCCACCGTGGCTCGTATTTTAATAGCATGCACTCTGGACTTGATTGCAGCGACATGTGTAGAAAATATTTTTGAAAGAACTAAGAAAAGAAAGTTAAAGTTAGGTTAGGTTATGTTAATTTGAGCCAGGAAGATAAAAGAACAAAAAACTTGGTTGTATGTAAACACATTAACACATTTTTATATACAATATAAATAAATCAATTGAATTATGATACAACCGCTCATCATCTGATTCGATTCAATTCATAGAGAAGTGAGAAGCGGCCCTCCCAGTATGACCAAATTGCAATATTCTCTCCACCCTGCCTTTATCTTCTATTTGACGAGTGTCAGTTGGTAATTATGTTGTTTTTAGTCGGTTCTTGATTTTTTTTTTCAATAAAAGTGAATAACTTACGAAAATTAAGTTCTTTGTGATGATCCAAGCATTTGATGAATATTTTATTATTATTATTAGGCTTACCTGAAATGAAGAGAAAAACAATATTTATATGAGATTAGGTAAATATTCTAATTCTAAATTTTTATTTTGCATTTTTAAAGATATTAATTAAGGTTTTTTCAAATATAATATAAAGTTTTAAAGTAGTACTTCAGATTTCATGAAGACCTTTTATATACAGATGTATATACAATATATGAATAAAAAAATTCAGTTTTAGAATCCTGTGCTTAAGTAAAAAATTAAATAAAACTATCCTCATAAAAGTAATATCTTAAAAGCTTCGTAAAAGCATCCATTAAAAGAGACACAACTAACACAATTTTCAAAATGCAGCAAAACAGTGGAAAATTAAATCAGCACAGTTGCACTTGCAGCACCCAACACCCACAAATAAACAGTCGTCAATCAACATCAGCCGGGGACAACAACATTGTGAAAACTATGCGGTGACATATAAACACTGACAACGTTGCTGTCTGTTTCGAAATCTTATGGCAACAACTACGAATCAACAATAAGCACTATGGTCGACAAGTGGAAATAAACAAACACACAAACAAAACAAAGCGAAAAGGTATTAAAAAAGCAAAACAACCCCACTCCAGCTATCCCACTATCATAGCTTCTGGAGCACTTTTTTGTGATGATCATTGCCACACTACGGCTGTTTTATTGTGGCACAAGAGTGTGGTGCCGCCGATATTCCGCTTATGCCGCTGCCTTTTGCCGCCGCATAAAACCCATCAAATGCTCGCTTGTAACATGTCAACGCATTGCAGCGCCCGCCAAGCGTACCAACAGTCGGACGTGGCCAAGTCTAGGCACTTGTTGCTGCTATTGTTGTCGCAGCTACCACAAAGACTTGCAAGGCAGATAGTTTAAATGCACTGGACAAGCGCTGGCAGCAGTTTTTCTGTTCGCCTGCCGCGTTTTCTTTCTTTCTTTGACCATATTTTTATGTATGCTATTATGGTACATTCGCAATCATAACGTTTTATCGAATTTTTTTTATCATGCCTGTGATTGGTACTCGTAGCAGTCAACACTCTACAGTTCTTGTTGCGCTGGCCAGCTATGGGTAGTGAAGGATCCACTTGGTTGTAAGTTCTTGGTTACTGGTTGTTGACTCTTCATAACTTATTATTTGCTGTTAGGTGACACGTTTTGTTAGAATGCTTTATTTACATATATGTACGTACGTACATACACGCAAAGGTGCTTCCCGATGTGGTTTATTTTGACTAGAAATTTCGCTTTCATTTTCGTATTGTGTTGCGTTTGTTACTAGCACTTTTTTGGATTTTTTTTATAAATTTGTGTATAGTACATTCGATCTACGTACACTCAGGATTGCTGTGTTCAATATTGCAGTCTGAGGGAATACACACTTCTTCTATTTCTAATTGATTGTCAGAAATATCTGCTAGTCCATTTTCAGGATCAAAATCGGAAAAATCTTCCCTTATATAAGTTATGCCCTCTAAAAGTTTAGATACTTTCGGACGTCCAGATTGTGGTTAGGGAAAAACTTTATAACTATTTAGATGAAATATTCAGAATATATTTACATAAATTACTTGTAATGAGAGTAACAATAATTTTAAATTGTAGGAAATAAATTCAGCATAGCTAATTGTTTACTGGATTATTCTAATATTGCACGAATTTCAAATACACTTCTTTCAATCGCCCTTATTTTCACCATATACAGTCTGTTTCAGAAGGAAGGAACCGCGATTATGAAGTATAAAAGATATATATTTAAAATTTTTTTACATGAAAGTGTGTACAAAACTACGAGTCGCAATTACTCAATAAGCCGTGTGGTCTTCTTCGTTGTCGAGAATAGCCTGGCATCTGCTTCATGCTTTGAACCAGCTTTTCTACGTAGCTTGCCGACAAGCAGGACTAGATTTTGCGAACTTGACGCACGAGTTGCTTTAAGTCGTGGACTGGCTTTCCGGTAAGATGCGTTTTCATAATTCCCCACACATTTTCAATGGGGTTGGCCTCAGGGACTGGGAAGGCCAGTCAAATATTGAGACGCCATTTTCTAGTTTTGTTGTTTCTCAATGTGTTTTTCTAATACCGGTGGTTTTGATGATGTGGGAGGGTAGGATATGTTCGCCTCCATCAGTCGCCTTTCGATGGTGTTGATACTCACATTTATTCCCTTTTTAGCAAGAACTGATCGTGCTTGGCGTAGTCATAAAGAAGGGTCCCGCTTAAAAAGTTGGACAATCACTTTATCCTGCTTTTTTGTCATCACTCGCTAAAGCCGCGTTCGGAACAGTCATCAACATTTTTGTACACCTTATGCCGCTGATTCCACATCATAAAACACTCTTTTGATATTTTAAAAAATCCCCCAGCAGTGGCTAGTAAGCAATTTTCCTGCGTTCATAGCCGCAGAAAATTGATCGTCTGGAAGTGCAGATCTGAATCCAGTGGACTACAGTTTGTGGTCAGAACTAGAGAACACGGCCTGTTGAAGATCTCTCAGAAATTTGGAGGGTCTCAAATAATCGTTGCCTCGAGCATCGACATCAATATCCGTGGAAACCGTGCGTGCTGCAATAGATGAATGGCCTAATCATTTTGCCCAACCATTTCGGATAAAAGTTTCATTTTTTTTTTAATATTTACTCTATTGAATAAAACTAACTTTATTATAAATGGGAAATTAGTAATAAAAGTATTATAATTTCATATCTATAATGGACTTAATTTGTAACAGAACTTGTGGCAGGACTAAGTAGCAACTTGTAACGGGTCCTTTTGACCTTTCTTGACAATCGCTTGAAATGCGTGTTAAAAACGGGGGTAAGAGGACTAAGAGGTGGTACAAATATGTGCTATATATTCCTTAAAGTTATCATTATGAGAGCTCTTTCAGAAAGACGTAACGCAATTAATGAAAATTCCCTATAAAGAAATGTTCACCATTTGTTGTATGAAAGAAATTTCTTAATGCGCCAACAACAAGAAAAAAGAATATTAAAATAAATCTGCATTTCAAGCTACTTTAAACTAAATTTAATGCGCTATGAAACTGCATACCCAAAATTTTTCTAAAAATTCTAGCTAAAAAGTTTTCGATTTCTCTGTACACTTTTTAAACTTTGTACAAAATATGAAGCTTTGAGTTATAAGGGTTTTGTTGTTATATTATAAACAAACATTAAAAAATATTATTCATAGTGAAAACTTAACAAAACGTCGTTTTGTTATTATTGTGACCCCGCCTGTAGTAATAAACATAGAAAATATTTTGTTGTTTTCAGTTATAGTTGTTTTGTTTTATTTCATAACTTTGCATTTAGTAATAACAAATTTCAGTGTTTTAAATATCCCCATATGAAAATTAATTTTATTTTCCGTTATACGGTATCAATCCTCTTTGTATTGTACGTAGAGGTCTACCTATGAATATTTATGCAATCATGCATTTTTAATTATTTAGCGGGGCTAAAATATGGTTATAATAATTTCTGTATAATTTATGCTCGCGCAAACTAAATTATTTTCATCATAATTATGCTAATGAAAGAGCACAAAAAATAAGGTGTACAAAAAAATGTGTGCATAGCAAAAATATTGTTACGACACATAAAATTTAATTAGTTGTCGAAAATTTTTGCTAATTACCGCAAAAATCGCAACATGTTGCCATAAACACAAAACGCTCTCACAGCATATACCGCACGCCGCAGCGCGAAACAAGAGCAGAAATAAAGTAAAAAGGAAGGAAGAGACGCAGACAGTGACAGTTGAACGCCTCTTTGTCTGCCGGTCTATTTGCCCTACCAACTGATCGAACGAGCGAGCAGCAAGCCAGTACGTCACTACATCAATCAGTTAGCGTACGCTTTGAGCTGACATTAGGTGAACTTGTTGCTTAAACTGGCTGTCAATTTCTTTCATCGCTGCTTGTTGTTGTTGTTCGCGATTGTTGCACTTTTTATTTATTTCTTCTACACATTGGGTTTTCATTATTTTTTTCATTATTTCAAGTGCGATTATGACTTACGTTGTCTATCCTCGTCGTACAAGGTGGTCTTCATCCAGTAAGATGTTACTTTGGTCAAACGCGTAGTGGTCACTTCAGTCGCCTCCTACCTGTACCTGCAGGCCTCATCTACTTCTGCTGATGGCCTGATGGTCCAATGGCAGCCAACGTCACTCATCGCCATCGCATGTCAATCGTGAAAACGTAACTGGTTGGTTCGCCCTGCGCGCTTACGAAGCAGCGGTTGAGCCGTCGACAACTCAGCTCGCCGTTGGTCCACTTCGCCTGTGGCTTTTGCAGGTATAAGTGCATTGCTTGCAACGCGCACATTTCTATCTCAACAAATCAGATACATATGTATATATATATGGTCATATATACATACACACACACAATACGTACAGCTGCGGTAAAATTAATAGTAGATCGCATAGAGCAACTCTAATGCATAATAAAATAAATAATTAATAGGCGCTAATAACTTTTTTATATAGAATTTTGTTCCGCATTTTTGCTTTTAGCTAACAAATATTTTTCAAAACACAACAAAATTTCAGAATTTTTAAAGAAGGAAGTCACGCATATACGAGAGTCATTTCAAAAATCCGTACAAAGTCGGAGAGATGGCACTACTGGCGAGTATCGAGGTTATACCTATTTAGTTAGTAGCTTGTCCTGGATGAACCCAAACCAAGTTTCAGCCAGATCGGTCTATGTGTTTATGTCATTTCACGACAACCCACTAGCTCACGTCTCATCAGTTATGAACGCAAAATTAATGGAAATAGGGTTCCACCTCGTTTCACATTCCCCCTATTCTCTAGACTTGGCACTCTTAGGTATCCATGGAATGTTATTTGTTCCACTATTTGAAGAAATGGCTGGCGAGCAAAAAGATTTTATTCAAACGAGGAAGTGATTGCAGAAACGATTTTCATCCCTTCGCTACGCCTGCGGATAATGCAGGCCTTGATATTAAGTCTACAAAGTACATTAGTACAAAGCGACCCAAACTGCTACCCGACCATGCCGAGGTGAGAATGGCAATAACGCGGCTAAAGAACAACAAAGCTGCGGGCCAAATTCGATCAGATATTCACAATACGCCAAATCTTGAAAAAGACCCATGAAAGGAGAATCGACAAACACCATCTATTCCTCGATTTCAAAGCTGCATTCGACAATTCGAAATGGAGTTGCCTATTTGCCGCGATGTATGAATTTGGTATCCCCGCGGAACAAATACGGCTATGCTAGATGACGTTGCTCAACACCAGATATTGACATCATCGGCCTTAACAGCCGCGTTATTAGTTCTGCCTTCTCCAAACTGGATAAAGAGGCAAAGCGAATGGGTTTGGTGGTGAACGAGAACAAAACGAAGTACCTCCCGATATTAAACAAACAGTCGGCGCACTCGCGTCTCGGCAACCACATCACTGTTGACAGTTATGATTTCGAGGTTATAAAAGACTTCGTTTATTTAGTAATCACCATTAACACCGATAACAATGCCAGACTTGAAATCCATAGGAGAATTTCTCTTGCCAACAACTGCTACTTTAGACTAAGGCAATTGAGTAGTCTTCTTTCGACGAACAAAAGTAACACTCTACAAGGCTCTCTTCGTGCCCGTCCTAACGTATGGCGCAGAAAAGTGGACGATGACAACATCCGATTCTGCGCAAGATTTTTGGACCTTTGCACGTTGGCAACGGCGAATATAGCAGGCGATGGAACGATGAGCTGTATGAGCTCTATGATGACATAGACATAGCGCAGCAATAAAGATCCTGGGGCTACGTTGGATGGGTCACGTCGTCCGAATGGATATAAACGCTCCGGCTCTGAAAGTATTCGATGCGGTACCAGCTGGTGGAAGGAGAGAAAGAGGAAGGCCTCCTTGCGGTTAGCACGGTCGTCATTAACAAATACACATCCACCTATTTCCTTTCTTCGTAGTTTTGTTATCTCCTCTACAATGGTAGCACAAAGTATGTTTTTTTGATTTTCGTCGAAGTGTGTCCACGCTTTGAGCAACCATTTCAACCTAACCTAACCTTAGGGATCAACAAACTACAACAGCTTTGGACGAAGAGTATAACCCTTAACTTTTCAAATACATAAGTATATAAAACATATAGGCGTATTATTATAGTGCCGCGTCAAAACTGGGATTGAATATTCAGAACTAAATTTTCAAGATAATTATTTAAGTAATAATAAATTAAGATACACCTATGTTAACAGTAATAGCACCGCGGGTAATGACATAGCTTTGACTCTTTATTAATTTTTTTTAATTATAAAAAATATAGCTCATCCTACAACAAAAACCATATATAATATTAAAGTTTTGATGACCATAGACCATCAAAGTCAGTTCAGGGCAGAGTTTTTGAATTTTGAGATCCCACTCCAAAAAACATCCAGCGCAAAGATGTGTGAGGCTCATAAGAATCACTCATTAACATTTTTTTTTTAAATTACACACTATAGAATTTATAAAAAATGTGAAGAAGCCATGGGCCCTACGCAATTCGATTTTAGAAATGACATGGCAGCTCGTGAAGCCCTGTTTTGTGTCCATGTTCTTGTCCAAAATTGCAAAAATATGCAAAAGAATGTATTCATGTATTTTCTAGACTATGAAAGAGCATTTGACAAGTGCAACATGACAAGCTCTTTAACATCATACCATCATCCGATATTGCCACAAAAGAGTTACGAGAAACCTGTTATGTGTGGTTTGTGCTTTTATATGGCATATACAATGTTGCAGAATTATGGGATGCAACAAAAAGCCCGACCTTAAGTTCGCAACTACGTAACTAATACTCTGTTGCATGCCTGATATTGAATACTTGTTACCTCACCCCCCTTTCATCGAGTTAACTAATCGATCACACTTTACGACGGGTTTAGCATTCCACTTACCCTGTACTGCTTCAAGAATTTGCAAGTGACTGGTGCATATTTAGCATACCACAATTCTGGCATGGTGCACGATTTCACTACTATTTTTTTACTGCAACTGTATCGTTGAAGAGACCTGTGTGCTTGACAATGCAATAATGGTGTTGACTCTGTTTCTATATTTGCTGCCTCAGCATTTGATGGCTTTTTTTCGTTAATGGTCTTCTCACTTTGATAAATGTTGCGCTTTTTATTGCTACTCCGGATTTTGCAGCAAAATATTCAAGCAAAAAGTAAAGAATTTAAGAAATGTATACATCGACACTATAGTTTCTTGCAGCTACTATGCATTGCGTTTGGCTTAGATAAATAAATATTTCCATTAAATAAATTATATTGACGTCTCTTCAATGTCACTCGCACGGCACTGGCCAATCACTTGGTACTCAATTGTCATACACAGCTACCAATCACTGTTGAAAATCAATCAGTGCTCGATGTTTTGATAACTTGCTGATCGCTTTACTTTTTTCCAGCTAAGAAACAGCTCAAAAAATTCATGAGAAACTCCAATAGAGTATTTCCAAAAGAATAAAGGTCAAATGTTCGCTTAAAAGTGCAACTATGCAGAGTTTTGCCGTGCCGCAAATTGTTTTTTAACCGGCTATACAATTTTGAATAATTTCTTTATAATGGCTAGCTGCAAAATAACTATCTTGAAATTATGAAAAGTAAATGCAAAATTTGAAGTGAAATAATTTTTTGCACAAAACAAAAATAGGCCAATTAATTAAATGGTCCAATTTTGTTACCTCAATCATAATACCGTCACAAGCAATTATACAAAAAATTGTTCGGAAACTTGTGGCTATGTTTTCAAATAAATTGATAAAAAAATCTGTTTCTGCCGTCTTACATTAAAAAAACGAAACAGCGCGCCTGGGCAAAATGTGTTGAGAGATTTTTATACAATATAAGGGGTGGGGGTAAGGGTTTCAGCAGAAAAAACACTACTTTTGGGAATTCTTTTCTTAAATAAGGATTAAGCAAATTTATTAAAACCTTTACATTATTACGCATACTTTTAACTAAAGGGTGTTTTTTTTAGAGGTTAGGTTTTCAAGATGAAATAAAACGTATATAATTTAATGTTATGGCCAAGAATTTAGCTTTATTATAAAGATAAGGGTTTGCCATTATGTTTTAAAAATGATTTCGGGCAAGTGGCTCGAATAAATTCCAGCCGAGAGGCCCAATTTTCGACCACTTTTTGCAGCAATTGGGGCCGTATGTCAGCAATAACGCGCCGAATATTCTCTTCCAAGACGTCAATCGTCTCGGGCTTATCTGCGTAGACAAGCGACTTCACATAGCCCCACAAGAAATAGTCCAGCGGTGTTATATCGCACGATCTTGGAGGCCACGCCACAAGTCCACGGCGCGAGATAATGCGCTCACCAAAAGTTTCCTTCAATAAATCGATTGTTGCGTTGGCTGTATGGCATGTAGCGCCGTCTTGTTGGAACCAAAGGTCGTCCACATCAACATCGTCCAATTCAGGCACGAAAAAGTCATTAATCATGGCTCTATAGCGCTCTCCATTGACTGTAACATTATGGCCGGCTTCATTTTTAAAGAAATATGGACCAATGATTCCCTCTGCCCATAGAGCACACCAAACAGTGACTTTTTGAGGATGTAACGGCGTCTCAGCAATGGCTTGTGGATTAATAGGACTATGAATAAGTTCGTGCGGTTTTACAACAGATGGCGTAACTTGATTATTATTCCATCGATCCACATTTCCAAACATTCATTGGAGAGCTACTGTCGTAAGGCACAAACGTCAGTATAAGTTTTTTATTTGAAGCGTAAACAACAATATTTTTACCACACTTGAAAATGTCGAATTTCGTGCCAAATAATGTGTTTTTGCGGGGAATTCTTCTTCATTATTTTAATATGAAGAAAAAAGCAGCCGAAAGTCATCGTATCTTGGTGGAAGTTTATGGTGAGCATGCTCTATCTGAGCGAACGTGCCAGAAGTGGTTTGCACGCTTTAAAAGTGGTGATTTTGGCTTGGAAGACGAAGAACGCGAGGGTGCGCCGCCAAAGTTCATGGATACCGAATTGGAGGAATTGCTCGATCAAGATCCGGCTCAAACGCAAGAAGAGGTTGCAAAAACTTTGGGAGTTGATCAATCAACCATTTCCAAACGTTTAAAAGCCATGGGAATGATCCGAAAGGTAGGCCATTGGGTGCCGTATGAATTTAAGCCAAGAGACGTTGAACGCCGTTTTATGGCATGCGAACAACTGCTTCAACGGCACAAAAGAAAGGGTTTTTTGCATCGAATTGTGACTGGCGATGAAAAGTGGGTCCATTACGACAATCCAAAACGTCGGGCAACGTATGGATACCCTGGCCATGCTTCAACATCGACGTCGGCGCAGAATATTCATGGCCTGAAGGTTATGCTGTGTATCTGGTGGGACCAGCTGGGTGTTGTGTATTATGAGCTACTGAAACCGAATGAAACGATTACGGGGGATGTCTACCGACGACAATTGATGCGTTTGAGCCGAGCACTGCGAGAAAAACGGCCGCAATACGCCGATAGACACGACAAAGTTATTTTGCAACATGACAATGCTCGGCCACATGTTGCACAAGTGGTCAAAACATACTTAGAAACGCTCAAATGGGATGTCCTACCCCACCCGCCGTATAGTCCAGACCTTGCGCCATCCGATTACTATCTCTTCCGATCGATGCAACATGGCCTGGTTGACCAGCACTTCCGTAATTACGATGAAGTCAAAAAATGGATCGATTCGTGGATTGCGGCAAAACCGACCGAATTTTTCACAAAGGGAATCCGTGAATTGCCAGAAAGATGGGAAAAAGTAGTAGTAAGCGATGGACAATATTTTGAATATTAAATTTGTAACCATTTTACGTCAATAAAGTTTCAAATTTCGAAAAAAAACCGCACGAACTTATTCATAGTCCTATTATGTTCACTCCAAATGCGACAATTTTCCTTATTGACATACCCATTCAACCAAAAGTGAGCTTCATCGCTGAACAAAATTTTCTTGTGAAAATCGGGATCGGTGGCCATCTCGTTTTGGGCCCATTCACCGAACGTGCGACGCACTTGATGGTCGTTCGGCTTCAATTCTTGCACGAGTTGGATTTTGTAAGCCCGCAAACCAAGATCCTTCCGCAAAATCTTCCATAAAGTGGATGGGCACATCTCCAATTGCTGCGCGCGATGGCGGATGGACTCATTCGGGTCTTCTTCGATACTCTGCTCCACAGCAGCAATAGCGTCTTCGGTGCGCACTGTACGACGTCTCTGAGGATGCGTCTTATCCACTAGAGCAAACGTGGTGCGAAACCGATCCATGGTTAATCGAATTAGTGACTCTGATGGACGATTATGTCGACCGAATATTGGACGCAGCGCGCGATGCGTCGCGCGAACCGAACCATTATTTTCGTAATAAATTTGCACGATTTGCAAACGTTGTTCAGGTGTAAGTCTATTCATTATGAAATGGCAAACCAAACTGAGCATAAATCAAGTGACAACTGTCAAAAAGACCATCTACGAAAAAAGTAGTGCCAACTTGAAAACCTAACCTCTAAAAAAAACACCCTTTATATTGTGTAATTTTTTCATGCGGAAATTCTTAAAAATAAGCCGGTGGCAAACCATGTCCGGGAACGTCTTGAAAAAAAAACATTTTGCCGTGATCACTGCATCTCAGTCAGAAATTATCTGAAACCAAAAAAAAATCAAATATAGTCAAAGTATCATTAAATCTTCCCCCCTCAACGTTGTCCGCTTATTTTTTCCTTCGTTTAAAAATTTTTGGCGGCGGTCTAAAGTGAAAACTTCTTTTTTCAACGAAAATTTCCGCCATTTTGTGGGCGGGAAACCCCCTTCATGTCAAACAAAAATATAAACTAAACGTTGGGGGGAGGCATTTTATATGAAGAAAATGTGTGCCAAGTTTGGAATGAATCTGTCAAGTAGTTTTTAAATGGCAGTGATCACCGACTTTCAAAAAGTAGATTTGAGAAACACGCGTTTAAAAGTTTGAGAGCTAAAAACTGTATACCTACTTGTCAGCCGCGCTGCCTTCCCGAACGCTCGCACCTTTCAGAGCTAAAGCGCGAGACTAATTAGACAATAACTCCAAAAGTTTTGATCAGATCGGCTTAAAATTTTGGGAATATATTCTTGAAATATTAAACAATAAGATTAGAGAAAAAAAAAATGATTTTTTGAAAGTGCAAATCCTTCTTTATTTTGACCTCTACGCGCTCCAATGCTTATCTGTTTGTATACTACAGCTGTCTAGTTCACAATTTTCAAATATGATTGACATCATTGGCGAAAACTATAAATCTTTCGATAGGGTGATTAACTTTGCGCCACCTAAATTTTAGACACCGGCAGCCAATTAAATTGGTTCGATATTGACAAGCTTCAAAAAATTGCTGCCATATACAATAACAAAAGAGATAAAATCACGTAATTGAATACTATTGCCACTTATTTTATATTAAAATTTATGAAAATTCAAGCAAACGAGCTGTGAAAGATGGGCTTGGAATTTGTTTGGGTTGTGAAATCTGTAAGGAATTTGACAAGTATTTCGACTGGTGCTTGCGCTTTAAGACGCTAGTGGCAGCCAACCAGATAAAGTAACTTGAGGTGGAACTTTATATTATATTACACGTCAGGAAGCCCTTTTCTCATGTGAGATAAAATTATCATAAAAAGGCTAGCTAAATGCAACTAACGAGCCCTTCTTTGCCGAAAGGCTTCAAAATTTTGGCCTGGTATTCTAATCTTATGACTTATCTTTTGCGTAAACTAGTGAAAGCAGATCTTTATCTATGGTTTTCATCCCTGCCACTACAGCTTCAATGTGATTTTTTAGTTAGCAGGGATTTGCAAAATTGCGTTCAATTAATTAATTTTGATTTCCGCTGGATTCGGCTAAACCATTAATAGAAGTTTAATTTCAAATATGAATATTATAAATATATTCACAAGTAAAAGCTTTATGGAAACAAACCGCATTAATAATATTTTAGCCCTCAACAACCATAAACTGTAGTGAAGTTAATATTTTATTCTCCGCGTCAGCCACAACGCCAGTGAATGCAATCATCAGAGTAGAAAAAAAATAAATTAGAACAAATAATTTTTATTCTGAAGCAAAGCCAATGTACTTTTAACGCTACATAAATATTAGATATGTTAAATGTAGAGGAAAAATTGCATCAGTGAATAACAATGGAAACCAGAAGAAGGAGAAAAAGTGTTGAAGAGAAAACTCACAAAACAGCAAACGCAATAAAAACAGGCTTTTGGTATATAAAAACGCGATGCCAGACAGATAGGCAAGCAAAATGGAAGTGTAAAAAATATGTCTGCTTTTCTGCAAAAAAACAATTAAAATATAGAAATAAGCAAATGCAGAGATATTTAATAGTTAATGCAAAAAGAGTACGCACAAAGCAAATTTGATATAAAAGTAAAAAAGTTTGTGTTATAAAAAAAATACTACAATATATTTTCAAGCGAATTATAAAGTTAGGCGTATTTTATGGTTTCCATAAAAATATTTTGGCATAACTTGAGAAAAACACTTCTAAAAAATAAATACTCACTTATCGGGATTCTCCAAGTCTTGCATAATTGCAGAGCAACAAGAAATGCAAAAGTTCTATACTAAAATATGCACGAATACGAGAGCAGCACTTTTGATAAATTGCTTTCTTTCTACTAACTTAAATAAGACCATGCCCCAGGGAGGCTCTTAATGCATTGGCACATGCTACCCCAGTAGCTCTCCATGTTAAGAAGATACCAACCATGAGTGCAATTAGGTTAAATGGAGCAGGTTGGTGAAAGGAAAAAAACGTATGGTCAAGCCATCGTCCCAACCGAGACCTTCAATAGGAATTTCACCACTCCATTTCCATCTCAGGAAAAATGGAGTAAGGGATTTTTACTGAACAACTTCAACCCTTTAGTCTACACAAATAGTTTATAAGTGGATTGGAGAAGGTATACATTCCCATAGTTGCAGTGCCTTCCAGGCGGAAGTATTGCCACCAGGGGAAGCTTGTAGGCTGTTAATAGCGGACTTCTCTTTTAAGAGCAATATCGCTATTCTTAGGCTACAACAACCTCCATACTGGTGGACCACACCGTATCAAATCCGCCTCTGTTGCAGTTACAAATTCAAATTCACCCTTATCAGCATGCTCTCGTAGAGAGACTCGAGGGATAGCTCAGAACTGTTAGATGCTAGAAAGTTGGTATTTAATATTTTTGGGTCCAGCTGTACACGAATTCACACTCTTCTGAGACCCCTAGAATTTAAAGTTTTTCCATAGGACTTTTGAGGGCAAACTATCTGTGAGCTCACATTGTAAATAGTTATGCCTTTTTCGCATCCGTTCTTGCAGTAACTTTATTTCTTGGAACACGATATTTTTGCAACAATTGAGTACTTGTATACGTTCCGGTGTTCGGTGGAGTTTGTCGAAAGCTTCTGCTACCTCGGCCGCACTATCACGATAGACGGAGGAGCAGAAGAAGATGTCAACTGCAGGCTAAACAAAGCAAAGGTGGCGTTCGGGCGAATACATACAGTATGGGCAAGTTCGCGAATCTCAAGGCGCACTAAACTGCGAATATTTAGGTCATGTGTGAAGTCCGTATTGTTGGTCTCCAACATCATCACACAAAGGCTACAATCTTTCGTCACCATCAGCAACGATGCGTTGTGGAGATCAAAGAATGTGTAGCCCGTGTGGCGATGGTTAGGTTACACGCTTAGAAAATCACCAGATAGCATCACAAGAATAGTACTGGAACCTGCAAGAGAGCAGAGCTCGCAGTCGGCCAAAGATCATTTTGAACTAGTAGATGCCGACATCACATGGAACTACAGCCCAGAACCAGTCTTGTCGAGGCCCTAACTACCGAACGGAGTGAAAAATGATATAAAAATATACGCTTCCTAATTAAAGACAAAACCATCCAGACGATTTGGTTGAATAGTTTTTGTTTTTGACAACACCAGGCCGAAAAAAGTAGTTTTGAGCTAATTGAGTTTAAAGTTTTGAGAGTGGCTGCCTGACGAATCTGACATCTGCTAAAACGGCTGTAGAATTGAAAATACTACGAATATACTTCTAAAAATTTGATGGTATATTCGTAAAAGCCTATATTTTCGGAATATCAAAAGAACTCCATTTTTCGAAAAGTCTAGACCCCTTAAAATCGGGCCCCCTTAAAATCTGTAAGAAATCTCTCCAGTGAACTGGATGCTGAACAAAATTTTTTAAATTTCCATCATCATATCGCTCCACCTTCAGGACATTATGAAGATAAGCATGAGGCTTTCAGCACTGGTGGGTTTATGCAGAGTTCAAGGTATTTCAGAAATCGCTCATTTTATTGCTGCGTTGCCATTGATAATTTGTAAATGACACGATGCCAATGGTTTCACCCCTTGATTGTGAACTATTAACACTTTTATAGCATGGCTTCTCGAATATTAAGCATCAACTGAGAGTTGCTGGACTTATTCAACTAACTTAGTTATTCAAATTTTAAAACAATAAACAAATAGGATTTCCGACAAAAAGTATCAACATTAACCTTATATTCTCCTGCGCATAGATGGCGAAACTAGAGAGTTTAAAAACCATAAAAATAGCATCACCTTCCTACCAACAGCACCTTCCTACATCTGCAGCCGACAATCCCGACAATCAGTGCGGAAAGAAATGTTTAAACAAGCGCGAGAAATCATTACAGCTGTTGATGTAGCGGTTAGAAGTTGCAAGTTGCATAATTCTGCCGTCAGTTGTTGTTGCGGGCACAATTATGTAATAAGGATGTTATAATATTTTTGTTGCAATCTCTTTACACTGGGCTATGTGGCCCTAATACGTACATATATACATACATATTGTCATCCTAAGAGAATCGCATTCCACTCATCGCCAGCACAATGACAACAAAGAAAAGAAAAAAATAGTTAGAGCAACGGAAATGAAATAAAAAATGCAAAAATAGAATAGCACATTATTTTAAAAAGAAATGTGGGAAGCAAACGCAGTGAAGTTTTAGACACGAGGGTTAGGTTTTTAAAACGAAAAATTTCGAAAAAAGTCAAGTCTAGGCCATAAACTTAAGTCGCTCACTGTTAAACTGCTTGCCAGGACACTAAAAAACTAAGTAGATAAGAGACAATAGAGACAAATTCGTGGTATATGAACCGGGTGATATTGAGATGTGCTGATATACTGCTAACTTTCAGCAAAGTTTGCTCGGAGTTTACATTCTGAAACGGCCGTTTGCAAAGTGAACTGCAGAACACCCTTGATGCGACAAATCTTGATAAAATTAGATAGAGAAACACATACTCCTATGTCTTATGATCGGGGATATTTTTGGCCACTGTCTAATCGGTGCATTGTATAAGTTTTACGGCAAATGACTTTCGGCTGTAGCTGCTATGATTTCGAAAAAGTCAAAAGCATTGGACGCTTACTACGCCACTATCGTGTTTTGATAGCCAACCTTTTCTGAAATATGGCGAGTTCCTGAGTTTTTACAGGTTGAGCGTCTAAATAAAATATATTGCCTCAGTAAGTTCTTGAAAACAATAATTTTGTTGGCTTAAAAAGATGAGATTTGTTTAAAAACATAAATAAAGAAATTAATTCAGGCCAGCACGCACTTGAGAGCACTTCAAGAAGAATGAATGAAAAATGTTAATAAAACTACAAAATACTTCTATAGTGTTGGTCCAAAATGATGAGTGTATGTTATGTGTTGAAATTTTGAAAGGTGCTTTAAGCTGCACCAAGAAGGAGAATCTCGGGAACTATTTAAATAATAACCTTAATTTGTTAATTTTCAGACTCAAAATTCTTCTAAACAAATTCTTTTGTTATTTCACCCTGATCTGAGGACGCAGCTTTCGAATTTCGTTCGTATTGTCTGTAAGGTATCTAATTGCTTCAAGCCCTTTCTGCAGAAGCTGCCTGTAGGATAAGGTGGTATCTTCCCAGTAACTTCTCACAGCTCTCCTAGTAGACTGTTCAGTAGACCGATATTCAGGTATCTTGGCTCTCACTTTTTTCCTACACATAGCAGATTTAAATATCACACACCTTGTGCATTTCATTATTAACGCAATTGTAGGTAGCCACCGTTTGGACGTCATCCTCCTCTAATCCAGAGCCACTTCTTCTGCGTTCCTCTGTTTAGTTTCTGGTTTTCCTCTACATGGTATCACAGTGGACACATTTGACTCTTTGTCCAAGTGGGCTCTTGCATGAGTAGCCCTTTATCCTAAAGAATCCGAAACTTTATTTTCACTCGCATATTTAAATTTTGGCCATAAGCATTATTTTTAGTTTTGGGCCTGTACAAGCAAAGACAATCAGCACATCCTCTGCGTATGCCATGCACTTCGAAAATGCGTTTCAGCCTTAAAAAAAAAACAACTTTTCAATAGTTTGGATTGCCTTTGAGACAAGGTTTCTGTGGAGAGGCTGCTTGAATTCGCCAGAAAAATCTGCAGAATTAAAAAGAAAATGTATTGCTGGAGAATTGGAAAATCTTTCCTGCGTACTAAATGGATCTCTGTGGATACCGAGTAAACTATTTCTGTTAGCAGCCAGTTCATCACAGCTTAACCTATTGTCATAAGCTTTTTGAGAATTACATGCATATGCGTTTTGCCTTAACAAAAACCAAATAGTTTTCCGTGAAAAAATCTTGAAAAACCTACTATCTGATCTACGCTAAGCTTCACCTCGACCAGATTATCTCACTTTGTTACCATTCTAAACAGTTTTTTAGAGAGCCCATAATATATTAAGTATAATTGCAACAACTACTCATGTTGTTCGTAACATAATCTTATTCCTATAATTAAATAGCTGCCCTCGTAGCATTGACAACATAAACTGACGGATCATTGTTCGCATCAGCAACATTGTGTACGCTTAAAGAGGAGTTGAAGTAGGGGGAGAACTCGAAAAAGAAACAAAGAAAACCATTGGAATGAAGAACAATTAGCGGAGCAAGAACCACAGAGGAAAGAGAGTGGCAAAAGGAGAGTGCTTGTTGAATGGAGCGGCGTTGAATGAACTACTACCTAGCGAAGCAGCAGATGAGCTGTGGGGAGGCAAGAGAAAGGTGACTTAGTCACTTGTACCGCAGACGCTTGTTTTTTATACTTTCTACGCGTAGTTTGAAAGATTTTTTTTATTCTCAATGTTGCTAGCGCTTTCGCGCTGTTGCAACAACTTGAATATGAGTGAGTGGCAGCAAAAGCAAAATTATTGTTGGAAAAATGCAAAGGGGAAAACGCACGCCAAGCTGCAAAAACAAAACCTACATCTAGCAAAAATGCAAAGTAAAAAGAACCAAATAAGAACAATAAAATGAACAAAAACATTCCTAGTGAAAACAGTATGTGCAATGTGTGGCATGCAACTGCAGCAGTGGGCTGTGTGTGGCATAACTGCGTGCACGCGTAACGCAGCATAGCCGCAAGTACGCGCCAATGTCTTCTTGGAAAAACAACATGAACAGCAAGACTATTTAGTAGAAGTGAGCGCACTAAGATATGGAGGAAATTATGTTAGAGTCGAGCACTTTGCAAAGTGGCGAGTGTAAGCCACCATAACTTTACTGCGAGACGCAGTGTTCAATGGTGGTACTCGTATGCGGTATACGGTATGCGGCATGCGGCATGCAACATAGTGGTATGTCAAGTGTGCCATAATGCAGTGATGAAGAAAATTGGCAGCAGTATTTGAAAATTATATTAAATATCGCAAGAAGGAAGGCTCATCACATATTGCAAGCGCGCAAAAGCTGGCCGCCATACTTC
This sequence comes from Anastrepha ludens, assembly GCF_028408465.1. Taxonomy (NCBI): domain Eukaryota; kingdom Metazoa; phylum Arthropoda; class Insecta; order Diptera; family Tephritidae; genus Anastrepha; species Anastrepha ludens. The sequence goes on along the minus strand of NC_071500.1, from coordinate 55,365,817 downwards.
AGTGGAAGAGAGGCGATCAAAAAGGGTATAAGCAGGAAGAACATTTTGCAAAAGAAGCATTTGCTGCAGCCAAATTGGGATGAGCGCGAACGCTTATACATTTTTCCACAAGCTAAGTATGTACATATGTATGTATTTGTATTTGTAAGTATGTGCGTATGTATTAATAATATACATTTATGTACATATCGTGGCGCATAGGCTGGTCACCTCGCTTGCACACTTTTGCTAGCACTACTGCTGTAATTGGCTCTGCTGTATGTACATATGTATGTGTAATATTGCGCAAATTTGTTATTGCTTTTGCTTATACAATGACGACTTCCTTGTTATTGTTATTACTATTACACCGTTGGCTTTGTTTTCATTATTGTTAACGCAAAACGACTGTGATGCCTTTATGCCCAGTGCTTCAGTATAAACTATGGGCAAATAACTTCTTCAAGGCAATTATTATTTCTTGTATCCAGGGTTCAGTAAGAGGAGGACAGCCCGCTGACGTAAATATTTGGAAGGCTTTGGTTGATTCTTCTCTTTAAGCAAAATACAAAAAGCAAGTTGCCGGCTAAGTCATGGAACTGCTATCAGTAAGGCGGTGTTAATATAGTTGCATCCACCTACTGGACACCCTTATAGCCCAACTGGAGAGACAATTTTATTTTGGCTTCATATAGGTCTTAAAAATGTATTCGGGAGGTACGCGGATATTTTGCACCGTTGCAATCGGTGAAACAATCGAGACGGCGGGCTTCTCCTGATGAATAGAGGCCATATAACGCTCCTTCACATCTCTGCCTTCGAAATTTATTACAAGTACTCAATGCACAGCGGCGGCCGCCGTAGCCGAATGGGTTGGTGCGTGGCTAACATTTGGAAATCGGCGAATGTAGGTGCGAATATCCGTGAAACACCGGAAGGGAGAAAACGTTTTTTCTAATAGGGGTCGCCCCTCGGCAGGCAATGGCAAATCTCTGAGTGTATTTCTGCCATCAAAAAGCAGGAAAAAAGTAAATTTTCTTCGGTAAAAGGGTATGGGTGCAAGGGCGCAATTGGCAAAAGATGGGGCATCGAGTTGTTTTCTGGCTGTATAATACTATTGTAAAGCCTATCTTGTTATATGGAGTCATAGTCTGGTGGAACTCACTAGAGAAGACGACATTGGTGAAGAAGCTGGAAAGAATTCAGAGGTCGGCACTCATTGGAATCAGTGGGGCGCTTCGAACGACTCCTACTCTGGCGCTCAACGCAATGTTAAATGTGGTACCCGTAGATATCGCAGGCAGAACTGCCGCTACACGTACCGCAATCAGACTGAGGGGCTGGAGCTATAAGCTCAACCTCCCTTATGGGCACTCAAGCATCCTTAGAAACTTTGAGTTCATCCCTCTGTCAACAGACCAGTGTATACCCTCGTTTAGTCCAACCGGAACATTCTCCACTCACATCCCGTCAAGGGAAGAGTGGACGGGGGGCTACACTTGGGGGCAGGGCCTGGTGAACTTGTTCACGGATGGATCGAAGTTGGAAGGAAAGGTTGGCGGAGGAGTCTTTTGCGAAGGGCTCCCCGTCAGACAAAAATTCAGGTTACCGGACCACTGCAGTGTGTTCCAGGCAGAGGTAGCCGCAATCAAGGAGGCAGGCCACGTGTGGACCGAAGGCGCTCGGGTGAGCTTCTGAGGCTGACAAAATATCAGCTCTCCAATCTAGTGGGTTCTCTCACAGGACACAATGCGCGAGGAATGCATGCTGTGAGACTTGGAATCACCTCGAGTCCTTTCTGTGCTGGATGTATGGAGGATGAGGTGGAATCATTTCAGCACCTTCTCCTTAGCTGCCCTGCCCTGGCGGGGCTAAGATTCAGGCATCTTGGCTCTTACTTCTTTGTCACGCCTGCTGATATAGCTGGCGCTGACATTAAAAATCTGATGAGTTTCATCAGCAGCATTAAGCGGTTGACGCAAACATAGTCATCGTTCATAATCCGCACGCTCCTAACCTTCCCATCACCACCTCTCCCCGCCCTCTCCCTGCACCTCATCGGTCCTTCCCCTCTCCTCACTTCCTTGACAATGGTACCACAAAGGACGAACCTTTCTTCGTCCAAGTGTGCCCACTCCCTGGGCAACCATACTAACCTAACCTAACCTCGATAAAAGGTTAAGATTGGGGATATGACTAGCAATAGTCGCCTTGTATGGATATAGGGGTGCCAGTGGTAAAAGATGGGACCACTGGCCTAGAGTTACATTTTGGCTCTATAGCCAATATTGTTCTATGAAATCCGCATTTGTTTAAATTCGTTGGAGATGATGACGTGGATTACGAAGCACTAGAGTCAGTGCGGTGCTTTGGATCCCCCTATTCTAGCGTTTAGCGCATTACTGATTGTGGACATCGCATGATAAATTGCGCATCACCAGCCGTAATAAGATTGAGCTACAACCTAAACCTTAGCTATGGACACTCCAGTTGCCTTAGTTCATCTACAGAGAGACATCTACACATCTTCTTTGGATCCAAGCGGTAGTTTTTCCTTTAAGGAAAGAAAGTGTGGGGTGCAGCATTTGGAGATAGGGCATGCCAAATGTATGGTTCGAAGGCAAACGGAAGGTTTGATGGAGGAGTATTCTGCAAGGTCCTCTCCATCAAACTCAAATTCAAACTATCGAAACACTAAAAAAAACAGTTGACTGAACACTTGTCCGGGAGATAAACATTTTCTCTCACAGGCAAGTGGCAGTTAGAATCCTGAGCTCGAAAATATGTGAATATTTCGAAAGATCATTTGGGCTCCTAGTTATAGCGCAGTTTTGGAAGCTCAACAGATTCGCTGGCTAGACAGGGTACCCTCGTAGGGGCTATCTCGCATATTAAGAGAATTGGGGTATCCATAGTAACTAGTGGGCTTTGCACAAACGTGCAAAATCACGAGATCTTTCTGGCTACAGGTAGATCGAAGGCGCTCTAGGAAACTTCAAAGGCTAATAATGGCAGCTCTGAAATTTTGTGGGCAGCAACCGTTAAGTATACATGTGGAAATGGTAAAACTGGATATTGGACTCATCTTAGGACCTCCATCCCCGGTATGCGCTAAGATTGAATAGGTCCTTGATGGCAGTCGATTTTCAAGCTTAAAATAGTCTCAAAGGAAATCTTTAAGTTGGTAAATTGTAGGGTAGTAGTAGTTCGCAGCTCCCAACTATGCGCTCAATCAATATAATTGTGACAATAAATTCTGATGATAACGATCTACCTCCAAATGGATAAGATGCCAAAATAAGATATTTCTAGTTAAGCCTCCCATACCCATGTCAAAAATTAGTAACAGTATGCCCCGTGCAGGGAGCATGGAACCGATGATTGTGAAGCCTACTTTGCGACGGGCAAAATAGGAATATTCTGATGGTTTACGAAAGCTTTAATAAACATGTTTTTATCCTTAAAGCAAAAACACAACATCCAAAAATTCAAATAAAACAAGATATTAAATCTGTATATATAAAATGTAAACGATACCACCTAACGACGTATTCCAAACAAAAGTCGCTGATACAATTCTGTTCAATTTTTTTTTTTCTTTTGATTTTTACTCTATATCACTCTGTACTTCCCCTTTGTCAACATAATCCTCAATCTCGATGTAATTCTTCATAATCGAAAATAGACGGGGAGGCGTCAATCAATCTGATCTTTTCTTCATTTATTTTATTTTTTATTTTTAACAACAATAATAATCCAATTTAATTAAAAATATTTAAAATATTGCTTACGCAAAAATGTAATACTTATGCTCGCGTCGGTCTGACAGACCAATTGATGCTGTGTGTGTATGAATTTGTCCGAATACCCAGAGTAGTAAAGCTAGTAAAGCTAGCAAAGATTCCAATGCACTGACTTTTTTGGTTTCAAAAACAAAAAAAGAACAACAAAAAAGCGCGAATGATGATAATCGGACTAAAGCGCAGGAAAGTTAAACAAAATATTGGATACATTTTCATCATACTTTCATCTCATTTAGTGCCCAATTAGTACAAGTTTTGATACCAAATATTTGTTTCCAGCCAAATTTCGATATCTTCTCTTGCGTCTTTTTGCTTTTATTGAATATTACTTCTTTTATTGTATTTATGTATGTATGCAACAACAAACTTATTGTTGCGTTGAATAACATTAACCATTGATTGGCAATGTTGAATGCAACAAGGCGCCCAATGCTGCAGCCCACCTAAATAAGCCAAGTCGCCAAAAAGGAAGTAAAAATATTAAAACCCATAGAAAGACGTTCCAACTCGCTTATAGCGCACACAAAAATTTCGAGTTTTCCCAACGGCACATGAAAATGAAGGCTTTATTTAATACGCCATTTTTGGCAACGCTTATTGGCTCGTTGCGCTTGCAACAAATGTGGCGCGCAAAACGCAACTTGCTATTTATACTGGCAGTACAAAAATTACAATAACAACGCATTCAAAGGTTGTTTGCATAACAGGCCAATGCATTTTGTTGGCGCAGCCTTCTTCTATTTTCTTTGTAAACAATGTGCCACAAGGCGTGCATGCAACATTTATCTCGTTAACAATGCTGGCCAAAGCAATGCAAAATAACGCGTAGTAGTTGTGCGAATGTTGGGTAGCTGCTCAGGTCTGCCGTGCTTGATGTCATAAATGCAAGTGCAGCAGAAGAAAGGATTGAGAAGAGCGAGAATGGGAAGCAAAAGGAATGGTATATTTGAATGCAGAGGCGAGTTGCGCAGATTTCAGGTAAGTAAGCTTAGGGAATTGGTAAGACGGAATTGGTAACAATGAAATACGCTTTTGTGAGTGCAGGTGGAGGTCCAAAACGTCATATTCCTTCGCCTATTTAATCTTTACTAAAAAGTGTAAAAGTTCTCTGTCAATGAAATCAACTCCCATGAGAATTTTTAACCTTGTATGAACCCTGACGAGATTTCCTTTTACCGGTGAAGACCTCCACAAGCAACTCAAAAATATTTTATTGAAAAGTATACACTGAGAACAACAACCCACATTTGCATGAATCTTCAATACATGCATATACATATATAAATATATATACCATAATTGGTGCTTAGAAACTTTGTACTGTGCGCCTTGAATGGCCCATAAACGGAGGGATCTACAGTTTTAAGTGGGAGACTGCAGATAGTTTTTTTATGAGTAGTTTTTTCTGTCGGAAATACATTCGGAAGTTTACTACTGCCTGCTGAGGTGTGACCGTTATTAGAAAAAACCTTTTCCATCACTTTGGGTTTCATACCCACAGCGGGCGGCTGCTCAGATAAAAAAACGACCGCACCATCAAATAAAGCTTTAATAAAATGAAATGTATTCTTTTTCCAATATTTTGTATTTCGACTTTTAGAAATGCGATCAGTACTTAAAAATCTTGTACTAAAAAAATGTCTGTAGTAATTTTGCAATTTCTTGTATGAGTATTGTTCGGCCGCTTGTCAAAGATGAACACCAGTATTGAAAAAATATGCTTTATTTTAGACTTTTTTTTCGAAGAAGGCGAAAACCAAAGCCAGGCGCCTCGAAATGTGAATAGTGTTTATGATCCTCACAATATAACAGTCAACTGTGCATAATTTTGCTTTCGTCGATTTCGTTGCGGCAATTTTGATGTTAAACATGCACGCCGGTTCAAGTTCGACTGTCACGTAAGTCAAACAAACGCTGCATTGACAATCAGGAAGCTCTGAGCTGATTCACCATGCCTAACTTTTAATTTGGAAATGCACTTTCAGTGGGACTACCATCAAAATACGCGTACAAATTATGGCTATCTTTTCACTTCACCTTATTTATATTTAAGAGAAATGGTATCGCCCAAAATCAAAGTTTAGCTATTTCAACGCTACAATTTATTAATTAAAAGGAAAGGTGCGTTAATAGTTTGAAAACCCAGGATATCAGTTATATCATAGACAGATCAGGAAACGAGAACTTGCACGACATTTTAGATTGGTAGATTGGTAGATAAGATAGTCAGTTGCCTCTAAGAAGGCGCGAAACACAAGATAGGGTAAGATAATATATAAAAAGTGAGAGCCAGGCCAATGAACGAAACGTTTCTTTTAGGTTCGTAATACTGTCATAGTCGTAGGTGTAAAATTCCATGTCAATATTGGCATGCCTTCAAAGTGGCCCATGTGCTTTGTGAAGAATAAAATATCAATCGAACCATTTTCGATTTTTTTGAGCAATAAAATGCATTAAATTTTGTTGAACGAAGGTAAGAAAGCGTTGAACATTAAGCAAACCCCGGGCGACTATCTACATCAACGTAAAGGTAATAAAATTTATTTTATTAAATTTTTAGATTTTTGAGCAGACATTTTCTGACATTTCGAAAAATTGAAAAACGTCGTTTGCGTGGAATTGCACAGATTCCTCGAAAGGATTTTGCTAAAAGTTTCAAACATTCCATTTCACCGCCATCGCCATCACCTGACTTACATTGCTTCGTATGACGTCTGGCTATTCCCAAGTTGAAGATGCCGTTTCGAGGATACCGTTGTTATACCTTTTCGAGTGTTTGGACGAGCTACTCCTCCTATTTGTGTTTACTGCTTGATTCGGTATTTCATTATTACGTTGATAAAAATCGAATCGAACTTAAACAGCAGGATTTGTTTCGAGGATTTAAAGAATCGTACTTTCAAGATGATGAAACAATTTTAAAAGAATAGATAAAGATTTTTTTAGGCCGGCGGGCCAATTAGATGTCCTAAATTCAGTAGTTTTCGCGAAGCGTTGTAGGATGAGAAAAAACAATTAGCCAAATGAAGTTTTGGGGATAGTTTAATATATATTTGAACTAAAAAAAAAAATTTGTACAATCTCCAACAATATATTGTAAGCCGAGTTATCAATAGATTCCCAGAGCGCCTTGCCACTGAAGTACAAGATACAACTTGCAATTTTCATCTGAAAACAAAAAAAAAAGATTATATTAATTTTGATGTAATTATCTTCGATGTGAACTAAGAAAATTGGGAGAAACACGTAAAATTCGAATTTTTGGGGAAGGTAGAAAAAAAAAGTGGGTTTTCAAGGAAAAAAAAAACTCTTCAACTGGGTAAAAAAGTCGCTTAGAAAAAGTTTTTGGATGTTTTTTTTAGTTCACATAGAAGAGAAAACAATACTGAAGATAACGCATTTTGAATGAAATGGATAGCTCGTTTAGTTTTTTTGCAATCGTGTACATAAATTAGGTAAAGTCGTGAAAATGAAAAGCCGAGAAAACGCGCTTCAAACTACAACAATAAGCGCACGGTTGCTCGACGCCGCACTACGCTCGGCTCTGTAGCTCTGCAAATACTTGGAATTTAACTCTGAAAATTTGTGTCTCATGTTCATGAATATCTAAGCTATTGATTTCAGGAAAAAAAAAAAATAGATTGTTTTGACCTTTTAATTGGCCCGCCGGCCTTTAGTGACAATGAATTTCTTCTTGAATTTGTGATGACGAAGATATAAAATAATTGTACTCAAAAATCTAGAATATGTATCAGGAAGATATGCGAAGATTGTTCATTTAAATAGCGCGCGTTACTCATAAGTCCAATTTATTTTTGCTGGAATGTTGGTTCAACTGTCCTCTATAGTGTCGCAGAGTTTGAGCCTGATCTGTCAATTAGCTTGTTTTTGGCATTTAATTATATCAGTCAACCGCAGGTGTGTTCTGCGATTTTCACTATGGATAAAAATAGCGAACAAAGAATTTGTCTTAAATTTTGTGCTTTGAACGGGATATTGTGTGCCGAATCATCGAAAATGGTGCAGCAAGCCTATGGCGAGTGTGGGTATACGAGTGGTATACGGCTTTTGCAGAGGACCGGCAAGTCGTGGAAGATTTGCCCCTAACTGGTCGCCCATTAATGCCTTCAACAGATGAAAACGTCGATAAAGTCAAGAAAATGGTGCTGGAAAACTATCATTTAACTTTGAGGGAGGTAGCTCGTGGCCTTAGCGTGTCTTACGAATCAATTCGAAACATTTTACACCATCAATTGGGCGTGAGACGGGTGGCTGCTCGACTCGTTCCAAGAGAGTTCAATTTCTTTAAAAAAATTAATCTGAAGAAGATGGCTGAAGACATGCTTGAGCAAGTGAATTTGTGCCCCAACGTTTATCCAGCGCATCATAACAGATGATGAGATGTATGTAGGTATATGAGTTTGACATGCAAGCCAGTCAATAGGCGGCTGAATGGTGCTATCCACATGAGCCGAAACCCAAAAACTCACGTAAAAGTCGGTCGTTTTCTTTGATTTGTGGAAAGAAAACTCATGGATCCTGCACCATGATAATGCACCGTCTCCCGAGGCTCATATTGTGAACATTATTTTGACCAAAAACTCGACAAATGTCATGGAACAATCACCGTATTCACCGGACTTAGCCCCCTGTGACTTTTTCCTTTTCCCAAAACTTAAATTGCCATTCCACGGACATCGCTTTGAGTCGATAGATGCCATTAAGGAGAGTTCGCTGAAGGAGCTGAAGAAGATCTCTTCAGACGCGTTTGAAAGGTGCTTTGATGTCTGGACTAATCGTTGGCACATGTGTATTGCTTCGAACGGAGCCTATTTTGAAGGCGACAAAATAAATTTTGCTGATTAAACAATTATTTTGCGTTGTATTGAACAAATCCCGGTACCGTTTTGACAGAAACAAGTCTGAGGTGTCCGCTCAGATCGGTTATGAGTGTTTTGAGTTTCAAATGATGCGACAGTGAAGCGCGGCTTATGCCGAGAGTGGGGCAGTGAGATATTAATGTACTATAAAAGCAGCAGAAACGCTTTTTTATGAGCCAAATATTGTCAATAGTATTACCAGGGCTTATGAAAATAACTTCGAAATGAAACAATTATCATGATAATGCCGCTTCTGAGCAGAAACCCAAAAAATTACTACAGAAGGTTTGTTGGTCGTTTTCTTTGGTTGCCGTAATGTGGGGTAATCCTGATTACTTTCGTAAATTAAGAGAATAATATGGGCACACTGGGATGTTAGAGTGAGAATAAGAGTTTTAGGGAAATAACTCGTAATCTTTTCACTATTACAGCGATTGTAAAATGATTACGTCTAGTCTTGTGCGAGGCTACTTGCCCAAAACCTTTGCATTTACACCGTGGCGCTTTATCCCCTGTCCCAAGGCTGAAGTAACCATTTCACGTATAGCGTTTTGATGATTGAACCGAATTCAATTATGTGTCTTGGTACCAAGATTACTTTGACGGAAATAAAATAAATATTCACGAATAACTAATTCGTTTTCGTTGCATTGACAAACTGCAGGCACTTTTTCAGGAGTAGGAACTAGAAGGATCAAGGAAAGAAAAACTGTGATTTGAGTAGGGTGCTACATGAAGTTCCGAAATATAGGGTGACCCATTTGGCGTTTGGAAATTGAATCACCTATTTTTGTTTTTCTTATGACAGATAAAATATTATCCTTGATCTGCTACAAATTTATTTTATTATCACACATTTACTTATTGACTCGCTTTACACTTGCACAAAGTGCTGAAATTGTGGAAAATGTACTGAAAAATTTAATTTATAGAAAGGGCTACGCTAAAGGCAGCCCGTGAAATCATTGAAGTTATGGAATGAAATTATGTTCCATTTTTTATAATAAAGTTTACGCTTTTCTATAATGTATTAGTGCGAAATTACCATTCGGAACTGCGCAGGTTCGAATCTCCGTACATGAAACTCCGAAGTGACGGTTGCCTTTCAGCTCACAATGGCAAACTTCGGAGTGTATTTCTGCCATGAAATAGCTCTTCTTAAAAAACTATCGGAGTCGGCTTAAAACTGTGGATCCCTCAATTTGTGTACATATATTAAGACGGTTACCACAAATGGGGGGAGAAGCTAAGCCAAACCCCCACAAAGGGCGTAAGCGCCAAAAGCTAGGTGCACCACCCTATATCAATCAATTTTTCTTGCTTTACTCTTCCTCGGAGCATAGGGCCTCAAAATAGTGCCACATTCATTTTCTTTTCATCATTTTCACAATTTCTTCCGAATAGAAATTCAGTCCGCGTTTCATATTTTTTTATATTTTTTTGTTGTTGTTCTCCGATTGCATTCTGTATTTGTCTAGTTGTGTGCCAATTCGCATGTCTATCCAACTGTCTGCCCCGCTGACCTCACTGTCACGCCTATTTGTCTAGGCTGCGTCATTGCCAACAATCAACAACACAACTTCATTGTGTGCCCGGCTATTTGCTTTTACAGCGCGTCCGTTTGTTGCAACAGCATTAACGTAATTTGCTGCTCAAGGAAGCAAATCAACCAGCACGGCTCGGAGTTGCAAGGCCTAATTAAATACCATTAGTAGTATTCATGTATGTATGTATGTATGTAAGTGCATATATATATATATGGATGGATATTTATGAAACAACGCGTGGCAACAACTACTCGTCAACAGCACGGATAAGCTTGTCACATACCACAAACTTACTGAAAATGTTACTTTCATTTAGTACATAAGTACATATGTACATTTAAACATAAGTTAATGAGCACTACATTTATATACATATGCACATATATTTATGTGCATATAAGTGCATGCTCTAATACTTCATCTCATATGCATACGACTAAATATGTTTTCAAATATTTAGTTCCACCGAAGCAATATGAATTCATAATTTCTGCTAAGTGCCCCAGTGAGAGACGTTTGGCTGTATGTACTCGTATGCATTTATGTACGTATGTATGTGCTTTTGTTTTGTTTGTGCAGCTGAGGCGAATGGCCATTACGCACAAGCCATTTGTGCATTAAGTTGATGCTGTTGCTGATGTTGCATGATTAAATTATGAGCTCATAAAGTTGCACTTAAATGTCAAAATTTCAAATACACATACACACACACATGCGCTAACGTCTGTGAGCAAATGAGCAAATGTAAATGCAACGTGACAGCACCGAGAGCCAGTCGTTGGCAATCGTAGGCAATTTTGCACCCAACCAAAATATTGTAAAGCTTTAAATCTATGACAACTTGCGGCAAACATAACACTTTGCAATGCCTAAATACCTAATGCATGCACTAAGTATACCAGTAAATACATACATACAAATATATATATACACATAATATGTGCATATGTTTTTATAATTGTTTGCATCCAACCAGAATTCATCCCACAATTCTGCCATTTCTGCTCATTGCATGTTGCTGCCACATACGCTTCAAAACAAAAATAACAAGCGCTTGTTTCCCTGTCAACATTGTGGCTGGCGTCGCCCAAACGCCCACAACAATGTTGTTTGCAATTTTCATCAAGACGTACAACTACGGCAAAGTGATTATTTCCAAGAAGAATGTCAGTCGCAGGTGATAACAACTAAAATACTCAAATGGCATAGTATGCATTTATGTATGTATTTATATATTTACATATAACGGGTGTTTTTTAAAAGCTTGAGAACTTCAAAGGATAAGACAAAACGGAAATATTGTTGGAATGCATTTTGGTCATTTTTTCTTAGCATTTTATTTTATTTTTATTCTATTTTCCGGGTCAGTCCTATTTTTGACTACTTTTTCTAATTAATCTGGCCGTATGGCGTCAAGGGTGGCTTGAATATTGCAATAACTCGATTACTAAGCGCGCTGTATGGCAAGCTGCGCCGTCTTGTTGGAATCAAATGCCGTCGATGTTCAGCGGAAACCTTTTTTGGAAACAAAAATTCGGTCAGCATGGCTCAATAGTTATGAGGGCCGCCGTAGCCGAATGGGTTAGTGCGTGACTACCATTCGGGAGTGCGTAGGTTTAAAACTCTGTGTATGAACTTCATATAATAGGAAATGCTTTTTTTAATAGCGACTGCGATTCGGCAGCCAATGAAAAACCTCCGAGGGTATTTCTCATAAAAAACCATTTGTCGTTGGGAGTCAGCTTAAATCTGTAAATATTACTTTTTTTTTATTTTATGCCATTCACAAAACAACCGGGGAAAAAGGAAACAATTTTCCATTTCCTCTGCGAATGCCCTGCCCTATTGAAGGGCAGAATGTTAACCCTGGGTAAACCACTGTTCTAGAGTCTGGAATAGCTGTCTTAGATGGCTTAGATGTCAACAACCTGATAAGGTTCCTGCACCGCACAGACTGGATATATTCATGCTGTAAATAACTGGTAAACAAGTTGGTAACGAGGATGTGGCAACAAAGTGGTGCGGAAGCGCTAGTTGGATTCTGGAAGAATCAACACTTAAACCAACCAACCAACCATACCATTCACCGTAACGACAGCTCCTTCCTCATTTCTCAAAAATGATGTGGCTCATGCCCTATAAACTTCGCAAACGAATTTTTTATTACCGTAATCAAAGTAAATTTCCACAATTTGGCAGCATCATATTGGCATTCAGGATGTCTTGCCAAACCTTACTGAACCAAAATACCAACATGACAACACAGTTTGCCATTCACAAGTTTCAAGCCATAGCTATCGATTTCGATAGTTGTCAGGCAGCTGAAAAAACACCCCATACTTGTATGTACATGTTTGCGGTAAATGGTAAAACATTTGATGCCTCACTGTATGCACACATTTTATGCATTTTGAATGTTGCAAGTTGCTTTGTTTGTGACCATTGAGCTGATTACTTTCGGTTGCTGTCGGTTGGTGTGGATCACTACTTTATTCTATTATTGCCGTTTTTGTGGTTTTGAGTGTGCCTCATTTTAGAAGTATGCCTAGAAATCCAATCTAATTGTTGTTGATACCTAATGAAATTGAAAATAATATATAAATTACCAATCAAAGTAGGCAAAATAACTACTTCCTTTATATTCAGTATTTTACTTGGTTGTTGTTGTTGTTGTAGCAACATAAACATTCCCCATGCATATATGAGGAATGCTGCTGAAGTGACAGTCCTTGGCCGGATATAAATCCGGGTTGTTCCGGTTACGTAGAACCGACTGTCGTGGGAACGACATTGGTATTTTATTTTGGTATGGTTCAAAATTTGAACTTCAAATACAGGTCATCAATTTCGTATGATTTGGATACGCTCCAGAGCTCTGAGAGGAAGAAGAGAAAGCAGTGTGAAATCAAATTGATGTATAGTCCTTTAACCCTAATACACTGCTCATACCTTTCGTGGTGTTAATTTATAACACAAAAAAAGTTTTACCTTTTGACCTTCAAATGGGCCGAAATAACCATCTTCCCCTCTTTATCTGAATACATTGCTTCGTGATACAGTTTTCTTGTTAATTTGTGGAAGCTTAATTTGGGAATTTGGTAGAAAGCTTAACTATTTTCAAGCTATACAACCATCTCACTTTTGCTATACGCATATGCAGCTTCTCGAACACATTTGCTCTTTGTTTTTTTCCTCTATGGCAACTAAAAGTTAAGCTAGGCACTCTTCCACAATATTGACACTTGTAAGTAAGTGCGTAGTCTTGAAGATATATTATACATGTGAATATTAGAACCCTGGAAATGCTAGAAATTGACAGTACTACAAAAAGACTGTATAAGAGATAAAAGAGGCTTGCAAGTTTAATATATACAAAGCGTTTCCTAATCTTCTTTTTTGGACACCCATTTTCTAATCAACTTATAGGATGCATGCTGGCTCCTTCACGTAATCTTTCTAGTCGATTGTAACACTTTTTTTTTCCGTTTCAACTCTGCTTCTTAGTGGTAAATTCAATCTCCGTCTTCAGTAATTATTCGGTTCATAAGTTCAGCTTTGTTCTCGCTATAGAGATTGAAAATTTCTCGTGAAAACTCAACGCATTTTTGCTTCTAGAGATCTTCTAGAATTCTAGGAATCAATTTTACAACGATCTTGGACATGCCCAGTTGGACTTTGAGACCGTTCAAGATTGTCCCAGATGATATTCCTTAAGGGAGCAGCGCTAAAAGAAAATTCGCATTATTATAATTCACATAGCGCATAGCGACTTTTGAAATCAAAATTCTGCGACCACAGGGAATAATAGCTAAAGTCGAGTTAGATCCAGGTTTAGTTATTACTAGCATTGTATTCCAAGTGTATTTCAAACGCACCATCACTCGAAATTGTATCAGTTTAGCTATAACTAAATGGCTAAACAGCTAAAGTCGATATTACGTTTTCATGATTTTGGAAATCAGCCTTCTCTTTTTACTTCAACATTTTTTTCGAGTTTCCTTAATGGAATTGGGATATCATTCAAAACCGTGCCGTGATTGTATTCAGACGTATTAATTTGAGTTCAGTCATTAATTTAATTTGATATTTTTTAAATTTGGAATAACAACCAAACTCTTGTTTTGTCGTTATTCAGTTATTTTCCATATTTCGGGTAGTAGCAAAAGTCGAATTTTGTTCTTACACTAAAAATATCGAGTAATAGTTTCAATTCCCCAGGCCACTTAAGCATACTAATTTAAGATAAGATTTCAAGTCAAAATCATTCTACATGGAATAGCAGCTAAAGTTGAGATAGGATTTAGAAAAAAAAAATCTAAATGAGGGGAAAATGCTTAACTGTTTTTATTGTTAATTTTTTCTAAGTTAACTGTTTTTTCATTACGTATTGTATATTATAAAATTGTTAACGTCGATCATATAAACATATTCTTAAACAAAGTTATCTATTTTTAGTCAACGTTTTAAAATTTAAAATACTCCGTTGAACACTTGCGAAAATCGGGTTCAGTTGTTATTCCTTGAGGACATGAAACTTATTATTACAGCTCCCACTTTTAAAAGATTGAGGTGCATACAACAAAGTGTGGACCGAACTTTATATACCTGCGTACATTTGAGTTGGGCTATTATTTTCTGGTATTAAACTCGAGTTGTAATATCAGACAGACGGACCGAAATGTAGTTTTAATATATAAAAGTGGAATAATTTTATATCAAATCAATAATATTTATGTGGGAACTAAATGATGTGGTGAGTAATCAGCGTATAAAGTTTGAATGAGTTTAATTAAACTTATTTACCCAAACATTTATTGTATTTTTGGTTTTTTGCTGGTCTCATCATTTATACCAAATGTGAGTGACTCTTCCCCCTTTAACCCAAGAAGGGGCGCAAATTTTATTATCCAATTTTATTTTTGAATAACTAAATATAAAAATGGCATATCCAGCGTTACGACCACTCCAAAATCAGCACCAACTACAACGATCACGTGCGGGTTTCCAGCAACCCAGTGTTTGGCTTGTTAACATAGCCAGCTAGATGAAAATGTCAGAAAATATGCTTTTGACTTCTTTTCCATTAACACACTATTGGCCTACACAGCATTGATTTTTTAAATATTTCTCAACTTTGTTCAAGCGCAAAGCCATTCACTTTATTCCGCGTAAATCTGATACTGACTTCTTGTTAAGATATCAAGAGGGAAAAGCTGTCAACGTCAAAGAACGTGGGATTCAAGTAAACCCATCATATGGACCATCCCGTATGTACATGTACGCTTCCATACACACATACAAAGTTCGAGCGCAATTGAATAACAAAAAAAACTCATACGAGTTTATGTGAAAAAAATATCAGACTTGTTCTATTGCCGTACGCTCTTACAGAACTGTCTGGCGTGGGGTTGGTATCAATACTACGTTTCATAAGAGCCACAAAATGGTTCCACGAAGGAAGATAAATGAGGTTCCCGTGTAGCACAGTGGTATCACAACGGACCTGTAGGTCTAAGTAAGTTGGTTGTGCAGATCGACTACCACCATAACCTAACCTAACGTATTGCCGTACATCGTTCGTATATAATGAAATGTATTTGAGTGTAAGTTTGCAAATGACCAATTAATTAAATTTCTTCCTACCTATGTATGCTTTATTCGCGGTTTTATTTCCTATCCTTTCGGAAGGTGTGGTTAAAATCAGCCACTTAATTTTACCGCTTTCCCATTTCCGCCCCACCGTTTGACAATCCCTGCTTTCGAATGCAAAGGAAATTCATGTTTATCGCTAATGGCAATCAATTAATTTCGCGTAGCGCTAATAGGAAACCACACTTGTCGCCATCTAAATGGGCAAACAATGACGGCAACCAAATAGCTAGCTAACTGGTACAAAGAAAGTGGGAAAATCGAGGGGTTGATTGGTGCGACTGGCAGTTTGATGTCCAAACATGCCAACATTCAGTTTTATTTAGTAGTTAGCGTTGTGATGGCTCATTCATTCATGACCAAATTTATATGTAGATACTTACACAGTCGAATATTTTGCGCTTTGACACTAAACTGTATATATAGTCACTGCAAGGATTCAAGGATGACTGATTGCAACATTTGGTTATCCGAAGCAAAATTGTGAAAGTAACTTCGGCTGCTACGTCATCGGGGATTCGGCAGCAGAATACTGCCCGCTCATTACTCAGGTATTCACATAGCCGTCCAATCAGTCGTTGCTTAGACGGCAACGAAGTAGTAGTGGCGTGGACTGCGTTGGTTTTTTTCGTATATCGCCAATAGAAGCTCAATTTGTTCGTACACCAACTGCTGTTATAACCCCGGTTAAGTCAGTAAATCAGCTGATTCCTGAAAGCGGTTAACGGTCCGATGTTGGCAGCCCCGCGACATTCTGTGTATAATGCCGTTTAATGTTCCATCTAATACGAACAGTATGTCGAGTATGTCGTATTTCACTCAGTGATCTTTCTCGAACTAATATTTCTAACACATTCGTACTCAGCTCTCCTCTTCACTCTCTATCTCTGCTTCTGTCATGAAACTTCAATAAATATCTGAAGATGGACTAGCCAAATCCTACCTTTTACCAGATGGTATATTTATCATAGTATGCGGCTAAAATGTTGCACTACGAACGTTCTGTAATTCTCATAAAATTCTTTGTCACCTAGCTTTTACTGCGATTTTGTAACCTTTTATTATGCCCACAACTGTATTTTAACACACTACTCTTTTGATACATTAATGCATATAAATATGTGTTGCCGAAGCAGTTTGCTTTGGCTGTGGGATGTTTGACCCCACCGTCACATTCCTGTGTTGGCGGTCAAAGGATTAAATGGCAATTTTAATTAATTGCGACTTAACCCCAGGGATTCACTCTTCGATCACACATTCACAGTTAAACTTTTATTCTCTTAGAGTGCTTTTGCAAATAAAGAAATTGAAAATCCTCTCATACAAAAACAATTAAAATGTCTTCCCTTTCTGTGTCTATCCCTGTATGTACATACAAACTCGTACGTATGTAGATGGAAAGTCCTGTCATAGGTACTGCATCCAATGCTTAATTGAGTTATTGGCGGTGAAATGTACTCCCTTTAATTTTCAAATAATTTAGATATATCAGTAATTTAGTCCGAAAGCAAATATACATAATTTTTAAGTAAATAAAATTAACACACCTAATCATTTTATATTATGCCATTTTTAGAGGATACAAATATTGACATTATTTACGGATTATGTTTTCATTCAAATGCACAGTGGTTCCACCATAGGATATTGGATGAAAATAGTCATGTTAAAATTATGCAACAATATTTAGCTAAATGTTAGTTCATTAGTCATAGTAACTTAGAGTATAAAAGAAATTTCAACTGCACAAACACTTCACTTATAATTGTGCCTCCAAAGTAAGATAATTTGAAAAGTGATAGTTAGCGTGGTCTCCGCTCCGTACTTACGCAGTTCCGGGAAGTGTTATTTTTCTAAGAATTACTGTGTTTATGACCTGTTGTACAATGGAAATTCAAGTTGAAGGTATGTAAAACATGTTGAACGTTTTCTTATCTTTTTTAATTATTGTTTGATGGGTTTTCAGACCGTACGAAATACGTACTTTAAAATTTCCCATTTTTTTTTTTTTATAAGAAGTTTGTAAAGTTTTAACTAAGTTCGCACGAATTCGCACAAATGAAACATACATTAAAATATTCTTACATATGTCCTCTTTAACCCTACAGTAGTCGCGCCCCTGAAACTGACGTAATTGGTCGCGCGGTCTACATATGTAATCCATTTTAAAATTAAAAATACAAAAGATAAATGTTTAATTCTTCCATTGCTTTTGTCTTAAATATTTTTCTTATTGTTTAATTTATTAATATTAATAAAAACTAACATAAATAAACTTTCTGTTCTTACATAAAATAATTAAAAACCAAAACTTCATTTTTTAACAAAAAATTAAGATACTTCACAAAAGTATAAAATATATATAAAATAACCAGAAGATAATTGAGATGTTTTAATTGTTTTCGAAACATGACGAGCACACAGTCTTGGAATGATCAGGACAAATGCGTTTATTGCAAGCGTTACACACTTTACGGGTGCTTTTATTACGGGCCCTTCCACAATCGTATCAACGACCGACGTAGTTATTCTGCGTTGGACCTTGATGAGTTACAACTTGTGAAAGATGTAGGAAGTCTTTTATTTTAAATGCCAGTATTCTAGGTAGCGTGGTAAGTGTTAATCTTTGGTGAACCAGTGGTTTCATTCAAGACAAGGCTAAGTCTATGAGAAAATCACGCCTTTTGACACATTCATAGTTACTGTTTGCAGTGTAAATGCATAATGCGTTGAGAGCACTGAGGTTTACAAGATTATAGAACTTAGTCAGCGGCCACCTTCTCGAATTCCTAGATAAGTCATAAAGAGAACCAATCTTGTCTACCAGATCAACGCCATTTTTAGTGCGATTATACTCGTAGTATGTTATAATATTATTTCCGGCTTCCGTTGATCTCCGGTATCAGAATCAATCGCTGTATTGTTGTGCATTGTAGACATGGCTATTACCACTTTGTTGGCTTTTAGTACATAAGAAACCAGAGTATATGGAGAGTGAAATCCAAATCTTGAGGAGCATATTGGATTGCCTCTAGCTATTCTAAATTCCCGGGGAACTTCTCTTTTATCTTTTCGAACGGTAGCAACCATTGTAATTCCATTATCAAATCACTGCTTTGCTATTTTCTGAGAGGAAAACCAATTGTCCATAGTAATATTGATATATCTATTCAAAATTGGTTGCCCCATTCTCATCACGATATCAAATCTCTCGTTGCTTAACCGAAATGGACCTTCGGGTTGTTGGCCGGCGTAAATTTCTAAGTTATAGGTGTATGGGTAATGAACATCTACAAGTGCAAAAACTTTCAGTCCATACTTAGCAGGTTTATTTGGAATATACTGCCGAAAAGAACAACGCCCTCTGAAGGACAAGAGTTGTTCGTTCAAAGTCATTTCAGCAGAGTAGCATACATATGCAAATATTATCAGAAAAGTTACACAAAATTGTAAAATGAAAAAGTATGCCAAAAGTCCACTTTTCTTTAAAAAGTATAACTAGCTATTAGCATAAAACCTAATTTAAAATACTTACGTAATCGGTCGCGCGGCATACATACGTAGACCATGAATTTCACGAACCTCTAGCGATACAACTGTATTCGACAATTAACAGCGGAACACTGAGAGTGACTCTCTATTTGTTAGTTACAAGTAGCAAAACTCTCCTATGAAATCGATGCAAGATTTTCAAGAAATTTAAAATTTAACAATGGTGGATTACATATGTAGACCGCGCGACTACTGCAGGGTTAAGGAAAAATAGTTTCCAGCTGCGATGACCTGCGACTGCGCTTGATATAGGGTCTAATCTGTACCTATGTGACTCATCTACGAGTAAATGTTAGATTTGTGGTGCGACACCTAAAGAAATGAATGACGTAGAAAAGTGTAGAAACAAACAAGTAAACTCCAGTAGATTTGAATTTGGTTTATCACCCCTGCATTCTTGGATTAGATTTTTTGAATACTTTATTCATGTTTCTTATAGAATCGAATTTAAAAGGTGGCAAGCACGTTCATCTGAGGAAAAAGCACTTTTAGCTAAGAGAAAGGAATTCGTTCAGAGGGAGTTTAGAGAACAATTAGGCTTGATAGTTGACAAACCGCGAAGTGGAGGAAGTGGCACCTCTAATGATGGAAATACAGCACGAAAATTTTTCCTTCATTCAACCATATCATCCGAAATCACAGGAATAGACAAACACGTTATAGACAGATGTAGTTATCTCCTACAATGTCTTTCATCTGGTCTTAAAATTAATTCGAATAAATTCAAAATATCCGCACTAGACACTGCTAAAATTCTAGTTAGTAAATATTCATGGTATAATTTACCTGCATCAGTTCATAAAGTGCTCATTCATGGGTCGGAGGTAATCGATCATTGTTTATTATCAATTGGAGAATTATCAGAGGAGGCAGCTGAATCATGTAATAAATTTGTGAAACAATTCAGACGTGACAATACCAGAAAGCACTCAAGAACTGTAACTAACACGAATCTTTTACACAGGCTTCTTCTTAATTCCGATCCATTTATATCTAGTCTACGAAAATTACCATGTAAAAAGAAATCTATGATGTCAAGAGAAGTGTTAGATTTACTGAGTTAAAAGTTTTGTATTTCTAAGTACATTAACTTTTTGGAAAGTGAATATTTTATTATTTTCATAAATAAGCATAAGTTAACTCATCCTTTCGGAATTTAATGTTTTTTTCTATTACTGATTATAATTTAAGATTTATGCAAAACCTTAAACGGAACAAAAAAATTTTATGTAAAAAATGTGTGTACCTAATTTTCCTTTGACTTTTTATATTAATTATATATTACTTTATTATATATTATTATTATTATATCTTATATATATTCTTATTATATACATAGTATAGATTACTTTTTATATGTCTTAATGTTTTTTTAACAAATAAAAACATTTATCAACTTAAAAACGTACTAAAAAGTCATTTATCACGCCAAAAGTTCCTATGACCGCTCTTCCTACGCAGCGGGACCACTGTGAAATGCCTAGTCTTATCTCAGAAATGGTGTGGGCGATATTTGATCTAAAAGTTGTCAATCTTCAATGACGCACAGCGCATTTTTTTTCTAGTTCACTCTACTCGGGAGCATAGGGCCTCGACAGACTCTTCCATCTTACATGGTTCTGTGCTGCTGTTTTTGCTCCGTCCCATGAGATGTCGGCATCTGCTAGTTCGCGCAGCATCGACCTTCTCCAAGTGTTTTTTGGTCGATCGCGACCTCTGCTCCCTTGCGGGCTCCAGTCAAGTGCTATTCTCGTGGTGCTGACTGGTGATATTCTAAGCGTGTGACCAATCCATCGCCACTTTCTGCGTTTGATTTGCCACAGTGCGTCGTTACTGATGGTGTTTGGCCAGAATATTCTGCAGATGATGCGGAGGCATTTGTTCGTGAAAGATTGTAGCCTCTGTGTGATGGTGTTAGAGACCAGCCATGTTTCGCTTCCGTACAACAATACTGTCTTTACACATGATCCCAATATTCGTAGTTTAGTGCGCCTGGAGATTTCCGAACTCGCCCATATCGTATGCATTCGCCCGAATGCCGCCCTTGCTTTGTTTAGCCTCCAGTTGACATCTTCATCTGCTCCACCAGCTGCCGTGATGATGCAGCCGAGGTAGCATCTCAGACATAGAGAGTTAATAAATAACCTATTAACCATTGAGGTGTTGAAAATTAACATTCGTCTCGAAATATTTATGTAGGACCGGAATTATGCCTAGATGTCACCGAAAAAAAGTTGGAATCTGTAAATTGAAATCCATATAAATTGTAAACTCTCTACTACAGATACCGACAACCCAACAAATTAACAGGAGGTAGCGAGTACTGCATTTTCTTAGCTGAAATCAGATGTGAGCAATCAGGTCATGAATTCAGATGTAAGCGAATGCGGAAAAGTTTGCTGAATACGAGATGGTGAAATAGAAAATAGATGTCTTGATGTTTTTTCAGATCTAGAACAATTTTACGGCATCTCATACATCAAATGGTTTTTTATGAGAAGCTTTCCCGTGTCAGAAATATACCCGGAGCTTTGCCTTTGCCAATCGAGGGGCGAACACTATTACAAATATAATTTATATAGTTTTGGTGTTTCATCCTAGGAGATTCGAGCCTGTGCTCTTCGGAATGGTAGTCACGCACCAACTCATTTGACTACGACGACCACCGTCACTAACTAATTGAAAAAAGAACATTTACTCTCTTTTAACTACAGTAACAAAATACATGTAAGGTCTATCCCGTAATTATTCTTTTTTGCCGTTCATTTTATCTATTTCCCACTTATTAGAATTTAGGTTTGTCTGACGGCTGTGTGCTTTAGCTACGAATATTGATGGTGTGCAGGGGAAAGCTGCTTTTAATTCATTCAAGGGATTTTAAAGTGCACTCATAGGTGTTTTATTAAAATCTAAAAAAATTATTACATTTTTATTCTATATTCTTTGTATATACATATATGTAATGTGTAGTATAGATATATAAGATAAAAAAAAGAGAGACAATAAGAATCGAGAAAGCGGCGAAAACGTCACAAAGTAATTTTTATGGGTTAAGTTGAGAAGCTCAAAAACGTTCCATAATAATTCATTACTAACTATGTTAGCTATTTTGCTGATTGTTATTTTGCACCGCTGTTTTAGTCAAAAAAAAGAGGTTGTCTGTAAAGTCGGTTTACTGACGATAGTTTAACGTGATAACGTCATAAGAAAATACTGATTGAATGGTTGCATTTTTCAAAAGAAAATTTAA
The DNA here is from genome assembly GCF_028408465.1 of Anastrepha ludens. Taxonomy (NCBI): domain Eukaryota; kingdom Metazoa; phylum Arthropoda; class Insecta; order Diptera; family Tephritidae; genus Anastrepha; species Anastrepha ludens. The sequence goes on along the minus strand of NC_071500.1, from coordinate 55,343,157 downwards.
ATTTTATTTGTTTGATAGATATTTTGTATGGATATAGAGAATGAGTTAACATTAACATAACATAAGATAACATAACATAACATAACATAACATAACATAACATAACATAACATAACATAACATAACATAACATAACATAACATAACATAACATAACATAACATAACATAACATAACATAACATAACATAACATAACATAACATAACATAACATATCATAAAGCATTCACCAACAGCTTTCATTTGATACCCATATTGTACATACACGTCCGAAGGTTACCCGGGACCACGTTTTGACCTATATCTCGAGACCCTATCTACCAATAGGTGTTCAAACTATACGGAAATCATATTCAATACCTACTTGACAATGTGTGTAAGTTTGGTTTAATTCGGTTCAAAGACACGGCGGGTCCGCGTTTTGGCATATACTTCGAGACCCTAGTCATCAATAGGTATGAAAATTACCCCGTATTAAAGCACTTATCAACAGCTTTCATTTGATACCCATATTGTACATACACAACCAAAGGTTACCCGGGTCCACGTTTTGTTCTATATCTCGAGACCCCAGTCCCGGAGCGGCATGAAAAACACTCTGTACTAAAGCATTCACCAACAGCTTCAATTTGATATCCATATTGTACAAACACATTCTAGGGTCCACGTTTTGGTCTCTATCTCGAGACCCTAGTCACGGAGCGGCATGAAAAATACTCTGGACTAAAGCATTCACCAACAGCTTCCATTTGATACCCATATTGTACATACACATCCGAAGGTTACCCGGGTCCACGTTTTGACCTATATCTCGAGCCCTATTTCCAAAATAAAATATAATCCATGTTACTCGTGGATGATGTAGCTTTCGAATGGTGAAAGAATTTTTAAAATCGGTCGAGTAGTTTTGAGTAACACTAATGAGCAAGGTAACACTAAAGAGCAAGGTAACACTAATGAGCAAGGTAACACTAATGAGCAAGGTAACACTAAAGAGCAAGGTAACTACATATGAGCAGGGTAACACTAATGAGCAAGGTAACTACATATGAGCAAGGTAACACTAAAGAGCAAGGTAACACTAATGAGCAAGGTAACTACACATTTTTTCGTGCGTGCAGCCTGTTAAATCGAATTATAAGACGTTATCACGTCAAAATGTTAAACTCTGCTGGAACTGCCTGGCATGCCAGGTAGTGTCGAACCATAAAATTGTGCTTAAAGAGCAGATAAATTTTAACAGGAAGACCCCAAACCCATTATAAATATAAGCCTGTCTGAGGATAATTCAGTAATAAAAATGAAATAAATAAATAATTGTTAGGTGTTTGGGCAAGCTCCCCCTCCTATTTGCTTGATGTTTTTCCACAAATGGAGGGATCTACAGTTTTAAGCCGAATCCGAACGACAAATGGTTTTTTTGAGGAATTTTTTCATGGCAGAAATATACTCGGGGGTTTGCCGTTACCTGTCGAGCGCATTGAGTAATAGCCTCCAGTTTTTCTTACGCCTTTTGTTAGTGCAATAGAACTGGCATTAAAGAAAGTAAAGAGTTTTCCTCGATATTTCTTTATAGGTAAAGCCATGGTGCAAGTAAATATTTTATTGATAGTAGGCATATTTTCATCTTAAATCATCTTGGGTGATTTCGTCGAAAGCGGTAACAAATACTATTTAGCAGCAAATTCGAGTTAATTTCAAAATAACGGAAGAAAATTACGAAAGCTACTTATATGTACATATATATGAGCTCATACTCGTATTAAGCTAAACTTGGTTATCAAGTTTTCGAAATTAGAAATCAGAAAATTTTAAACTTCATGACGGTTCTACCAATATGAATGAACTTTGATGCATGTGGATAGCTGACTTTTTTGGTTGAATTTGTTTTGATAAATATCTTCATTAGCATTTTTTTCCTAAGATTGTTCGTAACTAATAACTTAAGTTTCAAACTCAGCCGTTTTCCCTCTTGGTCACATCAAATTGATATCAAATAGAAAAAGCACTTAAGTCGACCTTTCAGCTTATCCAATCAACCGTATAAACATATTCAAGCACAGCCTGGATTTTTAGGTATCGGCATATTGCCGACAAGCATCAAATTTGCATGCAAATTAATTTTTCTAACGAACCCACATTTTTCAATAGAAAACCAACAAAAAATGCTAGTACATTTAGAAGCGGGCTAATTTGTCAGCGAGTGTTAGCCTTATTGTTATGTAAATACCACAACTGGAAAAAATCGATTTGTTTTCGTTCGCAACGCATAAAATTACATTTATACAACAAATACTTTATTTAATATTTTTTGTGCTTCAAAATATATTCATATTATATAGACAAAACATAGATGATTTATAAAAAAATTTTTGGCCTGTGGTAGTTTACGGGTTAAGCCACATTTTATTAACTATGGCTTTGCATGCTACTTTTATGATTAATTTGAGTCATATTTTAATTAAAAATGCTTACTGAATTTTTTTTTAATGAATACGAAGTTGATTAAGTTCATATATTCACAGTTATTGTGAAAAATGGGAATTGTCAAAGGTGACCGCTAAAAGAATATACATAAACGTGGCACGAAATTAATCACCCTATTGGAAGATTTGTAATTTTTCCGACGTAATGGCGTCGTACGTCAATCATATTTGACATTTGTGAACAAGACGGCTGCTGTATACAAACAGAATAGCAATGGAGCAAGTAAAGACAAAAATGAATATTTCCATCACTCTACATCATTTTGTTATTTAATAAAAAAGTTATTCAAAAATAAAATTGATTAAGGAATAATTTTGCGCCATGTAAATGCTACAGTTCCAGGGCTACAACATAATAAATAAAGGTAAATATTTTATTCATTTTCGGGAATTTTAGACAGAATAATTAGTAAAATAAAAATCGCTAAAAAGGCAATCATTTTATTTGAGAATCTTAATTTTAAGATTTGCATTTTCTTTGGATTTTTCTTTTGAAACGCTCGATTTCGCACGATTGGATTGTCTGCACAGTAAGACTTGGACTTGTTATTTAAAGAATGTTGTTGTGGAGTTAGCCTGGTGTAGTTTCGAAATAACAACACCCATTCTATAATTAAAAAAAACAGTGTCCAGTTATATTGATCGCAAAGCGCTTTTTCCGACACAATATGTTTATTTATTGGGGTAATTTTTAGCTCAGAAGATATATTGAAATTAGGTTGCCATCATCAGTGCTGGCTGCCCTAGAGGTAAACCCAACTATTTTTTTCCAATGTTCATGCACGCGCCCTGAAAAATTTCTGGTGTCAGCCAGATGGAAGATTTCTCATGCTATCGACATAATGAAGGACGCGTTCAGTGATAGGATTATCTGCCGAAATGGTTATGTACGAGGGCGGTTCAATAAGTACTCGTGTTTGATGGCAGAGAGCTTTCCTGTGTGAAGTTGATATTGGCATCGTACGCTGCCATCTATCAAACGACGGCAAAATAAATTTCACACTGATTAATAGGTTTGCTTGGATTTGGCAACTAGTCGCGTAAGACGTGTTTCGTGATTTTCACTAAGGTGGAAAAAGAGTAGTATCGTTCGGTAATTCACTTTTTGTTTTCTAATGGGGGAAAAATGCGTGTAGATAAAAGAAAAGTTGACGCTCCATCATCTATGATCAAAGTTAGATATTGATTGGTTCAATGAATTTAACCGTGGACGAGCATCCGTTTTTGATGAGGAGCGACCAGGACGCCCCGCAGACGTGGTTACCTAGGAAATCATTCAAAAAGTGCACGATTTGATTCTCGCTAATAGGCGAACGAAAGTGCGTGAAGTAACAGAGGCCATAGGTGTGTCGACGGGAATGCCAATTAATATTTTACATGATAGGTAAGTTGGCGAAGAAAAAATTGTCGGCCCGATGGGTGCAGCAGCAAGCAGATACGGTTGTTAACTTCGAAGCATTGCTTTGGAGCAATTTAAGTGAGATCCGAAGGAATTTTTGCATCGCCGTTGATGAAACTTGGATTTGTCATTACACACCAGAAACTAAGTAACAATCAAAACATTGGATTTCTCCCGGTGAATCTGCTCCAAAGAAGGCGAAGACAGTCATATAGGCCGAAAAGGTCATGGCGACAATTTTTTGTGATGCGCACGCCGTCACCCTCATATGTATATTTTTTAGAAAAAGGAGGAACGCTCTTTGGACCATAGTACAGTGAGTTATTGGAGCGCTTTTACAAAAAATTGAAGAAGACACGGCCGCATTTGGCGAAAAAGAAGGCGCTGTTGTCGCCGACAAACTGCATGAATTGTTTGCGGACCCACGTACTCACCCGATCTGGCTCCCTGCGACTTTTTCTTGTTCCCTAACATGAAGAAATGGCTTACAGGAAAAAAATTTAGTTCAAACGGGGAAGCCATTGCCGAGACAGAAGTGTATTTTTGAGAGTTCGACAAATACTATTTTTTGGAGGGGTTAAAAAATGACCGGAGCGTTGGGGAAGTGTATCGTTCTAAAAGGGGACTATGTTGAAAAACAAAAATTTTTTTTTTGTAAAAATGGTGTCTTCCTTTCTAAGACGGGTACTTATTGCGCCCCTCGTAAATAACTTATCTGAAGTTCAAATGTATCTGATTAAAGGACAAAGAATTCGAATCTGCGAATGAGCACGAATAGAAATGTTGTTGTAAGCCAGTGCAATTCATGACAATATTGCTAAATAACGGTTTGGGTAAAAGAAGAAGAAGATTTAGATCACATCAATCTCTAATATCTAGAGAATGCGTTAACCGACCAAAATAAATTAAGGTAATTAAATGTTCTATCTAATTTTTTACTAGGAAAAGCGACAAAATCCACAAAAATCGATTTTCTGTTGGCAGTTTGTTAAACTTTGAGCAAAAAATTATTGTACTAATCTTATTTGCATTCGAATAACTTTCATTCTTATTAGAGGGTTTTTTCATTTATATCTAAAATCTTTTCAAGATATGTTAGGTTTAAGAAATGATAAAAAAACTTCGAAAATCATTTTCTTTTACATTTTTTAAATATAAATAGAAAAATTTCATTTCTTTGCACAAACAAATTTTTTTTTTACTTTGTACAATAAATACATATCTTCAAAACGTTTGCTTTGAATGATAAATGAAGCATGAAGAAATGTTAGAAAATTTAATTACTGTTAATTTGTTATATCGCCTGCTTTGATCGGTTTACGGATTCTCCAGGGGTGGCTATCGAGCAAGTAATCGAAGTATCGTTTTTGCTTTCTCTAACAAAGAATGTCGTAGCGTTATATCGAACGCTCGATAGATACAGCTCGACACCACTTTTGCTCTCGATTTTCATTTTCTCAGCTGTTTATTTCTTCAAAATGTAAGTTAAAAACTTACATTTTTTTTGAAATTTTAAGTTTTATATAGTTGTTTGCATAGGTCCCAACAAACAAACGCTGCTCAACTAAAGATAATGGTCGAATATATGGAAAAGCACGATTCATTAGCTAAAAATACCCTACAGAGTGCAGCTAATGGCCGTTCGAAGAAAAAACAGCTATGGGATAAGCTAACGGAATTGTGAAATAGTAACGGGCCTCCCATGAAGCCAACAAAAGGATGGCAGAAAGTTTGTATTAACACTTACCGTCACTTTTAAACATTTTTCATTTGTGGTAAAAAATTCTTGTAATACCTCTAGGTATGGACTGACTACAAGTACAGTGCAAAATGCAAGCTTACCCAGCGCATGACGAAAACGGGTGGTGGTCCGTATGATGCGGTTTCATTGAATTATATGGAGGAACGGATAGTTGCCGCAGCCAAAGTAAGCGAGCATATATCGGGAATACCAGGCACAACTTCATATGGTTGCCATACAGACGGACCTACCTGTTCCACTGCGGCTCCTCAGGTAGACGATACTTTCGTTAGCGAATACTTAACCCAAATCTCGAGCACCGATAATTCTTCGAGTGACAACGAAGGCAAAACCTCAAACAAGACTAAGTTGCCAAAAATTAATATACGTGAGGAAATGGAAATCTACCTCGTCATCAACAAGCTGCTAAAAGAAAAAGGTATTCAGACCCCAATGTCAAAATAATTGAAAAAGAGATTTAGAAGCAAGAAAAATTTCAAAGTGAAGTGTTGAGGCTTTTCGAAGAGAGCAATGAAATCGCAAAGAGGAAACTGCAACTAAAGGAGACACAAATTGCAACTGAAGTGCAATATAAAAAGATGAAGATTCAAGTCTTAGAGCTAGACTTGGAAAAACTGAAATGTGAAATCGCGTTTTCTCTGTGACGCATCGCATATTCTCCTTCTATTTATTGAAGAGTTTTCTTCATTCAAATCTTCCAAATTAAAAAATAACGCCAATTGTACATATTTACTTTTAATTTTTATTTCTTTCATGCTCTTTTTGACAGCTATAAACCACTTTTCAAACACTTCCTAAAATATGAAAACGATAGTACAAATATCAAAATACGGGAACCAAAATGGGATTGTCGCGCATTTGATATCGGATTGAAGTATCGAGCAAACGAGTGTCGACTATCGAATTACAGAAAGTTACCCCAGATATTAGAATTTTTGAAACGATATAACTTAGGGTCTGGTTCTTGGCTTTTCTGGCTGTAAACTGGTATTACGAATAGTCCTACTCTACTTCACACATCTTTGCTATTTCTCATCTTCCTGAATTTATACAAATATAGTTAATGAGAAAAAGCCAGTAGTCAGAAAAAAATTTCGTAGAAATTATATACATCTAACTGGATGACATGCAGAACGCTCGCTAAATATATGCAAAATTATGCAAGAATATGTAGTTAATTAAGATCTTAATTAATACCTCCAGTATTGAGGCGCAATCAATTTTTAGCCATTCTCAACTCGCTGCCTATGCTCTAGAAAAAATTGGTTCCCCTTCGATATAGGCATATAAATATTTTTAAAACTGCTTACATATAAATACATACATACATAGACTTATAAGCGAGTAGGTAAATATAGATTTTTGGCTATCATTCCTTACGTGTTGACAACATTTTGTCGCGCAGCAGCAGATACACATAATTTATCGTATAAACCAGCTTTAATAATGTCGCTAAGTTGCTTGAATATGATTTTGTTGTTTTTAACGCTATTTTTTACTAAATCACTAATAAAGTTATTGACTTTTTAGTGGATTTTTTCTCTACTTTTATTTCGTGTAATTTTACTCTGTCGGTAGTTAGCTTTGGCACGTTTTATTTTTATTTTGATTTATTAGTTCAAAACACTAAGCCGATTCTCTTTCGAGGGTCGATTTTAGCAGTCTTTGGCGCATCTAACGCAAATTGAAACGGAAATGAGCTGCGCTTGCCCTTTGACAACGGCTGGCTGACTTCTGATTGTACCTGCAAGCTATGGAGTCAAACATTATTCTCATGTGATTAAAGCAGCTATTCGATTTTTTTTTTCATCTTCTTTTATTGCTTTGTGTGTGTGTTGGTGAAGTTTCGTGGAATCCTTTACCTGCTGCCGCCACTTGCGCCAGTTCACTCTATAATTTTCTGTGCTGATTCTCCTCTTTTATTTTTGATTTCGTCGCTGCCAATTCCCTTGCTGTTGTGGTTCTGCTGTACGTTCGTTTGCATTTTCGCCGCTATGACTTATGATTGTTCTTGATGCCTTAATTTTGATTTTTCTCTCTTTGTTTTATTTTTAATCCGGCACCGCTTTTGCTTGCTGCTCATTAATTGCCCACCCAATTGCATTTCTTGATGAAGTTATTACGCGTTAATGTGCGCTTCATTTGTGGTTTCTTTCAGTCGGTACAGCGTCATGCCGTTTCCTCCCGAATTCTCCGTATTCCACTTTGTTTTGCACAATATTCGGGTGTTTTGTTGGTCGCGGTTTGTTGGGAATTTTATTCTGCTATGAATAATTTTTGGTTTGAATTTTAATTCTTATTGCTTTGCTGGGTTTATTAATTTGAATTATGAATACTTTATTATTCCTTATGGTACTTTACTTTACAGTTGAGCTTTGCGAATTAACAAACGACTGAATTGCTTTATTATGTAGGTATGTGGGTATGTATTATTGTAATCCAAGCTTCTTGGAATAATTCTCGTTTTTTTCACCAAATATTATTTAGTTGTAAAACATATGTACATTTTGAGTTTCCTCCCAATGGGCAGCTTTGCAGAGAATATATCTAGTTAGGTCTAAATAATTCGCACTTACATCCTTTGTTAGGTATTTGGTCGAACTTCTCATCCCATTTGCGGTGTGTGTTTAGCTGGTGTTCCAAAAATGTAAGGACCTACAACAATTTTATGAGTTTTTACGGGGAGCTTTTTCTTTGCAAAAATACACTCGGAGGTTTGCCATCGCTTGCTAAACGGGGGACCCCTATTCGAAAAAAAACTTTCTATGAATTGATGTATCATTTCTGTTTTCGAACCGATGAAGGGCACCTACAAAACCATTCTCCTACAGTGGCCACCACAAGTATTAGCTCGTGTAAAAATTAAACATCTTAACGTAATTTGATACACAAGAAAAATTGATAGTTTTACTAAGCAAGGAAGTTCTAATTTTTTTATTTATATACCCACACAGATTCAAGTAAAGTTAAGCTGTTAATTCTTGGAATCAAGCGAGCCTCTGGAAAGTGAGAGTTACAATTCTTACCATCGGACGGATGGGCGAAAACTTAGACTTAACCCTTAAAGAGTGGGCATGGTTTTTACCACATCTCTATAATATATTTGTGGAACAACATCAAGACGCACGCCACAAATAGGAGGAGGAGCTCGGCCAAACACCCAAAAAGGGTGTGCGCGCCAATTATATATATATATATATGTATATGTATATATATAATATATAAGTCGGATCTAGCAGACGAGGAGAGCCAAACGTTTACCACTTTTGGGTGAATTTTAAGGAGTCTTTAGCATGTAGATGCATGCTTTACCCAAACATGGCTGAGGCGCCGGTCATTTTTTAATTTCGGAATTTTTTTTATGGGATTTATAAAATTTTTAAATAAATTTGCTGTATTTACAACAAGTAGATATACCTGTATATAATATAAGATGTGGGCGCAGTTATTGGCTATCTAGTCAGGTCAAAGATAAATATGTATGTCTACCAAGTTTCACTGAAATATATCAATTTTTGCTTAAGTTATCGCGCGCATGGCGTAATGGACTCTCTCGTCATTCTGAGTCTTTTGGGGTATACTTATACATGCTACATTCTCTACGGTCCACTTGTATGGTGGACGGCGTGTAATAAGGTGACTTGCGTTAACAGATTGGAAAGCGTGCGAAGGATTACAGGTTATGTGTAACCGGCGCTATGAGCACAACTCCAACAGCGGCAATATAAGTAAGAAGCTTAGCCAAAAGATCTGCTCTAAAACAGAAGATATTAGGATAATTCTTACAGAGACTTTACAGTCACACCAACTTTCTGTATTCAAGCGAAAGGCCAGACTACGTAATTGCACAAGTTAAATTTGGCAAAAAAGTCTAGCGTCATTATAGAGCAAAATAGATGGCAGAAAAGTCTAGAATCCACATACAATTTCTTTACAGTTGGGCCCAAAAGGGCGGAAGGAGTAGGAACGGCTGTTTTTTGTCCGCAATTTGATCTCCAAAAGTCTGCCAGACTTCTAATTACTGTAGTGAAATTCCAGCAGGGCACTATTTACTGGATACCAGGACGCAAAGGAGTACAAAGAAATGCCAGAGCCGATGAGCTCGCTAAGGCAGGTATTTGCTTGCCGAAATTGAGCACGTCAGAAATATCCCCATCACTCTCCCTTCTGAAAACGGAATTAAATGAGGAACTAGCTCTGGATACGCAGTCGACATGGGAACACTTAACCTCATACAAATCTGCCAAAATTATGCAAAGGACTTGGAGTACCAAAACTGCAAATTTCAATTTATCACCATCTAGGAACGACTGCAAAATATTGGTTGGAGTACTGACGACAGTACTCTGGGAAAGCTAGGTAAATGGGCTACAAACAGTGGTCTTAAGGTTAATCCAAGCTAAGATATCACACTTTAGACTACGGTCTATCAAAGGGGTTGAAATTCCGCTTTCAGACAGAGCGACGTATCTAAGAGTAGCGAGAAAGCCAAGAACAGACATCATTAGAATTACGTCAAAAATAACCGGCCTTTGGCCTGTCAGAGTCCATGCTATGAAGATGGGATGACCATATAACGATAGATGTTGAAGCTGCAATCAAGAGGATTCAAGGGAGACAGTCTTCCACTATCTGTACGAGTGCTCAAGTCTGGGTATTCTACGACACAGAATGCTGGGGAAATACTCAATGGACAGCTTGGTAGAAAGTGCGCAAAAGAAAATAGTTGACATAGGCAGATTTATAGACAAATCAAGATGGTTTGACGAAATAACGGCAGGGGCTAATTGAGTCTGGGGCGTGTCACCCAGACAGCACCTCGACGGAACACTGTCTCACCCCACATCACGCAGCCAAAATGGGTTTTGTTCATAGCGATTCGCGTAACACATGTAACGAAGCGAATGCTAGGGGTACTTTAGAACCTACTTTGCGCTGCGCTTCGTAGGACTCTACTAATGCGGCTAGAATCAACAGGTTTTTCACCCTTGAAAAATATTGTTGACAAAAAGGCTGAAAGGCTTGTGGACTCTAGTGGTCTAAGTGAGATCTTTTTATAAATCAGCCAGCGCTACCTAACCTAACCTATATACCTATACATACACACTCTTATGAATACAACCTTCTTCATCTTCCTGATTGGCGCGATAACCGAGTTAAACAAAGCGCGCAAGTCGTTTCTTTCTCATGCTAACCGGCGTCAGTTGCAATCACCAAGTGAAGCTAAGTCCTTCTCCACCTGATCTTTATAACCTAGAGGCTTCCTCTGTAGTATCGCATCGAATATTTTCAGCGCCAGGGCATTTCTGTCCATTCAGACGACATGGCCATGCCAACTTGGCCGCCTATAGCCGTCATGTGAAAAGAATTATAATAGCCTTGCAGATTAAATAATATTCTTCCAACGATTGCTTTCTTCTCAATCAAATGACAGGAGAACGCAGTCTGCCTAACATGCGGACCATTTTTGTCTTAGCGCTGGGTCAAGAAAAACAGATTTGCTAACCGTCGATATCTAAAACTGCTCAATTACAGAAAAAATGCATTAGGTATAAATAATAGATTCAAAGACGATAGTACGAAAACAAGCTAAGCAAAATCTGTTAAGGAGTTTTGTGATAATGAGTTTGGCTTTTTCTGAAAAATCTGTTTTGTACTTGCAACGTAAAAACTTCACATCATCTCTACGGAACAAAACGCAGAATAATTTTTTCTTGCACGTATGTATATTTTCATGTACATACATACATATGTAGGTATGTATGCTTCGAATGTAAATACAATAGAGTTATAGACAAACTTATATGCGCACATACTGGCTTATGTATGCATAAATGCATTTGTGTTGCCATTGTCTACTTGTGTGTCTAGACGGATTCAAGCCTTTCTAAGCTGTATTTCAAGTTCACATTTTTTCGCTTTTCTCTCACAGCTACTTCGCTTTGTTAATTTGTGCGCATTTCTTCTCACTTCGCTTTTATTTCCTGTTCGCATTTTATACTTTCTAAGTACTGTGTCTGCAATAGACTGATATCTGCCCAACGCGAAGCCTAGCTCAGCATTTGGATAAACGACTACTTGTCTACCAGCCAGCAATAACTTCTACAACTAACACATTTACATACTAACATATGCATATTATATATGTACATATGTATGTACCGAGCAATGTATTTATAACCCTCAATATTTATGCAAGTAAAATAATGGCAAAAGAGACAAAGCCGGGATAAAATATGAATGTGGGGAGCAAGGCAAAATTTTTATGTAGGATACAGGAAAAACAGTCTGCTATAAAAATGTGAGAGTCGAGACTGATGCATGCTGGGGAAAGCATTTATCAAGGGCAAGGTAGCCAATGCACATGCATACATTTCACACATATGCTAGTGAAAAGTTAGCGTTACGGGAGAGCAAAAAAAAATGTACATGTACATATGCATATATATATATGGGCGTATGTATGTGCATAAATTGTGAATTTGCAAAAAGGAAAAAAGAGTTAGTTGAATAAAACTTGAACAAAAAAAGTGTGATGCAAAACAAGTGCGGATAAGTGCAGGTGCGGAAAGCGTTGGAAGTGTAAAAGCACATACATACATAAGTATATAATACATATGTATATTACATAAGTGAATGAACTGAAGGCAGACGGGTAGGCAGGCCTTTTGAGACCACAGCAAAGAAGAGTTCATGAATGAGCGTATAAGTAATTGGCACTGACGTCTATAACACCAACACAAGTAGCCTAAACACTTGTACACACACACACACACAACACACACTCAAATAAGAGCACACATATGTATGTATGAGTGTATGTGCAAGCTAAAAGCTAAATAAATGAAAACATATGTACGAGCATGCATGCTTATAAATACATACATACACACATACATATGCACACTTATTTTTATTATGCTTAGCGACATTACGATTGTCACGGCCAGACGTTTACAATTATCCGCATTTAACGAGTAAATGAATAGATAAATGTGGATTGGGATGCAAAGGCCAACAATGCCAGCCAACTCCATCCCGTCAGCTTAGTCGGTTTGTCATTAGCCGCCAACAGCAATTAAAGTTTTGTGTTGCATGCACAAGTGCAGCCGCGGCATACCGAATCCTCCATCCAATTGCTTACCCTTTCCGATGCTTTTACGTTATATCTTTACATACACATACATGCACATGCATACATATACATACATCGTATGCATGTACATATGTTTGTACGTGAATGTACACATCAATTTATATTGGTACTTCAAATTGGTTGGTCGCTGTTGCGGTTGCAAGTATCTGTTTACATTTTTGCCGAAAATAAGAAAATTCATTACAGCTGCCGCTTTAAATGGATTTCGTCAAAGCTAAAAATTTCAATGTAAATAAATAAATGCCTTTCAGTCGAATTGTGTACATACATACATGTGTATGTATGTTTTTCGTGGCAAAGTATGCGAGAAGAAGAAAAGTTAAACAGCAAAATTCAATAGAATTTATAGTTAATCCCATTAGTTTGTGTGTTTTTGGTTTTCGAAGACAAAATTGTCGATTGGCTTATTTATATTTCGGAGAATTTTTACTTTGTTGCATGCAACATACAATGAGCAGTTTGAAATGGGCGACATTGCTTTGTTGATTGTTTTGTATTGTGTTTGTTATTTGCTAGTTTTGCATTAATACATTCATCTTTAATTTAGTGAAAAATGTTTATAAGGCACACAAATACAGACATAAATTCTAGTGATAATAATCCCGAAAACGCGGAATATCGGCTTTTTGAAATAAGGAAATATCAGATAATTAGTCAAAAGAATATATGAATCGTTTGCGCTTTATTGACAAATTCCGGATTATTTTTTAATAGAGTCTATACTAAAGCAAACTTGAAAGCTTTTTCGGAGTTCGGTTAAGTATTAAGGGGACAGATACCTATAAACGGCCATATTTTTCCTGACTTTCATTAAAATTATTTAAAATGAAGAAGTCAATATATTTTTTTTCAATTGGCATACAGTTTTTCTATACATTGCGTCATTGACCTGAATACAAAAAACCAAAAATTTGTTTGTTTATCAATATCATAATTTCTATATGAATTAACAATAAATGGAAAAAAAATCACGGAATAAAATGCTTCAAAAAAAAAACAATGAATTTTGGGGCGAATTTTCCTACTATTATTGCTTCGAAAAAATTATTTTTTCGAAAAATTTTCGAAAACTTCAAAATTCACATAGAAAATATTATCATAAAAAAGATGTATGCAAAATTTCAGGGAGATCGGTCAATAACTTCTCGAATTATCGTGACGCCAATTCGAAAAATATAGTTTTGAGAAAAATGCGTCTAAAGTTTGAATACAAAACTATACCTCTCCCAGCGCTCGAACGCAAAGAATAGAGTCGTCACGGTTGAGGATCAATAATATATGAAATACTAAAATTTACGTTCTAAAATTTTTTTGAGATATTCTTAAAGGATTATATTAACATTTTATGAAACAAAAAAAATTTTTTTTTTTCGAAAATTTACAGGCATCTGTCCCCTTAAATATCCGTAAAATCTTGATATGATGGTGGCGTGGTTTTCGTTTATTTCACGTCTAAAACATAATTCTAGTTTTTAGAGACCACTTAAAGCTAATATCAGCTTAAATTACTACAGATAGCTAAATAAATAAATTAAAAAAAGAGTTTACAATTTCAGAAAATTCATTCTTTGATACTATAAGGCCGAGCAGAATAGAACTCGAGATCTTATTGAATGCTCTCAGAGCGCGAGCAATAGTAGCATTACGCGCATAATTCGTGTCAAGCTATTTAATATGAAATGGGTAAGTGTTGCGTGGAGATCTAGTAGAACTATGAAAGGGAATGCTCCCTAATAAGGACAAACAAATTTTCGCTTAATTATACTCAAAACAAAAGATAATGAGAGTATAAATCTGCTACTCTCTAGAGACTTTAAGTTAATTAAAATCAAACGAGAATTACAAGAAGGGATAGGATTTGAGAATTTTAACAATCTGAGAGTATATTTAAGGAACACCTTCTGTACATGTAGAATTCTCTTAATTGCAAATCGATAGCAAGACCTACAGATAAATGCTGCACACTCTAATCTAGTAAACGAGCAAAGGAAGTAAAAAGTAATTTTAGAGTGTCAGGGTCCATTTGTATAACAACAACAAGACGTACACCGCAAATAGGAGAAGGAGCACGACCAAACACCCTAAAAGGGTGTAAACGCCAATTTTACTAATGTAAAATACAATGAAGATGTAGTAAACGAAAATGGCAAAATTCTGCTGAACCTCTGAATGCAAAATGAATTGAGCATTAACAACACCTACTAGCCTCAAAAAAGTCAACATAAGTACATTTTCAACAACTCGAGCGGTCATAAACCGATTTTTGATTACTGTATCACCAATAGAATAACACCCATAGATGCTCGTGTGTTAAGTTCGACTAGCACGGAAACAGATAGCAAAAACAACATCGCTCAGAAACGCATTGACTAAAGAACTATATTCAAATCGATTTAACAACAAAATGTCACACAATTCAATTACAAGTACTGATAATGTTGAAAAACGAGTGCCAAGATACACAAAAACATAATCTATGCAGCAAATGAAGCAATCGGAGCCATTAAAATTGACACCAGCAAAACAATAAATGGTACTGCAATGACGTAAAGCAATTAGCGAAAGAGAAGAGGAAAGACTATGACCGGTACAGAAGATCCGAAATAATTTTTGACAAATACAAGGCAACCAGAAATAGAGTTAATTCAGAAATCACCAAAATAAAAGAAAAGTTCTGGGAGACTTTAGGCTCAGAAATATCATACCATGAAGGGTTTTCCAATAACAGATGTTATTTTGAATAGCCCGCTATTTCGGCAGATGTTACTTTTGAAGCTGTCATTTTTCGATATTTGACAAGTAAAAACTACGCAATCAATAAAAATGGAACGATACACGCTTAAACAACGCGTTGAAATTATTAAAATTCACTATAAAAATGGTGAAAATTTGGCAGAGACGGTTCGAAAAACTCGAACATTTTTGGGTCATCGTGAAGCACCTTGTCGGACCGCAATTCAGAAATTGGTGAAAAAATTCGAGCTGTTGGCACAAGTTAATGATGTGAAGAATAAAATCCGTGCACGTTGCTCAAGAACAGCCGAAAATATTGCTGTTGTAGCCGAAAGTGTTGAAGAAAACCCAGGTTTGGCCATTCCTCGTCGTTCTTTGGAATAAGGCATTCCACAAATGTCATTACAACGTATTTTGCATAAATATTTGGGTCATAAAGTCCAGTTAACACAAGAACTCAAGTAGGCCGGTCATTAACAACGTCGTGTCTTAGCTGATTGGGTCGTTGAAATGCATGAAAGTAATTCGGAATTCTATCGAAAAATCATCTTGAGTGATGAGGCCCATTTCCACCTCGGTGGCTTCGTCAACAAGCAAAATTGTCGGATCTGGGGCTCAGAAAATCCAACAGTTATTGTTGAAAAGTCTCTCTATCCTCAACGTGTGACTGTTTGGTGCAGTTTATTGTCCGGCTGAGTCTTTTTCGAAAATAAAGCTGGAGCTACAGTTACGGTGAATGGATTGCGCTATCGAGAGATGATTAACAATTTTTTATGGCCGGAATTGGATGGTATTGATCTGGATAGTGTTTATTTTCAACAAGACGACGCTACGTGCCACACAAGCAACGAAAACATTGACCTTTTAACAAAATAACTCCTCTTATTGGAAAACCCTTCAGAAGCCAAACAGATGTGTGCAACTCTGAAACTTAAAAAAACCTATTAACGAGCTTGTTAACACAATACAGTATAGGAATTTCGCCTGGTATTGACAATATGAGTAACAAATTAATCAAATATAGAGGACCAACACTATGCACTGAAATGAATGGAGACTATTCTAAGAGATTTGCGAGTCTACGATCATACCAGAAGCGTGGAAGGAGAGTATTATCATCCCAGCATTCAAAAAAGGCGACAAAAAAGAGAACCAAATAATTATAGACAAGGCAGACACAGCTATAACGTAAAAAGGCATGACAACGGTTGAAATGGAAACACTGCGCACCATAGCTGGCTACATCATGTACGACCGAAAAACAAACGAAGAAATTAGGAAAATTTGCAGCATGGCAGAAATATCGAGATGGGTTCGAACTTGAAAAAAGGCATGGAGAGA
Source organism: Anastrepha ludens (assembly GCF_028408465.1). Taxonomy (NCBI): domain Eukaryota; kingdom Metazoa; phylum Arthropoda; class Insecta; order Diptera; family Tephritidae; genus Anastrepha; species Anastrepha ludens. The sequence continues at coordinate 55,326,281 of NC_071500.1, read as the reverse complement.
TCACGTCCGTAGAATGCCGAATAGACGCCTGGCGAAGACAGCATTAGACGGCAAAAATAATATATGCAGACCACCCGGAAGACCGCCAAAATGCCGGCATGAGTGCTGGACACGGGAGTGCTCATATGAGTGCCCACATAATAAAAAAATAGAAGAATTTTACTTTAAATTCAGAAATGTGTATTGGCTTATGGCTAATCAACGAGCTTTATCCACTTACAATAAAATACTTATCTACAAGCAAATGCTAAATCCAATTTGGACGCATGGAATCCCAGTATGGAGTTGCTCAAGCAACATACTTCAAACCCAAAGGTTCCAGAATGAAGTCTTGCGATGTGCTACTAACGCGCCCTGGTATGTAGACATCAGCGGCCTGGAAAAAAGTAGAAAAAATTCCCAATATCATACCTACGAGATCTACCGCCAGAAAAAAATTTAGGTGTGAAGAAGCTGCGGCCGAAGTAAATAAACTAGTGCAGTAATGATATATGTACATATATACACACGTACATACACATATTCATTGCGTTTATGACTACGAGAGTAACTAGCTTTGCAACTCAAATCCAAAGGAGATGGCACAACACCCAGGGCGCTAATGCTTTCGACTATCATTCTTGTTCATACATATATACATATATATGTGAACTTACATACATACATACACATACATTCACATAATTGCATTGCTGCATATGACAGCCATTCTAACCACTCAACCTCAGTTAATCTTAAGGTAACCTCAAGTGGTTGTGTGCGTGGGTTCATCAAATTAAGTTAATGAATATTTTTCTTGTTTCGCAATTTATTTTCACATCTTTATTATTTATATAATTCTATGTAATACAGTGAGTTGGAAAAAGTTCGACTGAATGATAATTAATGATGAAGTTGTAGATCCTTTTTACTATACGAAACCAAAAATAATACAAAAAAACATAATATAAGGACTTGTAATATTGGACGAAGAAGTTTTGTTTAAGGAACTAAATAGATATCGACTTTAGCTATACACATCTACTTATGACTTGCTGCATTTATACTCACTTACTTATATCCAAAATGGTAGAAAGGAAGCAGTTGGGCTAACACTGAAATGTTGTACTCCTCTGGAGACAAAGTGGAATGAGCGGGCTCTTCCTGAATGTATTCCTCTGTGATCTTTACAATTATTTAGTTTCACATTTACAAAACTTATTTACAAAGCTGGGTCGAGCAATTATGTGCTTTACAAACAAATAGGCCTTTAATATTGGGTAGCTTAGTAAAGTTAAATAGCTGCATATAGGAATATTTGCTAACATACTTTATTATGGACACACCACTTTGATACAAAATTTCTCGGAGTATATTCAGAAAATTTGAAATGCACGTTTATTCGTCTAATGCGATATTATCAAGCCTTCTGCCAGCTCACTTTATTGATGTTTCATCAGTTTTCATTGTCAATGGCCTGCCCGTCATGCTCGATGGACTCACGATCTCTTATGAAGCGTTCATGCCACTCAACTCGGTAAGTGGCTATTTTCTTTACAGTGTCATTTCCGAAACATTTTTCCAACATCTCTAAGGTTTTCGCACCCTCGATTCCATTTTTAAAGGATCCAAAACGCTCCAGAGGGTAATAGCAGGAATAGTGGGGCAAATCGTTTCAATAAGTACAGATACTACAATTTTCCATGCGGAGTTGGTACCATAATGGAAATAGTGGAAATTGTATCCAAAAGAGGGTTCGAAAAAGTAAAAATTAATATACTTTCGGTTAGTCAATCAGTCCTCAAAGTCTTAAATAGCTTTACGTTCAATTCAAAACTTCCTATGGAGTGTAATAATGCACTCAATAAACTGGCGACTATTGGTCAGGTTTCTCTGATTTGGGTACCACGAAGGAAATGAAAAGACAGACTTTTATGCCAGAAAATAGGCGGAACGGGCATTTTTTGGACCGACCCCAGTTTTCGACTTTAACAAAAGCAACCTAAGAAAGGAAACTAAAAAATGAACCCAAATAAAAATCAAGGAATACTAGAACGGCACAAATGGCCTGAACTTCAATACCAACTTAGCAAAATCTGCTCTAACCCTAGACATAAAGGGCGTCAGATTACTCTGGCTTACAGGCCACTTTGCCTGGAATAAACATTTGAATACAATAGGACTATCTAGCCCTAGTTTATGAAGGCTCTGCTGTGATGAAGAGGAGCCCATGGAACACTTAATCACCATTTGTGAAGCATTAGGTGACAAGAAACATAGAATTCTGGGCTCGTACCTGCTAGAGGAGGAAGACTTACAATACGATCCTCGCAATACGAAATAATTAAAATGAAGCACGTACTACAACTATTACCATAACCAATGCAAAATTCAATAAAAAGTTGTTTTTGCAAATTCGAATCTATATTCAAAACCGTAAAAGTTGGAAAACACTTGCAGTGGTAAATTTACTCAAAGCAGCGTGACTTTTACAAATGTCAAGCACTGGCGATACTATTTTATTAGAAATATTAATCACAGATATGGAAACCTATAATAATAAAAAAATATAAAAAAGCAGAACTAAAATCCGTTGCCTTAGAGCGTCACCTCGTAGTTGTTCCGGGAACATGTTTGATCAAGGTGATATGCGCAATTTTTATTTAAATGGAATTAAATTAAGTTTAAATAAAATGTACGCCGGTATAAAAGCACTTATTTAGCACTGTATTTAGCACTTCCTTACTTGTTGCTAAATCCACTATTCTAGATTTGCCAGTCTCCATAAGGGTGTAGAGGGGCCCCCTTCGCACTGGAGGCCTATTGTGATACCACTAGTTTGAACTCACTCCTCTCTAATTTCCACATGAGGGGACACCACTTTGTCTCTCTAATTAACAATGAAATACTGCAGATGGCGGCGGATTATAATTTTGCCAGACATTCAAAGAGGTAAGAGCTTATACAGGAATGTCTCATTCTGGCTAGAGCGGAACAGAGACAGATGAAGTGTTCAACGCTCTCCATCTTCTCCTGCTCATATCAACTAGCAAATCTTTCTTTTGTTACCAGCTTATGTTCGACAGAGCTCTCAATTTACAAATTAGCACTCACACATACATACATATTTTACTTTCATTCATCAACATTATTCTGATTTGTCAATCGCCTATTGTTGTTCGTATAATACATTTGTATGTATGTAGGTATGTATGCTTGACTATTGTTATTTGTAAATAAATTTATTTGTATATGTAGACGACTCTTGGCATCAAGTTTTGTATGTATGTGTGCGTGTATGTATGTATATATCTGATACTTTGACATCACATTCAAGTTTATTATGCGCTTTTGGCGAATACAGAACTAAATGATTAGTGAATCACTTAGCGTATTTTGATTTATAAAGATGGATATAAAACACATAAATCCATTTTTGCATATAAATTCGTAACTAATTAGGATAATAAAAGAAAGATTAGCATATTATATTGATAGATAATTGATATAGTGATTTTGATAGTTTGTAATTTATGACTTTAAATTTTAATTAATTGCATATCTGCATATGTATATATTTCAATAAAGAATACTAGGTTTCTTCTACATTTACCGAGACTTGAAATTTTCTACAAACACCTCAAACCAAAAGCTGGATTGAGTAGGGAATGAAAAATTGATTATTTATGACGACTCGAAAAGCAGGAAGCCATATGGAAATCCCGGATAAACCTCCACATTGGGACAGCAGTAATGTAGGTATTTCGAAAAAAAAACTAATAAATTATGTCGATAAAGTATCGATCAAAATTTTAAAACTTATGCTCGTTGTCAAGGTAACATTTCACAGTAAAAAGGTTTTTTTACTGCTTTTTGTTGCATTCAGTTATGAGTTAAAGGGTGTTAACAATGGAAGTCAACAAAGAGAAATTGCAGTATATTACACAGTTTTTATTTGATAAAGGCGAAAATGTGAAAATGCAAGCCAGATCGCTGAAATTATGAACGATGATTATGGTGCCGATACCGATTTGATTTCGTGTATTCCGTTCAGGAATTTTAGATGTCAAAGAAAATGTCGAGAAAATCACAGAAATAATCAAGTTGACCGGCTTATTACAAATCGTTACATCGACCAAAAGCTAAAGATCGACCACAAAACAGTTTTAAACCATTTGCGCAAAATAAGAAATAAAAAAATGCATGTAGCGTAGAACACATAACAGAAGTGAAACTTTCAAGGTAGACAAAGAAAGAGGGAGAAACCCAAGAGAGAATGAGGGATAGAGAGAAAGGGAGAGAAAGGATATATATCTAAATAAATTCACAACATTTGCAGAGAATGCAAATAGACAAAATTTACAAAAAACGGAGAAGGGTCGACTGGTGAAGGTAAACGCCGGACACAAACCGTGGCAACAACGGGCACTACTTCGAGCGTTTGTCACCCGCACAATCACAGCGATTCCAAGACCCCACCAACGGCACAAATTACCGCAAAGCAATACCAATAAATCCAACGCCGGAATGGATAGCACTTTATAGTAGGCACAAGCACTAGGCAGAAAACGGAAATAAGCGCCAAAAAGTTGGCACGAAAAAAAAAAACGCCAAAAAAATTGGGACCAAAAACACCCCAAACAGTAGGCTCCAAAAATATATTTTCTACAAGTTTGCACCAACAAACAAGCGCTAAAAAGTAGGCAGTGTTATTTCTCACTAGAAATTAGCAACCACAAAGAAAAACCCAGGAAAAATAGCCTAAAGTATATCTAAGAAAGTATAGCTCTCTCTCTCTAAAAAATATAGCTCTCTCTCTCCTTTTCCTCTACGTTATATCTCGTTCTCTCTCGCGGAACGAAAATGCTCAAAACGTTGCATGACCTTGAAATTTTGCTCTCCATTCTCGCTCGTCCATCGACGCCTAAGAAGTTTCACTTCAAAATGGATTTCTTTCAACAATTTTTTTTTAGCAAAAACTGTGGGCTTTGAGACCAGTATTTAAGAAGAAAAAAAATTAATGAAATGTTCCTCCAGAGCTGAGCCGCAACTGAACTGAATTTTTGTTCCTGTTAAATTCTTTATATAACCTTTGACTTGAGAACTGGTACAGGTTGTTACATCTATGCTTGACACATGAGAACTTTGACTTGCTTCTTCTAAACCAAAACAGGCGTTTATACTGTGCAGTACAATTTCAACCAACACATGCTTGCCGCAATCGCCCATCGCAATCAGTGAACACAATAAAGTCTCGCATGAAAAAATCCACAAAATACCAACCTCAGCGAATGCGTACGTTTTGGACCGCCTTTTGCCAGCATTCGTCCCAATTGAACATTGAAAACTACTTTACGTGGAATTATGAAAGAAGACTTGTATTTGTTTCCATATCAAAAGTGATTGGTTTAACTTTTGTTCCCCCTGCTAAGCCGTGTTGGTATAACAGAAAGCTGATTAAATTTTCACATAATGAACAAGACATTTAGAATCGACTCATCATGAGTTATGAGTCGCATTTTATTCTCAGCGGAGGGTAAATAAACCAAATTGTCAGTTCTGAAGCACGGAAAATCCCTGAACATTGACGGACCGTTATTTTTCAAGGATGAGATCATACTCTGTAACTGCCAATGGTGTGCGATATCGCATGAATTTCATCGCAGACTTTTTACGGCCAGACTTCGAACAAAATCATTTTGAGGATTATTGATTCCATTGGATGACGCAACATGCCAGGAGCGGCACACTATGGATTTATATATATATAATTGGCGCGTACTCCGAACGGCAGATGTTTTTATGAGGAGCTTTTTCATGGCAGAAATGCACTCGGAGGTTTGAAATGTTTTTCTTATTTTTGGTGTTTCACCAAGATTCGAACCTACGTTCTCTCTGTGAATTCCGAATTGTAGTCACGCACCAACCCATTCGGCTACGACGGCCGCCGTATAGATTTACTGAACATAATTCTTCCTCTACAGCTCATCTCCAATAAAACTATTTCGTCTGGCTTCCTTGCCCGTCCAATCTTACAGCATCGAGATTTTCCCTGTTAGGTTATTTAAACGGAAAGCTGTACATTAGTTCCTAAACAAAGCACTCTCTGTGCACCAATATTCGCTAGACAACGACATAATTCCAGAAATGGTTCAAAATGTTGTAAAAAAATTTAGAGGAAAGAGCGCAAATGTGCGTTACTCGAAATGTTGATCATCTTCTCGATATTATTTATAGTCTCTGACCCAGTAAATTTCATTAAATCAAATTAAATTTTAGTTGGAGGAAATCGAAATCGATTAATTTATCACGAAATTATGTGTCAAGTTGAAATACCCTATATATTGTGAGAAGATTCCTAAGAGATTATAACATTCTTGGAGCGAAATTCTTTAAGAAAAAGATCATATAATAATGATTAATGTATAACAAATGTGTGTATGTATGTACGTACATACACATTAAAGCTTTAATTGTAACAATTCTTCGCAACTAAAATATTCATAAAATGATGTATGCAGTACATAATAAATACATTTGTATCACAATTCAGAAGAAGCTCAACATCAAAGCCGCCCCATTGACAACTGCCGCCGGTCATTAGTAATCTTGTTAAAATCGCATTTCGGACAGTGCGCGGTTGTTTATCCGCCAGCTTGTATGTGTGCCTTTGAGGCTGTGTCGTTTGTGAAAGCATTCATAGATATGTATGTATGTGTATACAAAGCGTACGTATGCATTCAATTCAATCGCAGTGTTATTGATATCGCGATCATTATTATGCTTTTCGCGCTTTTGCCTGTCAAAAGCCTTTAAATTAGAGACGAGGGAGATATGTAGGTACATGCAAGCGCACACATCCGTACATACAAATACGAGTATATATCTGTGCATGTATGTTGATTTATGTAGGCATCTAGTTATTAATGTGAAAAGCGAAATGTTCTTTTTATCTGCTGGTAATTTTTTGTTTTTCACTTTTATTTTTATACCCGCGCATTAGTGCCCAAGGATATTATAATTTTGCTCACATCAACCAAATCTGTTTACTGTACGGTAGATACATTTCTGGGAAAACCGTGTCAAAAATACATGCGACATAGTACATTGGACGATATGTATCACAACTTTAAAACATTGTATTTGATGACATAACTTCAAACAATTTCTTATAAATCGGTGCAAAAAGGTAGTAGTCAGTAGAATTTATAAAAAACAAAAAACATTCATTTCCATTACAAAAAATCCAAAAAAATTCAATTTATTGTACAAATGCGTGGGTAGCGTTTTATACTAGCTTGGGAAATAAGTTCATAGCGGCTTTATATTTTCTTTTATTTTACAACAATTTCTTTGCTGTTTGGCAAAAGGTATTCATTCGCTAGAACTCTTTCAGCTCTACATTGCATTTTGAGGTATTTAGTTTTTTATTAGTTTTGAGGATTAGAAATGGAATCCCGAATATTTTCTGCACCTGCTCTTCTCTGCTTTTCATCGAGTTCAAAAAGCTGCCGAAGCAGCCCGGCACATTTGCGACGTGTATGGAGAAGGTGTCATAGACGAGTTTATAACACGAAAAAGGTTAGCAAAGTTCAAAAAAGGCGACTTCGACGTCAAGGACAAGTTCCGTAGCGAAATACCTTCTAAATCACCTACCTTCAATAGGATTTACCTAAAAATTGGGAGATTCGTCGTCTCACGATCTCAACGAAAAAAACAAAGAAAGTCTCCTTCAAATCGCTTCTCAGCACCTCCCCGCCATCGAACAACACGCGGTCCGCTTTTTGTACTCAAACCTAATGAAAAAGGTGCCTATACACCAACATGAAGCAAGGAAAGAAGTGGGTGACTCCAGGACATATGCCAAAGCTGAAAGTCAAGCCCGATCTTCATTCAAAGAAGATCATGATATGCGTTTGATGGGACATGGTGCACTAAGAAATGCTCGAAAAGAATTCCAAGGTCAATAATTCAGCTACACCACGTGAATGAGGCCGTTCGACTGAGAAGGCCTGATCGACATCGTCAAACCATACTCCTTCACGACAATGCCACGACCTCATGTTGCACAAGTCGTCAAAGCCCCACTCCAAGAGCTCGAATGAGAAGTTCTTCAGCATCCGCCGTATTCTCCGGACCTTTCACCGACCGATTACCATATTTCCAGGACCCTGTCAAACCATATGAAGGACTATATCTGCGATAACGAAAAGGTACTTAAAAACTGGCACAACAACATCCTTGACACCCGACCAGGCGAGTTTGGACGAAACGGCATCAACAAATTGGTCGCGAGGTGGGAAGAGGTTATAAATAGGAACGGCGAATATAATATACAATTGATGAACTTATTGGTATAATTATTGCTTTTTGTTTAAGTAAACGTCTTCGGTAAAACCGCTACGACTTTATTCCTCAACCTAATACTTTAGACCCAATAATGAAAACACCGTAAAATAATAATGAAACACTTCTGAATTATCTTGAGCCAATTTTCAAAGTACTGCTGCCCCTCAGAAGCGGTTACTTTCAAAACGAGCTGTGTAAAGACGTTATGAATTATTTCGAGCATTTCATTTTTAATGTTCCGGAACAAAAGAAATCATTAGGTGCCAAATCAGCGATGTAAAGCGGATAAGCTATTAATTCAATCTCTTGAGAGCGCAAGTCAGATCAGGTCTCTTGGTGGAGGAAGATTCGTCACCTATTACAAATTCATAGACGTGCTTTGAACCACCACGGCTGAATTTCCAATCGACATGAGTCCCTTTTTGGACAATTTTCAAATTATGCGGTATCTAACGAGAACAATTCTTCTCGATGGCCTCCACGAAATTCATCCTGCAAGGATCGACGGCCACGTTGGAACTCGTCGCACCAGCGTTTCACAGTGGCTAAATGTGGTGCTTCCACGCCAAAAGTGAAACTAAGTTGATCAGTGAGCCTCTGTCTCGATAATCAGTTGTTCAATTCACTTAAAAAAGAACAAATAATGCTCATAAGTGAAAACATCATATGCTGTGTTTATGATAAAAAATACCAGATTTTTCGAGATTTGATTTCAATTTGATTCAATTGAATAATTTCGTTGATTATCAATGTCCACTGTTGTTTCTTCACTGTTATAAAATCTGTTATTAGCGACTATTCCAAGGGTTCCCAAGCTGCTTATTCGTTCTTGATATACTCGCTCCACTTCAGGATCATGGGTAAGACTTGGTTTGTTCTAAAGTGTTGTTGTACAATGTTTCAACGAAAATATTTATGTATTACAAGAAAAATGTTTAGTTCAAGAAACATTCTTCTAAGTACTAGTTTTGTTTAGAATATATTTTTTGTTAATTGTTTTTTGTTGTGAGATTCGTGAAAATTTCAAGAATAATTATGAAAATTGTGGATGAATCGTGTTGTGCCTCATCTAAGAAGGGCCATACCGGCAGTGGACAGTTTAAAGTTTTTCACAGTTTGTGGTTGCTAGTGTAGGTAATGCTTGACAGTTTATTTGCTAAAGAAATTCTATTTGCCATTTCGAGCCAAAGGCCAAACGCGTTAGCCAGTGATATTACAGTTGAGCCCGATCTACATCAAGGCGCTGGATATTCCAGCTCATGCCAAGCTTCGAAATATGGCTAAGCAGGTCACATGATGAAGTAAATTTCTATAGGAACCAACAGTTAAGAGCACTTGATTGCTTTAAGCAATACTCATATGAGCCACTTGATCAATAGCTCCTAACGTGCATTAAAATATAAAGCTTGAGCCAAAAAAAGCCACGATATGCCTTGAGAAAGATTTTGTCTGAAAGGAATAAAAAAACATCAGCACTTGCGGCACAAAACTGTGTACACTCCATAGTCGGTTACTGCACCCCTTCTGTGACGTTTGGCTGAGCTAATATTCCAATTTTTGGTGTGCGTCTTGATGTTTTTCCACAAATGAAGGGACCTACAATTTTACGTTCTCTCCGAATAGCAAATAGATTTCTATGAGGAGATTTTTCATGGCAGAATACACTCGCAGGTTTGCCATTCTCTACCACGAGGCGACCGGTATTAAAAGAAACTTTATCTCTCATTTGATGCTTCATGCCTGGAGACTCGAGCCTATACACCCTCGAATGATAGTCACGCACCAACCTATTCAGCTACGGCGGCCTGATGCTCGTACGATGATGAATTTCAAGCGAAATTTTCTTAACTGTTATGGTTTTATCAGTGAAGGAGATGGCTGGTATACTCTTTCGAGACATACATCAATGTCATGAGTTTTTATACCTCTTGTTTGCTTATGTTTTTAATATTGTAGGCTGAATTTGAGAATTCGAAAATATCTCAAATGAAGTACGAAAAATTCCTCGTTTTATTGAGAAAACTATATTACAACTCTCAATTTTAATTCAAATCATTTTCAAACGCTGCTCATTTCAGAAAATGCTTTAATTTCAAAATCATTCTTCAATGTAACTGTATATCCAACATTTAGATCCGACATAGTTCGGTTCGAATAAAAACCACGCCCACTTTTCACATGTCACTGTGTGTTCAACAAAAATGTTTGCTGGGCATTTACCATCTCCACGCTTAGTATTTCAATTCATCTTTGTCTCTATGTATGCATCTAAATTATTCCGCTCAAATCTTATCGTAGTTAGTTGTACAAAGCGACTTTGATTCAAATTTGCTGAACGATTTTTATGAACTCGCGTGCTTATGAGGCACATAACACCAGCAGCATTTCATTAAAGTTTTTTTTTTACAATTTTTTTATTCTTTATAATCACGTTATCTCTGTGTATGTGAGCCGCCGTGTGCTTCGTGGCAGTAAATCATATCAAATTTCAAAAGATACTCGCAAAAAATATGGTTAGCATACAAATGTGTTCATTTCATTTTTTTCCATTTGGTTTTTTTTATTTTTGGAGTATATAACTTTCCTTTTTTTGTTATTTTATACTCCAACATTGCCTATTTTTTCCGAATTGCTGCAGGCGGCATTCCCTTACCTTGTGTTATGTTTTTATTTTCGCTTAGGTTGCACTCATATCATTCATTTATCTGAATAGATGTATATGTTTTCGGATTTTTTATTTCTTTGGTTGTTGTTGTTGCTTTTTGCTTTTGGCTTTTGGTACGTGTTGCCTAGTGTTAATATCAATGACACCGGCGTCTGATGACTGCCTACATTCTCTCTTTACTTGTTATACGGTGTGATTTTTCAAAGGTCATTAGTGTTGATGTCTGAATTTCTTCGATAGTTAACAAGAATTTCGAATGATGAAAGAGATTAAGACGAAAACAAAGATCGAGATAAAATAATGAATAGAGTTAATGAAAATGTAAAGTTTCCAACAAAAACAGGTTTGCCTTTGAAGAGAAGTACGAGATAATTATGAAGTCACACATACGAACATTGATTTTAAACGGTAGGCAATAACACTACCTGGGTATGTAAGCACGTCCGCTTATGTTCATAATATTTGTAATAGCAGCGCGGCGGCGTATTATCAAGTTTTCACTTTTTTTGTACAATATTTCATATTTTTTTATGTTTTATAATGCATTCACCCACAAAGAGCAAATAATTCAAGTTCCATACTTAATGTGAAATTCACCAAAAATTTAAGAAATTAAAAAAAAAAAAATGATCAAAATGTTTAACTTTTTAATGATAATCTTTAATTTTTCAAGGTATGCGGTTTTATTGCCCAATCAATTTAAGAACAACAAAGTATTAGTTTGAAGTCACTCAAATCTCAATATTGTTTTTTGTTATTGCAAACCGAGAAAATTTTCTTCCATATAAATAATTTGTTCGAAAAAAAAACTCAACACCTCACCGAAGGGAAATTGTCAAAAGTCAATAAAAAGGTTGAGCCACTTGAAGCTTGCTTTGGTACACTAACAAGAGATGTGCTATAAAACTGGATAGCGAGAATTTTCCTAAAAGTTCTGAATAAGAAGTCGAACATTTTTCTGTATTGCTTTTTCTTGAAATTATTTTTTTAAATTTTTTTTTTAATTTTTGGGAATTTCGCTTAAAGTTCGCAGTTTTGAGTTAGACAGTTTTTGTTGCAGAATGCACTATCTTCTATAAAGACACAAAAAACAAAAACTTAAGTGCAAGCTCAAAAAACTGGGAAAACTAAGTAATTCATTGCGCTCCTATTATTTTGAACACAAATGTATGCACATACATACAGTTAGGCTTGAAATAATAGGACAACAAAACTTTGCATTTATTGCAGAAGAAAAAGTAATTTTACTTAGTAGTTTTGTAATTTGTATTTGTTGTAATGGTTCAGTTCATGCAATCTTCCAAATATTTAAACTTTTTGTTTATAATATTAAGAAAAATAAGAAAAAGAAATATTTGCTTATAGTTTATTTGAAATATAGTTTGCAAAGGCACTCCTATTATTTTGAACACAGCTGTATATATACAAAATCTTTTTATTATACAGATTAATTGTATGGAGAAAGTGCTAAAACTTCATTAAGTGATGTGAAATTTCTTTATCAATAAAACCTTCCAAGTATAGTAACGGATTCTTGAATAAAATATCACTTAGAACTGAGTGAGATATAACACTAATTTTCAGCTTTTAAGTTTTGATTTAAGAAAAATTTAGAAAAAGCACTTTATTCAGAAATTCGACACCAAAGTTTTATATTTAACCCTATCTGAGAAAGAAAGGGAAACAATTTCAGCCGCTTCTATAGAACTTTCATATAGGGACGGGCCGTTGCTAACAGGCTGTAGCGTCCATGTTGTTTTGAAAAGCGTTTGCAAAATCTGGGGTTGAATCATGACAGTCATGAACGAATCGACGATCATGTGAACAAAAATTACGTGAGACGTATGAACTTGGGATGATAACAGTCGAATACAAGCGTATTGGAACTATTTCATTTGTTACCGACTATTTTTCGGGATTTCTTTCTATTTTTGGGTTACAATAGACATTGAAATGCCAAAAAAAAGAGAAAAGTAAATAAACCCAGGATCACAGGAAGCAAGATTTAATTAGGCACTTTCCAAAGCACGGAGCATCCTTGAACGAACGGTTGGTGTATTCAAAAGTCATTGGAGGATTTTAAAATAAGACAAGAGAGGAAGATATTAACCTTTAAAAGTGGCCAGTTGTGCCAATGCATGTGTGACACAAGCCTACAAACTATGGGATTGAAAGTTTACTTGAAGTAGCAGAAGACGGAAGTCCACCTTTTCAAATTGGACAAACGATACCTGATCAAATTAAATTGTCGCTTATGAATTCTAGCTAATTTTATTTACAATAAAAGTGACAGTTTAACTGACTTTGACATACTAAACAAATTACCAAAAAAAAAAGTTTTGTTCTTCAATAATTACTACTAAGGGTTAACAAAGTAAAAATTGCATTTGAATGTCACACATGCGATATTATTTCGTTCGCATTGCGCCTAAAATTTCTAGTTCCAGGCATTTTATTTACCAGACAACTTCCCCTATTTAAGTTTTGGGCATTTCCTCTTTCAACTGCAGCTTTCTTCCTCTTACGTATTTCAATCTGTCTTCCAATAATGTTTGCTGTTTCTCTTGGATCATGAGAAGCTCCACAAATTTAGCGCACACGATTTGCTGATGTTCTCTTGTTATTTTCAAATTTTCCTCCAAAAGCGTCGCTTTCGCAGCTTGCATCCGCTTCTCTTTTGCTGTTCGCGGCTTACGTGCTGGAGTAGAGCAATGTGCAGAGATGCTGTGTAAATAAAGTTGACTAAAGCTTGATTCATCCTCCCTCTTAATAGAGAGAGCTGCTGGCGATGCTGATCTTTCACTCCCAAAGGAAGGGAATCTGTTAGCACTTTATACAGCTCTCCGCCTGTCTGTCGTTATGGTGTCTTGTGGAAACACAATTTCCTCCTTGCATTGCAATTAGTTCTGATCTGACCCCAAAAACAATTACTAGCGCTGCTTTTGTCATAAAAGCTTAAACACATGCTTTTTTCCACTGATTCTTTAATTGCAGGTGTACGGCATTCAACTGCTTGCTAAGCTCTTCCTATAACCCTTTCCCAGTTGACCTTTTTCCTGCGCGTAATTCGGTGACAAATTTTTGGGCAAGTGTGGGCATTTAATCATGAATTGCGTCCAATTTATTATTGTCGGAGTATTATACCATATTTAAATGGCTAAGAATATTAATTTTTTTTGCTTTTAAGTATATTAAATTTACTTCAATTATTTTCAATTTTCTTAAAATTTGTTCTCGATCGATAGTGTCTAATCAAGCGACAGTCCGAATGAGCGAGTACCTTGAGTCACTTATGCAGAGTACCGAATTACGATAGTACAGGTACGTCTACGACTGTCATAGCCCGATATTCACATTTTTACGTGACGAGTCGTTCATTCACGACTTTATTATTCAATCACTGATTCCAAATCAGCACTGCAAATGATAAAAATTATGAACGATTTAAAGGTATGGTTATCTCTCACGAAGATGACATAAATTGCCCACCAATGTCTTGTGATTTGACCTTTCTGAACTTGGTCGCTTCGGTGGTGTTCTGAAGTGGCAGGTCTATGCCAGCTGCCATTTATCAATGCCCGTAAAATCCCAAAGAATTGTTCAAATTAGGTCGGATCTAGGCATCAAACTTACTGAAAGTTGGATCTCTTGGACCCGTGCAAAGCCATGGCAGTCCTTTGATGTTTCATTTAGTAGAGCAAGCATACCAAGAAAGTTGAGTATGCTAAGAAAACTATTGAAATCTAAATATATATATATATATGTATATATAATCCTGTACATCCTTTTTGGGTGTTTGGCCGAGCTCATCTTCCTATTTGTGGTGTGCGGCTTGATGTTGTTCCAAAAGCTCCGAAAATATAATACTATGGGCGTGAATTAGAAAAAACGTAAGGTGTGAACTTACAGCCTACAAGAGAACTACAAGCCTGCAAGAATTGAACTGCCAATAAAGAGTAAGTTGGGCTAGGAAATTTTTTATGATAGATTCGGTTTCAGCGCTCCACAGTTATCAAAAGCGGCTCTAATCATTTTCCAGTGATATCTAATTTATTTATTAATTTAATTTAGTTTTATATATATTACATTCATGTATGTATACCTCTCTTACGTGTAGGTTTTATAAAATAATAGAAATATGTTTCACCTTTCGTGTATTATTTTTAGATAAGTATTTATATAAATGTAATTTAATCGTTGTATACTTTTTACATCGTTAAAATTGTTCGGTACTGTTTCGGTTTCAACCGAAGTTCGGTTCGGTTTGGTCTAGGCCAAAAAATGTGACATTCGGTGGTTCTCTAATTTTTATCAAGAGCGGTCAGAGCTGCCGACTCATGCTGAAAATACTGAACGACGTAAACGCAGTCCCCTGTCAGCTGTTACGATCAAACTAATGAGAACCCCATGTAAATGAAAAATTCCTTCCTTCCGTATCGTAGTATCGTAGATTTTATTTCACGATATTTCAAAATTCCCGTAGAACCCTGTCAGCTGATTGCTCTCTCACTCAGCCAAGTCAGAGAAGTCAGAGAACTCACTCTGCATTCTACTCCGCAATTATCATTAGCTCATTAAAGAAGTAATAGACATGGTGAGCGCATACAATGGACAGTGGCTTGTAGTTTTTATGTTTTACATACATACATACATACACATGCGCCAGAGGTGTCATTTGCCTTGCTTGCCTCAAAAGATGCTTCCGAGTTTGAAAAAAGTCTATAATTATAAATGTAAATACAAGCAAACACAGGCAGACTAGACTATCAGATAACTAAACTTCTCCTATGATTCTTAAAAATTCTATAAACACCATTTAACGCAAAGTTTCAAACTTTGTACAAAATCTAAAAAAATTTCGTTAAAATTTCAAATTTTTTAGTCAGAATGTTTAGAGCAATTCTGAATATGTCTCTTTGTAGCCCGTTCAATTTTGATATAATATCTTGTCCGCTTGAATTGACTCAAAATTTAAGTTGATATTTTATAAATTTTTTCGTTGAAGGTCTTATACATTTTCTTACATATGACGAGTGTCCGAAGTTTTTCGTATGGAGGAAAAACACAAGACCATCCGCAAAAAGGTTTTTGTTTTTTGTCTGGATTGTTTGTTTTGATTTTTGTTAAAAATTAACGCAATTTTTGAGCCACTTCAAACGTGCACAAAATTGCATGTCCAGATTTTTTTAAATTGTGAAAGAAGGTTTGAAAATTTCTTGCATTTTTAAGATTTGTCCGCATAGTTTGAACACAAAGTTTTGAAAGCACTAACTATATTTTTATAAAAAAAAAAAGAAAAAAATAAATAGTCCAAACTTTTGCAGAATGTTACGCTTCTTTATTGGGTATAAAGATTTCTTCTCAAAATTCATATTTCCTAGTAAAGTAATTTCAAAAATCAATTTTTCGAAATGGTACATAATGAATAACTTTAATATTTACGTTTTGAAGAACTGATCACATCAATTTTATTTGCCAATTTGCCATACTGAGATGAGAACAACTGCAGATATTATTTCCCATTTATTTACAAATCAAAAGAGTGCCCTCTCTGGAAGAGGAAGTTTGGAAGTCAATATCTGTTAAACGGCCGTCGTGTGAGATTAATCTTTCTGATGCAGTTTTCGATGAGATTTTAAATCAAATTCATTCTCATTCATGGTCCACCTATACTCGTTGTTGTTGCTGTGGTAATAGCATAGAAAATTCCCACACACATTTCTGGAGAATGCTGCCGAAGCGACAGCGTGTAAATCCGTCTTTTTTCGGTAAAGTAGCCGTGGCTGCCGCGAATTTCGTCTCGCATCATTTCAGTAATTTTCATGGCGATATTTACATATCTTTTTTATTTTTTGAACCGCGAAGAAAGATATCCAAATTCTTTTTATCATTTTCTTTCCCAACTTTTGAGGTTTCATAAACACTTTTTTTATTATTTGGTAGATTAAAATATTAAATATGAATATCACTTAAAATTTACTATATGGATATTTAAATTAAGCAAAATATTATTTAAACCTTACGAAAGTGCATATTCCTATGTATAATGTTTATAAATAGAATACTTTTCATTTATTACATGCACCGATGCACTAAACTTACCGGTCTGATCAGTGGAAATTCGCTTGCGCATAATCCAACCAGAGTATAAAATCTGCTTTGCCAATAAGCCCGGAAAATCCAGTCTAATGAATTTATGAGCGCAGGTAAGGCATACATTTGCACAGCTACAGTCGTATGTGCAATTTATAATCCAGTATTGTACACACGAATAAGCTAACACCGGTATGAGAGCTCATATGTACGAGTATGTACATATGTATGTAGGTAATGTTACATATTCACCAGAAGTGTACATCCGCAGCCACAAATAGCGGCGTGTTTGTCTGACTGGCTGCCCGACTGACTGGTTGCTAAGTTGTGTGTGTAGATATGTATGTGTACATATGTTAGTATATATACAATTATCCTCGGGAGAATGACACTTGCCAGTTGGTGATTTCCGGTAGCCAGTGTGCGCTTAAAAAATAAACTCTCATCAGCATACGGATGTGGGTATTGCAATCCATGCATTCATTATGTTCGTGATCAAAAAGGAAGTGCGAGCCACCTAAGCGCTTTGTGACACTACAGGGAAGTCCGCCAAAAGCGAATGTTGAAAATGCTATTTGCTTGCAATAAAAACGATTTATGCGAATTTTACACTGAATATCAATAAACTAAGTGAGTGAGTGAGTTGGAGAGTATGCACATATTTCAATTTCATTAATTTCCAACACTTTTGCTTTTGTTTTATTGCATACCACTTTTTTGTTATAGAAAATTTGTTGACCACCCACACTCACTTTCTTGGCTTGCATTTTACATCCTCGTAGAAGTCAATGTTCTGGTTCGTATTTTTTCATTTATTTTCGCCATTTATAAATTACTCGACTGTTTTTGCGCTCTCTTTTTCAGCTTTTCCTTTTGCTTGTCCTTTGGTTTATCTATTTGTTGTTCTTGTTTTGTGCTGCACTGCCATTTTTCCATTCAGTTTTTTCTAGACGCTGTCTGTTGCACCAACGAATATTGGTGTATATGTGTATGTATACGCAAATAAACAACAATAGCAACAAGAAAACTACAAACAAGCTGGCAACGAAAGCACCAGCTCAGAATTGGAAAAAAACCACAACAGCGCGCGCACGCGTTTCGGCTCCGAAACTTTATTTGGACGCCAGTGTTGCGGTGGCTGTGGTTGGGCGGCAGCTTGGGTGGCTGCTAACAAGGCCGCTTGGATGCGCAGCTTTCAACTATGTACAGCGTTGTTATGATGTTGTTCTACAATTTTTTCTGCTCTCAGCTGATTCTTGCTGCTCAATGCAGGCAAGTGAAGTTTGGTTTTTGTGTTTATTTTTCCTTCGACGCCAAACGATTTCAACTTTATATGGAAAGGGAAATTGTTTGTCAGATGGAAGAAAAAAAATAATAACAATAAAAGTAGAAAAAGCACAACAAAAAGAACATCGGTTGCTAGTCGCTTGGGATATTTTGTGGTTGTGGACAATTGTGTATCAACAGCGGAAAGGGCAATGCGGAAGTTAACAAATTCGCATGTAATCACTTGCCAATTGAGTTGTTGGCGCGCGCCGCAGATTTTTCCACCCAACTTTCTGCTCAAACTTTTCAGAATTGTTTTGAACTTTTTGCGCGCGCATAACTTATTTGTATAGCCGGTGAAAATATTAAAATTAAAATTTTTAACAACTCATGCACATAGGCGAATTGAAGGGTTACCTTTAAAAGAATAATTGTTTAAATTCGATTTTAGCTTTACTGCGAATTATTGCGAAATTTAAACAAAGGTACTTGTCAACAAACAGACAATTTACTTTTTGAATTTTTGATGAAACGTAAACTTTTGTCTGTGTATAATTCAATGCTTTTCAGTTTCTAAGTACTTTGATGCTTTCATTTTTAATTATTAAAACATAAATAAATTTTGTACATATCTACGTATGTATGTATGTATTTATTTATTACACTTCACTGATATTTACATTAACAAATTTTCAAATCGATTCTTAACTGAACTAAATAATTGTGTAGAACTCAAGAAATCGTTCGTTGAACTAATTTTAATTAAACAAATTTTATTTTGTATCGAAAAATTTCAATTCGCGCCACTTGCGATTTTACGCCAAACGTAATTTCCCACTACCCAACGATAAAACAAACGATCGAGAAGAACCAACAACGCACGAACGAACTGCCGAAACGGCTGGCTCACTTCAACTGAGACGCGCAGATTTTCGAACAAAACCAAACAGCAGAAAATCGAAAAAAGCCGGCAACAGCAACAGCTAACAACCACAGTAGCAACGTTCGCTAGCAAACAATGAACAGTGTTCATGGTAGTAGTAGCAGCAACAGCAGCAGCAGCAACAAAAGAAAATAATTACATGTGAAAGGTCGTCTGACTGTTAACAACATTTGCCAACAACATGGTGCAAAACAAAACGGTAGCGTTGATAACATAACAATAGTCAATAACAGCGCGCATAACATAGCCATAGCAGTCATTTGGAGTGCTCCGCTAATGTTTAATTTCTCAGCAAGCAGCACACACTGCTATTGACACCAGAGAATGTTGAAAAAGTTGTTCTAAGTTCTCTCTTATTAATACCAGAGAATGCTAATGCAATATTCTCTGCTAATACCAATGTACTGGTACTAAATTGTGATACAGTGATGCGAGCAATGTTGAGTGCTGTTAACTACATATGCATATGGCTGTTAACAGTGGCCTGCCGTATTTTATGCAATGTTATTTTCTTGTTTTGTTCCAGAATACACTGCATTCCGTTGAGTTAGCAATTTTCGAACATTGCAGTGGTGTTGGTGGTGCTATTGCAACTTTTGTTGCTGGTGCATATTTTCGAAATGAACTAGTGCAATTTGTTTTCTATTTTGTTTTGCTTCTTTCGCACGTTTCTCTAACTCTCATATACACCACGTTTTTTGTTGATTAAAAATGAAAGAAAGATATGAGAATGAAACATATAGGGAATAATCATATAGAAAAACCGGCTTTCCGCTGCCGTGTTTCGTTCCCCAACTGGCTGCATTAACTGTGCGCCTAAAAGTTGAGGGGGTCAAGGGAATTGGCGAATGGATTTACTTAATATATAATTAACATAGAAGTGAGAATAGTAGTGAAAATAATTGTATAAAAACAATTTTCACTTTGCAGTTCTGAATTTGTATGCGAACTGCGACTTTTGAATTTTTATTGGCAAAAATATTATCTATTACATTTCAACGGCGGATTTTCTGTTGCTGCAACAATTACATATACAATGTAAATATTTGGACTTAACATACACATGGAGATGTGATGCATGTACTTATATGCTTATGAGCATCCCACACACGCGACGCCTCGTCTCACACCATTTACGTACAAATAAAATTAAATGTATGTCCATCTGCACCCTTCCCCAGTTTGCTGCAAGTTTCTTTTGCATCATTTTAATTTTTTTGCACTGTTTCATTTCAATGAGTTTTTTGTTTACAGCTCCACTGTATACCATACCGTTTTAAGAGGTCTTTGCACTTTTTGAGCATATACTCCCTAGCTGAGTACACTTCCCTAGTCATTTTCTCATCCGCTCAACTACGCGGTGCTACGCTCTTTCTCTAACCAGCTATTTGCTCACTACCTGAAGGCCGTGAGTTTGCTGTTTCAATTCACAATTGTTTCTATACTCATTTGCTCCGAATGAGTAAACAACTCAGTTCAAATTTATTGAGTGTTTATGAAACTCATTGTTGTTCTCTTTACTACTTAACATTAACAAGATTAAACTCTTTATCAAACATGGAAAGAGAATAGCTTTGTGACATAATTGTTTGTTTTTATTCTACCGCAGACAGAATAGAAGTCGACTTCGATTGAAGCATATCTATAAATATAAATTCAGTGGCAAAGCAAATGCTACCACCTTAGCCTTTGCGCAATAGGAGTCAATAAACTCATTTTGTAGAAATTCAATTCTTGCCATTTAAATCGAGCCCACTAAGTGCCAACTTATTTATGAAAGAATACTAATCATATCCTACTCGGCAGTACCTGGTACCTTTGTACTAGAGACTTTGTACGTTTGCACTTTTAAATAGAGCATTCGGCCACCTTTCCTGTTTGCGATTCCTCACATATTTGAGTTTATTCCTTCTTCTCTTGAAAAATAAATAGTTTGTCCGTTTATTGCGTGTTGTTCCGCAGACAGCGATTATCTGATTCTCTGATTGAAAAGTGCTACAGCAGAATAAATATGTGGCAGGAGGGAAAGTTAATAGCGAATGATTTGTCATAGAGACTTAACATAGCTTGCCAGATAACTATTATAACGAGGAACAAGGCCTACCCTAATATTAAGAAGCTGAATGTAGTGATGTTCGCGCACAGTTTGATATTCAGAAAATCAGTAAAGATGTGCAAAAATGAAATATATTACCACAGTTCTAGTTTTTTGGGCGCATTGAAAAAGCTGTAAAACCCAGTTCTGCAATTCGATTCCGATCAAACTTTTCGGTTAGAAAAGTTTTGCTCATAAATAGTCGAGCTGAAAAGTAATTGGAAAAGTGCACCTGAGCAAATAAGTTGTTTGTTCACCAACATAATCTTCACCTAAACAGCTGACTCTCGCTAGCGTTTGACACTTGCATTGTTGTCTTATATCAGTGCCAGTCTGGTTATCCTGTAGCAATACTTCGTATGCCTGTTTGTTTGCATATTAGTTTTCAATTTTACTCTTTACTCTTTTACTTTTATGATGGGTCTCCACAGGGAAAAATGCTACTCGTTCGTTCGACGATCAGACCACATCGTCCCCGCACACCAGAAATATGAATGTGTAAACATAGGGTTGGGGAATAAGATCATAGCGGTTTTATATTTTCTTTCTGCTGTACAAAACTATGTCAATTGTATTTTTGAGTTATTTAATTTTTGATTAGTTTTGAGGCTTTCGACACCTGCTCTTCGTTGCTTTTCGTCGAGCTCAAAAAGCTGACGAAGCAGCGCGAGACATTTGCGACGTGTATGAAGTACGGAAATGGTTTGCAAAGTTCAAAAATGGCGTCTGTGACGTCGATGACACGCCCCGTGGCGGAAGACTTTCTGAATTTGAGACGTTCAAATCACTTTTGAAGGAGAACGGTCGCCAAACTCGCGACTGGTTTGGCGGAAGAAATGAACTGCGACTATAAAACGATTCTCAATCACATTCATTGAGTGGGATTTATCGGAAAATTGGGAGATGAGAAATGGTGCCTGTTACGCCAAATGGCCTATAGTTTTAATTATTAATTTAGGTAATTATCCGAAATGAATTTTATAGTTTTAATTATTAATTTAAGTAATTATCCGAAATGAATTGTTATAAAATTGTTCAAAGTATATTCTGCCATAATAACACTATGTATATATGTATAAGTACATAGATAACATAACATAACATTAATTATATAAGGTCCGTTAGTTAAGTTTAGGCTATATAAACATGAAGTAGAAAATAAAGAAGTCACTTGTGAATTTACAACGAACGCGCTCGCTGGTTATATTTCAGGCAATTGTTGTGTTCGCGCATCCCTCCCGAAATAATTAATCTTAAAAAGGCTTAAGAATATTCATCAATGTGAATCAAAGAAAGGAGTGTTTGGCTCCAGGAGATACGCCAAGGCCGAGAGTCAAGCCGGATCTTTATCCAAAGAAGATGATGATATGTGTTTGGTGGGACTGGAAGGTCATGATGCACTGGGAAATACTCGAAAAGAATGCCAAGGTCAACAAGGAGCTCTACATTGCCCAGCTACACTGCGTGAATGAGGCTATTTAACTGAAAATACCTAATCGACATGGTCAAAACATACTCCTTCACGACTGCGCCAGGCTCCATGTTGCACAAGTCGTCAAAGCCGCACTCCAAGAGCTCGAATGGGAAGTCGTTCAGCATCTGCCGTATTCTCCGCATCTTGCACCGACTGATTATCATCTTTTCCGCTTCCTGTCAAACCATATGAAAGGCGTTACCTTCGATAACAAAGAGGTCCTTAAAAACTGGCTCAACAACTTCTTCGGCATCAGCAAATTGGTTGAGAAGTGGGAAGAGGTGGCAAGTAAAGAATTGATTCACTTGTTGATATAATTTTTGTCTTTTATCTATATACTATAAAAAAAACGCAACGAACTTATTCCCCAAGATACATAATATTGGGAAATCAGGTTTGAAAATTTATTGTTCCCGTAAAATTTAAGGGCTTAGTTTCCTACAGAAAAAGTTTGTGGTACCTTTTTGGGGTTTGAAATAACATAGAGCATCCAAAGGTTAATCAAATCAGCCCTTAAATTCAAAGTTGGAAAAATGATACGCTTCTGGCAAAAAGGCCGAAAAGTTCCCTGAAAAGCCGCCAGGTAACGCACTAAGTGAACTGATTTCAGTTCTGGTTTCTTTTTTGCTCCGTTGCCATATCTGTGATTAATATTCCTCCCAAAATTTTATCGCTATTACTTGACATTTGTATAAGTTACGCCGTCTTGAGTAAATCTACCTTTGCTCCTGGTTTCCAATTTTTACAGTCAGTTTTAAAAATGGATTTGATTTGCAACAACGCATTTGTATTATATTTTGCGTTAAAAAGGATTCAATGGTGGGAAATCTTAGAAAAGTGGGGAAACTAATTCGGTTATGATAATATAAGGAATGTGGAATGAGCGCATCAAAAGATATCGTGAGTCCATCGAGGATAACGAACGTAGTGCCAGGTCACCGATATCGAAAACTGTGATAACATCAATATTCGAACGAGAAGTTGATCGCAAAAAAGTGTCATTCATCAAACGCATCGTAACGGGAGACGAGACATTGACGTATGAGTACGACATCAGGTGAGTGAGTGGAGAGCTTTGAATGAACCAAGATTTTTTATATTTTGCGGATGAGGGAGCTGCAAATGCCTAATGCATCATCGAAGCTGCTGTCGCAAGCAATGGTATATATGGAGACCAAAAAACCTCCCCCTCGTTTGAAACCGTCGCCCACCTTGGAACTGCATTCGCATTACTTCAGAGTGCAGTTTCATCTTCCTCAACACAAAAGTCTTTGCATATGTGCCTGCGTCTATATCCCGCTTTCTTATCAGGAGGGTTTTTCCTTGGAACCACTGATGATCTCCCACGTTTTATCGCGGCTTAGCATCTTGTCGAGTAAATTTTCATTGGTTATGTGACTGACTACATTCTCCAGAGTTCGTCGTTCTTATTCCCAACGCATGCATTGGAAGAATGTGTGTTCCGTGTCATCTTCGGCGGCATGTGGAGTGTTCGCTTTTCCTTATTTTAAGCAGGTATTTCTGGAAATACGAGCATTTGTGTTGTATAAAAACTGACTTAACCGAAGTTGCTGCTGGATCATCTGTAACGTGTTATAAGCTGAGACTAGAATTACCAAGTATGTATATATCCTATGGGTTCCCTCGCATATAGGAATTACTGGGAACGAAAGGGCAGATAAATTAGCCAGGAAAGGGGCAGCTTTCTCATTCATAGACCATTTTGTTGCCTCCTCGTGGCCGTGTAACTTCTCCCCCATATTCAAGAAATCGAGAAAAGTCAAAACAGATCTACCGGGTTTATCACAATCAAAATCTGTGAATACGCTTCAATGGAACTTGCAGAAAGAAGATGAAAACGTCAAACATGTGCTGGCATTGTGCTGATGTAAAAGCAGCACAAATCACTGAGCAAACATAGTTTGCGAGAGGAAAAAATAAAACTCCATAGAAATAGGAACTAAAATTTAGTGAGGAGGTTAGACTTAATGATAATTCTTTTCTTAACAATAAATTATATATATTAAATATACTAAAATAAATAATCCCTTTTAAAATTTTGCATACTTTTTGAAAATGATTTTGGCAGAGCCGAACCCAGCTTCAGACGATGGCTGCATCCTCAGTCATTTCATTTGAAAAATATTTATTCATCCTTGACATGAAAGAGTTTTAGTACTGTAAAAATATAATTTTTCTCTGTTGTAGTAACACCTCCAAACACATAATCGCCGCTCCTCATCCATGCAAGCATTCCTTTGCAAAGAGGCTGCTGTCCGATGACAAGGTATCATAGAAAAGGCAAACAAAAGCCTGATGCGTTGCTGCCATGCAACAACTGTGGAAAGATGAAGCGCATAACTACGTCGCAGCAGCCACCATCGTCACTACAATGACCGGCCTGGAGCAGCACAAGTTGACTTGTTTTGCCTACCACCGACACGTACCTGCATACATACATACATACATACGTGGAAGCATCATATGTGAACGTGCTATTTTTAATTGTTTTTCGCCTGCGGGACACGAGCTGAGTGGTCGACAAATGGCGGAAGGTTCATGGAACAGCCCATGCAGGCAGATGTACTGACGCATGCAATGAGACCGAGGGGGCGAGCAACTGGGAAACAGTCAGATTTGGTTTGTTGGGGCAGCGTAGATGAGTAGCTACAGAAGTAGTGTTGTGATGTTTATCTGTCTAGCTGGCATATTTGTAGATTGGCCGAATGTGAATGGGCGAGCCTGAGATGGAATCGTGTCATTTTGATGACTTGCGCGTGCAACGAGCTTCACGCGTTTTACACTAAGATAACAGATTGAAATGCGCTCATATATATAAATACAAAAACAGACATTTACTATATGAATGCAGTCTAAAAGGCATTTGTACGCACATTCTAAAGTAGTTGAAACACCTGAAGGTAACCTTAACAGCATATTTCTATAAGCATACGAGGTGGCGCTAATAAATTATGAGACTGACGCTACTCATGTGCAAAGCTGTCGATAGCGCTTGTCGGCTTTTTAGGGCTAGTACTAACTTTAGAGCCGTGAAATTTCACCAGCAACATTGATTGTCAAATGAGAAAAAAAATGGCAATTGCATCGCCCCAGAAGCAGTCTTTATGAAGACGCTTTGTTTAAAAATGCCATGTCTTCGGAGTATTTGGACTGAGTCACTTCACTCGCAGGTGAACTGTCACTTTTCGCTGATTTTTAAATGGCAAATGCATTTTAAACAGATGTGAAAAAATATTGCTCGCATGCTGCGCGGTGCTTTCACATCTTGGACCGAGCACTAAAGGGTGATCAGATTGGAGGTACCTTTTTAAAATAAGGTTTTTTGACAGGTTTTTTTTTTCAAATACAGGGTGGCTGATGAATTTTGCTACATTAAGAAACTCAAATAACTTTTTTTTTAGTGTATGGAATTAATTTATTTTTTTTTCAAGTTGAAGGTCATTAAATTTTATTAAATGTAGCTTAACTAGTTTTAAAAATAATTGAATTTAAATGCCCCCCATGCTCGTTGACACAAGTGCGTCATCTTAGTAAAAAGTTGTTCATTGCTGCTTTGAGAGTTGCGACAGGAATAGCCGCAATTGTTGCCCGAATGGATTGTTTTAGTTCATCCAAATTTGTTGGCTTTGTTTTATAAACTTCTTGTTTACATAAACCCCACAAGAAAAAGTCAGGTGCAGTAAGGTCAGGCGACCTGGGGGGCCAACGAAATTCGGAGTTTCTTGAAGTCAGTTTATTGGGAAATTTTCGTCGCAACTCTGTCATAACAGTCTGGGCTATGTGAGACGTTGCCCCATCTTGTTGAAACCACACAGAGTTGAAAGGAATTCTCTTTCGGCGTAGTTCTGGATAGAAAAATTCTTTCAGCATTTTCAAATAACAGTCTCCAGTTACCGTAACGGTGTGACCATTTTCTTCAAAAAAATAAGGCCCGACAATACAGCGTGAAGAAACCGCACACCACACTGCCACGCGAAGAGGATGCAATTCCGTCTCGTGGAGTATCTGTGGGTTAGAAGTACTCCATATTCGACAATTTTGTTTGTTCACATTGCCGTTTAAATCGAAATGGGCCTCATCAGACATGAAAAGGCAGTTTAACATGTTTTGGTCTTCTTCCACCATTTGCAGGATCTTCTGGCAAAATTCCAAGCGAATCGGCAAGTCTGCTGCATTCAGTTTGTTAACCATTTGAATTTTGTAGGGAAATAAGTCTAAATCTTTGTGCATTATTGTTTGCAAAGACTGTCGGCTGACACCAAGTTGAGCAGATAAGCTTCTTGTTGAAACCCTTGGATTGCTTTGTATAGCTGCAGCTACAGCAGCGATCGTTTCCTCCGTCCGAACTGGTGGGTTTCGATGATAAGGCCTTCTTGCGACTGTTCCTTGCTCAGCAAAATTATTCACCAGTCTCATTATGGTCCATCTGCTCGGGGGATCGCCGCCAAACATCCGCCTGTACTCTCTCTGTACCAAAACTACGGACTCCAGTGCGTGATAGCGGCGGACTATCCAAATTCTTGTTTGCGTGTCCCAGTTATCCATTTTAATAAATTTTAAAGATCAATCTGCAAATTAAAACAAAAATGGAACAGATAACTTAAAAAGAAAAAAGTTATTCAATTTTTTTTGGTAACGGTTTTCATCAGCCACCCTGTACATACTTTTTTTCAGTATTCATTGACATTTCTTCAAGCAGATGAGTATGCTGTTCAGGAAACCATGGACTCTGTTGTGGAAAACAGATGGAGAGGCAGATCTATATGTGTGCGATAGTTATGCTGCGCACAAGTTCTTAGACAGCCCCCCATCCACATAAGGGGTAGTCGAGTCCTGTAAATCCAAGCTGAACTACTCTATGACATAATATCCTGATGCTAACATGGGTTCCGGAACACATGGGTATCGTGGGTAACGAGATCTCTGACTCTTTAGCTAGGATGGGCTTTGAGACCCGAAGTCCGTTCTGCCACTACCTCTTCAGCCATCAAAGCCGCAATAAGAAAACGGTTTACTTTAACCCACAAAGCAGCCTGGCAGGCTGAGAGAAGCTGCAGATTGACAAAAGTGATGTTACCTGTCATGTCCGACTGACTGTCGCAGATCCTCCTGTCATTAAGCAGAAGGGACTGTAGGCAGCTTTCTGTGCATCTGCATGCTCTCCGCTCGAATCAGGCTTGAGGTCTTTAACACTGATGTGTTAAGAAGTGACCTCCTTGGCTTCTTTGAACCAGAAGATCTACCCAGTTTCCTTCAGAGGTCGGGTAGGTTTTAAGGAAATTAAAAAGGGAACCCGAATGCAGTACAATGGACTTAATGTTATCTGAGTACTGTACTTGCTAGTCTATCCAGACAGAAAAAAAAAAATTTGATCATGGAAAGACTTGCACCTCAACAACGTTTGCAAAGAGTACAATTGTATTACGAAAATCGACGCTCTATGAAAAGTGGTCATCGCACGCTCAGGCCAACTTATGGTATGCATAGACATCCTGTGTTTTTGGCTGAATAAGAAAAAATGCCGTATTTGTTCTGAAGAGCAACCCGAAGCCATCCAAAAACAGCCATTACATTTATTGAAAACCACCGTTTGGTGTGGCCGATGTGCTAGAGAAATCATTGGCACTTTTTTTCAAAGACGAGGCTGACGCTAATATAACTGTAAATGGCGAACCCTATCGCGCCATGATCAACGATCTTTTGATACCGAAAATTTAAGCCCGTGATCTCCATAACATTTGCAACAATGGATTTACGGCGTCGTGGTTTCTCGGACCAGTGGATTCGCCACCTAGATTGTGTGATATCACTTCTTTGAACTTTTATTTGTGGCGGCATGTAAAGTCTAAATGCTTTGTGGATAAAGCAGCTTCGATTGATGCACTAGAAGCCAACATTACCAAGTTATTCATGAGATACCGATCTCCAGTGAGTCATTAAAAATTGGTGTTTAGTGATGGCTGAATTACGGCGCAGTTGTGGCCAACTTTTGAAAGAGATTATCTTTGAAAAATAAATGCCAGGAATGATTCTACACAAAAAGAATGAAGTTGGTGGTATTTTTTCGATATTTCTGGAAATTGGTTTCCTGAAGTGGTTTTCCCTAGTTATTAGTCAACAGTTGTGCTTTCTCGCTTGTAGTAATTTCCATGAGATAATAGAGTTTACTATGCTTTTGAAAGTCACAATATTAGCAAAGAGTATTACCTAAAGATTTTTCCTCCATAAAAGAGAAAGGTTTCAAATTGTATACGAATAAATCACGAGTTATTCACCAAGGCAGTGCGACAGCTCTTTCAGCAATCTCTGTCAAGAGGTTTCCTAGCCAAGTAAAACATTCCAGTATTAGACCATCCACATCATTTGCAGGACCTTGCGGTTCTGTTCCGTGAGGTAAAATTTGGATTAAAAGGAAGTGCAGATCCATTGGAATTGTGAAAGAGAGCGCTTGCTGGGCGAACTGACGGCAGTATATTTTCAGCACTGTATCGACCAATTGAAGATTTCCATGTTGTGTTACCGGGATGGAGGAGTGGTATAAATTGAAGGTGAAAATAACAAGTATACCCTTCTGAAATCTTAATCAAATATTTTAATAGCAACAGCCCCGTTGTTTGTTGGCCATACCTCGTATATAACTGATATGTGTACGTGGTTACATTTTTGTACTTTGGGTGACCGGCGACGAAAATCAAATATTGTACACGTTAGCCTCTTAAGGAGGATGTGCATGCGAACAGGATGAGTTATGCGTTTTCGCCAGCATGGGAATATTTATCATCAACACGACAGCGCGCAGAAATTCAAATAAATATGAATAATTGCGGCAAAAGTGGAGAAAATGGGTGAACAAATGACTAAAAACTCTTGACATACCAGATATACAAACATATGTCCATATGTACTTATATGAATTCGCATCCTGTAACGCCGTCTTCACCTTCACCGTCGCGCTCACGCTTTGGTCGATTGTGTTGAATGCGCAGGCGCATTCATGCCGCTCAATATGTCCGCTTGTCATTAGCATAAGTAAATCTTGCTAAGAACTTCAAATTTATTTGTCAACTTGACAATTTCATTGTGCGTGCGTGTGTGCTAATGTGCTTGAGTATGAGGACATAGATACATATGTATATATCAACAAATCATATTCAAGTTGTGTCCCATCGATTGTTTGGTTGGTAAAACGTTTGCGGCATGTTTTTGAACACTTCAAAGCGAATGCTGTAAGCGGCTAAAATCAAAGCTACACATATATATAGATATATGTATATATAAATATATACGCACATACATATTTGTTGACACATTTGCTGACATATTGCTGCATGCAAACATTTTTGCACGTGGCAAGCATTGCCCATGTGAATATAGAAAGTATGCATCTAAAAAGAAATAGAGATTTAACATACATACACACATGTATGTATGTATGTATGTATGTATACATTATAGATGCCTGTGCCCTCGTAGTACAAGTGTCATCTTCCGCATTGTTTTGCCTTCCTCTTCTTAAACCCTTCCGTGCAAATATCGTCAACTAATTTATTTACATATATTTAATATTTTTTCTCTTGTAAAATCTGCAGAGTGCCATCTTCTTCCGGCTAACTTGGTTCAGTGCGTTGCACTGCATAATTTTATCGCTTATGTGTTGTCTATAGCCGCAAGTATATTGCAACCTAACGGTCTGTGCAACAATTCAATATTGCCGCGTGTTCATGGCACATCTGCAATATCATCGTCGACAACTTCGCCAAAGTTTAAGTGCCTCAAGCAAGCAACTCTGAAGCTCACAACAGGTCGCTTAAACGCATACACGTACACATGTGGATGCTGAATAGTTTCATTGCCACATGCATGCCATCAGCAAACGCACTCAGCCATACACCCGCAGCTTTGCTCAACTTCGGATTGTTGTAAGTATTACAAGTGCGTACACATATTCGTAAGTACCCAGCCATATAAATAGTGATGGTTCTATAGAAAACACTAGATTCATTCAAACCATTTAGAGACTGTCTTCATAGGCGATGGAACAGATGCAGAACGCTGATCTATTACGCCATTAACCGAAATCACTTCAAAACGTATAAGCGCGTGAAACCAAGTTTTTGAATATGCGTAGCTACTCAACAGTTCATCTAAGATACGGTCATAAATATTGCACGTACATATGCAAATATGTATATGAAAATCTGGTAGCTAAAGGATGTACTTTGATATGAAAATAGATACGCATTGTGATTTTTTTTCTTTTCATAATACTTCAAAGTTATTATGAAGGGTAAGCGTAACCTACTTGCAATATACTTGGCGCCTGCTTTTCCTGGACCCTATATATTTTCTTCGTTTTCCCAAGAAATTCATTGAAGTCTCTGAAACTGAGTTACTGAAAGAATGCAGATGGCATTACATTTTGCGGTGAATGTTCTGTATCCCCACGATATGCCTGTAAGAGCGGGCAGTTTACTCTTTGCGATATTTGTGGTCTTTTGCTAACGCAATAATTTAGTAAGATGGGGGTCTACAATCAGGCATTGCTGGTGGTTGTTCTGGTGGGAAGTGCAGATTTAGAAGTAACTTACTCTCCTACCGCCGCAAATGAATGGGCATGAAATAGCAAAGGATAGAAAATTATTGTTCCAATAGCGATCCCTTTCGGTAAGTTAAAGCAAACCTAAAGTCTATTTGTGCCCTGAAAAAGATCCTCTTAAAAAACATCCGCCGTTCGGAGTCGGCTTAAACCTGTCGACGCATACCACAAATTGAAGGCGCACTGTGTTCGCACAGCCTTATATGCCTTATGATCATAAAGTACCGGGAATGTTTAAATAAAACAAAACAGAGTTAAATTTCAGGCAAATTTATTTGATCTCCTTCAATATATGGCCCGTCTGAAGCAACACACATGTGCCAACGTTTAACCCAGTCCCCCATGCACCCCTGGTAGGCCAACGAAGGGATGTCCTTCAGCTCCTTCATCGCATTCTCTTTGATCTCCTCTGTCGACTGAAATCTCCTTCCACAAAGTGCTAACTTCAACTTGGAAAACCCAAAAAAGTCGCACGGGGCCATATCAGGTGAATCAGGTTCTGCCCGATGGTATTTACTTGGTGTATGGTCAAATAATCCAGCATAATTTAGGCTCGGTGCGATGGCGCGTTATCATCTTCCAAAATCCGAGAATTCTTTTCCCACATTTCTGGCCGGCCAGGCAAGCACTAATGATCCGATGGCGCTAAAAAGTGACAGATGTGAAAAAAATATGGACCGGTTCACACGTTAGTAAATTAAACATTCCCGGTACTTTTTGATCATAGGGTATACTCTCTTAATTTTGTTTTTTGGCAAAATGTCCACCGGGGCTAGTCCTGCAATGAGGAAGGAAGCGTCGTCAGAAGTTGTGCAGAAGTTGCAGATAGTCTGCCATTTATGTTCAATACATCAGCCCAGATCGGTGCGACGCACATAAGAATCGAGCTGACTACCACCCTACTATATAGTATTTTTGTGCTGCAATAATATATTCGACTCCAAATACAATAGACCCTAGAGTAACACAATGGCACCTAGAGGTCTACGTGAAATCTTTTTACAGATCAGCCAGCACTACCTAACCTAACATAGAGCCACTGTTGTTTAGCAGTATTCGTGCCAGATAGAACTGTACACTCGATGTATTCTTCACAGCCTATTCTAGGTGCATTTTAAAATTTAAACGACTATCAATCATCACTTTAGCTATTTCGTAGCAAATTTTGAATTGATAACTACAGTTCCAGGATTGACCTTCATATATTCTACTGCCTTCCTGTTAATTATTAGAACAACATCAGTTTTGTGCTCAGCCAATTCCGAACTCATGGACATCAAGCAAGCCTTGATTCTACGTACTGATTTGCTGGCGATCCTCTCATTTTCTTGAATTTGTTTTGACACCGCGATATTATCCGCGAATCCAATGACTTTGGCTCTATGGAGTATATCCAATCTTAGAACACCTTTATACAATAGGTTCCATTGTAGTTGGCCCCAAAACTGATCCTGCTGGGACGTCTGCTGACATAATACACTCGTCAATGCCTTTGTTGCTTCTAAACCCTAGTTTAGGGTCCATAAAATACCTCTCAATTGTTCTGGTAATATAACTGGCCGCCCTAGGGTTTCTAGTATACGCTGCCATCAAGTTGTGTTATACCTTCTCTAACGTCCAGAGTTACCACAACATAGCATTCTTTTTTCCCGCCACACCATCTCTTGCCTGCAAGAGATCTTCTGCGAAAGATGACATTCTCTAGCAGTAATTCTCTGAAGAATTTCGCCCATATTGGTCGTTAAGATGCGAGTTTACCTGTTTTGCAGTTGCCATTAGGCAAATCACAGGGGTTTGCATTTTTCACCACTTTGGGAAAGTGCCTTCATTAAAGCACTTTTTTCAGATCTTTGGGGAAAAGACTCGTCGTAATAATTTAGCGCAATCTTGCCAGATAAGTAGCTTGGCGCGATTGTATGCTTTTTGCTTTGGATAATACCACCAATGATTATCCCATCAGCCACATCAGCTTCTTCGCAAATTTTCATTACATTTTCTTGCTTGCTACTTTTAATTGCTGTTTTTAACGACTGCTTGCTTCTTCTTTTCCTCCTTCATAGACGCGATTACCGCTTAAGCAATTTTGGCCGAGTTTAATGAAGCGCGCCAGTCGCTTCTTTCTCGTATTAACCGTTGCCAGTTAGACACACTAAGGGAAGCCAAAGTCTTCTTCATCTGATATTTCCGTCGCATAGGAGGTCTTCCTTTTCCTTTGCTACCACCAGCTGGTCCCGCATCGATTACTTTCAGATCCAGAAAGTTTGTATCCATACGGACAATATGACCCAGCCAACCAAGCCGCTGGATCTTGTCGTCGTAAAGCTCATACAGCTCATTGTTTCAACACCTACGGTACTCCCCGTTCTTAAGGTGCAAAGAATCTTTCTCTTCCGCAGAATCTTTCCTTAAAGCAGTCCAAAGAACACTTAATCGGATGTTGTCATCGTCCAATCATCTGTGCCATTGGAAAATATGATCATGATGAGAGCCTTATAAAGAGTTAGTTTTATTCTTCAAAAGAGGATTTGCCTACTTAATCCAAAGTAGCACTTGTTGGTAAGACAGATTCTCCGTTGGCTTTCAAGTCTGATATTATTGTGGATGTTAATGCTGGTTCCTTGATAGACGAAGTCTCTTACAACCTCAAAACTCATAACTGTGAACAATGATGTGGGTGCCGATAGGCGATTGCGCCGATTGTTTGTAAGAGGTACATCGTTTTGTTCTTCTTCACCACCAGAGCCATTCGGTTTGTTTCTTTATCCAGTACGGAAAAAGAAAAACGATCAGCATTGTTGTTAAAGCTGATGACTGATCGGAAATTATAGACATTTTCAGCCAAGTCGGGTCTTCCTATTGAAATCTGTCGAATTATAATTGAACTACATATGTTTTCATATTTTTTGCCGAATATATTGCAATATATTTGTATTCAAATTTTCAGGGCTTATCTGCGCTTTGTTGAACTCAGCCAAAATGGATTGGGTAGTTATAATGCAAGCGCAGAATAAGAAGAAGAAAGTCTTTTAAGTAGTTTTGAATTATAATAGTTTTGGCAGAATAATTTGTACTGTTTTTAAGAATACAAATTGCTCAGCAAATAGTTGCTTCATGCTACCGTGTGTATGTATGTAGATAGTAACCGTGTTGCATGTCGACCCATCTGCTAATTCCGATGCTGCGCTGGGGACATTTGCATCCATATGTGAGTATGTAAGTGCTTAATAATGTTTATGTGTGCATATATACATTAGTTCGAGATGAATTCTACTTATAGTCAGCTAACAAGATTTGACTTGGCATATTGTTTTCCTACGGTTGCTTCATGAAATTTGTGTTAAGACAATAAAATTATGTTAATTCCTCTACAAACAAAATGTGTGTTTGCACAAGCACTCAAATGAACACATTTTCAAAATATACTAACAATATACTAACTCGTGCATACTTGTACTTGTACGTTCGTTCCATTATGCAACTCGTTGGTTTGATCCAACTTTGTGGATGTGGCTGCTGAAGTTGGCACAAATCGACAGATGAGTGAGTTGATGCCTTCAACGTAAAATGGCATAAATTGTTGCCCACACGCTAGTGTAGTTCCACAGTTACCCAAATATCTATACGTGCTAACAAATATTTCACACACACATACATATTGTGTGGGAACGTTTTTGAATGATTTACGAGCGACGAATATTTCTATTTGACTTGCATATTTGTTTAACATTTGTATTATTTTTTTGTTGTCTTTCTATTTTCGACTTTTGTTAGCTTTTCGCTACGCTGTCAACAGTCAAGATTTTTATTTACTTAGATTTTGTTTATTATTTGAGGTTAAAGCAATAATAGGTTTCGTGAAAATTTGCGGCGCTGAAGCACAACATCTCTGTTCAATTTTATTTATTTAATTGAGGTACTAACGAAGAAATACCGCGGTAGGAAGAGAAATCTGTATCTGGTTATTGTAGATCTAAAGAAGGCCTTCGATAGGGTACCTGGGCAATTAGTATAGCTGTCCTTAATACCCAAAGGAATACCAAAACAATACATCAACCTGATTCAAGGCATGTTCCACGAAACCATCACGCAAGTATGTACACCTGGTGGACTAACGCAAAAACTTTCAGTGATGATCGGTGTGCACTAAGGTTCAATACTCAGCCCGTTGATTTTTAACATTGCTATGGATCATCTGACCGCTAAAGCTCAAGACAAACCGCCGTGGAATATTCTTCTCGTGGACGATATAGTCTTAATTAATGAGGTGCCCACTTGTCTGGAGAGAAAACTGAACACTTTGAATGAAATATTGACAAACAACGGAGTGCGCATAAATGTGAAAAAATTGAATATCCGCACATACGGTTGGGCGAAGAGAAAATAGTAGATCTCTGTATTAATGGGCAGCCAATAACAGTAACAACAAGTTTGAAGTAAATGAGAGAGAGAGAAGGCAAGCTAAGATGATACGGACACGTAATGTATAGAGACGAATACCACATCGTCAAACTCGCCTTGAACATAGCTAAGCCAACAAAAGCTAGAGGAAGACCAGAACCGACCAGGCTAAATACGATAGACACAATGGGGCTTAAGAGAGCAGTACCTTGATAATGTGACGACGCAGAGCAGATTTTGGATATCTTATTACATCTGCCACCTCTACCTGTAGATCTCTTTTGCAAATACTCAGCGACCTGCTCCGCTTTAAGGCTCAAAGCGAGCTCACAATGGAGAACTGTCGCACATGGATACCGAACCATCTTAGATTCCTACACGGATATACCCAGTGACTGTGATTATCACCCTCCCATTCTTTGCTTCGAAAGGAATTTCCTAATGAAAATCCCTTCTAGACTGGAATGGCTTGAAGAAGATCCAACACCCAACACACCCGTTAAGATCTACACGGACGGATCTAAAATGGACACCGGTGTAGGATTAGATTTATTTTGCGAAGAGCTTTCTATTAGTGAATCCTTTAAACTACCGGATCTTTGTAGTGTTTTTCAAGTGGAAATAAACGCTATTCATGAAGCCTTAAAATGGTTACAGATAAACAGAATATCATCAACGGATATCTGCATTCTATCAGACAGCCAAGCTACCCTACGAGCCCTGGATGCATTCCAAACAACATCAAGGAGTGTCTTACGTTGTCGCCAATCTCTAAATGAGATGGCCAAGCAATATCGTATAATCTTATGCTGGGTTCCAGGCCACAGAGATATACCAGGGAACTGTAGGGCAGACCAACTTGCAAGAGAAGGTACCTTTATGACAGGCATACCATAAGTAATTTTACGGAGATACCTCTCGCAACTTATAAGCTTCTCATTATGGAAATCTTTATTTTGACCTTCACGCGCTCCATCGCTTATCAGTTTGTATACTGCCACTGTCTAGTTCAAAAGTGTTAAATATGATTGACGTACGATGCCATTTGCAAAAGTTATAAATCTTCCGACAGTTAAGGTGAATAATTTTCGCCACCTTTTATGTACATAGTTACATACATGCCCATACCTACATATTTATATGGATCTAGCAGTGAAGTGTGTATCACTAAGTTCTTCTCAGTAAGTATTTAAGTTTCATATAAGGGCTTGCGCTAACGGTATCTCGTATTTGTACTGCGTACTTCCTTGTGCATTGCAACGTTAATTATTTCGTTTGAATTTATAAATTAGCGCAGCATTTGTTAACGCACTCTCAGTTTTATGATCATAGTGTGGAAAACTGCGCGCGTATAGCCTTTACACAGAGCAAAATATATATAAGAATGTACATACATATGTATGTAGATACATACTAAGGGCCCATGTTTATTGCCAATAGTAACTTGCAGCCCATCACTTCCTTGCCTCTTAGCTAGTCTTATTTTACTCGTGCCATGCTGCTTTCCGCTATTTTGCTTTTTTTCTATTGTACAATGCACTTTTTTCTTGCCTTTCCTTCACTTGTGTATTGCTTTGCCGTATTAACCCTTAGTTGATGCAAATAAATAATACGAATGAAAACAAAAACTGGCAGGCTGTAATTATTGTGAATTAAATTGTAATAAAATTTTATATTTTATCGCACAGCCCAGGCGCTTTGGCATCATGTGGCATGACGATGGAATGTTTGTTGCTGCCAAGTTATAGTCGTTAGTTAGTAGCTTTGTACATACATGCATACATATATACTCGTATACAAGTAGTAGAGAAGCACGAATTGTTGCGGCAGCCATTGCCAACACCACCGCCAGCCCCATCGCATCATCTTCATTGGCGTCAGCGGCAGCGCTTCACTTAAAGTATCTACGTTCATTGTGGGGTTTACAGTTTTTGTTGTTGTTTTTGTTTATTATTGTAGTTTTGTTTCTTATTATTGCTACTGTTGTTCTTGTTGTTGCCTTTGTCTGTAAGAGATGAAGTTCGCCAATTGTGGCGATATAATCGGCACGCACGCCACAACTAGCCGCTCGAGCATGCAATCCTGACGGTGCGGCGGCCGCATTCCATGTGGCTTTTCGCGACGTCTACGTCTACACTGATCTCCGCTATTTTGCTCTGTTTTGATTTTAGTGTCGATTTATTGATTTTAATTGTAACGTGAGACGTTTTATAGACGAAATCCGGCCAGACAAAGTGTTGTTGGACTGGCGATGACTCGCTACCCGACTGCTGTGTTGTGTGCCGCTACAACGGTGCCGACGGCTTATTTGTTTCTGTGGCAGGCACAAGTGCCACAGCTCATTTGCTGGCAGCCGACTACGCCCGTTTGGTGGTGTACGCTTAACTGGCGCTTATTCGTGTACAGGCTATTTGCAGTTTTGGTTGTTGTTTTTCGTTTGTTTTGTTTTGTTTTTAAGGTTTTCTTGTTTTTCTCTTCACGAAAGGTTGCTGCAGTGCGGCCTTCTCGAAAATTTAGTTACACCCATGGGGGCATATCATGACATTTTATTGTGATGTCAGTTTGAGAGGTGCTTATTACGCATGTGCACCAGCACCGCCTGTGCCGAAATCGCCGGGATTTCAGATCTAGTCTCTGCTTAGCTAGGCAGGCGGACGGCAGATGCCAATTGGCAATTGGCAATTGGCAGTTGGCAGTCAGCGGCTATTACATTTTTCGTCTTGGCGGCTACTGTTGGTGATTGCAGATCAACTCCTATTGCTGTTGTTGTAATAATGGCTACACTGTTTTGATTGCTGTCGCAACTGCCATAACTGCTTGTTGTTATTATTATTACAATTTATTGTTGGCTTTCTTTATTGCTACTGCGACTGCTATTGTTGTCGTTTTTGTTGTTGTGTGTACGTACTTAGTTATGAGTGCATGTTGTAGGTTACTTTGCGATTGTTTTACAAATGAAAATTGTTTTAAGCGATTGCGTTTATGCTGTTAATTATCGCATGTGTGGCAGCCACATATCAAGTGTGTAGCAACAACTTCACGTTCACCCCTTATTAATGTATATATTTCCATATGTATGCATGTATCTGTGTGCTGCTTTATCCCTGGGCATTATATTGACAGTTGGCATTTTTATGCCGCAGATTTTTTATAGCACTTGTGCGCCATTTAATTTGCATGTATGGTACCTTAGATTATATCGCATGAGACGGAAAAGAAGTATGAAAAGTTATGAAGGAAGTTCTTCGACATGTTGGGCGAGGAATGGACTTTCATTAGCAAATATGGAAATCGGAAATGCAAACTGCTGCAGTGATAAGTAATTATCTAGTTGGTGTTGATTTTAGAATTAACAGTTGGAGATGCTCAGGAGTATGCACTTCTATGCATGATAAAAATATACTAAGGTAGAACCATTGAGAGGCGCATTTATGATTTTTGACGTTTGCAACCCATATAGTCTTACGTCTCATTTCTATTGCTTGTCTTGATTTTGCTTTTTCCTTCGAATAAAGTCGTAAGCAATAATATTTGCTTACAAATTTAATTATTTTCTTCTTTAAAAACGTGTGCAATTTAGATAACAACAAAAAATATCTAAATTTTATCTTTCACTGTGTGACTTCTTTTTGTTTCCCAAGTTGAAGTTAGCAATTTGTAAAGGAGTTATCAGTCGACAGAGGAGATCAAAGAGAAGTCGACGAAGGAGCTGAAGGCCGTCTCTTCGTCGACCTACCAGGGGTGCATGGAGGACTGGGTTAAGCGTTGGCACATGTGCGTTGCTTCAGACGGGTCATATTTTAAAGGAGATAAAATAGATTTGACTGAAATTTAACTCTGTTTTGTTTTATTTAAACATTTTCGGTACTTTCTGTTCATAGGATGCATCCATATTTTAAAATTCATTCGTGTACACCTCGTACATACAGTGACCCAAAAAAGAAAATTCTTCTGCATTAACTTTAAAACTATTGAAACTTAAAAGTTGAAACCAAAATTAACTAAAAGGCTATTTGACCTTCCTGCAACGAGTATAAATATTTTGTTTTGCAAAAGTAATTTTTTTTATTTAAAAAACAAAAAAAAACAAAAACTAAATAAATAAAAAAAACATCACTCCTTTTTCGAGGAGCACAATAAAGAAAGTTGTCAAGTGAGTGACCACCTTCGGCATATAATATAGCTTGCATATTGCTTGTCACAGAATACGAATACACCCAGCTCACCTACTGCACGGTATTTTTTACAGGATTTTGAAATATGCAATATTGAAATATGAAGTAATACATTTTTTGAATTCCTAAATTAATGCATTCCTAGGTAGGTAAGTATTCCTTAAGTAGCACTGAATCGCCGTTTTTATATCATTATGAGACCTCCAACAGGCAGATATCTACAGCCAGCAAGAGCTGTTGATATAGTGGAGAAGATGTATGGGATTTAAGTTGGGGCACTGCCCCAGGCTGTCAAAGAAAAGAGCACCCAGTGACCTTAATCGTCTAGCTGCCAAACCCGGACATTTACAGAGAAAGTGCTCAACAGTCTCCTTCTCTGAAAGGTCCACACAGCTTCTGCAGTGGGGGTTAAATGGTAACTCTAGCTTTTCCGCGTTTGTGCGGATCGACCAGGGGCCGGCAAATACAGCTACGAGTTTGGAAATTGAATGGCCAGGAGTCCAAAGACTTTCTAAGTCCTCCGTATATTGTACTGGGGCCAAAGGATTTTCGAAATAGTGCATGAAGAAATGGAGCTCCATCTTTGCTGCCCTTTCTTGAGCAGGTCCCCTGTAACAACTGTCAGGGGGATGCCGATGGCTGCTAAGAGGTCGCTGAGGGCAATTCAGTCTCATTCTTGGCAAACTGATCAGCAACTTTATATCCCTCTATGTTCGGATGTCTTGGAACCCAGACCAGAGAAATGTTACATGCGCATCTAAAAGATTTGATCTCCTCCTTATAGGAGTTTACTAATTTCGTTCTGCACAATGGCGTCGTCAGAGCCTTAATCGCGGCTTGATTATCGAAGAAATGCATTCCTAACTAAATGAAAAAATTTCGAGTAAGGTAAGAGCAATAAGTATATTTGAGAAAAAACCAAGCCCAACTCTGGATTAAAATTTCAGCGTAGTCTTTAGGTCACGTGTAGCTGGATAACAGGTATTATGGAAGGTGGCGCAAAATTAATCATCCAGTCTTGTTTTGAAATAAATGAGTGATGCAGAGTCCTTTATTTTGACCTCATACATACCTACATACTTTTATTACAACAGGAGTGGTTAATAATTTGAATAAAACCCGACCGATGGCCTGGACATATCTGACATATCTACGGATGATAGGATTTTTGGTCCAGTCCGTAATAAATATGAACGCCTGTTATCAACTAGCGATGAGTAGTTGCAAAAATGATTTTTGTTCTTAATTTCAATTTGAGTTGTTATATATTTTATATATGGATTGGATTTCCACTGTTCACTAATATACATATTTTTGTAATAAAAAAGAATTGTTTTTGTTTTATAAAAACTTCTGTAATACTCGTACTGATTTCATTATAACTTCTTTTGTATAGTGTTTTGATAAAATCTAAAGTTTTTTTACCTTATTTTACATATCTCCAAATTTACTACATGACGTATGTCCTTTCTTGCACGATTTCTTATCACGCCTTTCTAAGGAACGTATCTATCGTGTAAAAAAAGAGTTGAGTGTACTAAGTTTTTTGTTAAGAACGAGCGGTATATTTTCCCTTATATCCAGAAGAGCAACCTTAATCAAATTTTTACCATTGACGTGGCGTTCACGTAATGTACATGAAGACCAAGCACGCCCGAAGGTATTCAATGTGGTCGAGGTCTGAAAAATAGACGATGCGGCAGCACGTTTTTGACGTGATAAAAGAAATATTCCTTAATTATTAACACCAAACATTTTTTTATGCAATTTAGCAGCAGATTAAGTCAAACTATTTTCTTAATCATTAGGTAGTCCAATTTGTTGCTTATTCCGCCAATAGAGGCAATATCACCTTTTACCTTTCGTGCGCATTGCACTTTACACCACTGCCTCGATAAAGTATGGAACTTTACCGTCTTACTTAGCCCATCCGACCCAAATATATGTATTTAACTTGGATTTATCTGCAAAAACTACAGTATTCGGAAGCCATTATGGCGGTGAATACATTCCCTGGCATATTGTAGGCGTCTAGCCATATTTTTCTTTCACAGATTCCATTCATTCAACACCCACAGTGAATTATTTTAATTATGTGTTATTAGTTATTTAATAACGTGACCTGAAAAACCTTTATTGGAACCAACTGGCACAGGTCAGAGTGAGCGATGAAAATACCAAAGCCATACATATCCTTGAAGGCATAAGGCTAGAGTGAGTATTTCCACCCCTCCTTTTTAACACCTACACCGCAAAAAATACGCCAAGAAGCTCTTCGGAGCCCACACGAAGGCTTAAAGGTCAATGGCGTGAGCAAAAAGTATTCATGAGCTGCAAACTTTATAGAATAACGTCACCAATAGAAGTTAACATAAAAACACACTTAATTTATGCATGCCTTAAAATTAACAATTCTTTTTACTTAAAGGGACCCGGAGGTTTAGAAATTTCAAATTTGTTTTTTCAATATTTCGAAAGTATAGTATCTCAAGAATACACTGTGAAATTTTCATGCGGGAATTCCCTATATTATAGCTTCTACAGCCCATTAACTAGGTAGAGAGCGGTCCACGCGCTCCTGTACCTCAAACATTAAACTCATTTGTCTCGAAACGGATTTTCTCTGACTGGTGTTGTCAACAACAAAAAAAACTATTCAACCGAATCATCTGAAATTTTAATATGTTGTTCCCAACATCAATGGCTATCGCCCGTACTAGAATCAAATTGTTATTTTAATTATTTCGTATTTTTTATTAAAAAACTGAAAAAAAAAAAACGATTTTTAGAGTGCCAAATTCAAAACCGCGCTATTTGGTCCTTTTCTTATTCTTGTACGGGGCATAGCGACAGTCCTACTGATTAATAATTTTTCTGGTTATTGTGTTTCAGATATTTAGAAGAGTCAAAATGGACCACACCGTCCAGGCCCAATTTTTCGGGAGGGTCAACTTCCGCGCCATTTTTAAAATTATTAAAATTAAAAAAAAAATACTTTTTTATTTTTGTATGTAGAAGAAAAATTTCAATATTGTTTTTTATTTTTTTTATTGTAAAACAAAAATTCTTGAAAATGCCCTAAATTTTCGACCCCTAGACAACTGGGATCCCTTAAGATATGTTTTTTACAAATAATATAATATATTAGCTTTAAACTCTAGCTGGGAGATCTGAAATGATATCTTTTCAGTCTTCTATTAGTTAAACTATTGTCTAGCAAATTTAAGGCTGAGTGATTAGGGTGATAATGTAGTTAATGGATATGATCGTTACTTATTTTTCGTATGTCATCTTTTATGAAAGGCTCTCTAAGATCTTTATGAATTCCGGCATTAGCAATAAACCAGAGCGCGCTTACAATAGAGGAAAGAGTTTTCGATTGATATATTTGTAAAATTTCAACATTTCAGTGACTTTCTATGCCTCAAATTTGAATAGCATAAGTCCAGGCAGGCTTTAAGATAGTTTTTTATAGTTGCAAATGATTGTTGGGTCAATGAAAACTGGGACGCATCACCTGAAATAAAGACCAGTATAGAAATAAGAAGACCAATGCTCTTTAATTGATTGTAATTGTAATTCATTACTTTTCCAATTTTTAAATAAAAAAAAAGACCAATTTTCTGCAAACTTAAGAAAATCTCCAGCTGCCATGATTTTAACATCAAACACAAAATTCGTTTCATAAAGCGCTATGTGTGGTTGGACTCTTCTACACGGTGCGGAATGCTCGGCACTGAGAGTTGCTGATATGAAAAAACTAAGGGATTTTGAAATGTGGACATTTTATTTAATTAATTTTAATAATTTCCTGGGCGTAGCGCGTCTCTAATATTGAAATTTTATGTCATATTAAACGTGATCGTGATCTCTTGTAGATAATGTCGCAAAACAGCGTACATTGACTCCATATTAAGAAATTCAAAATATAAACTTCTGCATTTAATACTAGAGAGTAAAATTGAAGGAAAGCCTTACATTGGCACATAACAGCTTTCGTGGTTACGTAACGCAGGCCTTGGCAGTATAGCTGAATTATGGAATGTGGCTAAAAATATGATACTTATAGATAAATTGTAAGCAATATAGACTGAATATATCTATCGTTAGTAGTAAATTAAAATCTAATGTAAAAATATATTAATTATTCTATGATTGCTAACACTCGAAATGGAATAAGCAAATAAA
The DNA here is from genome assembly GCF_028408465.1 of Anastrepha ludens. NCBI lineage: Eukaryota > Metazoa > Arthropoda > Insecta > Diptera > Tephritidae > Anastrepha > Anastrepha ludens. Next base: position 55,282,039 of record NC_071500.1, on the reverse strand, counting down.
GAAGGAAACGTTATTTAATTCATTTAACTAAATACAAATAAAAAACGTATTGAGAAGATAATCCTATTCACAGATATATGCGAAATGAAATTTTCCCTTTGACCACCATATTGTTGTATTAAATACATTTTATCAATTTTATTTGAACTTGATTTTACAAACAGGTGGTACAGACCCTATTCAAAAATGTTTTCGAAATTTAACTCTAAACATTTGGCTGGACTTTACAATTTTTAATAGGTGGCAACTCCCTTATCAAAGGAGCTTATGTTTCCATCCTGGTCAAAGATTATCGGTGTGCAAAAATGCATGCAAACGTGATTTAGTCACACACATCGAAACAAACAGTCCAGAAATAAAACAAAACAGATTTAAATTTCAGGCAAATTTCTTTTATCTCCTTCAAAATATGACCCGTCTGAAGCATCACACATGCGCCAACGTTTAACCCAGCCCCCCATGCACCCCTGGTAGCCCGATGAAGGGATGGCCTTCAGCTCCTTCGTCACATTCTCTTGAATCTCCACTATCGACTGATATCTCCTTCCACGAAGTGCTAACTTCAACTTGGGAAACAAAAAGAAGTCACACGGGGCCATATCAGGTCAATCAGGTCCTGCACGATGGTATTTACGTGGTGTGTGGTTAAATAATCTAGCACAATTTGGGCTCGGAGTGATGGCGCGATATCATCATGCAAAATCCAGGAATTATTTGCCCACATTTCCGGCCGTTTGCGACGTACAGGCAGACACTAATGATCCAATGGCGCTAAAAAGTGACAGATGTGTGTCTTACATTCCTACCAACATAAGAAAGAAATATAGAGCAATTCCCACGTGCCCGGTTCGTTTAAATTAAACATACCCGATATTTTTTTATCAAAGGGTTCAAAATATGGTTGACGTACGACGCCAGTGGCAAAAATTGCTAGATTAATTTTGCGCCGCCTTGCATTAGCAGCATTAGGTGAAAACCAATAGGAACTTTACATAATTAGCAAAAATCTCATTTGACAAGTGTTTGGCTGAGTTGCTCCTACACAGTGAGCTGCTCGTAATGTTGTGTTGTCCTCCAAATGGACTGGCCTATCGTGAGCTGATTAACAATTTTTTATGGCCGGTATTGGATCGTATTAATCTGAACAACGTTTATTTTCAACAAGACGGCGCTACGTACCACACAAGCAACGAAACCATTGATCTTTTACGGGAAAAGTTTCCAGACTGTGTTATCTCTCGAAGAGGTGATCACAATTGGCCACCGAGATCTTGTGATTTAATACCTTGTGACTTTTTTCTTTGGGGCCACCTGAAAGAGAAGGTCTACGCCAACAGCTAAGTGAGGCTATCGAGGACATAGAGCATCCACTTTGCAATTCGGTTATGGAAAATTTCATGAAAAGGATATTGACCTGTAAGCTTGGTCGTGATGGTCATTTGCCTGATGTTATTTTCCACTATTAACGGCATACTTTCCTTTTTATAATGAAATAAACATCCGATAATTTATATTAAAAAATAGCATTTTTCTTTGAATATCAAAATAATACCTCTTATTAAAAACCCTATAGTGTATTAAAAGCTGTTTGAAAGCAGAAAAGCGCTTTGAAGTTTTCCATTCCCTACCAAAATGCGAATGCTATTCGTTTTTTTTTTGCCACCATTGGATTTTCTATACTTATTTTCTACCTTAAAATGTTAACACTATTTATTTAAAATTGTCTATGAACCAAAACACGAAAACAAGCTTTCAAATTGTATGCAAGTTTCCACAAAATTAATGAAGTGGAAAACCGTAAAGGGAAACACATTAAGTGCACGGGCCACACCTTTTTACGCCCTTTGGAAATTATCGAAACTGACAAATTCAGAATAACAAATCTCAACTTCCGAACAAAAAATCTAGAATATTTGGAATTGTTGCACTCAATACACTTTTTATGGCTCAACTTATAACAGAATTGTATAATATTTGCCTATAAAGACTGGCGTTTAAATAGTCATGGCTCGAACGTTGATCAATGACCCATGATACACACATACACACATCCGTACATACTTATGCGCAGAGTTGGAAGCATTTCTACAATTATTGACGTGCGCAGTGAGACCCTTTACGGTGTGGCATTGCATTTCACCATTTTCGGTGAATGGCTGTCAAGCGAGTGCAACACATGTCAGCACATTCAGCACTTCTGATCAATATAATGCAACTGAAACCGGCTGTATGCATGCACATACATATGTACATATTTGAGTGTGTTCACAGCCATGGAGGCCCTTCAAAGCGCGCCCATTTCTTGTTAATCGTTTGACTTTGGGGGCACAAATGCAGTTGCATGTTACATTGATGTTGCATATGAATGTATCTATTTACATACATACTTACATACATACGTCCACGTCATGTTGAAGCGATTTGAACGCGTTGATTGTTACAATTGATTGCACCGCTATGACTGCCACGGCGCGCGAAGCAAACGTCAACCGCAGCGCTTGCACCGCGACTTACTGACATTTTTTAATCGCATTTCAGTTGTTTCACCATTTCGTTGTCATGGGCATTAGGCAGCATATTTAAATATTTACATACATACATACTTAACATCTATCGCTCCACGTAAGCCATGGTAGAGTAAAGGTGTTGTTTTTTTCGATTTTACTATTAGATGCATCTTATCTACACGCCCCTGCATGTATTGCGTTTATTTATTTATTTATGTTTGCCATTGTTTTTGGTTACGCTTAAGAGATTCCCTTAAATTTTCTACTGATTCGTAGGGCAGTGGCATAAATTTTTAAATATAGGCAACACATTAATGCGACAGATATGAATTTATCGCTTGGCCATCAGTGACAGCGTTGCAAGCAATGAAGCGTACCATCGCTCCCATATGGATACTCGTATAAAGCATTCCCGCGCTTCAACTTGTGCCTATGTTTGTGTGCGTGCAATGACTTGCGACTTGCGTGCGCTGGGGAAAATCTTTCGATTATGGCAAATGGTGTTAATGAAGCTACTATAAATTACACATTATCGTGACGTACAGGCGGTTTGACAGAGTGGCGAAACCACTGATTGTTTATCTAATTCGTGTTAATAGGATTTTATTAAAAACAAAAGTTGAAGATTTGAGGGTAAAAAATATGCATTTGTCGTAGTTTTTTTTTTGAGCAAAAATAAAGGCACCAATAAAGTTGAAAAATATTTCATTCTTCATTAACAAGGAGCGCCCGAAAGTCAAGTGAGCTGATAATGTTAACTATTGGATGTCTATAAGTATTAATTAATTGGTGTTTCAAAATCATTTTCCAATTATTTCATCCCTTTATGATTTTTATAGAGCACATGCTTGAAAGCGTTGCCAATTAGAGTAATCTGGATGACCCTTCAGTAGAGATGCTTTTATGATAGTAATTGCACGTAATTGGTACAAAAGGGGCAGCTACTAATTAACGAGATTGCAGCTACTATAGAAGTGCGCAAAAAATGCCAGCAACCTGCCTAGCGAGGAGCCTGCTATTTCGAATGCAGTACCTCCCGCCTCTGTAAATAAAACAGTGCATCGTGCAACAGAAAAAACACTAGATCAGATTAGATGGGATTCAGTTTGAGGTTTGTACTTCGACCCCATAGTCTTTGTGTCCTCTACTCATCACAGCACCCTATCCAAAACCAGTTCCCTTATTCAACTTAAGATAGAGCTGGATTGGACTGAGCGTACATTCTTTTCAACTGCTGTTTCTCCACGTTATGGCGTTACACTGAAGGAGAAGGTGTATTGGAGTCTCCAGCGACTGGTCGCAGAAACGACACGAGTCAGTGGAACATATCCTGATCATGTGCCGCGCAATCTGCAGAGGCCAGTAAGAATGCCCGTGAGCAATCTCAATTTATTATTAGGGAGGGTTATGAGTTTTCTAACCTCTTTTATACAATATGTACCTTCCAACTAAGAATATCGTCTGGCGTAGCCCCATAGTTTTGTGCCAGCTAACCCCACTTAGCCTTAGCTCTTCACTGCTGAGCTTCTTCTTGATGGTGTGTTGCCCCATAGGAAAGAAGGATTTGGAGCCTATTAAAGCCGAGGCCACAGCCACTCTTTCCAGTGCGTCCGCTACTTCGTTCCCAGCTATACCCTTGCGTCCTCGTACCCAAATTAGGCGGCTGCGACTGTGTGTTTCTAACCAATTCACTTTCTCGATACACTCAAAATTCAGTGTGGACCGCACGAGATAATAGTGCCTTGAGTGCCACCTTACTGTCGCTCAAAATGGTAGTTCACTCATTCTGAAGATTTCTACCTAAATTGATCTCTGGACATAGACAAATGGAATACTTCACCGCTTGGAAGATGCTTGGAAAACTACCCGTTGACCCAGAACGGTTAGTTTTGGGGCCATAAATTCTAGCCTTTATGCCTTCTGGTGCCTTGGAGCCATCTGTATAATACAGGGTACACATCCTGCAGTTTTCTTTGTCGTCCACTTCAAATATAACTGGCGTTTATACCTTTTATTAGGTGTTTGGCCGAACTTCTTCTCCTATTTGTGGTGTGCACTTTGATGCTTTCCACAAACCGAGGGTCGTACGGTTTTAAGCCGACTCCGAAAGGCAGATGGGGCAACCACCATCAGAAAAAACTTTTTCTGTCAATTGGCGTTTCATGTACGAAGATTCGAGCATGTGAACTTTCCTATCATCCACAGATTTGTGTGGCAACTGTTTATGATTTTACTGTATTCTCAGCTAATATTACTGTACGTACTGTCGTAGAGTAGTCGTACTGAGTCGCATCAATCTACCCATTTAAACCATTTGGTAAGTAAGAACATCCGCTTTTGCTCTCACGAAGATATTGAGGTGCTTTTTCCGTTAAAAACCGGCCATTACACTTGCATATCCTTACATCAAACTTAGTCCCCGAAACGTTTGCTATCATGGACATCAAAAGTGAATCGGTTGGGTTTGCGCTACCTTCATGGGAAGGTTTTGCTAAGTAGTGAGTCAGATCTTCACACACACAAAAAACAAAAACTTATCAAAATGGTTTTTTTAGGCTGTGTTCCCTTTAATTTGCAAACGCTATACTGCTTAGATTATTTCTAAAGAAATCTTATTTGGACCACATAACAAGTTTACGCCATCATTTCACGTGAATATCTAACAACATTCCGAAGAGTTCATAACATCACAAATTCATTCGAACAAAAATGCCAACCATTTATGCCTTATTTGGAATCTGAGGAATGTCATACTACATATTTCGTTCATCCCCTCTCACCCACAACTCTACTCTGGCAGTTGTCGCACACTCTTTGTATGTACAACTATTTTTGTGTATTCTGTTTTTTCACCTGACATGCACCTGTTCGACAAAACTACACTACAAGACTGTGTACCCAAAATTACAACAACCAATCAACAAAACCGCTCAGAAAAAGAATACATCTTACAGTGGCATCAAGCACGCAGAAAGTGGGCATTGTCAGTCCAAAGTCGTGTGTTCTTTTTTTGTGCACGCTGATGTATCGACTGGCTGACAGTATCGGTGACACCCAATCTTTCAATCAGTTTAGCGAACTTGCCGATCGATAGTACTCTCTATCGTACGATCAATTCTACGGTCATCCGCTCCAACTGCGCAATTCCGCAGCGCATCGTCAAAATGCGAAGTGGAAAGGCTTCCAGGCATACGAGCTTATCGCCTGACAGCGATCGATTTGGATGGCGGCCACCGAACGACAAGTGACAAGCATCAAAATCACGAGCAACTAACAGGCGATCCCTCAAGAGCATTCGCAGCAGCAGCAGCAGCAGCAACAACAGCAATAGCAACAATAGCAGGAGATACAGCGATGTGGTTGACTCGCGACTGACAAAAGGAGTGACTTGGGCAAGGAAAAGTGAAAGAAAAATTCACAATTGAAGAGGACATAAAGTGTGCAATAACAATAACAATAGTGAACTGAGTTACAGGAATTGCAAAAACAACTGCAATAGCAAGAACTACGTTGTAGAATGCGTTACAGCGTTACATGAATATATGTAGAGGTTATATAAAAAAGACTTTATGTAACGGATCGGCAGAAAAGTCTTACTTTGTAAGCGCTGTACAGGGTTTATACTATCGGTTCTGAAGAATTATACATATAAAAATACATAACAAGTGCTGACACCCTTTTTATTTTGGATGTTTGGCCAAGCTCCTCCTCCTATTTGTAGCATACGTCTTAAGGTTATTCCACGAATGGAGAGACCAACAGTTTTAAGCCGACTCCGTATGGCGGATATTTTTATGAGGATCTTTTTCATGGCATAAATACACTCGGAGGTTTGCCATTGCCTGCTGAGGTGCGACCGCTATTAGAAAACACTTTTTTCATTTTGCTGTTTCATGCACGGATGGTAGACACTTCCGAATGATAGTCATGCACCAGCCCATTTGGCTACGGCGGCCGACTTAAGATAATATCTCGAGATATGCACAATGATTCCGAAAACACACCATTCCACTATGGTCTGAAATTCAAATTTTTTGGCATAAATTAGAAGGAGTGGTACTAGGCCATTGAAATTTCGCATTCAGGTTATATATGACTTAGTTAAGAAAAATTCCAAGAATTGATGAAATCGGCCAGTCCCTAGGAGTACCTCTCTTGGACCTATAGTATAAATTTGGTTTCATAAAATGAAAAATTTGCATATGATAGGCAAAAGTGGTCAAATAATTTTATTATCCAAATATTTATACATATGTTTTTACTGAAACAATTATTTTTATAACAATATTAACTGTACATCTGAAATGAGAGAGAAGTTACAGAATTATTAAATTGCGCGGTATGGTCTAAGAGATTTTGCAGTGATACTTCTGCTGAAGTCTCCGACACAGATATCTCATAGCTTGGATATATATTGCTATTCCTTTCTTTATTTAACAACCTCATGTTGATATATTGTCGTTTGCTTAAATCATTTTCAAGTAAAAATGCGAGAGCTTCTTCCGGAGTTAGTGGAACTGCTTCGGGTTTTTTGGAGGTAACATCTTTTCTTATTTCGCTTTGTTCTGCTTGATGCGCAGTTTTCTTTAAAATAAAAGCTAAATCACTTTGTTTTGATTTTTTTGCCGCAACAGTAGTTGCATGAATCAAAAAATCAACATTGTCATTGTTTTCACAAGAAAGATCACTTGCCAGCTTCCTCTTAAGCCGATCTTTTGCATCTGTGTAGCTAACCTTTGGTCGTCCTGCTTTACTTACAGGGTTTTTGAAAATCATTCTCAGAAATTTCAATAATAGTTGTTGCGGAAACCCACTGGGGGTATTTCTCTTTAAATCTATTAGCCATACGATTACATTTTGATAATTTTTCGCTTACATATGCTAATAAATTTTGTATTTTTTTCTTATTTCTTCTTTTTTCTTTAAACTTAACTCATTAGTACTAATTTTTTTAAAAACCCAATCCAAAACAACATTAGTTTTGCGATCGCCCTCTTTCCAAACTCCAAGCATTTCTTCGTGTTGGAATTTTCAGGTTGCTGAAAATTACAAACATACTTAAATGGGGCAAAAACGGGCAAATGTTACATACCTGATTTTAAAGAACATACCCCAAACTTCCACCGAACATAAAAATCTGGAACAATACGGGACAATACACACAACTTTCACTCCACATAACACAGGTTAATACGAAATTTAAAAAAGCTATTAAACAAAACTCCACACTATACAGATTTGACAAAATAAACCACATTTTTTTTCATTAAGTTAAAAAATAGATACCTTTCTTATATTCCTCCATTATAAATTTATTTCTTTTTTTCCTTTTTAACTATTATCGAACAGCTCTTTTCTTACAATATTTTACTGAACTGTTTACAAGTTTGTTGTTGCTTCAGAAGCACCATGTTTTACAGCTCATATTTAGAACAGAGTTGCCATATCCAAATAATTTTTTGTATATTTTAGACCACTGAAATGTCTCAATTAATACTGCTTACCTATTTTTTTGAAATAAGAAAAAAAAAATTTTGGATTTATGCCAAAATATTTGAATTTTAGACCATTGTGCATTCGTAAGGATTAACAGGCAAGTGTTAAGTGTTTCCCTTAATAAGGAAATTGATAAAGTGCTTTTGTCAGGGTGCGAGAATTCATAACCAAAGGCTAGTGTTCGCTTAAATGATCGAAACTCTTTGCATACTCAGCATTAGATTGAGATCCTTAAACTCGCCCTTTTTGCATTCCTGTCTCGAGAAAGTGAAAAACTCTGCAAAAGATTGTGGCTATAACCACCTGGACCTTTATCACGCGTGCAGTTTCTCTTTCTTATTTTATATCAATTAATATCCGATCCGCGGCAGTTTTCCAGACACTCTCGCTTCTAGAGCTATACTTTTGTTAATCGCCGAATTTTTATGGTTCCTTCAAATCGCACCTTCTATCGCATTGAACTGAAATATATAAGGAAGTTTTTATACCCGCGCACTTGTGCCGAAGGATATTATAATTTTGCTCACACAACTATTGAATATAACAGCATAAAGGAATCGAGGAATATATAGATATGTAATTACTGAAATACTCAGAATGAAGTGAAGAGAAGTTGAATTAAGTATGTCTGTCCATCCGTCCGCCGGTCTGTGTGTGCGATGATAGCAGAATTAAATCAAAGAAACTTAGTTCACATAATTTCCTGGCATTAAAAATCAGCAAAATCGACCAATCACACTCCCACTTTCCACAGACCGGTAGTTTTCAGAAAAGAAAAAAGAACTGATAACTCTGATATAGATGAGTCAAAATGACTAAACATTTTCCGTGTTTTGGTTAAACTTTTATCAAATTTTTAGCAATCGTCCTTTCGCCTTGTATTGGTGGTGCTACAGTTCTACGCTGCCTCCGAATTGTTTGTGATGAGAAACTTATTCATGGCAGAAATACAATCGGGGTCTTAGTATTGGTCGCTGAGTTTCGCGAAATTTGCTTCTTTTAACAGGATGTTTTATGTGCGCAAAACAAATAAAATCCAGCATCAGCTGCCAGTATATTATAGCTTCTGCGGCCAACTTCCGCGAGCTTTAAAATCAATTCAGGTAATAGAACAGTGCTAGGCGTCCATGTATTAAATTCGGCCAGAGAGTGACTTAACAGTTGTGATTATTATGACAGAAGGATTTGCTATTGAGTCGGATGGTTACTGATGCCAATCGCTGTTTGCAGAAACCACTATATCGCCAGCCCCATTTCATTCGCTATGACGAAAACGTGGTTAGCTCGTGGTGACGTTGGAGAGATATACTATTGGTATAAAGATGCACGCAGTATCTCCTGTTGAAGTACTTTGATAAACTCGAATCCGAGTTATTAAATTCTCGGACATCCGAAACTATACGTCGCATGTTAGGCTAAACAGTTAAAGAAGTGCGCTGTTACAGAATTCGTTGATAAACGTAAATGGTTTAATTTTTCATTGATATTTATATATTTAATATAATGGAAAGTAATTTTCATGCTTTTCACTCTTCCTTTTAATTCCAAACCATTTTTCGCTGACCGATTTTGGAACCGCCACGAATTATTTTTGCGAAATTTTTACCCCGAATTGTTTCTCCAGAATTACTTCCTTTTGCGTCGACATCCTCGCTCGTAATAAGGCTATCAAAGAAAGTAGTGAGTGAACTTAAGAGGTCCAGGTGGTCTGGAGCTCGAAAATTTAGGGTATTTTCAGGCATTTTTTTACGATAAAATACTAAAACAAACAAAAACGATATTGAAACTTTTTAGGCTTTTTATTTAACTTCTTCTAAATACAAAAATGAAAAAAAAAAAATTAATTTTAATAATTTAAAAATTGAAAATTCAACTGAAGTTGACCCTCCGCAAAAATTGGACTTGGACGGTGTTGCCCATTTTGGCTCTTCTATTTATCTGAAACACAAAAACCAAAAAAATTATTAATCAGTATGACAGTAGCTATGTCCCGCTTCTAGAATAAAATAAAATGTGACAAAATGGTGTAGTTTTGAATTCTGCCCTCTACAAATCGGTTTTTTTCAGTTTTTTAATCAAAAAAATACGAAATAATGGACAAAATAAAATGATTCTAGTACGGACGATAGCCATTGATGTTGTGAAGAACATAATAAAATTTCAGACGATTCGGTTGAATACTTGTTTTTTTTTTTTTGACAACACCAGGCCGAAAAAGTCGTTTCGAAATAAATGAGTTTAAAAGTTTGAGGTACAGGAGCGCGCGGACCGCTCTCTGCCTAATTAATGGGCTGTAGAATCTATAATATTGGGAATTTGCGGATGCAGTATATTCTTAAGATACTATACTTTCGAAATATCGGAAAAACAAAAAAACGATTTTTTGGAATTTCTTTCCCACCGTGTCCCCTTAAATTTTGGATCGGCTCGTCTTTAGACTTTCACTTATGTAAGAAACACCTTTATTTTGAATGTTGCTTGGTCTTGAACCAGAAAAGAATTTGGTATAATGAAAATATTAGTTTCACAACAACAACGTGGTGCATATTTTGTCAAGAATTAAAGAATATTGGCGCTACATTATCAACTCGCTTCATTTTCAAAATATCGAGCAGAAGTCTTTTTGGTGCTCAGCCGATGAACTTCGAGTACAGTGTTCTTAACTTCTTCAAAGGTTTCATCCACCATAGAGATGGGAAAGAAGTAAGTCAGCACCCATGTAGGTATTTTATATCCGCTTAAAAAAATCGTTATGCGCGTTGTGTCATTTAATTTCACAATCAGTGTGGTAATTTACCGATCTACCTTATTAGTCGCATCAAGTTACTCGTACTAGTGGCTAGGAATTCGATTGGAAATAGCAAAACAACATGATAATCTCTCTGCCAGTGAAGTGAAACAAATATTAAGACGATGTGTAAATAGTAAAATTCTCTTGAAGAAAGAAAAACAGGTCGGCCGAAAACGCGCGTGCATTGGGAACAGCTGTACTTGCCAAGAGTATTAAAAAACAAAACACAACAACTATTTAGAAAGATGAGAATGAGGATGTGCAAGCGGTCCGCAGAGAAGCAGGTCGCTTTGACGTCAGGAATTCAGCAAATTGGCTCTTGGCTACAGTCAATACAACTTGTGCTGTCACTGCAACATGTGCAGCAACATATTCGCTAGGAATAAATAGTGAAACCAACATATACGAATGTATATCTACATTTACCTATGTATGAACGAGTGCTATGTGAGAATATGTTGAGATGGCTCGCATACAGGCGACATGAAATCACTCAAGCAGCAGGAAACGAACAGCCATGCGACCAACTTACCTACGAGTGCAGCGTAGATGGCACCTGCTAAACGGCAGCAGCGAAAAACTTATCAGCAGCTACAAATCTGATATAGTTTCATTTTCATTTTCATGTAACAGACGACAGAGGCAACGAATACGAGGCCACTGAAGTCAGATCCCCAACTACATGGAAGCTTCAAGCTGGATGTGGTGCAAAGCCGGGGGGCCGAGGGAATACACGATGATCGCATGCACTTTATTTGGCATTGCCTTTAAAATATTATGCGAGTGTATGTGTGGATGTATGTGCAAAGAGTGCGAGTAGTTTAAGCCACAGTAGCTGCTCCATAGGGTTGACTATGCGGCAAGTTGGATGATTGTCTCGTTGCTGGGATGCGTGTGTCGTTTGTTGAGTGCTGGCTGCGCATGCCTGCTTGTCGATTCTACATACTTTGCACGAAGCACGAGAAGTGAGCCTGTACAGAGGATCAAGCACATATACACAGGTTATATTTATAAGTATGTCCATATGTACATACACACATATGTATGCACCTCTGTCGATGATTTTGTTCGTTTGACTTGTTGGCCAGTGGGTAATTGAAGACGAAGGGTGCTTGCGCACATATATCAAAAGTAATTTTGCCATCAATCATTCCAACTTGTACTGAATACGTCAGTCAAAGCCATTTTGCACATAATGCATACATAATATTATATAAATTATATATGAATGTATGTATGCATGTATGTTTGTATGTAGAAGAGCAGCGCACACGCACTTGAACGCTTCTCTGTACTGGCATGTGTAGAATTTGCACGAATATGTGACCTTGCCTTGAAGGTATCTCGAATTTATTCTATGCATATGAATTGTGATAAATGCAAAATGTTTTGCGATAACTAAACGTGGGCAGAAATATCTTAATATGTTTTAGAATTGATGGCTTTTTTGGAATCAGTTTTGGCTTAGTTGAGTGGATTTAGTATAATACCCGTGCTCATAAGACAGATGTACAAGTGCGACATGTAGTGAATACTATGAAATGGAATGTCTTAAACTCATATCAGCAGCGTTCATGTATAACAAAATATTTTTTTAATATATTCTGTTTTGTGAAAAAAGAGTAATTTTTATATATCAATGAGAAAGTATGCTTCTTTACTTTCCCTTTGAAGTTCCCCGGATGAAATATCGCAGAGTTGACAAAATCTACGCATTTTTAGGTACCCGCTAAGACACGTAGGAGGGGAGATATTTATAGGAATCGTACCGTAGGTGTGTTTGGCCTCACATTCTTAAGATGCAAGTGTATAAAAGCTGTTTGAATAGAAACGTTTTCGCACAAACGTAGCCCGATAGATGAGTAATTTACGTCAAACTTCATATTTATTTACACTTAAAAATAAAAAAAATACTCCCAATATAACTTCTCTTTCTACCAAGCAATGCTTTCGGATTCCCAAGGTATCCAGAATATTAGAATATTTTAAGAAATCATTTGTGGGCTCATATTCGTACTTTAAATACATCTATTACCAACATAGAAAAACCTGTAAATATAGTATTTTTGGGAGAAATGGAGCGGCCACACAGTGGCCCCCAATGGCCAAGGACGCCACTTAGTTTTATTCTATGTAGTTCAGGCTTTGAAAATCTTTAATCGAAACTCTTATTTTTTTCGCCAGTTTGGCCTTAATAATAATAGAAAATTGTGGGCGGAGCCTTGTATGGCTTTTCTAATGTAGTAAATTCTTGAAAAACTGCTCTATAAAAGGTCTGTTAATGGTATTTAAATTACACTAATCATTACAAAACAGAATTAACATCAATAATAATGTCAGCTTGGAAATCTAACGTAGCCAACAACTGCTATTTTGGACTAAGTAGGCAAATGAGTAGTAAAGTCCTCTCTCGACGAAGAAAACTAACACTCTACAAGACTCTCATCGTGCCCGTCCTAACGGCCATCGCAGAAGCGTCGGCGATGGCAACATCCGATGAAGCGACGCTTGGAATGTTTGAGAGAAAGATTCTGTGGAAGATTTTTGGACCTTTGCACGTTGGCAACGGGAAATATAGCAGGCGATGGAACGATGAGCTGTATGAGCTTTACGACGACATAGACTTAGGGCAGCGAATAAAGATCCAGCTGCTACGTTGCCTGGGTTATGTCGTCCGAATGGATACAAACGCTCCGGCTTTGAAAGTATTTGAGGCGGTACCAGCTGGACGAGGAAGGCCTGCTCCGCCGGTTAACACGAGAAAGAAGCGGCGCGCTTTGCTAAACTCGGCCAAAATCGCGTAAGCGGTTATCGCGCCAATTAAGAAGAAGAATCATTACAAAATACGACGGACGCCGTAGCCGAATGTGTTGGTGCGTGAGTACCATTCGGGATTCGGAGAGATTTTCTAATAGCGGTCGCCCTTCGCAGGCATTGCCAAACTTCCGAGTGTATTTCTGTCATGAAAAAAGCTCCTTATAAAAAAATATCTGTCGTTCGGAGTCGGCTTGAAACTGTAGGTCCCTCCATTTGTGGAACAACATCAAGGCGCACGCCCCAAATAGGAGGATGAGCTCGGGCAAACCCCCCAAAAGGGAGTACCCTTTGCAACAGGCAGTTCTGGCGCAGCCCTAGCAAAGGAACTTTAGTAAGCAGGTACACGTATTTTTCACTAGTTTGAGCAAAATGAAAAGGTGAAAAAATAACAAACAAATCTTAATCAAAAAAGCAACTCTTTACTCAAATATTTGAAAAAAAAATTCTTTGACAAGTATAAAAAAATCAAAATTAAATTATGCAATAGAAATAAAAAATTACTAAATCTGGAAAAAAAATCTTTTTTTACAAACAAAGTTTCTTTTTAATTTTTTTTTTTAACCTAAAGAATTAAAAAAAAGCAGGACTTTACATATACCAAATTTTCAACATTGAATAAATCTAAAAATTATACTTTCAGTATAAAACTGGTAAGGGTTACTCAGCGTAGTGTCAACTATTGGTGAAAAACAATAAAAAAATATTAAGGCGCGTTTTTAAAAACGGCAAAAACATGTTACCTAAAAATTTTGAAAAAAAAAATTACAATAGCTTTTTTTTTACATAAATAGTATTGTTTTTTAATATATTCTATCTTAAAGAATAAACAAAATCTATTTCAGCATAAAAAAACTTAACATATATCAAAGTTTTCAACAATGAATAAATCTGAAAATTATAAAATAATTGTCAGCATTTATTTAGTTTAATTCCAGTATAAAACGGTCAGGGATTACTGAGCATCTTCTTCTTCTTCAGACCCTTAATCTCTCTTGGGCAACCTCGTCTGCGTGCCATCTTGTGGGATTTTTAGCAATGTACTTTAATTGATTTCAGTTCTTTTCGATCCCTGCAGCTCCCCTTTTAACTGGCCGCTTCCAGGCTTGCAACCAACATTCGTGAGAGGGTTCCACTCTAATAGCTTTCGTGTAATGGAGGCATCATTTTTGTGTCAAAAAGTCATTTATCATGGTGCGATAGCGCTCGCCATTTACTGTTGTATTAGCGCCAGCCTCGTCTTTGAAGAAATATGGACCGATGATTCCTCCAGCACATAGGCCGCTCCAAACGGTTCTTTTCGATGGATGTTCTTGAATGGCTTCGGGCTGCTCTTCAGCGCAGTTACGGATATTTTGTCGAAAAAACCCTATTGGAATAAAGTCTGATCACCCTTTATATTTTACCTGATGGTACGGAGCATGAAAGCTCAACAAAAATTGATTGCAATTGAGATCTTTTAAACTAACTTGGTGGCATTGAGTTTTAAACAACATTTTTTTAAAAGTTCCTTTTTAATACTACCAACTTCAAATTACATTTAAAGTAAAAGTACAGAAGTTATCAAAAAACGTTGCAAATTCATTAGGACACAAATTTTCATTTAAATCTGTCCATGAGTTGAAAATTGAGAAAGAATTGTGATCAAGAGCTGAAGAGAAGGAAGACGTCATACTTGGGCTGCATCACGAAAAATTATCCAAGGAAAAATCGAAGGAAAACGAGGTTTTGATTGGAAGCAATTTTCATGGCTACGCAACATTAGACAACAGACCGGAATACAAAATTTTGGCAACCTCATTGACATGGCAAGGGACAGAGTGCAATATGCAGAAGTATTCGAAATCGGTTTTGCAAGTAGCGAAAAAGTCACGTTTCCGTTTAAATCTGAAATCAAATTTTGTCCATAGTTTATATGGAAGGGAAGCACTGTGCTTCAGCTCAAAAGGTGATTAACTAATTTAAAAATGCTGGAAGGCGAAGCTAAGAAAAATGTAGTTTCATTCAGTGAAGGAAATATTTTTGTATTTCATCTTCCGCCGGATCGACGCAGTAAGTCGATTTTCGCCAAGTTCAAAAAAGTAATTCTTGCTGACAATGCTAACTGAGACCATTTGGAAATATCAAGTTAAGTCACGTGGCCCTTTACTTTATTTTCCCTATCATTAAATATATATTTTAGTTAATAGCTCATTCAAAGTTTCTCCTTTCGTCCTGCTTATCTCTTTCTTCGTACTTGAAAAACCTTTTACTTTTGTTCTGACACGCTCGATTGTCCATACTATTTAGCTATTTGCATACATAAATACTGATATTAATGGGTTTTAAATTAATATCACTTAAGATAGTGCAGCCACAACGGTTACCGGTTCTCTGATTGCCGTAAGCGTATGTTTAAGACGGTTTGCTGCTTCCTATCACATCTCAGGAGTAGGAAGGTTGCAACAGGCTGAGGAGAAAATATTAATTGATGAAGCATTTGACTGATGCAAAGTGATGGCATGCCAGTCAGTCGCAGACGCCATGACTATGGACATTTCATAAAAGCTTTAATGCATACGAAAGCGGCGAAAAAAAGTTAATCGAAAAATTATTTATGCATTAAGCGTTTCCAAATAATGCCACAAGCAACAGGATGCTGCCATGCATGTGGTGGCGCAGAAGATTCGCTAATGAGTTAAACCTAGGCACTCAAGTCAAGGTCAATTGTGAAGTCGAAAATCGGTGTTATTTTTGCCAGTTATGAGAGGGCGCGGAGCTGAAGGTGTTTGCGTGTTTTTTACTTTATTCGACTACGAAATTTTAGTGCTGAAAACTAACGATGAAATGTTTAGCCCTTAACATGATACGTGAAATGCGCGAAATCAAATAAAATATCGAACATTTTTCTTTTAATTGATTTTACTGTTAACCTGCCTTCTTAACTGCAACATCAACTTGACACACTATATTTTTGTTAATTTGGTAGCTTCGCGTTCATTTTGGCGCTTCTATTTTTTAACACTTAACAATACTCAAGCCGTTGGTTCGACACTTAGTCGACCGTTAAGCTCACAAATTAGCCCCATATCAATTTTAATCATTTGTGAAAAGTTCTCATTGTACACGAAAGTTTGTTGCTTAAGTCTTTTGTTTTACGCACAGCCGGCCCAGTTTGTTGCGTCTGCCTCTAAGTGAACAGCAAATAAGTGTGGGCCCCCAAAATAAGTTCACAACAAACAGTTAGTTATTAAGTTGCCGAAATTTTTCAATACACTTTCGTACTTTTCATTCCCTGACCGAATAAGGTTATTGCCGATGGTGCTGCCTGCCACTTTGGGCCATGGTCGAAAAAGAAAATTACTTAAACATACGTTTGGCTGACGTTGGCTAATAATAAAGTCACGCCTGTTTACACGGAAACACGCTTTCCGAAAATAAGGCGGTGAATTGCTGGCAAACAAGATGAGAAATACCAACAGCAGGAGCACTACCGAGAGCAGCAGCGACACCAATGAGAGCAGCACTTTTGTTGGTGGTTGCAGTTTAGCCTCTATGCGGCCAGCCACGTTGACAACAAAATTCATTTAGCCAAAAGCGATAATTCTTCCATTGCTGTGACAACTAAATTGCCAACAACGTGCCACTTTGCAATCGGCGATGGCCGGTTGGCAATTTTGACTTGCTGCAGCGCAACAGCGTATATGTATGAAAAATGCATATGTGTATGTGCATATGTAATGTGTACTGCAGTGCTCAGCTGTTTGCTGATGCTCGGTTCGATCGGTGCTCTAAACTACGACTTACAGTCAAAATTGTTGCCGCAGTTGTTATGCTTTTCTCAACTTTGTTTCCTTTTTATTTTTGTGCAACCAACCTTATTCGGCGTGTGCGAATATTTACACTACGCTCGTGTCCGTCCGCCTTATTGACTGAAATATCTTGACCGCCGGGTATCCAGAAAATAAACTCAACTCCACTCGAAATCTGCGCGTGCATTCTTATATTATTATTTTTTTTTTAACTTTGCTAACTCTCTTTTTGTTTTTTTTTTTTTGTTTTGTTTGTTTGTTTCTATATCCCGCTTCACTACCCACTCCCCAGCTCCGGCCTCATTGTTCTGGAACTGTGTGATTTATTCGCACAAAATCGCTAGCAAGTGTCTGCCTCGATTGTTTTGAATAGAGGTGCTGGCTCCTACGCTGGATTTGTGCTTTGGTTGCATGATTTAATAGCCATCAATGCCGCTTCTCCGAAGCAATAGCAGCAACACATTCCACAGAATTCGGTAATTGCTATATCTTAGCCGTAGAACCGTAGCAGACTTCTTCGTTTCTTTGATGACGATGAGCACTGAATTTCGCACATCACTTGTGTTGAAATTAGCGCTGATCTGCAATAGTCATTTATTTTGTGTTCCTCGACTTCAACGATTGGCTTAACGAGCAAATGTTCGCTCGTGTTTCCTCTTTACTTTTTGTTTTTTATTCTCATATGCCAGTAAAAAAATGCTTGAATTAAGCTTTTGCTGGCAACTTTGTTGCTATTGCCTTTCTTCTTTTAGCTCTTTTGCAGCTACCAACAATGTTGATTCTTGAAATTAACAAGCATTGAGGACGAGCGAAATTAGCGGGTTTTCGGTTGGGTTGGCCTTCTTTAATTTGTTTGAACGAATTGTGTTCCATTTGTTTTCCTTCGAAGGTGAATGTATTATACTCTTAGTTTTCAGCCACTAATTGCCTTCGATATTCACAAACACATAAATATTTATTTATTCACCTTGCAAACTGTAAAGCAGAAGTTTGAGCTGCTATAGAAACTGTAAAAAAATTATTTGCCATAAAGTAAATGAAGGAAATATGTGCAGGGTTTTAGTCTTTGATTTAGGAAACTTTCATAGTGTAAACAGGAAAGACAATTGTAAATCATTTTACCTTTCCAGCAGCATATAATGAATACTTAATTTATTTTTTCACTTCTAGGAGAACCATACGCCAAAGCATTACTACTTTTAGAAAACTGTTATTGCAACAGTCATAGCCATATTTTGTTGTTCTTCGCATATTGAATTTCTTTGTGACTGACATTGTGGCTACTGACATATTTAAAATGGCAAAATGCTAGCAGACTCCGAGTACAGTTCGGCTATGAAAAAATTACTCACGAACCATAAGAACTATCTTTCGGAAAATATAGAAAAACCATAGAAGAATACTAAATACTTAATGCATCTTAAGAAAAAGGGCAGCTTACTACAGAGTTACAAAAATAAAAATTTAATTAAATGAGGTAAGTCATTGCTTTCTTTTCTTACACGAGGTGCAGCTAGTAAAAACGAAACTATCCTATCCATTGCAGTATCTCTCTATTTGGAATTTTTGTTCCACTGTAGAAATTTTCAGCAGGCTTTGCGCAATAGATCTACTTTGGTCGCAGTGCGCAGTAGCCTAATAGTAATAATAATAATAATGTCACTACAGGAGCTACAAATATTCTGAGCGAAAACACATGCGGTGGACGCAATATATGCTGCATATACGAGTTACGTGGTCCATTCAAAACACACTGGAAACTGGGGAGGTGGAAAAGGATCTCGGCATAGAAGACATCCTCGAAAGCGCCCTTAATCTACAAGAAGTAAAGGAGGATGAGCTCGAGCACGTATCCAACCCCGTGAAGGTACCGAAACCTGATGCTGAAGGTCCATCAAATAAATCTTCTCAAAACTAAGGAAGTCTCAGTTAAGCTCCTTCAGAATCTGGAAGGGGCCAACTACGATGTGGCTCTGGCCCAGGAACCATGGATTGGTTCAGGAAACCTGGTGTCTGGACTAGACTCACCAAACTATAATACATGCTTCCCGATCGCTACAAACGGCGTACGACCAGTGATACTCGTTAAGAAAAGTGTATGTTCCTACTTTAATACTAATATATCCACAGATGACCTGACAGTATGGAAAATCCAGGACTGCAAGAATGAAGCATTACTTCTTGGGTCCTGCTACCTGTCACACGAAAAGAAGGCACCGCCGGACAAGCTTCCCAGACTGCTCAAGGAAGCCGAGCGAAGGAAGCTAGCGCTTGTCGCAGGCTCCGATGGAAACTCACATCATATCATCTGGGGAAGCTCCGACGTAAACGACAGAGGTGATTCCGTATTCGATTTTACTTTAAAAAGTTGCCTAGAAATAGCAAACCGTGGTGAGGAACGAACATATATTGGGCCACCTCCAAAAATGTTCTAGACTTAACTCTCTTCACTTATAACTCTACAATTGTAATATAGAAGATTGGAGAGTATTAAAAACGCCATCTTTCTCCGACCACAAATACATACAATTCAAAATAACATTCACGCCCAAGCTAAAGAGCAAAACCTTCAGAAATTATAAAAACACAAACTGGGATCTGTTTAGGAATTTGCTAATGTAAAACTATTGAGAGCTTGCAGGTTCAGCTCATGTGTTGAACTGGAAGAGAGTGTTAGAGCGGTAACAAGGGCACTTAATAAAGCATATCACGCAGCATGCACTTCCCTATGCTTAAAACGCAGATCAAAGCCTCCTTCGTGAAACAAGGAGCCGGGATCAAAAAGGCGCAGTGTATTAGAATTCTAGAAGTTGGCACGGGTACCCGACAATGAATCCTGCTGGGAGAAATATAACGATCTACGACGAACATACAAGGAAGAGGTATGTAGGGCCAAAAGAGAATCATAGGCTCAGGAAACTGTTATCGGAATATTTCACCACGCCCAATTTAATTCGCAAAACTAACGGAGACTGGACTGATAGTTTTGAAAAATCACTAGAAGATCTAGTCATTAAGCATTTTTCTTGAGAGATAAAGTTGCAAGCAACGAAGAGTTTATTACAACGTAAAAAATAGGATTGGCATTAAACACTTTTGACCCATTTAAATCGCCAGGCATGGACGGAATTTTTCCAGTCATGCTCCAAAGGATGAGAGATCTTTTGGTACCATGGCTAAAAACGATATAGACAGGATGTTTGAGGCTTAACTATATACCTGTTATCTGCAGAGAAGCAAGGCTGGTGTTTATACCAAAAGTGGGCAAGAACAACCCAATACTCTCAAAGGAATATAGACCTCATTTCTTCTGAAGACGCTTGAGATAATCCTTGACGCACATATCAAAGAAAATAGGATGCCAGACTTTATGTCTGAGGCCCAACACGCATATACTAAAGGCAGATCCACAGAGACTGCGTTACGCTCACTAGTGTTAATTATAGAGAAAGCTCTAGAGTACAAGAAATATGCTATAGGTGTATTTCTAGGCATTAGTGGAGCATTCAACAATGTGTCGAGAGAAGCCATTTTAAGGGGCTTAAATACAACAAATACAGAGCCTGCTGTTTATTCATGGATAAAAAACATCTTAGGTTCTAGATTTATAAGGGCGACTGTAACGAAGATAAACTCACTAAAGTAGCATGCGAAGGTACGCTATAAGGTGGTGCTCCATCGTCACTTCTTTGGCTACTCGCAGTTAATGAGTTACTAAAGAAATTTGAAGGTACAGCATCGAGACTAGTAGCATATGCAGATGACATAGCCATAGTAGTGGCAGGCAAATACCTAAATACCGTGAGCAACATAATGAATAATACACTCGGAATTCGAACAAGAAAACGACACACTGAAACCTTTAAATACGGTATACTATAGAATGACATCTCTGCGGGCATGAAAATATGGATAGACAGAAGGTGGAATAATGTAGCCACTTGCAAAACCGCGAAAATCATGTGTACACAGAGTGCAGATAAATACGTCAGCATACCTACGATAGTTCTAGCTCTGTTCAGAAAAGAAAGCAGAACTATCGTAGGTATGCTGACAGGCTACAATTTGTTAGCGGCACACGCATACAAGATGGGAATTACAAATATTGATAGCTGCAGATTTTGCAATGAACTTGAAGAGAATGAAACGCTAGAACACCTTTTATGTTCTTGCCCTGCGTTAGCTAGAACCAGATTAAAATGCTTAGGAGTTCTACAGTATGAGAAGTTGGAATGCCTCTCGGGTATAGAGCTTCAAAGTTTACTTAGATTCGCAAAAGACGCAGACGCATTACATGATGTCTACTACAAAGAAACGTAAAGGTCTAGCTCCATATGGTAACACTAAGGACCTATAGATCTCTGTGATGGCTTTCAGCCAGCTAAGTCAACCTAACCCAACCTAATCAGCAAAAATGTGACGCAAACGATGATCAACTCGCTTCAATCCTTGCACAGCTCGTTTAACCAAAATCCCCACATAAAATTCAATACAACAAGTTGAGAACGACGACGAATCCACGTTTCGACGTCTTCGTCAACACTTCGCTCTATGAACTTTTCGAACATATTTTTTTTTTAATGAAAAATTCTAGAATTTGGCATTAAACGATTCAGGATGACTTGCTGATCAGAAATGTTAACACAATTTGCCATTCTCAGCTATAAGCTTGACAGACGGCTTGCATTGACTGAAAGTTAACGGAGACAGCGGGTAATTCAACAAGCGATTTGAACAGTTTTAAGTTAATATAATTTGCAGTTTACTCCCTAAGAAAACTGCGGCATGCCTGCTGTTGATTGGCGCTATATGATTTGTACATAAATATTATGGTTCGAGGTTAATTGACAAAAAGTCTGGAAGTTTTAAAAGAATTAGGTAATTTTTTAGTTACAATAGTCTGTAATAGCCTACCTGCTTCATTGTTTTGCGCAAATTCTGTAAAACTGCTACACCTCACAGCTAGCAAACCACGCACAAGTCAAGTAAATTTAGCATACATATGTACCTCTATAGACACATGTAGATACATAAATATAATATATGAGTGTGGCAGAAGTCAACTCACTTTGCAGGCAATCACATCAGTCAGTGTATTTCGGAAAACGTGAAGCAACGTGCAAGTTGATGCTTTGACTGCCTTCGCTCTTTGACAAATCATTACCGAATGACTTCACAAAATATGGTAGCAAATAATTTCTCAATTGGTAAGCTACTCTACCAACGGAAAAGGGCGACTATCTGCTGCATACAAACAACAAGTAACAAGAACAACAAATTGCCCAGTCATCAGAGGGAGGATAAATAAATTGCGGCAGAATTGTTTGTAGTCGACTGACTGCTGCTTTCTTTGAGTGCAGCTGAAATGCTGGAATTGTGGCGTAGCAAAACATAGCGCAGCAACATAGCAAAGCAACAACAGCATACGTATTATACATAATACATATACAGATATGTATATAAGTAGACCATGACAATGTTCACGGTAATGACTTGCCTGCATTTGCAACGCGACGAATATTAATTACGGACAGTTAGTTGTTAAAATAAGTTTTAATGACTTTATTAAATAAAATGATTGGAAGCCGCAAAGTCGGCGACTATGACAACAGCGAGGCAACCATGAGTGACAACCAGACGCTGTGACGGCTGCCAATTGATATGATTACGAAGATGATGTTAATGGAAAATGCGGCGATGACAGCGAATTTGGTTAATTTGTTCTGTAAGTAGTTGGTGGCAGTGTGTGGAGACTAGACAGTAAATAGCGACTGATGTGTATTAGTTAATTAAGAATTTAATTTAATTAGATAACAAAGTCATCATTCTATAAGAATTTGCTTTGTCATACAAGATGTAAGTAGGGTCGTAATAGTGTAGATCAAATATTACCCAATAGAATTAGATGATGTCATTTAAAAATTGACAAAGCAAATTACGCTCATTAGGCGGGTGGGAATATTCTTTTAAAGAAATGCGTAAAGGAAGAAAATTTAGTTCAACATATCGCCATTCATTTTTATCCATATATAAATTCAAATACATGCGCACCACATTCTGTTTTTGTATGTATTTTCAAGTATAGAAGCCTACTGGTGTTTTTCTCTTTATTACATCAAGTTATTGGCCAGTTGATATTTGATGGAATAGTTCTTGGCTTCACCTACTCGTATACACACAACCTTGATCAAATATTCCCAGAGCATGTTCAGAAACTTCAAATTATATACTAATTTATTACGCAAAAATGATGTTATCGTCTTCAAAGTACTCCCCATCAACTGCAACGCACTCATGAGAGCGTTTTATCCAGCTTTCGAAACATTTCTGGAGCTCTATTTTCGGTATAGCCATCACAGCCGTATTGTAATCCATAAAAATCGTGAGCATCGATTTAGTTTTTGACTGAAAATGGCGTAGTTTGTTTTTTTGGTCTTGCTTCATTCGGAGCTCTCTACTTACTCGCTTGATATCGGGACTGCGTGCCGTACTCATAAACACACGTCTCGTCTCAAGTAATGAGACGTTTGATCAATGCTGGATTCAGCCTTGGAAATCATGTCTTTGGCGATATGAATGCGATCCCATTTTTGCATGGAATTCAGGTCTTTCGGAACGAAATTTTCAGCAGCATGGCGCACAACCTAGTTCATTAACTACAATATCTTGAATGGACCTATAAGCAATGTTTAAGATCTCTGCCATCCCTCTGACTGATTAATATGTAGTCCACTTTAGACGCATAATATAAACTCGTGCAGAGGTCGATTTACTCAAAACGGCGTCACTTTTACAAATATCAAGCAATTGCGATACAATTTTGGTAGGAATGTTACACAGATATGACACTCTAACATAAAAACAGAATTAAAATCAATGAGCGTCCCCTGGCGATTGGTCCGGGACCTATTTGATCAAAGTGGTACAACGATCGGATGCGATCTAGCAGAATTTCAAAGTTGCAAATCCCATACCATCTTGCCTGGTAATAACACTGCGTTACAAAAACGAACTTTTTTTCTGTCCTATGAACCAAATATACTTTTTCGGAAAGGGGAGAAAAAATAAAAATACACGTGTATCGGCGATTTTCATGTACACGTCAGATTTTTTTTTATGTATAAAATATAGAGCTCGTAGTCCGCCTGTGTGAAAAACTTTGGATAAATTTTTAACCCTTTTTCCGTGATCCACTCGCGCTGAATTTCTGCAGACAGACTCGTGGAAATGTTTTTATTATGTAAAATTAGAAAAAAAAAATTTTATCAATTCTCAGATTTTCTTGAATTTTTTTTTTTCTAAAAAAAAAATTTTTTTCTAAATTTTCGGCATAACTTGAAGGGACTCCAAATTTTTAAACAACTTATTAACCTTTGATTTATTGTTTCATACAACACACTCTGTGCCGTTTGTGTGTTTCGGAAGTTCCGATCATCTGACAGTTGCGCTACTAGGAGACGTATACTTTGACAATTGTTTTAAGTTCTGTTGCGTGAAAACGTCTTTCTGTATATTTCATCTTACGAAAAATGCAGTGCCCGACTTGAAATAACTTTTGTTACGTTTGTGGCTTATTCGCACCAAGTAAAAATTTTAAAAATATTACGAAAACAGTGGTTAATTCGTTTCAGAAAATATTCAAGACTGCTTATGTTCCTTACTTGTGGTATACTCCGGAAGTCGTGTGCGACTATTGCTATAGAAATTTATGCAAGTTTACTGATGGAAGGTCAACAATAAAGTACTCTGTACCAACAATTTGGCTACCACGTACGGAGCACTGCAGTGAACTGTGCTACTTTTGCGTAACTTTTACTCAAACTAAAGGGTACCAATACTTTCACCGCAACAAAATTCGCTACGCTAATGTAGAATCGGTTATTACAGCGGTTCTGTACTCACCAGAAGAACTTATAGCGACTTCAATGGAGATTTTTTATGATGTTCCCGAATTAAGGGATGGACAACCAACAGTAGCACCAACAATGCTATCAACATTTCTTGCATCGAATGCGAGATGCGGGGAACCAGAAGTATCGGAATTTGTACCAACACCCAGTGAACTTGGGACTGCAGTGCCGCATTTAGTAACGCAAGCCGACTTCAATGATAAAAGGCCTAAGTTTCTTTAAAAAACATTAAAATTTTTAATGTAACAATTTTTAATTTTAATATAATAAAATTAATAAAAAAATTTGGGGTTTTATATCTCTATTGTAATGCGAAGTGAAATACATTTCTTTTGATACCCACATCGGCATATCTCATGCGATTTTTTTTTAATTTCGAACAGGTGGCAACCCTGTGAAACATTCTCAGTGGCAACACCTAGATGAAAAGTCTAGAAATGTGATACACTATCTGTGTGCCCAATTTCATTCAAATCCGTTAAGCTAATCCTGAGATCGTGTGGCTATACAGATATGCATACAAGAATTGCTCGTTTAAAGTTATAAAATACAAAAAAAAAAAAATTGTAACGTGTACATGAAAATCGCCGATACACGTGTATTTTTATTTTTTATCCCCTTTCCAAAAAAGGATATTTGTTTCATAGGACAGAATGTGTGTAACGCGGTGTAATGACATACGGAAGCATTTTACCGAGAGTTAACGCGAACAAAGAAAATCAGTAATGGATTTCAGACGTAATAGTGTGATTGCATTATATTTGCCTGCAAAATAACAACCAGCGATTGTTCGGGAGCTCGAGCATCTTAAAGGAAATAAAGTTTTTATTTCTCCCACCATTACTCGTTACAATGATGTTGGTAGCATCGCGAAACGTCATGGAGGGGGTCATCAAAAGACTGCAACGTAACGTGAAATGGTTCAAAAAGTGAAGAAGTGACTTGAGCGAAATCCCCGACGAAGTGCCAATGAGATGGCGAAAGAACTGAAAATATCTGACCGTAGCATCCGCCGTATACTGAAAAATGATCTCAAAGTCAAGCTTTACAAGATCCAAAAGGCGCATGATCTCACACCAAAGTAGCACAAAATCAGACTTGAGAGAGCGAAGGAGTTGCTTCGCTTGGCCGAAAGCAGTCAATTTCCGAATATTGTGTTTTCTGACGAGACACTTTAAAATTTAGTAATTCGTTAACTCCCAAAATGAAAGGGTTTATTTGACCGACCGTTCATACGAGAATTTGAGTAATCGATTGATCACTAGGAGGCAGCACGCGCCATAGGTAATGGTCTGGCCCGTTGTAACCGCGAATGGGCGCTCTTCAATCATTTTCATCTAGCCTGGCGTCAAGGTAAATGCGAAATATTATCGTTGTTTTGAAGTCGTGGGAAGACAAACATTTTGGTGGCAGACCGTGGACGTTTCAACAGGACTCGGCACCGTCTCGCAAAGCTTGAGTAAACCAATAATGTCTAAAAAACAACGTTCCGAATTTTATAACATCCACACAATGGCTCTCAAATCCACCAGACGCGAATCCGATGGATTAATTTCTGGAAGTCATTTTGGAGAGCAAGGTCTGAACTAAAAGATTCACCAGTCTGAAGGCGCTAAAAAGGCTATTGCACGCAAGTGGGCCAAAATACCTGCAAGAAACATTCGGGCATCTTCCGATTTGTTTCTGGACGATCTCAAGGCCATAGTCAAAGCAAAAGGTGGTCATATCGAGCAAAAGTAAATTCATTCTTAATTTTGTATTATTTTCACACATTTTTTACTTTGAATTGAACAAAAGTAATTTTCCAAACTATGTAAATTTATGGCCTTTTTAATTGGTTACACTTCGAGTGGGAGACCCTCTAGTTGCCGATGTATGCAAATATTCAAATAGCGTTAGGAAATATGTGACCACTAAATACCGACACTGATGCTGCTATAGAAGAAGTACCCTGAATTCTTCCCTTTCGGATGCTGTACCTCTCACTTCAGTGAAACCAATTATTACAGCTGTAGCATATGTTTCAAGTAAAGTAGTTTTGTTTTGTTCTGTCTGAAAAATGTGAAAGCGTGCAATAATTCGATTTAAACTTCTTACGCTCGAAGCAGAAGGTCTCAAATAGGATTGTAAACAAGACTGTACCGAAAAACAATTCTTTGTGCACCTTTGAGTCTGAAGTATTTTCGCAAGGAAATTTCGAAAAAAAAATTCTTTTTTGGCCATGATTGGGGTGGCCTGTTTGAATTTTTCTTTGTATCTTCGGCTTTTTCATTTGGATCTTGAAATATGTTATGGGAAAGCTTTCGTCTAGATTTCAGAGTTCATTGATCTCAAATACCCCGATGTAGTACTTACTCTTAAGATCTAGTTACTACCACCCAAAAATCATTAAACCTTTGTTAAAGGATTATTTTGTTTATTCCAGTGGAAGTACTTAAACAACTTTTTTCGCTATTTTATTGTACATTTTTCCACATATCTTAGGAATTTGTGGAGGGATCTAATATGTATGAACTTCTTGCTCCTAGTTGGAGCATAGGGCATTTTTTTAATTCCTGATTCGCGGTTACTATTTGGAGCTTTGTCAGAGTATAGTAGGATGATACGCCTAGCAGGTGATGATACAAATTCACCAGAGTCGGTCCATCGCACTTCACTAAGGCAAAAGACTGCGTTACCATATCGCAGCATTTCACACTCGACTTGCTGAAATCCTGCATTCGTGTTATTTGCGACTCTGTCGTTATCTCTTAGTGGTTTATATGTCGTTCGATAACCCAATCTTACTCGTTGTACGGTAGCTAAATGTCGTCGACAATTGAATTGATTTTCTTATCCGAGGCTGATTTTTTGACGATTTGTTAGCTTGGGTTATTAGGTTGCTAGTCTTCCTACCCTCTCTTGGTGACAAATTAACCATCCGTACCTCCAAGCAGCTGTTTTGATCCGCGAGTCACATTTTATTTCCCACTTATCCTGCATAATTCCGAGCTTTCCCCGATCCGCCACCTGGGGACGCGTTCCCTTTAAGACAGACAACAACTCCACACGTCGGATCTAACAGTATGGTATATGTATGAATGTTTTTGTCTCTCGAGAGACAAGTTTGCTTATTTCAAAGTGCATTGATCTCAAGTATCCCATGAGTAGTACACTTTCTTCCTGAACTCAATGAAATAATAAGGAAAAAATGGCACGAATTATAGAAAAACAAGTCATTGTTTTTCTCCTAAGACTTATTCTCCATTATCTGCCAAGTGATGCACAGCAAACTAAATGTCGCCTTATAATCGCCTAATTTTCCAAATGTATTACCAGCGGTACAACACTGAGGGTCCAACGGAAATAGACTTCTGGCACAGTTTCAAATAACTGAAGATTTAATTGGATAATTGAAAGCACAGATGAGTGGTTAATGCTGAAGATTACAAGAATGTATGTAGGTATGAAATCATAATAAAATGCTATACAGCCTCTTTAAAGTAGGCTCGTGCGTATATGCAATTCTCGATTACAAGCTTTACTCATTGTTGATGGAGCTTCGCATCCAACTTGTGTTATAGTGCTACGAATGGAGTGACCTGGAGATGGTGTAACTCCGAACAACAGATGGTTTTGTTGAAAGTTCGTTAAATATTTGTTTCCTTCACTTGATGTATCATATCTCTGGTCATCACTATATGGTAGTAAATCAAGTTCCATAAAGTAGTTAGATATGCCACTAATTCCTTCATTTGCTTATATCGAACACCTCTGCTTTCGGTCGTGTTTTTATTCTGCGATTATCCAATGCTTTCGTTCGTGGCTACTTTGCTTGAACACAATGCTTGTTAAATTTGGAAGGGTGTTAGCCACGTGACACTGGTTTGATCAAACAGGCTCATTGAGTTATAAAGGCCAATTAATAAAAATTTTAAATCAGCTCGGTATATAATCGGTACCTCAGGCAGAACAATTTTTGGCCATCCGTTGTAACAAGATCTACCTAGCTTATGCTCATGGCAAGTATTCGGTACCGCAGCCGCTTGCCACAGAATTCAAACCAAAGATAGATTTGATATCGATTAATATCATTTGATATGATTTGATATGATTTGATATGCAAAATGATTAAATGTTTTGCGAAACTCAAGCAATACCACTGAAGGGGTGAAGGAAGAAATACAAAAGTGGAAAAAGTCATGCCACGTTTGTCAAATTGCCAAGCGAGGAGGAATGATGGGGCTTGACTTCCTTTTCATATACATATGCACGAACTACGCATATATTTGCAGCAATGTTTGCTGTACAAATCGGTATCCTGTTTCTTGTGGAGCACTTTTATTTCATCATAAATCAAAAACGCAACTTTTCATTTTCCAAATGCGTATAAAAAAGTGACAATCACTGCAAAAGTGACATGATTACAATCGATAAGACACACCGAACGACAAGCGAGCATCACACCTCAGGTGCATAGCAAATAGTAGTTGAGGCAGCAAAATCACAAGCAATGGAAATAAAAACCAAACAACAAAACACCGAACAACACCTAAATGGAACTGATGTACTTACACTTGCTTACCAACAATAATAACCAATCCCACCAGTGCTCATTTCAGCAGCCTGCAACAATGCGGGCATATTAAGTGGCACAATGCGCAATGTTGCAGGAACACACAAAGTGCGCGTGAATGCGCGAAAAATTTATAATAAAATGCTGCAAGCTGTTGAGTTTGAAGAGAAGTTACTTAGACCGTAGACAGCATGGGCGAAGGACCCAGCCACGGAGTTGTAGTCACGTATTCCCAAATGCCTAGAAGTGGTACTACGATTGCATAATTACATTAACACCAAATAGGCAGAAAATTAAAATTGTTATATTATTGGTTGCCACTTGCAACAAATATACGAACTGGTACCTACCACAAATGTGCAAATACGTATGTATGTGTGCGCATAAGTATGAATAATGAAAGGAGGAGCATAACAAGCAAAAGGCAGTGAACAACTCACAACAGAGAGCTAGAAACTGAAAGGAAAACAAGTGTACAAGGAAGTTGCTAGTTGAGCGAGACAGGCAATGGCTGTTTCTTGTGCCTTTCATACGTGGCAGGCTAGCTGAATAATGGCTGCAGTAGTTGGTTGTTCAGTATTGCTATGAGACGACCACTGCTGTGTCTACTTGGTAATTATAAAACACAAGTACGCCGGGTAGCAGCTCAAGGAATATACAATATAAAATGTGTGTGTGTATGTGCAGAGGATGCGATGGTGCATGGAGACGTAGTCGTAGTTGCTTAAGCAAAAGTGCAGTTAATTATTATTTTTACCTTGCTTTTCCTTTTCCTTTTATCTTGGTTTTTTTTTATATGTCGTCCTTCACGATTTGCTTCTGTGGCAGTTTTTCTCTAGCTTTCAATGAAAAAGTTGATAGTAAATTCAATAGCTACGAGTTGAGCACTTCTCCAAGGAATATGAATAATATGGCATGTTGCTAATAGTGTTTGACACTTGCTACTCTGTTTACGTCAAGCAACAACTTCTTTTGGTTTTGGTAGGGGGTTTAAATTCCTTTTAAGTATCGCCGAGCTTGCTTATGCTGGCTTAGCAACTTTTTGCTTTCCTATTCCTATTCCCGCAAATTACGTGGGACTGAAAATTGTGCATATTATTTAATGAAATATCTTTTGAATTGTGTTTATTATAAGAAGGGAATATATTAAATCATACAAACTAAAGATTCACGAATGGGCAAATAGTAATATTCTCACGATCTACGAAAACGCAAGACTGCCACCAAAAAACGAAAAAAAAATCATCAGCGTGAATGCCGAATCATTGCAAATTTGCTTTTTTTATATAAAAATTGAGTGCATAATCGAAATAATTCTAAAGATTTTGATTAAATTTTGTTTTATTTTTTTAACTTTACATCAACTCCGCGGCCGCCGTAGCGGCGTGACCACTATTCGTGAGTGCATAGGTGTGAAACCCCGGGCATGAAACATCAAATGATAGAAAATGTGGTCTCTAACAGCGATCGCCCTTCGGCAGGCTATGGCAAACCGACGAGTGTATTTCTGCTGTGAAAAAGCTCCTCATAGAATAGCATTTGCCGTTCAGAGCCGGCTTAAAGCTGAAAGTCTCTCCATTAGTGGAGCAATGGCTCCTCCGCAGTGTTGCCAATTTAGCGACTTTGTCGCTAGAATTAACGACTTTTGCTTGAGTCTTGGCGACAAAAGAAAAAGTTTTGACGACAAAAATGACTTAGCGACTTATCTGGCGACTTTTGGAGAGAAAGTCAAAACCGCTTTAGGCAAGATACTTTTCTGTCAACTTGATAGCCCGTGAATGCCCTTTACCTTCCATACTCTAGAGTGACAATTTATTGACTATAGATAAAATAACGCACTACCTATTGGTGTGTTATCGTCGATAAATTATCGGTCTATAATTGAAATTTTAAATTTATTTTTACCTTAAAATTTTTTATGAAATTAACAAAAATCATACGTTGTATTAAGAGATAATAAAATATATTCCAATTCAATTACACCTTGTTTCACACAATTGTAATGAGTAAGCAAATTATTTTTACCACTGATTACATAAGAGCAATGATATTTTCAAGATACAAATGTTTTTCAGACACAAATAAACAAAGCGTTAGAAAATTTAGTAGATTTATCGAATTATAATAAAAAAAACAGTATTTCAGGAGATTGAAACTAACTTGCGTTGAACTCAAATTTCAGTAGAGTTGGTATTAGTGGTTTAATTATTATTCATCTAAAAATTTTAAGTCCGCAGCTGGCCTCTTGTGCACCTCTCAGAATGAAATTTAGGATCCGCCCCTGAGGGAGTTAGCGACTTTCTAGCGACTTTTGATATTGGCCCTAGCGACTCAGATTTATTGGCGTTGGCAACGTTGCTCCTCCGGCTCTTTCAAATTTTTCCTCTTTGGTTTTGCTTTAAAAATTCATTTACAATCTAAGGAATATCTTTTCAACATTTTAAGCTTAATAGAAAGTGTAAAAAGTCCCTATAAAGTCAGTGAAGGGCTGAGCGTCGAACGAAAGGTGAGTAATAACAAAAACCCTAATCGCGTTTTTCTCAAAATACCTCTTTTTTCCGCGGTGTTGAATATAATCAAGATACCAACTCAAAGTAGATATAAAGAATATCAACTCAAAAAGTAATCAAGTTATCAATTTAAGGTTCTACAGAGAAACTTCTTTAATATATTGACCTTTGACGGTACTTCAAATTTTATATTAAAAATTGTTGTTTGATCAGTTTGTTTATAAAAAAGTGTAATTTTTTTCTTTTTCACTTTAAATTTTAATTTTTTTTTTCGTTAAAAATAGGTAAGCGTAAAGCGGAAAAACTTATTTTAACCCTTGCGTTGACACCCTATGACAGATAGACCAACCTTCTCATAGATCCCCATGATTTGACTTATTTTGTATTGAAATATGCATTAAACATATTTTGAAATAAATTTTGACTTACAAATTTTTGCATTAAAAAAAAGTGGTGGCAGCACCACTGCAGTGGTGTAAAAATTGATTAATCTTTACTGAGTGCTCATCACAAACGGGCTTCTCGCACTCGGCACACCACTTCCTTGTCTTTCTTCGCTTATGAATAGGCTGCTCGTTGCAAATGTAGTCAACTTTTCTGCCAGTGACGTCTCGACGTTGGTTGTCAGCAGGTACTACCACCGCTACTGGTTTTTCGTAGTAACTTTCGACTGCAAGCCTCGTTGCGTGATTTCGCATAACCTGCTGGTTGGAAGCTCGCTCTTGAATCACCGGCTTCAGCTAACTCTTCTGAAAGCTGGCGCAAAAAGATTCTGCTTCGATTGCTTTTGTTGGAAAGCATATTATTATTTTCATAATAAATGACGTAAGCAGCAACACAGGCAATTTTCAACATATTGTAGAAGAAAACTAGCGGCCATCTGCAAGTTCGCTCTAGCCTGAGAGTACTAGACGAATATTTCGGTATACACAATAATAGGAAACAAAACTTACCTGTGGGTGCGGCTGCTTCTTCTTCGCCCCCCTTCTCAGCGTCACATTCTCTTTCGGCATCATCGTCGCCGTCTTCTTCTTGTTGCTGTTGTTCCTCGTCGACATTTGCACTTTCTTCATTTTGAAATTCTTCATTATCTGACGCTTCAGTATCACGAGAATTATGCGTTCTATTGCCGCTTGGAAACCTCTCGTCGTCTTCACTGTCACTTTTAGAAAAAAAACTTCAAAAAGAATATAAATTTCAGAAAATATGTCACATAATATAAAGTTACACAATCAAAAGAGCATTCAAAAGTATTCTCGAACATACCTCAGGTATAAAAGATTAAGAGGACCGACCTTTTCGACCTTACCTTTCAAGTTCAATCCCCCTGGCCTTCCCAAAACCGAGAAATTTAGGGTGCAACTGCCTGCGGTTTTATACCTGATATAGGAGTGCGAAAGGTGCTGTATATAATATTATTGATGTATTCAGTTAGAAATATGATCTTACAACGTAAATGTATACAACTATTTCGGGATATAGAGGACTTATACCCAAAAAATTGTCGTCAGGGTACTCGGGTACCCGGGTGGCAGAGTATGTTGATTTTTTTGGGTGGCAACACAAGGGTTAATGAAAAGCTTTTATCTGGTTGATTGCAGTTTATTACAAGACGCTGTACATTCCACTGCGCAAATTAAAGGAGCCACGTTTGAGCAGCTGTAGCGCCGCCATTTTGTTTATTTTTATTTAAACTTTTTTTTTATATTAATATAAGCATGACTATTAATATGTAATTTATTTTTAAATAACAAATACTCTCAGTTTTTCGCAAACAATTATTGAAAAACTCATTTTTTGGAGGAACTGCCCCTCTTAAGGCGCACGGCCCAAATGGGTGGAGGAGCTCGGCCAAATATTTAAGAGATGTGTTCGCGCAAATTATTTATTTTTATTTATGCATAAAGTTTCAAAGGTTGAGTTAATTAGTTTCTGTTGTAGGACAAATTATATTTTTAGAAAAAAAATTAAAACAACTAACCAACATATAAATAAATAGTCAAAGCTTTGCAATACATTGCGCGGCAATTATAGTGGACACAGGTACAATGTGGCGCAAAATTGATTGTTAAATTTTGTTTTTGAAGAACTTTTTTACTAAATAAAAAAATATTTTGAGTCATAAAAACCTTTATTTTGACGCGCTCCATTGCCTTACTGTTTACATACTGCAGCTGTCTTATTCCAAAGTATCAAATACGATTGACGTACAATGCCATTGGTAATAATTTGAAATCTTCCGATAGATTGCGCCACCTTGTGTATACGAATATATACGGGGTGTGTTCAAAGAGTATCGCGAATTTTGTGTTTTTTCAAAAATTATTTATTTATTCATTAATATCTATTTTGTCCCCTTCAAAGTAATTCCCATGAGATATTTTGCACTTGTGCCAACGTTTGTTCCAATCTTCGTAGCATTTCAAAAAATCATTTCTTTTTATCTAGTTCAGCTCCTCTTTCGATGCCGTCTTTATCTCGTCAATTGAAGAGTAGCGTCGTTCTTTCATGGGCCTCTTCAGTTTCGGGAACAAGAAAAAGTCACAGGGGGCCAGATCTGGGGAATACGGTGGCTGTGGCATTATGTCCAAAAAGTTGCGCACAAGCAACGATGAGTGAGCAGGGGCGTTATCGTGATGCAAGAGCCAATTTTTGTTCTTCCACAAATCCGGGCGTTTCTGGCGGATTGCAAATTGTGCATAACTTGCAGGTAATATTCCCTATTGACCGTTTAACAGTGGGGCAAGAACTCATGATGCACAACGCCCCTACAATCGAAGACGAAGAAAACGGTAAGCAAAACTTTTACATTCGAACGAACTTGGCCCCCTGTTTTCGGTCTTGGTTCATGCGGCAGCTTCCATTGAGATGATTGGGCTTTGGTTTCCACATCATAACCATAAACCCACGATTCGTCACCAGTTATGACCCTCCGGAGCAAATTTGGGTCTTCACAGACAGAGTCCAACATCTCATTGGCAATGTTCATGCGATGCTGCTTTTGGTCGAAATTGAGCAGTTTTGGTACCAAATTTGCGGCGACCCGTCTCATGCCCAAATCATTAAAAAAAATCGAATGGGACGAGCCAATCGATATGTCTAAGTCCTCAGCAACTTCTCTAATGGTGATTCGACGATTGGCCAATACCATTTGCTTCACTTCATCAAATTTTGCTCGGGCGTCCGACACGTTTTTCGTCATTCAAATATTCTCGGTATTCTGAAAACATTTTGTACCACCGATAAACGTTGCTTTGGTCCAAAGTAGCTTCTCCGTATGACACAGTCAACGTTCGGAATGCATTCGCGCACTTAATTTCGTTTTTCACAAAAAATTTGATACAGGTTCTTTGATCCATCTTTTTGAATAGGTAAAAATCGAAGGCTAGCCGAAACACGTGCAAGCAAAGCAGCTGTCAACAATTAATTGAACTTTTAAAATGGCCGAACTCGTCGGCATGAGTGAGAAAAATGAGTACCAACATATCGCCACAAAAAAGTCAAAATTCGAATACGTAAGCTGCGAAAACTCAAAATTCGCGATACTTTCGGAGCACACCTCGTACATATGTATTTGAAATTCTAATAAATTCACGAACAATTTTAATGGAATCTGCGGGGACACGACCAATTTCACATACCGTTTACAACTCATGAGTTCCAACACAGGATATGGAATCATCTTCATGAACTCGGCTCAGCAATTGAAATGTTTTGGTGAATGCTTTATTTGTTTTAAACGAAAAATTAGTGTTAGGTATCTTTTACGTACCGATAGCACTAAAATCCAGTCACTTCAGATGCAGTAACTCCACTTTTATTTCTTCGACTTTCAGACGATTTTGTTAGCACATCAGGATTAACCGTTTCAATTTTTCCACATAATTCCCCAGCTGAGTGTTTGTTAGAATATTTAATTTAAAACAATGTTTCCTTCCGAAAGCAACTGGTATTTTTCTTGTTTGTGTTTTTGGTTTTGTAAAAAACGGTAGTGTCAAAATAATAAAAATTGTTTAGCAAAACTGAACCCACTAACCGAAAGTAGATTTCTCTGCATGAATCTTAACCCTAACAGTCGATTGCCGAACAGTTTGAAAGCCCAACTCAGTTTAGGACTCAAAATGGAAAGATGCTTCCTCTTTCACTCAAAATTAAAATAACTAAATTTTCTCATTTCCGTGAATACTTTACACAAGGATCACTGCTTAATTAGGTAATAAAATTGTAGAAAGGGAAGGAGAAGTTGTCTAAAAGCGACTATAAATTTCATTTTAATCAACTTTGGTCACATTACATTTTCATCAAATAAAAATGGCGCACAGCGTTGATTATATGCAATGAAAAAGGCAATATAGTTGAACATGAAAATGAAAATGGTAATGCTAATGTAGTTAAGATATGATGAGTTAATTTAACAATGGAACAAAACGCGAAGGCAGCTAGTCCAATGGCAGCCACAGATACTTAGTTGGGAACAAATGGGAACAACGTACGGCACAGTTGGTTACCACAGCGAATGCAATGTGCAACACGCAGCTTGAAATGTAATTTTCCAACTTTACAACGTTGCGCTTTAATGTTGCACTTAACCAGATAAATATACATACGTACAGAACGTACATACACACACACACACCGGTGTAAAGGTGCATATTTAGCGCCATAAATCTCAGCTCGGTTGGCGTTGCAGTGCAACAACTAGAAAGTGTAGAAAATCAGCCATTAGATTAACTGCCACGCCGACAACAACAGAACCGACAACGCGCCTCTACATCCGCAGCCAAGTAACAAAAGGCATTGAGGCAGAGCCAATTTCCCCTTTGCGAATGAAGTTTTCACTTTTTTATTTTCATTTTCGATGCATAAATATGTTTCGTCGCAAGTGCATTTTTTTGCCGCAATTTTTTTCCATTCGCTAGTGGCACAGCGGCAGCCACAGATGAAACCGTACATACACACATATACAAGTATACGTGTGCTTTAGCGCACTTTCACACGTGTTTAGACGTACATATGTATGCATACTAGCAACATTTCGTACAGTGCATCAGTATCAAAGTATTTTACGTTTTTTGTACTTTTATGTTATGCGGAAGTACTTCATGCTGTCATTTTTTTTTAATTTATTAAAGAAATATGTATGTGCAAAACTTGTAGGAATACTAAATTTTTCAAGTCATGTAAATTTGAACTGAAACAGACATACATAGTACGTATCGACACAATTCGCATTCTTGCGAACATCCTCCAGATCAACGCACAAGGAAGAATAAAAAAAATGGTGTGACCAAAATTCTCTTCTCTGCACGCTTGAGACGTAATTACCAGCATAGTTTCAGCACTGCAGCAGCAACTGTTTGGAAGATGTGTTGGAATCATCTCAGCACTTACTCCTTCGTTTTCCTGCTTTTGCGAGATTAGATTTTGAGCCTTGGCTCTCTCGGACGTAGCAGGTTTGGATATCGCCCGCCTGCTAAATTTAATCAATAACCCAAAGCGGTTAACACAACGTAATTAGTCGTCGTTCGGTCATTCACTCTTGTATATATACATATATAGTTGGCGCGTGTGTCTTTTTGGGTGTTTGGCCGAGCTCTTCCTCCTATTTGTGGTGTGCGTCTTGATGTTGTTCCACAAATGGAGGGACCTACACTTTCAAGCCAACTCCGAACGGCAGATATTTTTTTTTATATTTTTATGAGAAGTTTTTTCATGGCAGAAATACACTCGGAGGTTTGCCATTGCCTGCCGACGGGCGACCGCTATTAGAAAAAACGTTTTCTTCATTTTGGTGTTTCATCGAAATTCGAACCTACGTTCTCTCTGACATCCGAATGGTAGTTACGCACCAACCCACTCGGCTACGTCGGCAGCTTACGCTTCACTTTTACCTATTCATATTTCCTGTTTTCACTATCCACACTTCAATGGCACTATATCGGAAGAAGCAGGGTAATCATGCAACGCAGTTGATTCCTAATCGGCAAATAAGAAGCAAATGCAGGTATTTTATCCAACAGAGTCCAACTCTAATTTTAACTTATCCTAAAGTATTTTATAACTTACTGCTTCAAAAAATTATTAAAACGGCGCAGCAAGGGAAAGTATTTAATTCCCGTTCATCTGAGGATTGCTAGCAACGATTGTTCAGAGACGGATGAAGCATAATCCGCCACTTCGGTCAAGTATCTTCTGGTTGTTAGGAAAAACATGCTTTAGCAAGTTTGAGTGATGAGGCGAATTCAGGAGAGTCTAATTAGGCTCTATGCCTGGCGGGGACGCCTTAGCCTGTTACGTCTCCTCATCAATATGGGCGATAGCTTTTGAGTAAAGGGCTCGCCATATAAAGGTTTGCCCTACTTAAAACTCTGGGGCTGAGATTTTGGTTTGTGTGCTATATTTGGGGTCGGTCGCATAAAAACAACTCCCGAATAGGCCTTAGAAGAAGGCTTCGTAACGCTAGGGACCACGATGTAAGAAAATGAAATGTATGGTATCTCTAAACAGCTGTTGGTTCCACGCAGTACATTATAGAAATACTGTCACAATATGCGCCATGCAACGTCTGTTACAGACGTGAACAAATATGATTTTTGTGGAAAGACTCTTAGATACCTTGTCTCAAAATGTCTAACTGTTAGTGAACGAATTGCCACGATCCGCTCTAGAAGAAGTGGCTAGATTCTATCGCCCTTGCGGGATCAACTGGTTTGACGAAGAGGGTCGCACTGCTTTTTTGGTTTACTTAGACTGAGGAGTAAGGCAAAAAAAGCAGTGCGACCTTTTTCGACGAACAAGTTGTTCCCATTGCCTTACTCCTCAGTCCAAGTAAGCCAAAAAAAAAGCAAAAAGAACGAGAATTGCGTAAATGTTATTAGAGTTTCTAGATGACTCGGGAACTCTTGAAAAGGCCCCCTCTTATGTGAAGAGCTCGTTGATCTTTGTTGTGCATTGAATACGAGTCTACGCTTTAACTTTATCATTCCCTAAGCCTTTTTAGAGATCCAGCAATCAGCTCGACAAAAAAAGTGATAAACAAAAGAATGGGAAGAACTTAAAATGCTGACAGCCAAGAAAATTCTATCAAAAAATTTACTACCGACCAAATCTGCACTTGAGGTAAGGATAAATCACTAAAACAGTTTCCCTAAAACCCACATAAATGTTTTTTTCTTTCCGGCATTTTGTACATAAAAATAGTAGGTGTGAGTAGGATGTAAGGAAACTGACATCGTAAACATTAGTTTTTTTATTAGTGAATAAGGTAAAGGGTTTTTCAATAAGGGCGGGTAAATGTTGAAATGGAATAAAACAAGCTGTGTGTGAGTTATTGACAAAATTATTTTTTTATTTGAAAGGCGCATATCTGCCATTAAGTGTGGAATACGACAACATTCAAATGCCCGCCTCGGCTTCTTACGGTAGAACGGATCCGAGTGGTCCAATCTTCAATGACTCTTACGCATAGATCCGGCTGAATTTGAGCGATGGCCTGTTTTATGTTCATCTTTAGAGCATCGGTCGATTGTGGTTTATTTGCATAGACCTGAGACTTCAAGAAACCCCACAGGAAAAAGTCTAGCGGGGTCAAATCGCATGCCCTTGGTGGCCAATTCACATCACCCCTGCGAGAGATAACCTTACCCTCAAATCGTACATGCAGAATGTCAATCGTGGCGTTTGCTGTGTGGTACGTAGCGCCGTCCTGCTGGAACCACATATCGTCTAGGTCCATATGGTTCAATATGGGCCATAAGAAATTGGTTATCATCGTTGTGTGGCGCTCGCTGTTGATGGTGACCGCCTCACCAACGTCGTTTTCAAAAAAGTACGGACCAATGACGCCGCCGGCCCAAAATCCACACCAAACGGTAACCTTTTGAGGATGCATTATTACCTGGTGAACCTCGTGTGGATTGGTGTCGTCCCATATACGGCAATTTTGTTTGTTAACACAGCCATTCATCCAAAAATGCGCCTCGTCACTAAAGATGATTTTTCGCCCAAAACTGGGCTTCTCTTCCAAACGATTCGAAGCCCAGTCAGCGAACAAACGGCGTTGTCTATGGTCATCAACTTTAAGCTCCTGGGTCAGTTGGATCTTGTACGGATGT
Organism: Anastrepha ludens; assembly: GCF_028408465.1. Classification (NCBI taxonomy): domain Eukaryota; kingdom Metazoa; phylum Arthropoda; class Insecta; order Diptera; family Tephritidae; genus Anastrepha; species Anastrepha ludens. Next base: position 55,241,551 of record NC_071500.1, on the reverse strand, counting down.
AGGCCCAGGTCCCGACGCAAAATTCGCCAAGTTGAAGTCTGCGGAAGGCCAAGTTCTTGTGCACGGCGAGGAATATACTGCCTCGGGTTCTGCTGTACACTTTCACGGACCGCGGCAATGTTCTCGGCTATCTTGCGCTCCTTGAACGTACGGGTGTTGGCTGATTGTTTACTGACCCGGTCGTCTCAAATTTGGCCACCAAACGTTGAAGAGTCGACTTTGAAGGGCCACCACGCCTACCAAAAAATGGGCACAATGCGCGCAACGTTTGCGTTAATGAACACTCCTTTTGATAATAAAGTTTTATCATTTGAATGTGCTGTTCAATCGTGTAACTTGCCATGATGATTTGGCATAAGCAACTGAATAATAAGCAAAAGATTTGACAGATGTCACCAAAACAAAATGGTTGCCACAGGGCGCCAAAATCGACCCGTGCCAATTGAAAAACCCTTTAAAGTGTTAATAAAGTGTTATGTGTGGTTTGTACTTCTATACGGTGTGGAATGTTCGGCACTGAAAATTTGCTGATATGAGCAAACTAAGGGATTTTGAAATGTGGGCATTTAATTTAATTAATTTTAAAAATTTCTTGCTCGTAGCGTGTCCCTAATATGAAAGTTGTACGTCATATTAAACGTGATCGTGATTTCCTGTAGAGAATGTCGCAAAACAGCGTACCTTGACCTCATATTAAGAAATTCAAAAAATCGGCTTCTCGAAGTTTAAATAAAACAAAACAGAGTCAAATTTTAGGCAAATTTAATTTATCTCCTTCAAAATATGACCCGTCTGAAGCAACACACATGTGCCAATGTTGAACTCAGTCTCCGATGCACCCCTGGTAGGCCGACGGAGGGATGCCCTTCAGCTCCTTCGTCGCATTCTCTTCGATCTCCTCTATCGACTGAAATCTCCTTCCACGAAGTGGTAACTTCAACTTGGGAAACAAAAAGAAGTCGCACGGGGCCATATCAGGTGAATATGGTGCTTGCACGATGGTATTTACTTGGGGTTTGGTCGAATAATCCAGCACAATTTGGGCTCGGTGTGATGGCGCGTTATCATCATGCAAAATCCAAGAATTGTTTGCCCACATTCCTGGCTATTTACGACGCACAGCATCTCTCAAACGCTTTAAAATGGATAAATAATATTCTTTATTGACTGTCTGGCCTGATGGAAGGTACTCATGGTGCGCTACACTTTGCAATCGAAGAAAACAGTGAACATCACCTTCCTGGTACTTTTTGAATTTTCTTCAGCTACTTCAGGACGCATTCCGTTTACTTCTTCAAAGCTTGAACGGACTGGCATCTTGCCCATTTTGATGCAGGATACGGTGAATTCGGTGGATGGCCCAACACTGCGACGTTGTACTGGGCTAGAGGCGTCTTGACAGGCATACAAATGAATTCATCAAGAACGATGAAAGTAGTAATCAGGTTTGGGCATTTTGCACTATCACTAAATTGAGCTCCTACTAATTTTTTAGTGGTAGTTATAATAAGAGTTTCATTATCACCAAATCTTCAGATTTTGAGTGGTTTAACTATTCGCTTATTGCATAATTATTTAGTATACTATGCCCAGCCCTGGTACTAATACGACTTATAGTTCAACCTTCAGAAATCTAGTGAAGGTACAGTTTTCTTAAGTTTTATGAGAACTTTCTTTACACCTTATATTTGTTCTGGCGAAATAAAAAACAACTTTAGTGAGAACTAAGACTTTACTAAATTCTTTGCAGAAACGGGAGATACCGAAGTCGAGTGAAAAGGCTTCACTCTACATACACAAATGGTGGGCGCTGGAGTTTAATGCGTGCGTTCTTCAATTTCGTTATTTAATAGCTGCCCCTCGTATAACATACATGCCTACGTATAAATATAAATATATAATGTTAACTTGACAGCATTTATCAAATTGCCATGAAATCCTGAGCGCATTCAGCATATTAAAATTTGCACATAAATATTCAATATTCTACATACGGCTTTTGCGGTTGGTCTGGGTCAACCGCAAAGGTTACGTCAATATTGCCAAATAATGACAAGAAATGCCCGAATGCATAGAGTCTTGCACTCAAATTTAAAAGTGCACTCCAATACACAGAGGAGGTATTGGATTTGTTTTGTTGGTTTTGAAGCTTGCAGAACCAACAAAAAAGCTGCTGCCAAAGATAATATTAACCACATCAATGCCAGTTGCCTGCTTGCCAGTTATTCATTGCTATGTTCAAGCGTGCCAAGCGCGCAGGGTTTACCTCGTATATACATATATTTATGTACACGCCATATACGAGAATAAACGATACAGCGAGCCCTTTTGCATAAGACATTTAGCACAAAATGGGCACATACGATTTAAAGTACACACACGGCTGTATATTTGTGTATGTGTAAGTGTAGTTGATAACTCTTTTGGCTGCCTTTTTCAAATTGAACTTCTACTCAAAGTAACTGGCAATGTGCTGGGTGTGCTGTTAGTTTTAATCTCTATGGGCCACATTTATTTCCATGCGCCGCTGATAGCGCCACTATCAAAACATGGGAACACTTTTAAAAATTGCACCACGGAAATTGGCACTTGGATGCTGAACGCCAAATAAAATTGCAGACTTTATATGCACATATAAATACAAATATACGTATGTTAATATACCATGTGCTACATATAGGGAGGGGACGCTGTGCCAAGCCATTACGCATGCATATGAACTAAAGCTGTAGTAAATACTTGCTACAATATTCCATGCGTCTGCTTGCTGCAAGTTCGTACAAGAGTTTTTCGATTTTTACGATCCCGATATGTCGTTATTATAATCCCGAAATCACGGGACTAGTCTTGCAGAGATATTCATTATTTCGCAACATATACGTAAATACTTTTTTAAAAACAAAAACGTTCAAGCATATCCATATTTGCTAATACGTTAAAGCCAATATTATTCGGTTGCGTGATAAGTTCGTAGCGTTTTTATATTTTCTTTTATTTTACAACGATTTGTTTGCAGTTTGGGAAAGGGTAAGCATTCGTTCGATAGAACTCTTTCTGCTCTACAAAACTGTGTTAATTGCATTTTTAGGTTACTTAATTTTTTCTTAGTTTTGAGGCTTAGAAATGGAATATCCAGGAGGCAGAAATCAACATTTTCGGCACCTGCTCTTCTTTGCTTTTCAACGATGAGTGTGTGGAGAAGGTGTCATGGGCGAGTTTAAAGTACGGAAATGCTTTGCAAAGTTCAAAAATGGATCAAAGAACGTTTCAAATCACTTTTGAAGTAGTGCGGTCGTCAAACCAGTCGTGAATTGGCGGAAAAAATTAACTGCGATTATAAAACGATTCCCAATCCCCTTTATTCAATGGGATTTACCTAAAAATGGGGAGCCTGGGTGCCTCATGAACTCAATGAAAAAAACAAAGAAAGTCACCTTTAAATTGCGTCTCAGCATCTCTTCCGCCATCGAGCGATACGCGCTTATAAACAGCGCTTTCTGTACTGAATCGTCAAAGAAGATGAGAAATAATGCCTATAAATCAATATGAAGCAAAGAAAAAAGTGGGTGACCCCAGGAGGTACGCCAAAGCCGAGAGTCAAACCTGATCTTCATCCAAAGAAGATCATGATATGTGTTTTGTGGGACTGGGAGGGCATGTTGCATTGGGAAATGCTCGAAAAGAATGACACGGTCAACAAGAAGCTCTACATTGCCCAGCTACACCGTGGGAATGAGGTTATTCGACTGAAGATACCTGATCGGCATGGTCAAACCATACTCAACACCTGACCCCATTTTACTCAAGTCGTCAAAGCCGCACACCAAGAGCTCGAATGGGAAGCCGTTCAGCATCCGCCGTATTCTCCGGACCTTGCACTGACCGATTACCATCTTTTCCGCTTGCTGTCAAACCATATGAAGGTTGTTATCTTCGACCTCTTTCATTAAAAACTGGCTGAACAACTTCTTTGACATCATATCAGGCGATTTGTGGCGGAGCAGCATCAACATCCTACCTTTGACAGGTGGAAAGAAGTTGTAAACAGCAACGACGAATATTTAATTGCCTAACTTCTTCATATAATTATTTATTTTTTGTTTAAATAAAAGTCTTCGAAAAAAACGCTACGAACTTATTCCCCAACCTAATACTTTTTAAAAGAGGTTTTTCTCTCTCTATTTAGTATGCTTCGCAAAAAACTTGGCAAACCGAGTACGTGTTCGTGAGCAATTTTCCGTCATTATAAAATCCGTCCGATTTCTTTCTCTTATTGAAATATTGATAATAAATTCTCGGGAGTCATAGGCTATCAACCTTTTAAAACAAAGCTTTATGGCGGGGCTACTACTTCGGGTGTTCTGAAGTTGGATGTGAACACTCCAAGCCTGCTTCATTTCGTAATACAGCAAGATATTCCCGTAGTTATACAACTACGCACTCGATTGGTATCGCCTTCTTAGTAGAAACGAGAAGATTGACGGTTAAGCAAGAGAGGCGTATATGACACATCAATCCTTCTTAAAACCCTCAAAAAATTGCAAATCCCAGGAATCCCGAAACTGTTTGCCTACAAATACCTATAGCCGGGATCAACATTCCCAGTGCACATATAATGTGTGTACGCTTGTGGCGCCAACGTGAGAAGCAGTAAAATATTTTTCACCTTCTCTTGCATTTCCTTGCATTTTTGTTGAAACTTTCAAGTTGGCTATAACTCAGTTGAAGGCAGTTGGGCCCAACATTTGTTGCTGCTATGATATTTTTACGTTTTCTCTCTCTCTTTTACGCCATTTCTCTTCGTTACTTTTCAAAGTTATATAAAATAAGTATATACGTTCATATAAGTGTGTGCGCTTACTGATTATGTTATCGCCATAGCTAGGATTCTGGGCCAAATAATGCGGTATTACCTTGCAAGGTACGTCGTTGTATGCAGATAACAGCACCCGCATTTATTTGAACTTGTCAAGTGAAATAAATAAAGATTGCCAATTTCGGTTTGGCAAAAGTTAAGGTTGGTTTGCTAGCCTCCTCTTGTCAGATATACCAGCTTGATTTCACAGAATAAAATTTAAATACTTTCCCAATTCTCTGCTTAGCAAGAAGACACGATTAAATATTTAAAATGTTTCAAACAAAAAAAGCCATTTGCATAAATGTAAACAAAATTTAATTATCTTAATTGACAGAAATTCACAACGACTTCAGTGACACCCTCTAGGCCATTATTCATACCCACGCTTTAGATCAAATTTATGTACTGAGGATTAAAAGATGATGAAATATGACACTTTCGGATTTTCGTGTGGGAAAAGAGTGTTGCATACTAACTAAACAAACAGACATGCACTTATAACACTTTTGCAAATATGCAACTCTATAAATGTATTATTCTTCTGGGTATGAAATGACTACAGAGGAATCACTTTTTTTATTTTCATGAAGAGACAGAAAACTTGCACAGCTAAATCAGGAATATGTGTAATTGGAATATAAATTGGTTGACGCGTTTAGAAGACATATTTTTATTTATTATAATTGGTGTCGGTTATAATAGTTGATAAGTTTAAATGTTCGAGTCCCAGATTGGTAATCAGCGGTCACGAAAGCTCCCGAGTAATAAATTTCAAAAGAATCCTATAAATGTTTCTGAATGGTTTTCAAAAGCGGTCATCTTTTGGACTGCGTTTCTTCAAAAAAGAGCAAGAAAAAGCTTTTTATGGAAACCGTCTGCAGATCGAAACTGTAGGGTCCTTCATTGGTTGGATAGTATAAGGAAATATCCCACAAATTGGAGGAGTACCTCGGCCAGATTCTCAAGAAAAGATGTATGCACCAACTATGTACTATTAGATGCAAAAGAAGGTACAAAGTATCTGGCTTGTGATCTCTTGTCTCTGACCTCGATTGGCCTCTTTGTCGCTGTGTCTAAACTCTGTCAATGTATCTAATCTTTACCTCTATTTCTGATCTCTGATATCTGATCTCATTCCCCATCTATAGCTGTATATCTATCACTCACGTGGCCATAAACCGGCACCTGAAGACAAGTTAACCGAGCGCGAACGTACGATAGCAAAGTGGCAAAATATATGGGATCACTCCTCCAAAGGCCGAAGGACATATAAGTTGATCCCCAAACTAGATGAATGAAAAGCATGGCGAAACAGATTACCATCTAACCCAAAATCTCAGCGGACCTGGTGACTTTCTTGCGGGCCTCCACGATTTTAATCTAGTAGATAATTCCGCCTTTCCTGAGTGCCACAGAGAAGATGAGAGTTGACGTGAGAGATGACGTTTCACTGCGCCAGATTTTATGAAGAGCGCGCCGAGCCCACAAATGTCCTCGGCGTCGTCCCAACACGAGATAGCCTTGTAACGCAAATGCTGAACTCGAAAGAGAAATGGGAAGCAGTAAAACAGTTTGCAGCAAGGATAGTAATAAAATTCCGAAACTTAGAATGGGAGCGCAAAGCGAATGAGACCGATATAGGACACCTTATATGTAGAGGTCTCCCAAAGAAACCATTTTGAAATAGATCTGCTGTGGGGGTAACTTCACGAGCACACGACAAGCTCTAACGCATGAGGTAAAGCCTCTAAAGTCAAACTCAAACAGTCGAAAAGTCGATATAGCATAAGGAAACTGCAAATTTCCTATGCCCCATTGGTCAAAAAATGGGGGGCTATCGATGGCGTATAACTCCAATAAGCAATTAAGAGAGGAACCTGAACGCAGGTATCTAGTGTATCGAAAAGGTATAAATACGGCTCCACCTTGATGAAACACTTTTAGCAGCCGTAGGGTGGAATCAGCCGAGAAGGGAGTAATGTTATAGGGTTAGTGGGAGCATGCCCGCCATACCACTGGTGTGACGACACATTTGATGATATTTCTGACATTTTCGATTTTAACCTTCTCTGAAAAAAATATATATATCTCTGTCTATCTCTGGTTCTATTTCTGATATCTGTCTTTTATTCTTTTATTACATATCTCATTCCAGCTTTCGTTTCCTTGAGGACGCCTACCAGTCGTAGTGATAGACGCTCATTATTGAGAGATCTAAAGGTCAGGAAGACCCGTAAATAAAAAACTCAAGCCAGAAGCCATGGCTGCCATTAGAAAATAAGGTATCTTTGTTAGTTTTGCTAGTGTATTTTCATTTGAAATAGTTTGCTATTATGTCAGGTCATAAGCTCCCATAAGAAGGCTACGCTTAAGGGAACACACAAACGCTCATATAAAAGATTTGATGCTTTTTAACTACGCATTACAGCACTTCCTGGAATTTGCAGTTTCATTTTATTAAAATTTTACATGTGTACACATTTGCACAGACAACCATTTACTTTTCTGAATTAAAAGTAACAAATGCCTTTTATCTACTGGCTTTTACCCTTAAAAGTGTCTGCCGTTTTTTCATCTAAAGGAAGTCATTTTAATAATTTAAATCACAATCCAAAATCTACTCCAAACGTAGATTTGCACATATGATTGCCAGTGTATGTGTTTAGTTGTGCTTCGCTGTCTGCCTCGATCGACGTGTACGTACGTAGTTTTTCCAAAGTCTAGCTTTCGTATACCTTTATTTTGTTTTATTTCGTTATTTGCTTTAATTTTTTTTTTTGTTTTTATTTTTGGTTTTTGGCTTGTGGTTTGTGGTGCGGCTTATCTACGCCTTTGCTCCTAATTGATTGCATTCCTTGCCACAAAGCCAACAATATGCAATGTTAAATGCACTAAGTGGAAGCGGTGGAAGTTGTGGAAACAATGCCCGTATTTATGCACATTTATTTGTATGTACTTGGTAGCATAGTGTATCGAAAAGCTGCACGTTGCACACGTAATCGGACGGGAGTTGGCATTTAATTTGACAAATCTAACAATTTACTATCCACAGGTATTCAATTGCAACATGACTGGAATCACGAACAAATGTGCGCTGTATTAGGTGCGGAAGAAGGTAGAAATGAAGCGAGAGCGTAATAGAGAGAGATAGGCAGTGTAGAGAGGAAATGGGTGTTTGGGAGTGACATGCAACACAACCATAGCGACGAATCAATGTCCACTCAACGTTCAATTGCCAGTCCGGTCTATCGTTCAGTTTGACCGGAATATGCCAGACAAAGAAATGCAACGAAATAACAACAACAAAAACGTTAAAAATACCATCACTTACAATAGTGACAACAAACATAGTGACAAGAACAACAACAAATGTGTACAGAATTCGCAACTTAATGCCACAAAATGTCAATACGCTGTCAAAGGATTAAAACCTCACAATTGCACACCAATAAACGCACGCACACAGACACATCTTGCAACTAAAGTACGAATGCTGTAGATATCTACAAAATTGATTAGCAAACCGCCTGATTGTGGACATATGGATGCACGTTTGTATGCACATTAAGGTGCCACACCTTTTATACACCTACAACAATAAAAACCAAATAATGGCACAGTTTTTCCAAGCGGATCATAAAAGTATAAAGTATATAAAGTACAAAAATATAATTTATTACTTTATTTGGAATTGACAACTAAAATTTCATTATCTTGACAGTTTTTCTAAACGCTTTTATGCACGACTTTTAAATTTGCATTCTTCTTTTTTAATTTTCGTACTTCAATACCCAGCTGTTGGTTAAAAATTGTTGCATATTGGTTAACTACTGCCAACCACAAGTCAACCTGATGCTTTGAGATTAAAAGTGGTTGGCTAACATTATGCTATTAGTTATCATATGACTGCCAAAGTTGTCCTTAATCCATGAAAATCTTCGAGGATATTGAAGGACTAGGTTAGGTTAGCCAAATAAGGTTGATCTAAATAGAGCTCGCATAGACCACAAGATTTCGTAGTATTATCAGTGTTGTTGGAGTCGTGTTAAACATAGTTCGTGATATATATCTGGACGAGTTCTTCAGAAATTAAAAGTATACCAATTCTAGGCAGTCGTAAAGAGCAAGGCATTTGCAAAGGAGGTGTTCTAACGTACGACTTTCTTTCTACTGTCGTTCTGGATCAACCCCAACCCAAGTTGGTTGGTTGGTTAGAGTAGTGATTTGTCCAGAGTTCAACTCGGAAGCGCTAATTGTTGTCACATCCTGGTTACCAACTTGTTTACCAGATATTTACGGCATGACAATATCCAGTCTGTGCGGTTTAAGAACCTTATTAGGTTGTTTACGTCTAAGCCAGATAGTTGTTCGAGACTCTCGAACAGCGGTTGGCAAAGGGTTAACATTCTGTCCTTCCATAGGGTAGGGCATTCACAGAGGAAATGGAAGATTGTTTCCTTTTTCTCCGGTTGTTTACAACTGTGACAGTATGAACTGTGGGGGATGCCCATTTTGGCTGCTTGTTCTCCAACTCGTACTTGTACTCTTGACTGCACTTAATGGTGTGAATACCGATTCTGCAAGAGCGTTATTCATGGCAGATCCCCCTCTTGTCAGTTCATCTGCTTTTTCGTTACCTTCAATGTTCCGACGTCTCGGGATCCAGATTAAGGTAACTTTATGGTTTTCACTGAGGCTATTCCTACTTTCTTCCACCACTTCAGAGGTTGTTGTAGCCGAACCCAGTACAGCTATCCAAAATAGCGCTACTACCCTTAAAAGAGAAATCTGCGTTTAGTAGCCTACAATATTTCCCAGTGGCTAGTACTTCCACCTGGGAGACACTGCTGGCATTAGGGAGGCGCTCAGACTTTCCATTTTTAAGTCTATGAGTATGTATACTAACTCCAACACCACAATCCATTTTACTGCCATATGTATAGACTGTAGTGTCGAAGTTATTTAGAGAGAATCCCTTATTCCATTCTTCCTTAGATGGAAAGAGAGTGGCAAAATTCCTATTGAATGTTACCGTCGGGACGATGTAGTCAGTCCTCATCGAGGTTAACTGAGTTTGTCGCAATAATAGACTGGCATGACTATACGTTTTTTTTCCAGCGACCCGCTTCATTTAGTCTGAATGCATTCATGGTTGCCGTCTTCTTAATGTGAAGATCTATTGGAATTACGTGTCTCAGTGCGTTCAGGGCTTCCCTAGGACATGATCTGATTGCCCAACCTTAGTACTCCAACCAATATTTTCCATTCCTCCCTTGAGTGTGATAAAGTAAAGTTAGTTTTTTTTGTCTTGCAAGTTTGTAGCTTTATTTTGGCATTTCTGTTGTAGGTCGAGACTTCCCATATAGACTGCGCTTCCAGAGTTAGTTCCTCGTCTAGATCCATCTTCAAACTAATTTCCTTCTATTCCCTTTTGCCCTGGTACCCAGTAAAATGTGGCCTGGTTGTTGAAGGACTAAACAAACTTTTTGCGTACACCCTTTTTGGGTGTTCGGCCGAGATCCTCCTCTTATTTGTGTCGTGCGTCTTGATGTTGTTCCAGAAATGGAGGGACCTACAGTTTCAAGCCGACTCCAAATGGCAGATATTTTTTATGAGGAGCTTTTTCATGGCAGAAATACACTCGGAGGCTACCGAGGGACGACTGCTATTAAAAGAAAACTTTTTCTTCATTTTGGTGTTACAAGAAGATTTGAACCTACGTACTCCGAGTGGTATTCACGCTCCAACCCACTCCGCTACGGCGCCCGTGTTGCCCATTTACTGCACAAAATTTTGCAATGCCAAACAGGCAATTCATCGATGCCTAATGGCTGAGAACGTCTAGATATCGATGTTCAAGGTTGTTCCGCCAGTTGTCCAGTCTTTGCGCTACAGCAGCAAAGTTTTCTACAGAAGATCCAGTTTTTGGTATGCCAGTTCTTTTTCTATCCTCGGCAGAACCAATTTTCTGAAATTTGTTCCCATCATTTGAATAGTACACTCAATTGGATGATTATTTTACAAGACAAAGTCACGATTTTTGCGATGCCGTCTAGGTGCCAACTGATATCTATGCGCCACTTTTGAACTATTCATTATTATTGGGTAGTAGAGTCATCTCACTGTAAGTCAGCAACGAAATACTACTTATTTGTACATATGAAAGTTGTTTTTTTTTATTTCGCCTGGAAAATGTTGAGTGCTAAAATCGATCAACAAATTGTTGCAAACTTTCAGATGAGGCTAAGTAATCCCTGAAAGTTTTTCGCAAATATTTTGAAAGTTTTTTCAAAACAGTGTTTTAAAAACTGTACTTTTCCTAAACAAAAATTGGAAAAAATGTTAGGAAGGACCTTCAAAAAAACTATATGCCAACCTTTTGAGAATTGTATACATCTGAAAATTATTAATTTATTTTCAAAAATTTTCCAGTTTATTTATTATTATTCTCCAGTCTAAAAATTCTACCAATTTTCAGAAAAATCGACGAGAATGCCTAAAATACTTCAATCACTTGAAGGACTTGAAGGTAAAGTCTCCACAGGCAAAATCTACATTTTAAGCGAGAATACTGGAGTTCACTGAAGCTGTGAAAGAGAAATCGATGCGTGTCCTGAGAGTGCTGACAGGAAAATAGTTCTGGAACGGTCTCGAGCAAAAGAAGAAACCAATGGAATGATAAAAAAGCTGTTAATAGCTAAATATGTATAAATATAAGAAATAAAAAAGTGTTTTACAGCGTCAATTTCATATTCGCAATTTCATATTTCGCTTTTAAAATTTTTTCATTTTCACATTTTTTTGTACGGTGTTGAGTCACCTTAATGTTCTTATAAGCGAATGTATATGTCAGTACATACATACATATGCATGCGAATTCAATAAATCTCTACTTGAAACGCTCCAAGTTTGGCAGATCTAACAATTGGACATACACCAGTTAACTATTCTCAATCATCTTGAATGCTCTCAATCGCAGGTATACTCGAACATACATGTACTTATGATTGTTAATACCCGGTTTCTGCTTCTACTTGAATCTCTACTCCAGCGCGCCGCCATCCCTTTTAGCTTAACAAGTGTCAGGGTGTTCGAAATGAAATGCTCATGACGCACATCCCCATTCAAATTTGGTAAAAATGTGGGGTGCTTGATGCTGTATGCTATTGTATTTATTAGGTGCATTTAAGAGTGTGAATGACAGCAATTAATAAAGGCGGTGAGGATAAGCTCATACAGATACACCAGTCTATACATTTAAACAGAGATTCTAAATGGAGTTATTTTATATTATTTCTTAAGGGGCAACAATTTCATATATTTTTAAGAAATCAAAGTTTTTGACCGAATTTAATTTACTAAAGAAATGCTTCAGGGCCAAAAAATGGTCCTGAAAACTCAAATCAATTCAAAAATCACCTTTCTTTAGAAAAATATATACAACCATTTACTTTTAAAATATGTAGCTTCTACTAAATTAGAAACACATTGGAAATAAAACTTAAGGAGTGCATATTTTTTTCCTTTTTGACTTTGCAAGGACATGGTTTTACTCACATTTACTGAATCGCCTAAAACCACCAGCGAGTACCAGTGGCGGGTGATGGACTAAGGAATCATCAACCACTTCTTAAAAACCAGTAGTCGTAGCCCAATCTACTCGCAATGCTCGCCATTCACCTACAGTTTAACCAATAGAAGCGTGCCGACAAAATTTAAACTGAGAGTTCCGTTATGAAAAAAAAATTTAAATGCTGTTAAATAAGTGTAATCTTTTCGCAATTCGCATTGCGCATTTTGTCCGTTTCGTGAGAAATTTAAAAATGGTGTTTTGTTTTTATAAAATCAGTTGCGCCTATGAAAAATGATTTGAAGCAGTGTTCCTATGTACACTCTCTTAAAGTCCAAAACATTCACGTGCATGCAACAAAATATTTTAAGAATTCCAAGGTGTTCATAAGCAAATGGGTGCAATGGTAAATACAACAACATATTTGGATGTTAGGCCTCTTCCTATTTGTAAAGTGCTTCTTGATGTTGTTTTACAAATGGAGGGGCCAACAATTTTAAGCCGACTACGTACGACAGATATTTTGTTATGAGTTGACGTTTTCCTTGGAGATCAAATCTCTTGGGCATGCAGGTATCATTTTCTCCAATCTGGGTTCCAGGACAAAAGAACATAGAGGAAAATGAAATTGCTAATGAGTTGCCGAGAAGGGGACTGAATTAGCGTAAGAGACCTCTTACCGGGCATCGGCATCCCCCTGACAGTTGTTAAAGGAGAACTGCACAAACTATTTCTCAGGAAAGCGCAGAAAATATGTACTATTCGAAAGCGCTTTGATGCCAGTGCAATATACGGAGAACTCAGAAAGTATTTTGGCCTCCTCACCATTCAATTTCCAAACTCGTAGCTGTGCTTACCGATCACTGGACAATCGGCAAACACGCGGAAAAGCTAGGGCTACCAATTAACCCCCATTGCAGAAGCTGTGGGGACTTTTCAGAGAAGGAGACTTAAGAGCATTTTCTCTGTAATTGTCCGGGTTTCGCAGCTAGACGATTAAAATATCACTGAGTGCTACTTTCTTCGAGGCCTAGGGTAGTGCGCCAACCTAAATCCCATAAATCTTCTCCATTATATCAACAGCTCTGACTGCCTGTAGATATATGTATGTTGGAGATCTCATAATGGTATCAAAACGGCGCTTTAGTGCCAGACTGGCACTTCAACCATTTCACCTACCTACCTACGTTTTCCTCGGACGAGGCCCAAAAATATATCTCATACATTGTGTCTGAAAAAACTTTAAACTAAATGGTTTTTTTTCAACCTACTCCCTTTTCTTCTCCTCGAATTTTTGGACCTTATAAGATCAAATTTCTGCGTTATTGCTACTCTCATGGACAATGAAAGTTGTAGTTTGTAACATCAGAGGGGCGAACGGAAATTTAGCCATAACACATAAAATAATGGTTCACATAATGAGCCCTAGATTAAAGAAAAAACAATAAGCGAAGGAAAAAATAAAAATAAAAAAAGTTTGCGCAAAAATTATTACCCGATTTTCTTTGTGAAAATTCCAAAATTTTTAAAAATATTTAATTTTTTTTTAAATCAATGCATTTTATTTTTATTTTTATGGGATGGTAGAAATGTCAGAAACATTTTAATTGGTACTTCAACAAACCTTTCTCTTTGACTTTCGGCTATTTGCATTACATTGAGGTGGAGCCGTAATTGTGTCTATTGACAACGACAGGAATCTGCGTCCAGTCGCTCTGCCTGGAACGTATGAAGGTAATGTGTCGAAGATAGTCTCAAATTGTTTTCATTGTACATAGGTGGGATCAAAAGGAACAACGAAAATGCGGTAATGTCATGACCAATACCGTCTAGTCCCTGTATGATTTAGTCATGAGTGATAAACTCAGGAGTCTGTGATTGTCGTCAGTTCGCCTCTAGTCGATCTCCATTGGAACTCTGTTTCTAAATGAATACAGCCTTAGCTGTCATAGCTATCAGCCTATTGTTGCTGCTGCTGAAACAGCCCCCTTCTTCGCCTTCCTTCACCCAGCTCACTCAGCGACCGCATCATCAGCATAAAACTTGCACGCTGCACATAACACTCATTATGTATGCCATAAGCCATAACTCCTTATGTCTTCTTACGAACCGAGGACAGTGGAATGGAACATGCCTCGGGTCTTAGAGAGCTCTTCAGGGCCGGTTTTGCTATGTGGTGAAGCAGCCAGACCAAATCTGTGCGGATAATGTTGAAAGTATCCATGCCCAATCAACAACGTTGCAACCATATCCCGACCTTCGGGATGAGCTCGAGCGTCCAGGGACTAGTGGAGTATGAGCCCCATCTTCGCTGCCGTTTATTAAGAGTTGAGCCTAAATGCCCTCGTTTCGGTTCCCTTGAAGGTCTCACGTCTTGTCTGTCAAAGAGTTGATGTAATTCGCGTGCACGAATATCTAAAGGAAACTATAGGCACAGGTTTGTCCTATATACCAGTCTGGCATGGCGTTGATGTATATCTTGAGCTCATTTACCATCTTTTCGAACAATACAAGTACATCTTATTTCTTTCACCTTTCGAAAACGATGTCCGTTCGTAGGCTACCACTATAGTAGCTGCAAATTTTGGCTCGCCCGATGGCACGTTCGTTAAGATTTGGAGTACCTCTAAAAAGTGCAAATCTGAAAAATAATCTGCAAGGCATATTTGTAAGTCGACACATAATTGCGAGTATTCGGAAGTTGATCTAGGGTCAGAAGGTGTCATTTATCGTATGCAACATATACTCGTGTGTAGCGCCTATTATTCCTCGCTTTTATTGAATCATTCCCGACTTGGATACACATAATGACAACTACGCTTAAAACTTGCTGCTTACCTCATTGCTTCTGGTGAGCTTTGGTAACAGTTCACTTCTCATTCAATTACACTGACATAGGTGGGTATACGTGAGGAACTTTTTTGTTGTTGGTGTTATATAAAATTCCATGCAGCATATTCATGCCTATTATTTGATTGAGCACACCAAAATTTTTGTGTGGCTCACACTGTCCAACATTGGCTGGGCTGTCTAGTGGCCACAGAGGGGCGTCGTGCAGTTGCGCAAAAAAATTGATTTATGCGCATGTCAAGCGGTGGTTGCTGCTAATTTGTTATCTGCCACAATTTCGCTTTTCCTTTTTTCACTTGATTTGTCTTAACCCCTTTTTTGTCGCATAAAACTACTAAACACATACAAATGTACACTAAAATACGTACAGTTCACAGGTACTGTGGCATAATTAACAGGAGCCAAAGTCAAGTCGACAATGTGTGCACATATACTCGTACATCTGTACATAACAATATACGTGCTTTTGTGGCAAGTCGATGGATGGTGCTTCCAATTGCTTATTATTTCAGTTTTTTTTCTGTTGACGTTGCAAGTTGAATAATTGCAGCGCAGTTGCAGACTGACTCACAGACAGGTGCTAACTGCCCGGTAATCGCTAGCTGGACGCGCGTACCAATGCGAATGCGAACAAATGAACATTCGCGAATGTAGCCGGTACGAGTGTGTAGGATGTGGCAACATGTGGCGGCAAGCTATCAGACAGACAACGCAATGTGGCATAAAATGTGGCATAAATGAAATCAAATAAAAACTTGGTAAGACAAACTTGGTTTAGCAATGCGACAACAACAAAAACAACTATCATATGTCTACACCAGGCAGCACTGCTATGTTTGTGTTGTTGTATTTGGTCGTACGACAAGCTGTTCGCTTATGACAAGCAGAAGAAGCAGCAACGTATACGAGTACGAAGATGGAGATGACGCCTGCAATGGTCGTTAGTACTGCCACAGTAGTCGTTACTCATCTTAACGCAAACACTAATGATATTGCAACGCATTGCAACATAACTTTTCGACGCACGGACTCACATAAATGTAAATACATTTGTATTTGTCGCACAGTGTTGCTGGGCATATTTCATTTCCTTTCATATGTGTAAGCGTGTATTTATTTAAGTGGAAAATGTTGCACATACCACACCGCACCTACATATATATGTGTGCTCACTGTGCACACAACAAAACAAAATACAAATAGAAAATTAATCATAGGCAAAAGTTTGTGAGCGCCACATAGAACTTGCCACTTACGTGAAACCAAGTTAGCACGCCAAATTGACTTTTAATTTTTATGAATTCCCACTGAAGGAATTTGCTACTTCTAGGCTTGGAACGTCGAATACTGCCTCATCGCTAATTTATCAATTGCAGCAACTGGCAACAATTGCCCGAGTGCCTTGTAGTTCGAGTTGTTGACACTAAAAGTGCAGCTTCATGGTTATTGCCTGCTGCAACTACCGCATGAATGTTGCAAGAGCCTTCGGAGTGCACATATTTTTCCGGTG
Source organism: Anastrepha ludens (assembly GCF_028408465.1). Classification (NCBI taxonomy): domain Eukaryota; kingdom Metazoa; phylum Arthropoda; class Insecta; order Diptera; family Tephritidae; genus Anastrepha; species Anastrepha ludens. Next base: position 55,224,763 of record NC_071500.1, on the reverse strand, counting down.
GTCATGTTAACTGTCCACCTCGTCGTCATCAGCCGAAACATTAGCAACGAACAGCAGCATTAGCAGTGGCAATATGCTGTTGCATTCTACTCTGTTGGTACAATGGCTTCTGTTGCAGCAACTGCTGTTACTTGCTACTTGGCAAGACTTACGTACATACATGGGCGTTTATGGTATAGTAAATCATTTTTCATGGCTGTTGTTGCCACATTCAACTACGTAAATGAAGTTTCCTATATTGCACGCACACCAAAGCCGAATATCCACTTTCAAATCTATTGAAAACATCTGATAATCGTTGCAGAGAACGCAGTGGTCGTTTCCCTGTTGCCGCTTTTGTTCTTTGCTCTTACGATGTTATGCTGAAAACTAAGTGACATTAGGATATATGATGAGGTGAACACATACCATAATGATAAATTTTGACTTTATTTTTTCCTAATTAACTTTAATTCTTCTTCCTTTTAAAAATGTATTTCATGATTGATTTTGATTTTTTAAGAGCTATAGGGAAGTTTTTCAAAAAAGCACAAGTGAAGTTCAGAAAAATGCATCAATTTTTATTTAAATCGATAGTACAGTCCATGTAAGTTGATGCTTGAAGATTATTTCATGCAAGTGTTGACCGCGACTGCGCTTCAAATGGTCCATCCGCTTAGTCCAATTTTGGCATACTCTTTCCAATGTTTCGGCCGGTATCTCATATATAAATGCTTTAATGTTGTCTTCGAATGCGTTAATTGAAGCAGGCTTGTCTGAATAGACATGAGCTTTAACATAGCCCCACAAAAAATAATCTAAAGGCGTTGTATCGCACGATCTGGGTGGCCAATTGACAGGTCCCGAACGTGAAATAAAATGTTCACCGAACTCGCCTCTCAACAAGTCCATTGTTACGCGTGCTGTGTGGCATGTGGCACCGTCTTGCTGAAACTACATGTCATGCACGTCAAGCTCTTGTATTTCGGGCAAAAAAAGTTGGATATCATTTCACGGTAGCGCTCACCATTCACAATTACGTTACGATTCGCAGCATCTTTGAAGAAGTAAGGTCCAATGATACCTCCAGCCCATAAACCGCACCAAACTGTGACCTTTTCTGGATACATTGGTAGCTCTTGCAATTCTTCTGCCTGATCTTCATTCCGAAATCGGCTGCTTATTTACTTACACATTGATCCAAAAATGAGCTTCATCGCTGAACACAATTTTTCGATAAAAAAGTGGATCTTCGGCCAACTTTCCAAGAGCCCATTCTCCAAAAATTCTGCGTTGCGGTAGGTCGTTCGGCTTCAATTCTTGCGCCAGCTTTATTTTGAGAGGCGTGACACCTAAATCATTTCGCGAAATTTTCCACGTTGTTGAGTAACAGAGGCCCAATTGCTGCGAACGGCGACGAATCGATAATTGATGGTCATCATTAACACTGGCCGATACAGCTGCGATATTTTCTTCAGTTCGCACTCTACGTAAGCGTGTTGGTGGTTTGATGTCCAATAATGTAAATTTGGTTCTAAATTTAGTCACAATAGCTCGAATAGCCGCTTCAGTGGGTCGATTAAACTGACCATAAAATGGAAGAAGTGCGTGATAAAATTTCTTAACAGAACTCGCATTTTTATATTATTAAATTGAATGATTTGCAAGCGTTTTTCGTTTGTAAGACGAATCATGGTTAATTTATAGACGAAACTGAAGATGTTTGACAGTGAAACAAAACACGAAACGTGCGTCAGGTGTTTAAACCAACTGTTTAAAAAGATATTGGCTAAAAAGCACCCATTAGCTTACGGTGAATTGAAGGCGTATACAGTAAACCATGCAAACTATCTTTAGAAGAAATACTCTTTCCAAGGGTTCAGCGAAACCCTTGGCTTAAAAAATGTTTAAGACCTACTTGGGAAGTGCCAGAGCGGTACTTCAACCATTCCACCTACAACATAATTGGTAAATATATAAGTATTTATGTGTATAGTATAAAAACAAGTGTACCAAAAAGAGTACCGCCTTGAGACACTGCAACAAATAAAACAACAGGGCTGGATGTTAAGGAACTACTTACTCAAATGACGCAACATCTCTTCAGCAATTAACTAACGGCGCATTAAAACTTTTTACTCCTTCAAAGCATTTGAAAAGTACAGTCATCAATGCATGGCGAAAGATGTGAGTTACATAATCCTGTAAACCCGTTCGCCTTGTCATCCACACACAACTGATTGCCAACTGGAAAATTTAGGTAACGTAGTAAACCGCTAAACAATAAATTTTCCAATGTTCCGCTGCCGATCCTACCGATTTTCTAACCAAATCAGTTCAGGCATTCGTAGGCATCAAAGAATAATAAACGATTATAATTAACTTCAAAACTTATTCTTAGCAAACAGCAGTGACCGACCAAGCAAGGCAAATAGGCGCTCCTCAGAACTTCGTTGCTCCCTCCTGCACATAAAACCAACAGCCAGCTGCCCGCTCACGCGCTGTCACACATTAATTATGTCATCCAGTGCCTTCGCCTCCGCCTTTTACATTTTTTTTATTATTATTTTAAACATCGCTACTGATTAATTACGATTTTTTATTAAGCCAATATGAATCGACTAAAGCTGGTCGCTGTATGAAGTTTGTGGTAAAAATGTGGCGGAGCGAAGAGGAAAAATTAATTGAGCACAGAGAGGCGTGAGTTGAGTTGGCGATGGAGATGAAGATGGAGATGGAGATGAAGAAGTACATGGGCAGAGAAGCGTGGCTGAAAGAAAAATGATTCCTTCTGATTACGTTAAGGATCAAATCAAGCATTTCGCGTCTGCATGTGTCTGTACGTGTGTGCATGTGCAAAGTGTTCAAAGTGTTCAGCTACTGCTGACTGATGCTGCTGCTGCTGCTGCTGTTACAAATCGCCTTCTTCACTACTGTGGCTCATTTGACCGCCTCTATTTCTCTCGAAATAACTGCAACTTATAAATAATCTTATTAGATTTCCCGTAACCAATGACAACCAAAAATGTAATTTTTCAGCAGCGCCGTTTTCTTTCACTTAAGCTCGAGAATAAATGAGCTTGTTGCGACTTTATTGTAGTTGTTGTTATTCCGGAGGTGGTCACAGGCGCACTGTTTTTTGGTACTTCGACTACCAATACGTGAAGTTATTTCAAGCATACACCAGTGACTGGTCCGAACGGAACTCGAGAACAGGTTCAAACAAATGTATCAAAAGCAACAACACACATTGACTCTTTAGTATTCTAGTGCCCATGTGTAGCTGCTCGCCAAACTCCAGCCACCTTATGCCACATTAGGCGCACATGGCTTGGTTGTGTATGTCTGTATACGTCCGCTGGCAACACAATTAATCATAATTCTTTTTTTTACTTGCCCATACAAGCATACGTATGTTTTCTGCAAAATCCGTAGTCCCTGTTCAGCTTTTGTGATGAGCGTAGCTGATGGAGAATTAAACATTTCAATATGACCAGCTGAGTCTTGCAGTGAGCAGCTGAGGCAGCAACGGCACGCAGCAAGTAAATTGTAACAGTTCTCGTTGTTGCAACAATCAGCGCTTACAATCTGGCATCTTGATTTCAACAGCTTTCAGTTATCACCAAATCCAATTGATTTCATTAAAGAGATGTTCAAAACATAAGTATAACAAACTGAATGTAAGAAGATTTTCTTGTACACAGTGCATAAAAATATTATCTACCACGCTTGGGATATATTCTTTGAGATATTGACATATCTGGCTATACAAGTCGTTCTTCCGATAGTCACCTATGTAGCTATAGTTTGGTGGCAGAAAACTCTATAAAAAACTGCAAAGGTTGGCCTTATTCTCGATCACTCAAGCAACGAGAGCTTATTGGAGCATTCGATAGCTCGCCGTTTGCACTCGACTTCATAACTTCAAAGCGCTTTTATTAATGATAAGTCCAGAAGAGGTATTCGAATATGATCCGCAGTAACTGCGAATATCCTACTGGACATCCGGGATGAGTCAGCGATAGATAAGAGAATTATACATACGAGGTGTGTTCAAAAAATAAGGTGCAGCTCATGGTGAGCTATCTTGGTGGCAGAACGGAGAAGGTCAAGACCAGTAAATTAACATCTCAGTCTAGATATGTGCACACTGGTGTTTCGCAAGGGTCTATCTTTGGTCCACTTTTATTCAGTCTTTATTTCAATGATGTTTTTACCGTTGGTCAGTATATGAATGCCCACGCATTTGCTAATGATGTACAATTGTACTTTTCCAGTCGTATTGGTCTCGTTCAAGATTTATATTTCAAAATAAACAGTGATTTGTCTGCTATTTCTGATTGGGCTAATATAACTATTTATGTCTGAACGCGTCAAAGTCATATGTCTTACCTTCATGTATGGTAATAGTGTGGTGTATGTTGAAAATATCCCTAAATTGTGAATAGGTACTAGTTCCCTTACCTTACGGATAAGGTACAAAATTTGGGGTTTATTCTTAACACAAAACTTACCTGTGTAGACCACATACATAGGGTTGCGTAAGCTGAGAGTGATTCATGCCAGAGAAAATGCGGCACAAATTACTTCTCCAGCTAATTATGCCTCTCATTACCTACTCTGAGGTGGTATACAGCAAACTTGTCTGCACATCCTGCTATAAACTTAATGTGACATTAAATAATGCCACGCGGTATGTATGTATATGGGATTGGTAGATACGATCATATATCTGCCTGGCGAACAAGGTTAATGGGCTGTTGCTTTAACAGTTATTTGTCTGCTAGAAATTGCATATTTATGTGCAAACTTACATTATTCAAGTCCCCTCTCTACCTGGCAGAGAAGTTGATACCAGTAAGCTCTCGCAAACACAACAAATTCATCGTTCCAACATTTAATTGCCTAGCATCATCTAGATTATTCTTCATTAACGCTGTTAAAGTGTGGAACTCATTACCCGACACTGTGAAGACAGGTCTTAACAGATTTAACTACAGGCCACAAGTCTATAATTACTTTAAAAGTGTTTGACTGCATTGAATTCGGGCATTAAATTTCTCTCTATATTTTCTAATTACTGCTCTTGTTTTTTCTTTTCTTAATTCCTCTTTTCTTTTCCTACTAGCAAAGCCTTATCTTCTTATTATTATATAGGGTTATTTTAAGAGGTGTTATTTTGATATTCAAAGAAAAATGCTATTTTTTAATAAAAATGATTGGATGTTTATTTCATTATATAGAGGAAGGTATGCCATTGATAGTAAAAAATAACATCAGGCAAATTACCATCTCGACCACGCTAACAGGATAATATCCTTTGAAATTTTCCATAACCGAATTGCAAAGTGGCTGCCCTACGCCCTCGTTAGCCTCACGAATTCCATCTTTGAGGTATTTAATCGACCCTGGGCTGTTGGCGTAGACCTTCTCTTTCACGTGGCCCTAAAGAAAAAAGTCACAAGGTGTTAAATCACAAGATCTCGGTGGTCAATTGTGATCGCCTCTTCGAGAGATAACACGGTCCCGAAACTTTTCCCGTAAAAGATCAATGGTTTTGTTGCTTGTGTGGCACGTAACGCCCTTGAAGCGTCTTTTTGACACCCAATCAAGACCCTCGTTAGGCAGACAAGTTTGTTAAGGAGGTTTAAAAAAAATGATAACTCGCCCAAAGGATAAACTGTGAATGCTCATAGGCATTGCAGATTGCGCAGACATCAACACACGATCGGGATGTGAACTCTTGTCGTTTCTGCGCCCAATCCCACGAGACTCCAATGCACTTTCAGCTTTGCACAGCTTGCACCGAAAAGCACATACGCTCAGTTGAACCCAGCTCTACCCCAAATTTAATATCAAACTGGGTTTGGATAAGCTACTGTGATGAGGTATCCGGATGTCCTGGGTTGCCTCGCCTTGTCACATTAGCTCACTCGACATTCCCAAGTAAATAGCGGTCAGCGATAAGTTATATCGTCCGAGTGGATACCAACGCTCCGGCTCTAAAAGTACTCAATACTGGACTAACTGCAGCCAACAGAGGAAGATGAGCCCTCCTCTACGTTGAAAAGATCTGGGGGAGAATGAATTGGCTTCACTTGGTTTTTTCAAGCAAGCCCCATCCTTTAGAACGGTAAAAATTGATGCAATACATTTTCTGGTGATCGCCGTTCATCAATGATTTTCGGGGAGGACAAAGTGCTTCGTTTATGGAAAATTACTTGAAAGAACACACAACCGTTTTCAGCTACCACTGTTCATTTTTCTGTTTTTAGACCCCTCTTACTAGAAAAACGCTTCATAATTCCACGCTTCATAATTACATGGTTTGTTCCCAACGAATCGGAAAAGTTCAAGGTAACTTTCACCGATCTTCATTTTAACAAGCCACCACCGTCTTATGGGCCCCGTTGAATGTTAATCAACTTGAGATCACTTTTTATATACTCACTAATATTTATCTATGACACTGTCCAGATCTACTGGACTAGGTAAGCTTCAATATTCCCCAAATGGTATTGCGTTTTCTAGTTTCCATTTTAGAATCTTTTAATCTAATTATTTAAATTAATCACTCGTTACTAGGTCTCTTGAGGAACTCAGTAGAAATTTTAATAGTCCCGATCTTGCTTCATCTCTGTTTTTATCTAAGCTTGAATCAAAATACCCTTTAGTATTAGTTTTAAGTAAATGTTTACCTCTAGTCTGTAAGGTTTTGCAAACCATGGACTTGGTAAATGAAATAAAATGGAAAAAATGGAAGGAAATCAAAATATTAATTAGATACGAATATACTTTCAACATGGAAATGAATTAAGAGGGAACGATTAAGTAGAACCACAGGACAGCATTTGTGAATCCTTAGTTTAGGAAAGAAGCATTCAGACAACTTTCATAACAACTGATGTTTTTGAAGGTCCACTGATATGCTTCACTATGATCTTACCTGTATGTAGAGAGCATAAATAACAGCTGTGCGAAGGTCTTAGCTACCAAAAGTCATTGACACAAGTCGATGCTAGAGACTCCTTAGCACAGTAGCTGTAATGTGTGAGATCCGTTATTTTACTATGAATATATATGCCAAGTCTAAGGGAGCTATATCGGTGCTACATAAGTTTAATTGAGCACCCTCTGGATTGTAATCATTTAATTTGAGCAGCTGTAATATATGTAATTCAAATTATAACGCCATTCAGTTTTTGTGTGCTGGGTACAAAAAAGTTCAATGACCAAGTTAAGAAATAGTTCCGAGTTGTACTAATCGTGACGTGCTAAAAGAATTAAGCTCAAAATAACCAAGCATCTAAAAACTACAATTTTTAGTGATCTTCGGCAATTGATCGTACCACTGAGTGCCCACTTGCGTGAAACACTCGCTTGCTTGCGGCCACAAATGAGTACAGCGTAGCAGGTCAATGCGTCGCACGATTCATCTTCAGTCGTTCAGATCGATCGACGATTAATTCGTCCATTGCTCTGACTGCAAAATTGAAGGCAACAAAATGTGATCAGACCAGTGTAAAGATTAAACCCAAGAAGCGATCGTTGGAGTGATCGAGTGATCAGGCGTTTTAATTTGGTGTGGTGTTGATTGTTTTTCGGAAGAGAATCTACAAAAAACTAAAGAGAATAAGAAACTAAGTTAAAAAATCAACACAAAAGTATGGCAAAAAGTTTAACAAAAAAACATACAAAAAAACTGAAAAGCATTGCAATCTCAGCACTCCAGCCAGCATCCTTTAGCGCATCCTGCTCATACCATCGCAAATTCCTACACAAAGTCGTGCTGCGAAATGACGTTATTGCCGACGACATGCCTGGCTTCCTTGCGACTTCAATTCATTGCGCTCCTTGCCCGGCTGCTTTATTGGCTTGCTGCCTACCTCATCTCTATGTACTTCAACTCGTCTCTCCGGCTGGCTCATTGACTGGCAATTTCGTGGGCCATATTAATTAATTAATGTAATTGCCTTGTCGTTGCCTGACTGGTGATAGTGATCGCAATCCAATCGATTGTTGATTACATTTCAGCGCAGCCAAATAGCACATATACAACAAGAACAACAAAAAAAAAAATTACCAAAGTAGAGAATGGCATGCCACATGTGGAATCCAACTTTGCTGTGCCATGGTGCCATCCGTATTGCAGATTTCAGAGCTCTTGCTGTGCGCTTTACCCTACCCTCTCACATTTTGAGAATTTGCGATTGGAAATAATCACTTTAGATTTTTAATTTGAATATACTGATATGACAATTAATCGATCAAAATTAAAACAGAAATGCATTAAAAACGTAATTTTATTCGAGTATTCTAAAATGGAGGTTTAAATTACGTAAATTTGTTGAGCAACTTGAATGTATCAAAAAACTTGCTTTATTGGAAATTTAGGGTTGAGGTCGAAGTTTGTGTGTTGCAATATTCTCTATTAAAAACTTTGGCTTTTAAATTTCTACTTAATACAATACAATTTTTTATTAGAAAATGCTGTATTTGTAAATTCTGTACTGTAAAATTCTGTAATACAAATTATGAGAACCCTACACTAATGAGAAAAGTGCCCACTTCCCCAATATTTTGTTATTGCGGAACTTTGAAAATACAGAATTCTGACCCAAAAGAACGTAGGGTATTTAGAGTTTGTTTCCATTTTTTCTAGTATTTATTTAAAATTGTAAATAGAGAGAACGTAGGTTCGAATCTCGGTGAAACACCAAAATTAAGAAAACGTTTTTTCTAATAGTGGTTGCCCCTCGGCAGGCAATGGCAAACCTACGAGTGCATTTCTGCCATGAAAAAGCTCCTCATAAAAATATCTGCCGTTCGGAATCGGCTTGAAACTGTTGATCCCTCCATTTGTGGAACACCATTAAGACGCACACCACAAATAGGAGGAGGAGCTCGGCCAAACACCCAAAAAGGGTGTACGCGCCCATTATTTATACATATATTATATATATAATCTGACTATAAATCCAGACAACAACTGAGAAAAAACTAACTAAATGAAAAATATATAAAAAAAATGAAGAGGAACATGATAAAATTAATGTGTTGGGCGGAATTGATATATAAAGTAGTAAGTACGTGATACTAAAAAGATTCAGGACTGTTCGATTTTTTAAGGTATCCATAGATATATTTAAAATTATTAGTACTGAAGGCATTCAGTTGAAAATGGTATTCAATATGAATTCATAGCACTCAGTATCAGGTCACGAAAAACAACTACGCTTGCCCTCATTGCTGACTAACAGTACTCAAAATAAGATCATTAAAACAAAATAAATACATACATATATATTTCCGACACTACCCAATAATAAAGACTATTTCAAAAGTGACGCCTAGATGTCAGTAGTGAATAATTTCTAGACGGTACCTTTTTTATGTCATATTTGACAGTTGCCAAATTGACGGATGCACAATTTTAACTATAGAATTACGCCTTAAAATTATTGAAACTTATTGAAATTGAAGATCTTCAAAAACAACAAAACAACAACAAAATTCGGCATTTTCCAGGAAGAGTGCTGCTTACATCCATCCATCTAGAAACGCCAATTACCAAAAGAACAGTTGCGCTTCGATTGGCAATAGCAGAGCTTCACTGTCGACTGGCATGGGAAAAGCTATTGGTAACAGCAGCGCAACGCCGAATTGAGTTTGCTCGAGAGGACATAATCTGGTCTCAAAAATATCTTTTGTTCAGTGATGAAACGAAAATAAAAAGAGTTGGTTCAGATGGTAAGAAGCACTTGCGGCGGTCAAGACGTGCAGCATTTGACCCCACATTGATCTCGCCTATTATAAAGCACTGGGTAGGCTCAATAATGTTGTGGGGCTGCTTTTCGTGAACGGTGTGGGGCTAATTCATCGTATTAAAGGTAACATGGATGCGATCAAGTATGTTCAGACGCTTCCGAATATAATGCTACCTTCTGCGGAAGACAATTTACCGGCGATTTGGAAACTTCAACGAGACAAGCAACTTTAATTTCAATCCAAAGAATACTCCTCGTGTGGCAAAAAAATTGTTCGAAGAAAATTCGATCACTGATCTGGATTGTCCATCATCGGGTTTCGACTTAAATTCAATAGAATATCTTTGGAATGACGTAAAAAATACACTCAGAATATTACCAATTCATTCCTGTTCAACTTTGTAGAGGCTTAATAATGTCAATGCAAAGGCCCTGTAGCAGTAATACCTATAGTAAAAAGAATTTTTTAACAAAATATTAAATATTGCATTTCCCTTTCGCCTGCCTTTTTGTTTAATTTGTCTATTATTTTGCCCCTTTATTAAGTATTTTTCTAGAAAGATTTTCGAATTTATTATGTATTAATTTTGGCATATGCAGTAAAAAAATTTATAATTTTCTTAAATAAAAGTACTGATGCAGATTGAAAACATTTTAAATTTATTAAATAAAACGTAATATGTAAAACATTTAAAAGATTTTATGGAAAAAAGTCTCAAATGGAGGAAGCTGGGTAGCGCTCTTAAGTATTTTTCAACTGCTGTAATTGTTAACCCCCCGTATTTGTATAAAAACTGGTGATACCCGAAATATTCCAAATTTTTACATGTTTTGTTATAAAAGAACATCTAGGCGTGTCTTTTGATAGATCCTTTACTACTTAGTAATATGCAAAAAGTAATATTAAGTTGATTTCTTTACTGAGAGGCATTTAAAATTAGCTCGTTTTCAAAAATAAAGTGCAAGCAAATTGCAAATAAATGATGAATATAATACAAATTCAAGAAAATAAAAAAAAGCAATTATTTAAAAATAACCAGTAAATCAGAATAAAAACATGAAATAAGATAAAACAAAGTTAAAAAATAAATAAAATGCAGTGGAATAATATATAAGGCCCCGGGAGCAAAAGCTGAGATAGAAACGTTGTAATTAAGTTTTAATTATAAGTACAACTTTCTTACTAAAAAAAAAAAATAAAAACACAAAAGGAAAAAATATAATAACAATGAATTTAAGTTAAAGGTAAAAAAGAATTAAAATTAAAATAAAAAATAATTCCAGAATATATTAAACAACAGTAGTCATATGGGTGGGGAGCTTATTAAGAATAGCCAAAATTAAATGATTGAAATTTTAAGACCTTTTATTGACATGGTGTGGGTATAGCTTTTTAGTAAATTATTATAATTGTCTAAATTATTATAATTAATTGATCGTTTCACATGCACTGAAGTATGCATTGAATTATATAAAGTAAGAATTAAAAAATGTGTTATTTGATGGTCAAATAGTATCTACAACACATTTTGCATGGCGGACTTATATCTCACATATCACCGATTAATGTAAATGTCAAAATGATCCTAAAGCTATGCTATGAGCTAAAAGCCTTCTTGTATCTGAGATTTTCTTTCTTAAATGAATTTTTTTAGTAGCCGATGAAAGGAGCAAAAAAAAATTATTCAACAAAACTACGAGTCCAATGAACTCTACGCGTTTTAAGACACATTTTCAGTGAATTTCAAAAACCTCTTGGACTCATATTTGAATGCTTCAATGAGTATATTTGGATTAATATTTGGGCACATTTCGGTTGTATGTTGATGGTTTATTGAAGTCTGCTTAGCGTCATAATCAGACCCTTCGAGATGCTTTTTTATATTTTTGTTAAACCCCATTTTAATGGAATTAAGTGCGAATCATCTTTGGAATTTCAGCTTAAATTTTTTTAGTATTTTTTTTATAATTTATGGTTTTTAATAATATATAATAAGAAAAAATCGGCCGCCGTAGCCGAATGGGTTGGTGCGTGATTACCATTCGGAATTCACAGAAACGTCGTTGGTTCGAATCTCGGTGAAAGCAAAATGAATAAAAACATTTTTCTAATAGCGGTCGCCCCTCGGCAGGCAATGGCAAACCATCCAAACCAAATCCATTTGTGGAACAACATCAAGACGCACACCACAAATAGGAGGAGGAGCTCGGCCAAACACCTAACGGAAGTATACGCGCCAATTATATATATATTATATAATAAGAAAATATATAGAGTGGAAATTACGACCGCACAAGAAAAAAGATCGCCGCACACCCCTGAGCCTAAAATATGTTTTCAAGGCAAATTCGAAGAAAGTTTGTATTTGTTCCAACGGTAATTGACCTCAAATACTTCACTCTCGTAGGACTTTTAACACATGAATAAAAAAATTGAAGTAAAAGCAAATAAAAGTTGTTTGCCATTGAAAATTTTCTTCAATCAAATTTTGGCGAGATTCAAGTTGGCTGTATTTCTTGAAGCTCTTCAGCTTAGATAAAATGCGGCTCATGTGTTTTTCATCAGAGTCTGCCATAGCAAATTTAGGAACGTCTTGAACAAAACACTCAGTGCTGTGAATAATAACATGAGTAAGCAATGAAAGTAATAATGTTTAGCAAAGAGAACTAGCAAAATAAGGTTTTTTTCTTATGCCAACTTGGTAATTGATTATTTCTTTTGCATATTTTACGACTTACTGCTAGTCTACGTGAAGAACTGCAATCATGGAGACTCAGTTGATTCAAATTTGATAATATTGAAGTATGAATATTATTCGAAGTTCATAAAATAATCCACTCATGCGCCGAGTTTGACAAACTTTCCTCTCTCTGTCCAAATGATCGTTCTAACGCATTTGGGTCCCGGGTCTAGGTGATAATCATTAAAACAATATTACAGGGGTGCAAAAAGTATGTACTATTTTTGATGAACGGGCGGAAATAATTAAAAGCGCGTTTGTTGAGACCAACGCTATCAATGCTTATAACACTCGGCAGCAATTCTACGCTTTTCTAAGGGATTGTGCCTGAGAACCGGATTTTTAACAAATTTACCTTAAAGCTACCTATTTCTAAGCTAAAGTTTAGATCTTTACGACAATTATTGCATATGCATCTGGAGAGTGGCTTATTAAATTCATGATCAGTCGTGTGTACATTTTCAGTGAACAAACGGTTTCTTCCTAATGCGCGGTGTGGCAATTTAGTAACCCAACAGACCCAAATCCAAATGGCAGCACCATCGTCCGAAGACTTGACAATACGTACATTTTCCCATCGATTAAAAAATGTGGCAGCATCGTGCGAAATATGTTCTGTTTTTTGTATAATTTCCCTCCTCTTCCTCTTTTTCCTGACGCTACCAAATAAAGCAAGGCTTTACTTAGGGGGTTGTTCTATTGAAAACATCGATTTTTTTTGCATATTGCAAGTTTAAACATTTAAGAATGTGTCATTAAGATTTTTTTAAATTCCTATTATTTTATGAGTTATAGCATTTTTGGTGACATGGCATCGGATCCGAGCCGGCTTGTCTGAAAACTTTGAACGCGTTTTTCCCCAAAATTACTTTTTTCGAGCTGGCGGTAAGGATATCTCGTGTTCCAATTGTAGATTTACTTAAAGTTTGGGGAGGATGCTCTTCATACATTACTTCATTGGTTAACCTATAACTTTCCATTCAGTAATTAAAAAAAAAGGGAATTGTTGAAATAATATACAAAAAAAATTCTTTTCAAACAGCCGCCATACTGCGAACATTTTTTTTTTAACTTGTCCAATACCCATTTAATAACAACATTTATAATAATTAAGAATCCGTTTAGTTTTTATTTTTCAGATCACCAGGAGGGTTGGAATCCTGCACGCCAGGACACCATTTGTTTTGTACTGCGCGTAATTTTGTCAATTTAATTTTTTGGGTTAGTTTTTAATCAATAATCAATAAACAAATGGTAAAAAAATGCATGATACATTTTTTTGTTTCCTTTGTGCAGCGCATCAAAAACCGGGGGAAACTCATGCCTCTACCCTTAAGAAGAAAATGCAAAGTTTTGCAGATTTTTATTACGCACCTTACACCGTAACTGAAAGTGGTATAGAGCTTGAAATTTAATAAATTCTTCTATCTTTCAAACTTTCGGCAGGCAGTATTTCTGCCATGAAAGAGCTCCTCATAAAAAATATCTGCCGTTCGGAGTCGGCTTAAAACTGTAGGTCCCTCCAATTGTGTAATTGGCGCGTACACCCGTTTTGGGTGTTTGGCCGAGCTCCTCCTCCTATTTGTGGTGTGCGTCTTGATGTTGTTCCACAAATGGAGATATGTATATCACTACATATTATAAAACAAAGTCGCTTTTTCTGTCCCTATGTCCCCTTATACGCTTAAATCTTTAAAACTACGCAACGGATTTTGATGCGGTTTTTTTTAAAGATAGATTGATTGAAGAGGAAGGTTTATATCTATATAATGTGAAGAAATATATAAAGGGGGCGTGGCAATCGGTCAAAATGTGGCAAAAAAACATAATTTTTTTGTTTTCACGGCCATAAATCATAAACGAATGAACCAATTAAAATGAAACTTTCTTGAAGTTTAACTTCGAAATATTTACTTTGGTTCTGCATCAAAAAAAATAATTGATTTATTTGTTATTTAACCAAAATTGTTTAAACAAAAGCAGCTCTTTTTCCAAAAAAGCTGTTTGTGTGTGTGTTCGCTGTCAACCGAATGAAGCAACAGGCGTTAAGCGATAATCTCACCACACCTCATTAATGTTGAATTACATCGAATGGTGACGTATGTATGTATGTATTTACGAATCGCTCGCATTATTTCATTTCGGACATATGTACATATGTATCTATGTATGTACTGAATTCCATGTAATTATATGTGCATACAATTTTACAGCGAAATAAAACGCTATTTTCAGGTTCTATATTAGTAAATCGCACATAATTAAAATACAGTTTTTGAATAGTTTTTATTGATTCGGAGCGCGTTTAGTTTGCTATCAATTCCATACAACAACATTTTTTGTCATTTACTTTTTACGACAACTAATAGCTTATTTTCGAAGCGATTTCAACAAATGGGTACAACATTAATCCTTATCCAATTAAATACCTTAAATACATTGTTGTTTTCATATAGATCTATGTATATGGCTCTTTACAGCATATAATTAAAAACAATATTTTTCAAGATATTACAACAGTAATTAGTAATTGAGATCTACCGGAAAAATTGCGTTAGCTGTTGCGTCATCCGGCATTGCCGCTACTCTTTTGGAAAGAGGCCGAACCACACACTCTACAATGAAGCACCCGCTGAAAATCGCCACTGATGATGATAACAGAGCAATACAGGAAAATTGATGCGTGACTGCTCATTAATAGTCTGGGACGAAGCTATCATGTCAAACAAGACGTCTGTGGAAGCATTGGATAGGACAATGCGCGATTTGCGCAACAAAAATGCACCTATGGGTGGATATACAATTCTGTTCTCGGAGATTTCCGTCAAATCCTACCAGTTGTGACTCGAGGAACACGTGTTGACGAAATAAATGCTTCGCTAAAAAGATCCCACCTTTAGTCGTATGTCAATAAATTAGAGCTTAAAACTAATATGAGGATTTCGTCATCTTCACGTGAGAACAGGCTATTTCCAGAGATGCTGCTAAAAGTTGGCAATGGAGAATTAACACAAAGTGAGGGAAGGATTAACCTAGAAAACCTTTGTGTTTTGATAGACAACATCCAAGAGTTAGTCAACAATGTCTATCCAGACATTGATAACATAAGTTATAAGACAATATCTTGGTTTAAAGAAGGAGCTATTCTGTCACCAACTAACGAAGAAGTAGATAAAGTAAATAACTTGATTGTTTCAAAGATTGATGCGCCGACGAAAATATACTACTCGGTCGATACTGTTCTCGATTTGGAAGAAGCTGTTCAATTTCCTACAGAATTTCTAAATTCTTTGAAACCGTCTGGACTCCCTCCTCACAAGATGGAGCTGAAAATAGGTTGTCCTGTTATTTTATTAAGAGACCTAAGTCCACCTAAACTTTGCAATGGCACGCGTTTGATGGTAAAATCACTGAAAACTTTCATAATAGAGTGCACAATACTCACAGGATGTGGTACCGGAGAAGATGTATTGATTCCCCGAATCCCTCTGATACCATCGGATCTACCATTTCAATTTAAACGCTTACAATTTCCGGTAAAGACATCTTTTGCAATGACCATTAATAAATCTCAGGGTCAAACCTTCAACGTTGCAGGCTTAGATTTGAGTGTTGACTGTTTTTCACATGGCCAACTGTATGTCGCTCTTTCAAGAGTAACCTCTAGAGAAAACATGTTTGTATTGTCTAATGACAAGAAGGCTATGAACGTTGTATATAAAGACATTCTGTAATATAGTAATTGTTGTAAAAATAAAATAAATACATATGTAAAAATGCAAAAAGTTAATATGCAAAAATGTAGGGTATGAATTTAGATATCCCAAAGATAGCAGGAAATCTTCATGCTATAAAGAAAGGAGAATTGTTTTACTCCTAATTTAACGCGTGCGGGCCACGGGCAATAATGAATAAGCCAAAACTACTGGATCGATTTTAATCATTTTTTCAGTGAGTGACATAGGGTATATATTTTATACCCGTGCGAAGCTGGGCGGGTTGCTAGTATATAATAGTTTGAAAGATCAAGATAACGTACGCAAAGCAATTTGTGAAAAAATTCTCTGAACTTCTTCAATTTTATTAATGCATGGTTTATAATACAGACTCCTCTACTTTGTAACAGTAGCCGAAGTGACTACGCACTAAGCATAGATAAAGCGCTATGAGAGTTAACGGATCATTAAGTCAACACTTTTGCTAACTTTGCAGCCTATCACAGTAAAGGATTTCGACAAAACATAGTCCACGTGAGAATGTAAGTTTTGAGTTTAAAATTATACCCAGGTCCTTGATTGTGTTATTTCAAAAATTATTGTTTAAGATGTTTTTGCATTAAGGGAACTCCAATCAATGAAATTGTTCAGATCAGATTGGAGGTCATTGCAGTTAGTGATATGTGAATTACGAAACAAAAAAACAGCTTAACGTCATCTGCATACATAAGGCAATCTGCGGTTTGGAATTGTTTGGGCAGTTCATTAAAAAATAATAAAAAGAAAAGTGGGCGTAAGAGGGCGTGACTTATGGTATGCCTGATCAATCATTTATTGATGTTTGTGATTTCATTGCATATAAATGAACAAAAAATATTCTATCGGCTAGGAAGCTTGAAAAAAATTCTAGCAGATTACCTATTTCTTATCTTTTAATATCTTTTCAGGGCATAGGAATATTGAGGAAACTGAAATTGGCGATGAGCTTGCCAGGAACGAGTCGACAAAGCCGGTTTCAGTTGCCCCCATATCAGAAATCTGTGTCCCTTTGACAGTTGTTAAAGTTAAACTACACAATTTCTTTGTACTTTATCGTGCGCTATTCTAAAAACACTTTAGTATCAGTTGGCGCCAGAAGCAGGATGCTTGAAGTGCTGGAGGTCCCCCGCTATTCAATTTCCACACTCATAGCGGAGTTCACCGGTCACTGGGTGATCGGAACTCATGTGTAGAAGCTATGACTTCCGTACTACCCCCATTGCAGAAGCTGTGAGGATTCGGCAGAAAAAGAGACAGTTGTACGGGTTTGATGTCTAGGCACTTGAGGTTCTTTAGAGTACCTTTTAGGGATAGTCGGAGGCAGTTCTCTAGCCTAGATCCATTTTCTCTCCTCCACTACATCAACACCACTGAATGGCTGTAGATTGTTTTTCTACCTTTCCGCTGGAAGTGGTCTACGTTATGGTATCAAAACGGCACTCTAATGCTACTTGTAGTGTACCCGTGGGTGGTACTCTTGCCATCTAACCTACCTACCTGTTAAACCAAAAGCATGTTATTTTTCTAGAAGTATAGCATGATCCACTTTATCAAACGCTTTGGAGAAGTCCGTGTAGGCCACATCGAATTGAGCCTGTTTTTTTTATTATTTTATTGGTGATTAAAGCTAAATTTGTGCAGGTTGATCTTAGGGGAACAAAACCGTGTTGACGTTAAGGAAACTTCATTCAAATGGGTCGGGAGCTCTTCCTTGATTCTGATGGAGTTGATTATTTTGCACTACGTCATTCTGCAAGCCTTCAACTTATTTTTGTTCTTTTTCTCGTGTCCTTTCCAAGAGTTCATGTACCGAGAAAATGTTGTAAATCTTAGATTTACTATGTCTAAAGCCATACCGACAAGATCCAATCAGATAATTTGCGTTAAGCGATTTTCTTTCACACAATACACTCAAGATAGGTGTGAGTAAGGTATTTAACTTTTTTGTTGAAACTATTGTAAATGCGTGCATAAATCTCAGGAATATTGTGCCAAAATCGCTGAAGTTATGTGCATTTTAGCAAACGCTGCTCTAGTACCCAAGTCTCTGTACCTGCTCGATTTTAGAGGGTTTTTTGCAATTGGTTATTTTTAAATTCTATGTACGCCACAGCCGAAATTCTTTGAGATTTCAGTCGTTTCGTAATTTTGCACAGTACTTTCCGGTATCTCTGGGAGGTTTTTTAATTATTTATCTTACAATAACAATTTTTTTTTAACGAAAATGTGTTTTTTCCAAGTATTTAAGTAATACCTCAGATACTTCGCGAAACATTTTGATTTTTTTGTTTAAATAATTCTGTTGAGTTTTTATGATGGACACCGGAAAACAATTTTTCTCGAGGCACTTTGCTCAATGTTTCATATTTTGCAATGAAAATTTGGGAAATATAATATTATAATTTTATTAAAGGTTTAATTTGGGCGGCCGCCGTTGGCGAATGGGTTGGTAAGTGACTCCTATTGGGAAGTGCACAGTTTCGAATCTCTGTGCATGAAACATCAAATGATAGAACAAGCTCTTTCTAATGGGAGTCGACCCTAGGCAGGCAATGATAAATCTCCCAATCAAGACAAGCCAAGTGTATTTCAGTCAAGAAAAAGCTTTTCATAAAAAACTATTCGTCGTTCGGAGACGGCGTAACACTGCGGATTCCATCATTTGTCGAAATACGACAAGACACACACCACAAATTGGAGGAGGAGCTGAGTCAAACACCAAATAAAGGGTGTAAGTACCATGTATATACTTATATATATTAAAGCCCACTTCGCGAAAACATGCAATACTTATATTCCGTCTCAAGTCCGCATTCATTTTTCTCGGTGCACACGTACAACCCAGCGTGATTGCATCACTGCGGCGGCGCATACGTATATGCGGTTTTCTAGTGACGCCTGTCACTTTAATGTCACTTTATCAATGCGAGTGTCATTTTGCAGACATTAATACAATAATTCAATCGATTGACAATGTCAACAATGTTGCTGCGGCGCGTTGTGGCCGCGAATGGGCTTAACCTTTACCACCGCATAGTTGCAGCAAACTCACAGATGCTGTACATCCGATCACTTATAGTAAATACATAAACGTTTGTGCCACAAAACTGCAGAATGGGTTACTGGAAACACCGATATAGGTATGTACCGTACGTGTAAAGAAACTCAAGCTGTTGACGACCGTGGCGAAAATGGTCCCTTGAGCGCAACTGAGCAGTGCGATTTACTTCAACGCTAAAGTGCCACCAACTTGGCAGCCAAAGCTGCCAATGACTTTTGTTGACTGCGTGGCAACAATGTGGCGCACAAAGAACACCCAAGTAGATTGATGTGACAATGTGGCAACAAAAATGCTGCTGGCAGCGAAATCGCGCAACAAATCGCAGAAAATGTTATAAGAAAAAAATCAACGAAAAAAGGGAACATCAGTTAAGAAATAAGTAAACAAAAATAGTGAGCGCAACAAAAAAATAAACAAATTCCATGGTGACATTGTTGGCGGCAGCAGCTCGTCGGCGTCGACGTTAACACTTGAAGCGTTGAAATGCCAAAAAATGCTCGCCACGGTAGTGTCAAGCACTGTTTCAATGCTTTGTGGTTAATGTGGCTATTTTTATTTTTTTGGTTGCTGTTAATTCGACGGTTTTTTGTCCTGTCGTATAATTGTGGCAGGCAGCGTTGGCATGTGGCAAATGGTGAGTGTGGCGCAAGTTTTTTTGCAACGGCTATTTGAAAGATGCAAGAGTAGCATGCGAGCCAAATTCGACAGCTGATGCAACGGCAACAACAACTAGCGCAGAAGCAAGCAATATCGAGAAATGTTAAATTCAATAACAAAAATAGCAGCAATATTTAGTGAGCTCGAATAAAACACCGCCGACATATTCGCATTACTTAATAATAAGCATCGGCAAAAACAACAAATTCTCCGCTAGCCTACAAGTTGTTGTTAGCTTTGGCAGCTGCAATTGACAGCTTCTGTAATCAATATTGACAAGCACGTAATTTATGAACAGTTGAATGTGTGTGTGTGGGTTAGTGAAACCATGCGTTTGTTGCTAAAGCAACCCTGCAGAGAAGTGAGCCAAATGATACATACTCGACCGGCCTAACTAAATGTTTTTTTTCTCTCCTGGAAGAAAGTCCCCTCATTATAGGCCCGCAATGTAATTACGCCCTTTGAAAATATTGACATGTGAGCTCTGGTAGCTCTGGTATAGGGCGATATTAAGACGAAAACAACATGGGTAAGTCTCCCAATGTAAAATGTTTTTTTTTTCACCGGGTCTTATTACACACGCAGCCATCGTATTAGAGATTTGCATAGCAAAGACCACTCCAACCGCAACGAGGTAATGATCGAGAGTCATGCAGTAGAATAGAGGAAGATGCCAATAATAGATTGGGTAAACCCGAGCACCGTAGATTGATTGAGTAAAACCAGGCCGCCGTAGTCGAAAAGGATGGTGTGTGACTACCATTCGAAATTTCGGAGAGAACGTGGGTTCGAATCTCGGTGAAGGACCAAAATGAAGAAAAAGTGTTTTCTAATAGCGGTCGCCCCTCGGCAGGCAATGGCAAACCTCCAAGTGTATTTCTGCCATGAAAAAGCTCCTCCTCTGCCGTTTAGAGTTGGCTTGAAACTGTGGGTCCCAACATCAAAACGCACTCCACCAGTAGGAGGAGGAGCTCGGGCAAACATCCAAAACGGGCGTACGCGCCAATTATATATATATAAAACCAGAGCAACGTTCGGACGACTTAAACTCGCATGGTCACTAATCTACAGAATCCGGCATTGAAACTTAGCCAATAATAAGAATAAGATTACGTACAAACTACAAGTATTCACCAACAAATGCCTAAAAATCATATGCATACTATTCTGGTCAAATACAATAAGAAATTCAGAAATATAGAACTTAACCAACGAGGTGCCCGTAATTATGCAAATTAAGTGAAGAAAATAGAAATAGATAGGTCACACATTAAGAAAGCCTATTGACAGCAAAACGAGAGGTCGTTAGAATGGAACCTGCAAGGAAACAGTAGTCGCGGTCGCCCAAAACCCGTTTGGAATAGATCAACACTCCGCGAACTTGCGGTAGCCAATAATAACGTAGAGCACTGCAAAAATAAGTCCCTAGAACTGGATCTTGCCTAGAAAACCCTTGAAGGAGGCTCTATACTCCCAAGAGGAGTGAAATAAGAAGATAGTATGAGGGATTTTTTCTTACCCAGCAAAAAGTGACCGTTTACAAGTATCCTCTTCACACTTCATAATTTCACCGCTGGGCATCGTACTCATGGGCCGTACAAAAGCGTGTTCAGCTATGAAGGCTGTAAGCATCAACCAGTTATCTATCCTCTTATTTAAAATTTCGCTTTGAACAACTAATTACTGCGCACATCATTAAGAGCCTACCTTACTCCGTCTCTACAGGGAAGGGACCAACGCTTATTAGTCTGCAGATATGTTACATATATTTGTTGTGCGTGTTTGCGTGTAAATTTTGCTAAAATAATCGTCCAAGCAAGCCTATTACAATTACGGAAATGCACAAACACCTCTAATGATGGGTGCTCAGAAATAGCTGCTTTAGTCGCTCGTTGCCCGTTCATCGTCACTCAGCTGTTGTTCTGGTATTGACAGCTGAATGCGCAGGCTAACAGGAAATACAGTTGCTTTTGAACTTACGCTAAAACGTTTATTCAAACAGCCTACACATGTTCATACAAACATCCATACAACATTATTGTATCCTTTTAATGGTATTACTTTGCCAGTTGGACAGGAAAATTCAATTAAACTGCCAACACATTTGACGCATAGGGCAAAATGGCTTTTACCAAAAACAAACATCCTAAAAACAGTTTCATACAGATTTATACGTGGACATGCATACATATTAGGGATGCGAATATTATTTCGGGGCATTCTTAAAGTAAACACGAAATTTCGGGATTCGTTCTGGTATTCACCTTGGCACATAACTCGGTCTCAACACTTAACTTGCTTAACTGTCACTAGGTAATCCTTAGCCGCTGGAATATATTTTTATCTCCACCATACAGAATATTTTAACTTACTGAGGAAATACAAGTCTTTCAATTTAAGGAAGTTAAAAACTTAAAACTTTTTTTGAACAATAATTTTTAGAAGTACAGCTTCAAACTCTTTATTGTAGCAAAATATGGCATTTTACAAAAATCATTTTTGTTAATAGGATACTTTAAAAAAGGGAAAATATCTGACATAATTGTTCAACGCAGTTTAAATGTTTCAAACTAGTTTCTTGGCCATTTAAAAGCTTTACATTTAATCAAGTTTTTCAATAAACGAGTTTTTACATATTAAATTTCATATTTAAAACTGTTCGGTATTCCAGGATTACTAGAAACTAATCACAGAAGTTATGAGGCCCAAAAAATACTGGGATCCCGAAGTTTGAATCTCTAATGTATAAATAACCTTGTACAAGGTGAAGTCCAAAATAAACAAGCCTCTACGGACACTTTCATTTCATGGCCAAATGCAATTTTCCGTATAAGTAGAAGTCACAGGGAGCCATTTCAGGCGAATGAGTGATTTATGGTCAAAAAATTAGTAACAAGAGTGGATCGATGAGATGGTGTATTTTCATGCAATAAGCATCAGCTTCCTCCTTCGTGGTATTCAGGGCGAATTCGGCGAATGCGATGCAACGAACACTTCTAAAGGCCAAGACAGAAAATTGCATTGACGGTTTGGCCCGTTGGCATGAACTCCTTGTGGACAAATCCCTTGGAATCGCAAGAACAAATTAGCATCGACTTAATTTTTGATTTCTCCAAACGCGATTTTTTGGGTGGTGGCTCATCGGCACTTTGACGCTTAGTTTCAGGTTCATGCTGGGAACACTACCTTTCATCACCAGTTACAATGTTTTAAAGGAAGTTCTAGTCTTTTCTCGCCTCTTTAATGAGGTCTTTCGAATGTTGAGTTTTGAGCAATTTTTGGTCCTCAGTTAATTTGTGCGGAATGAAACGTGCACAGACCTTTCATTTTTCATAAATTTATGAACAATCTCGATGAAGTTTTCGGGGATTACTGATTTTGGGCGGGACGTATGTTCATTGTCATTTATGTTATTGTTACAACCATCTCTGAAACGTGTAAACCACTCAAGAACTCATAGACAATAATCGTCATAAGCTCTTCTCATCAATTCGAATGTTCCGGTAAACCTTTTACCCATTTTAAAACAAAATTTGACATTAGCTCTTTGTTCGAAACTCATTTTTGTACCGATGACACAAACATACTGACACTTCAGACGCAATAACTTCTCTTCTACTGAACCGAATGTTACCAAGCTTTCATTGGAAATCAGCGCCAAAACATTTTTATGACGCCAGTCTCGTTTATTTTGGACTTCACCTTGTACCTACATATGCCCACATTGGTGTATTAATGAAAGGTCGATTGCTAAAGAGTCGTAATGCTTTCGATGAGACCGGACCTGTGACAGTACTTACTAACAGAGGAGCAGGTCATAAAATATTTTCCCACTCGTCTGGAATAAATGAAAGATGACTTGCCATCGTCAACTTAGTATTTTTTTCAGGCCTCGATATTCGTCTTCTTCAAGGCACGAGAGAGAAGTTTATTTATGTGCAAGGAGTTGATATGAGCTTGAAATCTTCCTATAGGCGGTTTTTTATACTAGTTAGGCTTAGTTAAGTTACGTTAGTTGATAAACGCTGATTGCTAATATTTAAACGAGGTGCAGGTTTTATACCCCACTCGTGATGCACGGTTCGAGAGTTTTAGTAAATTGCGGATCCTATGATCCGAAGCTGAACCAAATTCGTATTAACAAAGGTATGCAAGTAATGTTGCAGAAAGATAGTATTCGTGAAGTGTAAGTGAAAAACCACGCACTTCAGTGGAACAGAGAAAGCGTTGAAAAGAACGTAACCAAGTTCGTAGGTTTGCCTTGCATCTGGGCAGAATGTAAAAAGAGATTCAGAAGGTTCTTTGCTAAATATTCTGTGTATCTCTGTAACTGAAGCAAAGCGCTCGATATCGAGCTTCTGGCATTATAGCGGTTCAAACACTAGTGACAATTGGACAAGATATACAGTCAAACTAGCTTCACATTGGTTTCAATTGTGGTTGGAAAATTATTGAGTAGTTGAAGTTTCAAAAAATGCAAGAATAATGGGAAGAATCTAAATCAGAAATCTACTGGCTCCAACAAGTGAAATAAAGTGTGCACCTAACATCTTATACTGGCCTTATCACACTTAGAAGTATCTGGAAGCCAAAACACCCCACTTAAATACTTCAAGCAGGAATGAAAAAAGTTAGTCAGAACATCGTTAATGTAAAGGATGATATTTTTGTAGAGTTATAGGAAAGTTTTTCAAAAAAACACACGTAAAATTCAGAAAAATGCATGAAATTTTTATTTAAATCGATGGTACAGTTCCTATAATTTAATGTTTGAAAATTATCTCATTCAAATGTTGTCCGCGACTGCGCTTCAAATGGTCCATCCGCTTAGTCCACTTTTGGCATATTCTTTCCAATGTTTCGGCCGGTATCTTACATATAAATGCTTTAATGTTATACGAGGGGTGCCTTTTATATTTCGGGATTTGGCAACCCTGGTGTTGCAATCTAGCAACTGACAGCTGTATCGCAAAGTTTGACATTTTTTGGCTTTTACGTACTCAGAACGTTTGGAAATATCAGCGCTATTTGTGTTGTTTACAGTAACTTAAAAGATTCATCTCGGTTCAAAAATGGAATTAAATCGTGAACATTTTCGTGCGATTATTTTTTACAACATTCGACGTGGATTAACTCAGCAACATTGCATGGATGAACTTAATTCATTTTTTGGCGATGAAGCTCCATCAAGGACCAGTGTTTATCGATGGTATGGTGAATTCAATCGTGGTTGTAGTTCACTCCACGACGAATTTCGTGAAAGTCGTCCAAAATCAGTTGTTGTTCCGAAAACCATTGATGCTGTGCGCGAACTGATATTGCAAGATCGTCATGTGACCTATCGTGAGATTGAGACAATCTTAGGCATTAGTGGGACCAGTATAGATTCAATATTGCATAAACATTTGACTGTCAAAAAAATTTGTTCGCGTTGGATCCCACACAATTTGTCAATCGCTCAAAAAAAGGGTCATGTCGATTGGTCGAAGGAAATGCTCAAAAAATACGGGCTTCGAAACACGTCTATGACATCGTGACAGGTGATGAATCATGGATTTACGCGTATGAACCTGAAAGTAAACAGCAGTCGAATGTATGGGTGTTTCAAGATGAGCCAAATCCAACAAAAGTTGTTCGCGCATGAAGCACTTCCAAGCAAATGCTCGCCTGTATTTTCGGAAAAACTGGACATGTCGCAACCGTACCACTAGAACAACGCAGAACCGTAAATTCTGAGTGGTACACAACCATTTGTTTGCCAGTTGTCTTCCAAGAAATAAGGAAAACCAATCGCCAAAGACGGATCACTTTTCACCAGGACAATGCGAGTTCTCACACATCGGCTCAAACAACTGCATTTTTGAGCACCCAAAACATCGAATTAATGGGTCATCCGCCGTATAGTCCTGACTTGGCACCGAATGACTTCTTTTTATTCCCGTACGTAAAAAACAAACTGAGAGGTCAACGTTTTTCGACACCTGGAGAAGCGGTTGCGGCATTCAGAATGCATGTTTTGGAGGTACCTCATTCAGAGTGGCAAAAGTGCTTCGACAATTTAAAAACAATAAAGTGATTTTCGATGATTAAAATTTGTTTTTGTTCCCTAATCCCGAAATATAAAGGCACCCCTCGTATTCCAATGCGTTAATTTAAGCAGATTTGTCTGAATAGACATGAGCTTTAACATAGGCCCACAAAAATAATCTAAAGGCATTATATCGCACGATCTGGGTGGTCAATTGACAGGTCCCGAACGTGAAATAAAATGTTCACCGAACTCGCCTCTCAACAAGTCCATTGTTACGCGTGCTATGTGGCATGTGGCACCGTCTTGCTGAAACTACATGTCATGCACGTCAAGCTCTTGTATTTCGGGCAAAAAAAGTTGGATATCATTTCACGGTAGCGCTCACCATTCACAATTACGTTACGATTCGCAGCATCTTTGAAGAAGTACGGTCCAATGATACCTCCAGCCCATAAACCGCACCAAACTGTGACCTTTTCTGGATACATTGGTAGCTCTTGCAATTCTTCTGGCTGATCTTCACTCCAAAATCGACAATTCTGCTTATTTACGTATCCATTGATCCAAAAATGAGCTTCGTCGCTGAACACAATTTTTCGATAAAAAAGTGGATCTTCGGCCAACTTTCCAAGAGCCAATTCACCAAATTCACCATTCTGCGTTGCGATAGGTCATTCGTTTTTGCACCAGCTGTGTTTTGAAAGGCTTCACACCTAAATCCTTTCGCAAAATGTTCCACGTTGTTGAGTAACAGAGGCCCAATTTCTGCGAAAGGCGACGAATCGATAATTGATGGTCATCATTAACACTGGCCGATACAGCTGCGATATTTTCTTCAGTTCGCACTCTACGTAAGCGTGTTGGTGGCTTGATGTCCAATAATGTAAATTTGGTTCTAAATTTAGTCACAATAGCTCGAATAGCCGCTTCAGTGGGTCGATTAAACTGACCATAAAATGGAAGAAGCGCGCGATAAATTTTCTTAACAGAACACGCATTTTTATAATAAAGTTCAATGATTTGCAAGCGTTGTTCGTTTGTAAGACGATCCATGGTTAAATTATAGACCAAACTGAAGATGTTTGACAGTGAAACAAAACACGAAACGTGCGTCAGCTGTTTAAAAAGATAATAGCTAAAAAATCACCCGTTAGTAGAGTATATCGTTAAGTAGAGTCGTTGCTTACTATGCCATACCCCGAAGTATCTGACACGAAAGGTGCCGAAGAAGAGTTGCCCAAAAGAGAGAGCAGTGCTAAAATCCAATCCAAATATGGAATTTGATAATTTACTATCCTAGTCACTGAAATATCTCATTTTATATATTTTTGGAAAATATCGTTATATGAGAAATAGGCATGGTTGTTGCACGATTTCACCAATTTTTAATACTGGGGCCTTTGATAGGAGTAACTTATGTACGTCGGCCGCCGTAGCCGAATGGGTTGGTACGTAACTACCACTCGGAAGTCAACAGGCTCGAATTTCGGGGCATCAAACAACAAGTGGTAGGAACTTTTTTCTAATAATTATCGCTCCCGGGCAATTCTCTCGCCAAACATCTAAACAAGGATGTAATTATATATATGTATATATATGTACTTATATATCTCCAGAAAAATTTACTATAGATTCATGGGAGGCAACTCTGAAGAGTTTTTCTTAATCCGCTTGAACTAGACACGCACGCAAAATTTTATGATCCCAAGAGATCAACTTTTTTTTTTTTGCCAAACAATTTATGAAACTATATCACTGTGCGTCGTCTTGGTTGCGCCCATACCACAGTCTGTGGTGCTTCGAAGAACTTGAGAATAAGTTAAAATCCCATTAGTCAAAAGATTGCTGAGAAATCATAGGCAGATGGAGAAGAATGTCTGATCAATTGACAACTCAATTCGGGTTTATTTTCAAAAAACCCTACAAAGCAACATGATTGTGTTCATCTAACTTGAGTTAATTTACATATTTTCATTTGCATTTGAAAAATTACAAAACTTACACAAGCTTTTTTAAGTAGAATACAAACAACAACCCCGCCCAATTTCCTTAACAAAAAAGAAAATCTGTTACGAACGCCCTTCCTTCGCGACCTATGCCACCCAAATTTACTGCACTTTTCTTTCGCACGCCTACTTCGTATTTGCATACGACTGAGTTCGCTTTTTGGCAGAAACTGTTTTAGATGCACACCTCCGCGCTTTCTTGTTAATGCCTACTTTAACTTTTGAATGCTGCCACCATCATCACCAGTTTATTTTACGTTTTAGTTGGGTGTTTGCATTTGTGATTTGCTATTTGTTATTGTTGTCACTGCCGTTTCGCCGTTGGCATTTGAGCCACAACGAACCAAGAAATCAACAATTCGAGCCAGTACAAGCCATAGCATCCTTTGCTGGGACGCGCCAGCACCAAATACAACGAACAACGAATTTGTTTGTTTTGCGGCTTGTTAAACACACTGGTGTACACGTCCAACTGCCACTGTCCTCAACGCCTCATTCCTATTATATTGTATGTACATACTTGTATATCCTTTCGTTAGCCAATTTTTTTTTTTTTGGTTTTTTGCAGCACAGATTTATATTTTTAAAATTCGAATTCTTAAAAGGCTAATAAAAACAAATACATGTTTGTATGTATGTAAATATAAAAAAAAGAGAAGGCGAGGAAAAGTAGGCGCGCGAAAATCGACACTGCTCACCTTTGTTATTCCCGTTTTTGTTTTTGTCTCCGGTTGTGGTTTCACTGCATTACCACTGAAGGGGGAGTGTGCTCTGCTGGTTCGTCGTAATCAGGACAGTGTGTGTGTTAATGTTGTTGATATCACTTTGGCCGGCTTAGTTGCCTTCATTGAATTTGCTCCTCGTTAAATTTGTTGAATTTCGCATTGTGACCCTTTTTATCCGCATGCGGAGTTTTTTGTTGGACTTAACAATTTTACCATTGTTATATACCTTTTCTCCCCTCTCTTTGTTATTGTTGTCGCCTTTTCATATGGTTGACCAATTTTTTATACGTTCTTCAATAACTTTATATGCGGCTTTGCATTTATTTGTTGCACAATGTGACGATTTCGATTTTTTTCTAATAAATTAAAAACGAGATGATTTTTCGAGCAGCCGACGGCAAAGCCCAACCTTACTCTTTAAGCGAAATTTTCTAAGTGGTATTTTCAAATCAATATGGGGTCGTAGAAGGTAAGTGAATGGGGCAGAGCGAATGGATCTGATGATGATGGAGTACAAAACGAGGCACCTCCTGTCATCAAACAAACAGTCGACGTACTCGCGTACCACGTCAAAGTTGGCAATTATGATTCCAAAGTTGTAAACGACTTCGTATATTTAGGAACCAGCATCAACTAACAATGTCAGCCTTGAAATCTAACGTAGAGTCTCTCTTGCCAACAAGTGCTACTTTGGATTAAGTAGGCAATTGAGTAGCCAAGTCCCCTCTCGACTACCAAAATTAACACTCTGCAAGAATTTCATCATGCGCGTCCTAACGTATGGCGCTGAGGCATGGACGATGAAAATATCCGATAAAGCGTCACTTGGAGTGTTACAGAGAAAGATTATGAGAAAGATTTGTGGACTTTTGACCGTTTGGGATAGCGAGTATCGGAGACGATGGAGCCATGAACTGTATGAGCTTTACGATGACAGAGATATAGCGCAGCGACTAAGGATCCAGTGGTTTCATTGGTTGGGTCATGTCGTCCGAATGGATACAAACGCTCCGGCTCTGAAAATATTCGATGCGGCTCCAGCTGGTGGTAGCAGAGGAAGAGGAAGGCTTCCTCTGCGTTGGAATGATCAGGTGGAGAAGGACTTGGTTTCACTTGGTGTTTCCAACTGACGCCAGTTAGCACGGGAAAAATGACTGACGCGCTTTGTTCAACTAGGCCAAAATCGCGTAAGCGGTTATTGCGCCAATTAAGAAGAAGAAGTGAATGTCAAAAATTTCTTGAGAATGTAAACTAGCAGACAAAGCAATAACAAAGAAGCAAGTCACTTTGACATTCAAAACATCAAATCGCAAAATCAGCTACTCTTCTGCCACTATCCTAAATGAATTCGCTTAATACTTCTTTCTGACCATCCGCGTATTTCTTCCAAAAAACGATCATTTTATGAAGACCATCTACCGGAGCTCGCACACAAGTGAAGGGCTATACATTTGCAAAACATCAAAAGACACACTATTAATTGTAGGAAAAGTTTGGCTTAAATGTTTTCGCCATATTATTATTACTGTTATTAGCACACAGAGAATCGAAGACTCCTACCACCGCAGCTTCACCATTGATATTATATAATATGTGGGACACAGTCTCTTCATTTTTATGAGCTTCTCAAAGTTAAAACCAATAAAATTCTGGAGCGCGCATAGTTCTTGCCCAGTATAATTTTAATTATTTTTATTTTTCTGTGCCACATAAAAGGAAAGAGCTTTTTGATAGGCTTTTGGAGTGTAGTTTTTGTTTATGAAGGGGTCGTTCTGCTATTGCTCACCGTGCACAAAAAAGCGTGAGTTGATGGTATTTTACTCCGAACGACTTCCAATTAAATCAACCTTTAAAAACTTCAAACAGTGACGTGTTTTCTAGTACCAAGAGACCTTTTAAGTGTTACCAGAGTTAAGTTTCTTTTGAAACTAGTGCGGCTCAACGTCGCACACTCAAAGCTTCTCGAGAAATCGCTCAAGGAAAAAGCACTTCTAAAAACAGTTTATGCCACGGTCTGGCAGAAGCCATCTCACTAATCTAAGAATGAATTTTGGACAAAGCCTTTATTGTTCGGATTTTGGCTCGACAACGGCTCGGTGTTAATACTGGTTCCTAAATAAACGAAGTCTTTTACAACATCGAAGTCATAACTATTAACAGTGACGTGGTATCAAACGGCTCGGAGAGGTTCTTCTCAATTCCGACGGCGCTGCTAGCATTGAGCAACGTCATCTTGCATAGTCGTATTAGTTTGGCGGGGATTCCAAATTCCGATATCGCGGCATACAGGTAACTCCTTTTCGTACTGTCGAATGTACCAGATGGTGTGTGTCGATTCTCCTTTCATGGGTCTTTTCCAAGACTTGGCGTATTGTGAATATCTGGTTGATGATGAATATCCGGGTCTAAAGCCACGGATTTGACATAGCACACTTAAATTGCAATATGACCCATTATTATTATTATACATAATTATTTGCTGTAGCCCCGGCCGGAGGTGCAAACTGCTAGAAATTCTAACGGCATTTAAACACTGCTACAGAAAAGCCTATAATTGACACTGTGCCAACCATAACACGCCGTTTTTAAGTGTTTCAAAGCGGTTTAGTTTGATTTCGGTTTCGAATTGAATGTATCCTCTTACTGTACAATTTATTCGATTTTATTCAACTTCATTTCAATTTCTTGCGCATTGCTTCACGCTTTATTTTTATACCTTATTTTTTTATTGATTTATTTTTTCTCTCGCGTCTTTTGTTTGTGAGACTTGTTAACAATCATGTCGCACTAACCAGTCTGGCGGCTACCCCACGTTGTATGTTTGGCTTGTGTTGTACCTATTTTTATACCGCTGCGATCGCAAAGGATAATGGACTCTGGCGCACTGCTGTGGTTAGGTGCTGTGATTTATTTCGTTTCCAAGCCTAAAGCTGTTCGCCTTATTTATACGATTTCTTAATATGAAAATACTGCCATTTAACTGAGTCCTTTTTTGCTCTGTTTTGTTTTGTTTACTTCTTTGTTTTTGGCGAGCTTCTTAGAAGTGAATATTTTGCCCTAGTTTGGTTAGCGTCTAGTGCACATACAGGTAGACGTCTTTTTTTCTCTCTAAATTTGTGTTGCAAAATTATTGTTGCCATCCGAGCGAATACTGAATATTTTTTCCCTGTTAGGATGTATGTATGTAGGTATATGTATTTGTAGGTAAGTGCCACGAATCCATAGTTTTAAGTCATATTTTAAATAATGCATCTTAATGCGCTGCAGTTTGGCATAATTTCTAGTAATTTCTACATTTATTGCACATAACCGGCGGGTGACGTGTGTTTGGCATATTAAACAGCAATGCACAGATGAAGGCGACCGGCCTACATATACACATACACATGTATGCATGTGTGCATGAACGATTGCCGATGTATGTACATTCTTAAGTAAGTATTTATAGGAATATTTGTTAGCATTCTGTTGGCAACCGCAGGCACAGTTGGATATTAGTTGCGACCTTATATGGGCCGTTCAGGCACTGTGTTGAGCGTCACACCAGCATCAGCATCCAGCAGCCGTTTGGCATCAGCACCTGCAAGTCAGGATAAATAGCCTAAAAACAAAGAAAGCTTAGCAAGCTCGACGGGGTAGCGTTGCCTTTGCTTGGAGGCGTTCGCAATACTAATAAGTTTTGAATAAGAAACAACATAGTTTTTTTCTTCAAGGAAATTTATGCAAAATGAAGATGTTTTTTAGTATTTTTGTAGGCAGTTTGCAGACAACAAATGTTGAGGCAGCTCCGATTACCCAGAAATGTGTGTATTAAACATAAAGCTTTAGCAACAACTAGTTGTCCCCGCTGGCATGAGCATTTGCCACCGACGATAGGGGTATTTATCAACATAAATGAGATAGACAGAATTTGCATTTCTTAAGGATTAATAAAATAGTAAAATAAAAGTCGTTTTTTTTAAATAACCAGATGGGTAGGTGTGTCAATTCCGAGATCCCGGGAGCTCTGCATTTTTAAGCAACAAAAATGTCGTGATTTCTTACAAACCATAAAAAAAAAAAAACTAACAACGTTTAAAAGTACTTTGCCTATACATAACTTTTGTGATAGAATCAGCAGGATTGCTTGGGTTCAACGTTCACCTTTTCAAAGGCCTATAATATTAATATTACAACATGAGTGAGTGACCTTTTGCACTATCACTAATTTTTTAATAGTAGTTAAAATAAGGATTTCTTTATCACTAAATTTTTAGTTTTTCAGTGTTTTAACTACTCGTTTATTGCATTAATTATTTAGTGCGCTATACCCAACTTTGTCTATTACAGGTGCATATATCTTATATATAAAAATTAATATTTGTTTGCTTGTATGTATTTTAAAAGCTGTGAAACCAATCATCGAATTGCAATCAAACTTCGTCAACTTTTTGCTTACGATTGCCGGAAGGTATAGGCATAAGAAAATTTATTTCAAATAAGGGCGCGAGGAACCTCCCATACAAATAAATTTTTTAATATTACATATTTTCGGAGCCATTTATGTCTGAATACCAAAATTTTGTAATCATACAAGGACATAAAATATAAAGACCTTAAAAATTCAGAAAGTGGGGTCATTGGGAAAGGAAGCAGGGTAGTCCCCATATAAACCAAACTCTTATTATTGTATATTATTATTATTATTTATTAGATATATCAAAATGCTTATATCTAAATATAGAGGAGTACTAGCTGCTAGGGCTTACGACCCTTTCTTTAAGTATATAATACCTGTGTTGATTTAGTTCTAATTGTGGAGTTTAAATAATCTTTATTGACTTACATTGTTTCAGAAAGTTATATATTTTATGAATGTTTTCAGAAGAAGTTTTTTCAAGAAGTGCGGAGGGTTTAATGTCGCCAAATATTTTGATCCTGTGGCTTCGGAGATTGGGGCATTCATCTAGTAAGTGGTCGACCGTGGAAAGTGATCCACACAAAGGACATCTGTTTTTGGGTTTCCCTGTGAGGAGGTGTTCGTGTGTCAAGAGGATGTGCCCAATGCGTAACCGTATAAAGGTAGGGGTTTGGCTCCGAGTGTTATTATTTGGAAAGTGGGGCTTTTGTCCTGATGGGTTAACTTTGCTGTACCAGGATGAAAATTTTTTCCAATTCTTATCTTTCTCACTTTGAATATATGCTGCAACGGTCCTAATCGAATCGTGTTTTTCAAATGTTGCAAAAGTAAGGCAGGGTTGGAGATGGATTTGTTTGGCGGCCGCATCTGCTGCCTCGTTACCTGGGATCCCAGCATGACCCGGGACCCATAATAAGTTGATCTTTTTATGATGAGTATTTAGTGCTGCTTTAATATTTTTAATTAGACTACTGGAGGTGTTTACGCTTTGGAGCCCAGCATGATAAACTGTCTGTGCATATTACGAATTATTGTATAGTTTCGATACTATTCATGGCAGAGTATTATGATTTTGCAGATGTATAAAATATCAATGCCTTATTAACACCAAAAAGTAGAAGATATTAGCAAATGGAGCGTGGTACCTCCAATACAGACCAGTTGCATAGTTTCGAAGCTATTTATGGTAGAGTTATACATTTTGCACAGATGCATAATAAAATGTGAAGTCCAAAATAAAAAAGACTGAGCTAAAATAGAAACGACAGGAGCTTTGTTCTGATAACTTCGAGTATATTTATCCAAAAAAGTCCTCTCTGGTCTCGATGCACTAAATCTAAAAGCTTTTCGAAAGACTCGGTACAAGCCTTTGGATTGGCCTCTACGGGCGCAAAACGTTTTCCTTTTATGCCCAAATGAAATTTCCCCAATAGGAAGAAGTCACAGGGAGTCATATCAGGCGAACACAGCGAGTGATTGATGGTTAAAATGCGAATTCTAGTCAAAAAATCAGTCACAAGAGTGGATCAATGAGATGGTGCATTTTCATACAATAAGCGCCAGCTTCCTCCTTCGCGGTATACAGGGTGAATTCGACGAATGCGATGCAACAAGCGCTTCAAAATACTAAGATCGAAAATTGCATTAACGGTTTGACCCATTAGCATGAACTCCTTGTGGACAATTCCCTTGGAATCGCAAAAACAAATGAGCATCGACTTGATTTTTGATTTCTCCAAACGCGATTTTTTGGGTGTTGGCTCGTCTGTGGCCTTTTATTCGGCACTTTGACGCTTAATTTCAGGTTGATGTTGGAAACACTACCTTTCACCACCAGTTACAATGTTGTAAAGGAAGTTCTCGCCTTTTCTCGCCTCTTTAATGAGGTCTTTCGAATGTTGAGTTCTGAGCAGGTTTTGGTTCTCAGTTAATTTGTGCGGAATGAAACGTGCACAGACCTTTCGTTAGCCCAAATGATCAG
The DNA here is from genome assembly GCF_028408465.1 of Anastrepha ludens. NCBI lineage: Eukaryota > Metazoa > Arthropoda > Insecta > Diptera > Tephritidae > Anastrepha > Anastrepha ludens. The sequence continues at coordinate 55,189,661 of NC_071500.1, read as the reverse complement.
TAAACCTGTAACATGCGCTGCCATTTTAAACAACAGTCATACACTTACAATATATGAATATGAAAATGGGATATTGCTTAAGGTACTTCATCTTCGACTGCAGCACCAGTGCCGTCAGACCCGCTATATTCAGCTTAAACAAGGTGGACAAAGAAAGCAAGGGCGACAATGGATACGCTGAAATAGCTGCGATAATTTTTGAAGTATCATTTATCGACAATTATAAAAATTACTAATTTCGTTCTATACTCGTAGAGAGAGAGTATAAGAGAAAATGACAGACAGACACCCTCTAGTTTCATTCAATGTTTTTATAAATCACATGTTTTGATGGATACTGCTCTATCGTTAAAAATCTAAATAACTCCTTTACGCTTGAAGAACATTGGCAAAATTTGGGAAGGCCTTGGAGCAGCTGGAAATGGACAACAATTTCCCTCGAGAATTCGTATTTTCTGACGAAGCGCATTTTCATTCCGAGAACTAGTTAGGGTGGCTGTCGCCATGACACACTTAGACCTGTCGTAGATCCATTGTGATACCACTAGAACTTATCCCTTTTTAAGCCATCCGGTATCTTTAATAAACGAACAAAGCTTCGCTAATTTTAGATGCGCTATATCCGCTACATCAGTTAGAAATGCAGTGGTGACTATATGTTAATTAATAAGCAAAATTGCCACATCTGGGGATCGGAATCTCCGCATCTGATCGTCGTGAATCCAATGCATATTTAGAGAACGATATTTTAGAGCGTGATGTTTTAAACGCCATTTCTGTTAACAGCGAGTGCTACAGGGGTATGGTAACCGATTTTCTGTGGACATAAATTGAATACATGGGCTTTGACGATCATTGGCTGCAGCAGGATGGCGCGCCATCCCGCACGACCCATGCCACACCCGATCTTTTCCGCACTAAGTTCAGTAATGGTGTTATCAGCCGTCTCGGCGAAATCGACTAGCTACCTCGGAGCAGCGATTTGACGCCGTTAAACTTTCTTCTGTGGGTGCCGTGAGAAACCGCTGTTATGCGAATAGTCCATTGACGATTTAAGCCCTTAAGGCGAATACTGAGCATGACATTCGTGAGATAGGGCCAGAAACTGTCATCAAGGCCTTGAAAATTTCAAAAACAGATCACTATATTCACCTACCTTTATTTATGAAATAGTATAATTGTCGCAGTTCCGCAATGGCTGTAATTTTTGAATAAAATTCTCCACCCCACCCATAATACGATAAATCGGAAAACCCAATTGCATTAAAAATATTTAACTATTGAATCAATTTATAATTCAAAATTAAAAGAAATAAAAAATGAAAATTTGCTTGCTTATTTTATTACCGCAGGCACAACAATCACAAATTATTGATTAAGGTCAAATGGGTGACACAAAATACTGGCAGTTGGCACGTGATTCATATTTCACATACGATTAGCAGCAATATTTCACGCCGCTTTTGGCATACGGACGTATTTACAGATTTGTCTCTTGCACATATTTTTCTATTGTTGTGCTAAAGTTTCAATTGCACGACTGGTGCGCATGCGCATTAACTCCCTCACTAATTCACTCGGCACCTTTGTTGGTCAATTGTCATTAGCTGCATTGCCAAATGGTACGCAATGAACATGTCCACGTAGAAGTACATACGAGTATATGTTTGTGGATGCCCAGTAGAAAATCGAACCAGTGAAAGACTAGTTGTAATAATGAGGTGGTACTAGTTCCCGCACAATTCTTACGCACTGCTTTCAAATGGCTTCTTATACAAGCCGACGAAGTCCGAAATGACAATTTTTGCCCTTTTTAGAGCTTTGGTACACACTCCGAACGGGTTTTAATTCGGACAGTATATAAAAATAAATAATACAGATGTGATATTAATCTAAATTTAATTGTGGATGGTCAGATTAGAGGTCCGTTATCCCGTAGGGTTCTTTTGACAGATCACACGTGACTACTGTCAAACTAAATACGTAATTTTTTTCAGTATTCATTGACATTTCATCATGGAAAGACTTACGCTTATGTGAAAAGTGTTCATCGGGCACTCAGGTCAACTTATGGTGTTCAGCGATGAGGTCCTTTTTTGGCTTAATGGCTACGTCAATAAACAAAATTGCCATATTTGGGCTCAAGAGCAACTCAAGGCCATTCAAGAACAGCATCTGCATCCTTTAAAAACAACCGTTGGATGTGACCTTTAGTCTGGAGAAATCATCGGAACATTTTTCTTCAAAGACGAGGCTGGCGCCAATGTAACAGCGAATGGAGAACGCTATCATCTAAGTGTCATGATATCTTGATAAGCGACGTTTTGATACAGGAAATTGAAGGCCATGATCTCCGCAGCATATGGTTCCAACAAAATGACGCTTGTGAAACAATGGATTTACTGCGTCGTCATTTCGGTGAGCAATTTATCTCTCCTCCTGTACCGATGGATTGGCCACCAAGATCGTGTGATATCACATCCTTGGACTTTTATTTCTGAGGGTATGTAAAGTCTAAATGTGTTGTGCATAAATCAGCTTCGACTAAGTGATTGGAAGTCTGCATTACTAAAGTTATTCATGAGATACCGACCGAAGAGATGAGATAATCTCGCAATTTCTTATTCCATTAATCATGAAGCAAATTAACCAAGCACTAACTCTAACACAGTGAGTAGTCGATTTACACTAAAGTAAAGGGCCTTTCAGAAGTGATGTCTAATGTAAGTAGTGAATAATTCCTAAACGGTATCTTCATTTATGCCATAAGTAGACAGTTGTACAATTTTACACAATAGAACGTGTGAAAATGATTGGAAGTCATTATGAAAATGGCAGATCTTCAAGAACGTCATATCGCAAAATTCATAATTCTTTTTTGTGAAATAATTATCAGACTGAGTCGACAGTTCAAAGGTTGGTGAAACAATTTCAAGAAACTGGAAAATTTCAAGAAAAGACTGGGCTGAACGAAAACTGCTGGGCTGAACAATACTGCTTAGTTTTTCACACATAATTGTGATGAGCTATTTTGAATAAAAAATAGAAACCTGAATGAATCTAAGCTTTTACATGTTTTATTTGAAAACAACAACCAAGTGCGTCTTTTTCAAAGACCCTTTATTTCCGTCACAGTCACAAAAAGTATAGTGCGAAACTAGTCTTTTAGAACACTATCCCTATTGTTTAATCAAGAGTATATTTGTATATGTACCAACAAAAATATATGTATGTACGTATTTATGTATTGGAGTTCGTTCGAAATTGTCAGTAATTGATTATTGAAAATCGGGCCTTACGTACGCTAAACTATTTCATTAATTAATAAGTATTACTGCTTGGCTGACTGATTGTCTAATTGGTTCTATATAAAGTAGGTAGAGAGGGGAGAGCAGAGACAATTAATGTATACATATTAATGGTAAATGTCTCGACTTAACAAATCACTTGCTCATATAAATACTGTTAAATTTATTAAGTATCTCAGACTAATTGATTTAAGGCCTTGTTCATTTCAAATGGAATGTTAAAATTTTTATTCACTACAGGCGGAGTAGTCACATTTGCTGATGATACATGTACGACGTTTGTTAAAAAAATAAGGTGAATTTTCAAAATTGCTGAATTTTGACGAAAAACAACGTCGCATGAGCATCACTCAGTAATTATTGAATGGCGTCAACGATGATCTGGATTTGCTTAAAAGGATGACGAAATATGGGTACATGGTTATGACATCGAAACACCAAAGCCCAATGGAAGAGTCCAGTCCAACATGCCAAGTCGCTATGACTTTTTCCTGTTCCCAAGATTGAATAGATTTATGAAAGAACGACGTTTTGCAAGGATTAAGGAAATAAAAGCCGAATAGCTGAGAGAGCTCAAGGATATACCAAGAAGTGTATATCAGAGCTGCTTCGAAGATTGAAAAAAAAAACTGGCACAAATGCATTATATCTGAAGGGGACTGCTTTGAAGGAAATAAAATAGAAATAAATAAATAGTTTTTGAGAAAAATGAAAATTCACCTTATTCTTTGAACACGCCACGTATACTACATATACGTAGTATATATATCAAAAACTATTTATTTATTTCTATTTTATTTCCTTCAAAGCAGTCCCCTTCAGATATAATGCGTTTGTGCCAGTTTTTTTTTTTCAATCTTCGAAGCAGCTCTGATATACACTTCTTGGTATATCCTTGAGCTCTCTCAGCTATTCGGCTTTTATTTCCTTAATCCTTGCAAAACGTCGTTCTTTCATAAATCTATGTAGCAGTTGGCCACAACGATCACGATTCAAGCAGAAAAGTACAAGCATCGGTAGATGAAATTATAGCACAGATTAAAACCTGGAATATTATAGTAAACTAAACAGAGCAAATCTGTACCCGTTACCTTCCCAAGAAACAAAATTGCTTATATGCTGCTAAATACTTGGCAATGACATTGAAAACGAGGCTAAAATGGAAGGAACATGTCAAAACAAACGAAATTCGCCTTTTTTTTGGTGAAACTAAAATATAAAAGAAAAACAGGGGAGATTATGGCTGCACTCCTTTGTTTACAAAAGTAAAAGGCACTACATTCGAGAGAAGACTTCACGCTAAACGGCTGACGTTTCCCACGTGCATTCCTACAAAGCGTCAGTCTTGTTAGTTAATCCACTTAACATAATATAAGGCGCCTTCGATTCGTCGTGAATTAGCGAGTGACGAATAGAGCAATCAATTGGCATAAATAAACATATAAAAAACATACCTAATGTATTTGTTGTAATGTCACAGAGAATGTGAAGATGCCGATACCCCAATCGTTGAGGACGGAATTGTGGTTCCGCTACGCGACTATGACGAGGTGAGAATAGCGATAACACGACTAAAGAACAACAAAGCCGTGGGCGTCCCGGGCTGCCGGCTGAGCTATTCAAACATGGCGGCGAGGAACTGGTGAGGTGCTTGCCTAAGCTTCTATGCAAAATATGGTCGGATGAAAGCATGCCTGCCGATTGGAATTTAAGTGTGCTCTGTCCGATCCATAAGAAGGGAGATCCTGCAATCTGTGCCAATTACCGCGGAATTGGTCTTCTAAATATCGCCTATAAGGTACTATCGAGCGTATTGTGTGAAAGGCTGAAGCCCACCATCAACCTAATGATTGGACCTTATCAGTGTGGCTTTAGACCTGGAAAGTCTACCATCGATCAAATATTCAGAATACGCCAAATCTTGGAAGAGGCCCATGAAATGAGAATCGACACACACCATCTTTTCGTCGATTTCAAAGCTGCATTCGACAGTACAAAAGAGTTTCCTGTATATAGCGATGTCTGAATTTGGTATCCCCACAAAACTAACACGGCTTTGCAAGATGACGTTGCTGAACACCAGCAGCGCCGTCAGAATTTGGAAGGACCTCTCCGAGCCGTTTCATACCAAACAAGGTTTCAGACAGGATGACTCACTGTCGTGTGACTTCTTTAACCTGATGTTGGAGAAGATCGTACGAGCCGCAGTATTTAATCGATCAGGCACAATTTTTTATAAGAGCGTACAATTGTTGGCATATGCCGATGATATTGACATTATCGGCCTTAACAACCGCGCTGTTAGTTCTGCCTTCTCCAAACTGGATAAAGAGGCAAAGCGAATGGGTTTGGTGGTGAACGAGGACAAAACGAAGTACCTCCTGTCTTCAAACAAACAGTCGGCGCACTCGCGTATCGGCACCCACGTCACTGTTGACAGTTTTGATTACGAGGTTGTAAAGCACTTCGTATACTTAGAAACCAGCATTAACACCGATAACAATGTCAGCCTTGAAATCCAACGTAGAATCTCTCTTGGCAACAAGTGCTACTTTGGACTAAGTAGGCAACTGACCAGTAAAGTCCTCTCTCGACGATCAAAACTAACACGCTACAAGACTCTCATCATGCCTGGCCTAAGAGCAGAAGAGTGGACGATGTCAACATCCGATGAAGCGACGCTTGGAGTGCTTGCGAAAAAGATTTTGCGCAACATTTTTGGACCTTTGCACGTTTGCAACGGGAAATATTGCAGACGATGGAACAAATACAACGAATAAAGATCCAGCAGTTACTCTGGCTGGATCATGACGTCCGAATGGATACAAACGTTCGTGCTCTGAAAGTATTTGATGCGGTACCAGCTCGTGGTAGCATAGGAAGAGGAAGGCCTCTTCTGCGTTGGGAAGGTCAGGTGAAGAAGGACTTGGCTTCACTTGGTGTGTCCAACTGGCGCCGGTTAGCACGAGAAAGAAACGACTGGCGCGTTCTGACAAACTCGGCCAAAATCGCGTAAGCGGTTATCGCGCCAATTAAGAAGAAGAAGAATGTACTCGTTGCTGCTTTCGATTCACCAACTATCTTGCGAGTAGTGAGGAATATAAAAAATTTTACTGGACAAAATATCCATTGGCTTGACAGTTTTGCAAAACAATAAACGTAAACGATACAAAAACATTTAAACTTGGTAAGAAAAAATAAAAAAATATTGTTACTGAATATTCTTACTGAGCTGAAAAGATAAAAACAAAGTTGCTCGAACATCGCTAAACTGTTGTGGCTCTCACATATAAATTCTTCGCTTGGTGAACAGCGAAATTCCCCAGTGAGCAGGGAAGTGGTGAATAGAAAGCAGTTAATATGTAAGTAGTATATATTCACATAGTAAGAATTTACCTTTAAATCTTTTGATTTTACCTAGAAATCTACTTTTTTTTATCGGATCTTCTAAAACCATTTTGAGCTTATTTACCCTCAGTTATTCTGTAAAGTTCTTTACATTTGTATTCTTCTGACTACTTATATATCTTCTTCTTCTTTCGTGTAAATCAAAAGCCTTCGCTCACCAAAACACTCACCGTAACACTCCCGCGTAGATTGCGGTGGGCTACATTCTTATGGATTGCAGCAGTGTCGTGTAGGTAGCCAGTGTCCAACTTAATTGTTTTTCTTTTATTCAGCTAATGTTACCTATAACTTTTCTTTGATTTTATGTGCCATTCTACCATAACTATTTAAAGCAAAACTATAATTTGTTCATGTCACTCAAGCAGGACTCATACCCACAGTTGTCATAATAAAAATATTTTTCTGAGCTTCACAGTTGGTGCACAGACAGGCATAAAATTTATATGTCCACAAATTAAAAAAAGTCACATGAGAAAATGCGCATATGACATTGACTAAGGAACAATTGGTGCACAATAATATTGTACAATAATACAGATATTACTATATTTAATTGCTTGCTACCTAGATATACCCTATATGAAAGTCATAAGTCTCTCATGTATGCGTTTTAGTTTGCAACTGGACTACATACAAATATCGCAATGTTTAAAAATAAATTATTATAGCGTACAATTTATTGTAGAGCAAAATTTAGTACAAATTTTTGGGTAAAGTAAAAAAAAATAGTTTTTGTTGAAATAAATTTTTATCCCGTTTTAATACTAATACAGAAAACTAGCCAAAATGACTGACTTAGAAATCTTCTTCTTGTTTGGTCTAGTAAATATCTGAACCATTTTATCAGACTTGCCGACTGACGCGAACTCGACCTTCACTTGACCCTTCAGAGAACACAAAGAGGCCTTCTTCTCTCTCTTATTATAAGTATGCAATTTTCACTGCTGGTGTGCAAATCTTCGCCAATGCTTTTTCTCGAACACTTCAGTTCCAGCTAGAACAATATTTTCCATAATTAAACTAAAGAAGCAATCATTGGTAATCACTTGCGCCTACTGCCCGTTTCAATTTCTTTCGAAAAAAAATCAGTGAAATTGAAAAAAGCTCAGGTCATTGAAATGTTCTCATGTTGTGAAGAGGAATGAACTAGGTATGTTCCCAAAGAGAGAAAGCAGTCGAAAAGACTTTGAGTATGAACAGTCAAAAGCTGTTCGAGGAAAAGGCTGGAACCTAACTTAGAAATTCGATGGCTTATAGACGCCAAGCTGGGATAAAATTCCTTTAAATATGAAAACAACGAACTGATGAACGATATACAGACATTTTGGATAGGAATATATATGAAATAATTGAGCTAACATCAGAGATGGTGGATTAATCACTTATGGAGTAAGAAAAGCATTAAGGTGTCTTTGTAGCTTAAGGTAGAGCTACAAAGACATCAGAGGCAATGGTCTGCCTTTTCTCTGCAATACGAAAATCTAACTAAGTACCTCTCCTTCTTGTTACTTACTAAATGAGTTTGGTTGAAAACGTTTCCCTGTATTACCTGTATGCCATCTTTTATAAATGTGTTCTACCAGTGTGTCCGGAGTATGCTAACGATTTTTTGTTATGCCCATTAATATCTGTGTCCCTGTAGACTCTGTCTGGATGATGGTGACAAGACTTCACATCTTTCATCCAGGTCAAATGAATCCGAATGAAATAACGAATGCTCCTGTTGCAGATATTTCGAAATTTGTCTAAATTTTACTAAACGAATTTTACTTTCAATCAATTCTCAACCTGAGAAAAAGATAATCTGATGTAATACATTTAAGGTAGTAATGCCCGTCAATACGACTAGAATTAACTACTTCTAAAATATGTATGTAGTAGAACACAAAAGCTCTTTTAGGTCGAAGTGTCAGCCATTGGGTGCACTACAGACATAAAATTATTATTATTGTTAATATCTGTGTCGCTAGTTCTGTATATCTTCCATTCACTATGTAGGAAAGAAAAGTTTATCGGCGCTTTGGTTCACACGTCACCATAAGGAGGCGCCGTTGACGATATATTTATAGAAATCGTATTTATGATCCAATTTAGTTCATTTGGTCGGAATACACAAATAAAAATATGTATATTCCTCACGCAAAAAAATTTCCCTGCAGGTGTCACTATACCAAGATATCTAAAAAATCGCATTTTACTGGCTTCTAAAAAATCACAATACTTTGCCAGATTCGCTTTAGGATAAGCGCTTTACATATATGTATATATACGATGCGATGATTACATACTGAGTTTAAAAGCAGAGAAGTAAAATTTTACCTTTCAACAGGAAAACAAATACATATATATTTTACACAGATGAAGGGATGATATAACGCTCTTGATTCTAGAAGAATATGAAACGCGTATCAAGAAAAATGAGAAGCAGTCAACTGGGATACTTTTGCTTCTTCCTCCTGTAACCTGTGATGGTTCTAAAATTATTTTTATTTAAATAATTGCTTAGAATCTTTGATTCGGTTTAGATTTCATCTTCCGAATTGCTTCAACGCTGCCAACGCTGCCAATGTCGCCGATTTCCTCGCTTTCGTGATATAGCAGCGAGACGTCAATAAACTAATAGTTCCAAACAGTTTTCTGAGTAATCTTCAATTCCAGCGCAATAGAATAAGTGCTGGGAGTGCATGTCCCACTCGACTTCTTTCATGATTTTATCAGCATTTTCGATAATTCGTCTACCAGAACGGAATTTTTGGAATCTATTGTATTCGAATTTCTATGAAACCCCTAAACATGAACAATTTGTTTGAGTTTTCAACTTGGTCGTAGCGGTACTGAGGAATGCATCAAATCTTCTCTTTTTTGGCCTCACTTTTGGAACGCTGTAACACACAACTGGCACCACCGAACACAAAAAGTTGAACGCTAAGCTCTCAAAAGTTTCAAACTTCCTTGAGCTCGTTGTTAGTGCCAAGTTGAATATTGCTGTTAAATCAGTAATTTGCCGGTACTAGCACCGGTTTGTCTCCACTAAATCGACAGTTTCCAATCTCGCTCTATTCAATGAATACCATTTCGAGTTTTTTTGTCTGGTTTTCAATTCGCCATTTACACAGACTTCACAAAAGCATTCAACAAATAATCTAATCTTATTTAATAAACTTTCCCTATTTGGGCTCACACTCGACCTTTCAGCGTTGAATCAATTCTAATTCGTGTACTAGACTTTGTGTTGTTACACTTAATGGCGTGACTCTGAGCTCTTTTTTTGCTTACTCTGGAGTAGCAAGAGAACTGCCTAGCCCACTTCTTTTTATACTATTTATAAATGATATAAGGAACTGTTTTTCTTTCGCTAAATTCTTATTTTAGGCAGATGATTTTAAGATATTTGGGTAATGCATTCCTAATGGATACAAAGACTCTGAAAGTTCCAGCTGGTGATTCCAGAGGAAGAGAAAAGCCTTCTCTACGACGGAAAAAGCAGGTGGAGAAGGACTTGGCTTCAGTTGGTGTTTCCAACGGGCTACGGTTGGCACGAGAAAGAAACGACTGGCTCTGTTAAACTCGGCCATAATCACGTAAGCAGTTATCACGCCAATCAAGAAGAAGAAAAACCCTCAGAGCGATATAGACAATATTGGCTTGTGGTGCCCGAAGTGGCGACTTTCTTTGAATTTGAGCAAATACTCTGATATGACGTACTCAAAAATACTTTTACGTAAGAGTTTATCAAATAGTGCCTTTAAATAGTGTTTTTAAAAGTTTTAGTGAGACTAAATACCTAGGCGTAATTTCACATTAAATATACTCTTTGAATGCGCATATTAATTACATAACATCGAAGTCTTACCACGTACTAAGTTTTGTAAGGCATAATACCTCGAAATTCTCTGAGCAGTATACCTCCAAGTTACTTTTTACGTCATATATTAGGCAGCATCTTAAATAATTTAAATGGAGCCCGCCTAATCAGCTCGCCACCAATATTGAAAAAATGTTTCTTAAATTTTCGGTTCGCTCTCTAAACTTCGGTGAGTTCGTAGTCTCATATCTTTTTCAAATATTGCTCATACATCTTAAATCGCTTGAGAATCGTTGATCAATCCTAAACCTTTCTTTTGCTTCTAAAATCATGGTTATTACTATTGTTTGTCCGTACGAACGATTGAGATTTCATATGTCACAACGTCCGCTTTGTAACTTATTTCCCTTCTACGCGAATAAAGTGCGAACGGCCGCCGTAGCCGAATGGGTTGGTGCGTGATTACCATTCGGAATTCACAGAGAGGTCGTTGGTTCGAATCTCGGTGAAAGCAAAATTAATAAAAACATTTTTCTAATAGCGGTCGCCCCTAGGCAATGGCAAACCTCCGAGTGTATTTCTGCCATGAAAAAGCTCCTCATAAAAATATCTGCCGTTCGGAGTCGGCTTGAAACTGTAGGTCCCTCCATTTGTGGAACAACATCAAGACGCACACCAAAAATAGGAGGAGGAGCTCGGCCAAACACCTAACAGAAGTGTACGCGCCATTTATTTTTATTTATTTTTTTTTTTTAATTATTCAAATAATGCGCCTATCGCTCAATCTATTCTAGGAATTCATACTGTCCGCTTTGGGTTTTATATATCCAGGTCAGCTTTTGTGATTCTGCTGATTTCTTTGAAACAGATTACTTTCAAATTATGACAATTATTATTAATTAGTTAGATTTGCATGAAACAGCAAAATTATAGAAAACGTTTTTTCTAACAGCGGTCGACCTTGCGTAGGTGGCAAATCTCTGAAAAAGCTTCTCATAAAAAAACTTTTGTCGTTCGGAGTCGGCTTAAAACTGTAGGTCCCTCCAATGGCGGAACAACTCCAAGAACCACACGCCAAATAGGATGAGGAGCTTGGGCAAACACCTAACAAAAGTGTAATCGCCAATTATTTATTTTTTTTTATGTGTGGTACTAAACATTTTCCAAACTTGTTGCTTCATCAAAAATTAACAGCTGGCCTAAACTTAATTTCATTAAAATGGGCGCGGGTATATAAGATTTGGCCCGAAACGCATTTAGGACTTCCTTACTTGTTGTTTTTTTTATGATTTTGCGTAGGCAATTTATGGCCACAGCTGTGCACCCGGCTCCATGGTAATGGCCAAACCATATGCACATTCTTGCACTTGTATATGTATGATGTGGCATGTCAGATTGTACGAGTATATTACTTAGTTAGTTGAAAACATACAAAAGTTTCGAGTATACATCTCTTTTCTCCTACATCTGTCTGCCTATGCGTGTAATTGCTTAAATTTGTTTCGAGCACTTCAATGCAGAAAAAAATTCCAGCCTGCAATATGTTGCAACAAGTAAAGAAAATCAAAAACCAAAGCACTATACAAAAATAAAGCTGCACAAAAGTTGATTTTCCAAATCAAGCTGTGAATTTAAATGACTTCGTTATTTTTGCTCAACACACACACACATATACACCCACAGACAATACACCATTCACAACCATTGGTCACATTTTTGCACTTCCTCTCCAACTAATTCCACTGCTCTGTTGACTGCTTGAAAATCCGCCGCAAGGATGTAGTGATACAAGAATGCTACGAGTATCTGTTCACACCACTGCATGCGGTCACACGCATCCCAATAACCCAGCGGCCTAGCGGCCCAACGAATTGGCGGCCGGTCAGTTAAAATGCGTGTCGAAAGCAGCAGAATTTCACATATAATTTCTGATATTTATTGCTGAATGCGCGCTCACTGCCACTTATACGAGTACTGCAAACACTACCAATACCGTATTATGAAGAAGGAAGGCCAAGCTTTAGTGCGAATCCAGGTTCGGTTGAGTCTAAGTTGTTGCCTGAAGTAAGTGGCCACTTTAGTGAGGATTTCTGTAGTACGATCGCTCATGAGTGCCTCCATGTATTGTATGTGTATGCATATCCTGCTGCTTGGCTTGGCCCAGCACAAAATGTGCAAATTACGTTACGCATATCAATCCACTTTAAATTACATGGAATGTGTGATAATTCAGCGCAGCAAGGCACAATTCAGTTTTGATTAAGCAACAGATTAAGGTTGCGCATACCACCTGCGTACTTTGGAGATTGTCCAAAATATAGCTCGCCCTTGCCTACACACATACGTATATTCAGTGAAGGGCAAAGGTATTGCTTTTGTTGCCAGTGGTTCCCCGTTGGTGTTTAATCACATTCGAATCCCTAAAATGGAGATGTTAGGACAGTTTTTAATTTTTTGAAAGTACATAAATCTTGCATATGTATCAATTTTTCTATTGGGTTGGGAACTAAGTGCTTGCGGAGTTTTTCTAGAAAATTAAAAACAATTTTTTCACTGAACTAAATAACTTTATTCTGTATTGCCCATTTTGATCAATGACCTTTTGCCATCTTTCAGGCAGCATCATAATCCCACGTTCATAAAACTTCTGGTTTTTATTAGCAAAAAACTCAATCAGGTACGAGTTGACATCATCATCATTATTGAAATTTTTACCAGTCAAGTAGTTTTGAAAAGATCGAAACAAAAAATTATCAGATGGTGCAAGGTGAGGACTATATGCTGGATGTGGCAAAACATCCCAACCAAGATCCAATAATTTTTTCCAAGTGGCCAAAGATGTGTGTGGCCTTTCATTGTCATGATGGAATACAATAACTTTTCGATTTGTCAATTCGGCCCGCTTTTCTTCAACTGCATTTTTTAACTTCATTAGTTGTTCAATGTAGACATCAGAATTAATCGTTCGGTTGGTTGGTAAGAGTTTAAAGTAGACAATTCCTTTGTAATCCCACCAAACTGATAACAAAACCTTCTTTTGATGAATATCAGCTTTTGATGTTGTTTGAGTTGGTTCAACTGACCTGCTCCTACGTTCTACGCCCATGGTATACCCAGACAATAAATATGAAAAAGTTGAAAAGAAAACCTTAATATGTTGCTGATAGTTGTGTGGTATAGTATATGCTTTACGACGTTAGGTTAAGTGTGTTTTCTTCTTTTGTTTTTTGGTGACGAACAAGCATCGTCAACTTGTGCCTCGTCAAAATGAGATTTTAATTCAGCTAATTTCTTAATGTCTATTTACCGGGGGATCAGCACCCACGATAACTACGACGGGAGGCAGTTTAAGCGCTGCGCTCAACGTTCGTGACTGTACTCATGCCGCCCATACAAAGTTGCCCCTACTTGATACCACCCATTTCTTATATAGTTCCTGAAATGAATACCAACCATATTTTATCCATGTTCCACATTTTCCGTTTCTATGTCGAGAAACATCTACATGGCAGCATTTCATTGCTTCTCCTCTGTGCTGCGAGGATCTCTCTCGTATTCCATGCCATTACATTTCAAGAACTAGTATCTGATACTGATTTGGTGCATAGTCCACTCTTTGTTCTCACCTATGTATGTATTCTCTGTTGTGAAGTGGCTACATTACTAAGACACTCTTGTGTCTCGCCTCACTCCAGGCTTTGGTGTTGTACAATTTTACCTTCAAAATACTTAATTTATATTTGAAAAATACATATTCAGCGTGCCCAATGTAGTGATTGCTGAACCATGTAGTTATACAGCCAAGAGGATGAAGTGCACTCATGCTTACCCTCTGTTGGCAATAAAGCGGCACCTTTCGCTCTATTATCTCCAACTGATACAGATACCTTATCCCAAACGATCCTGTCTAGGGTAAGTCGCTATAAACCGTCTTTCACCATTTATCCTGCGGTACAACTGTAAAAAAATCAAGAGTTGTAAGCATTAGGCTCAAAGTGTTTTGTCTACCCAGATACAAATAGTGAAAAGTCGCACCTGGTTGGTCTCATCGCTCCTACCACTTGGTTAAACCACCATAGTAGAGCCAAGTAAACGAATCGGCTCAATTATTAGAGTAGCCCTTATGTTCCAGTACGTCTCGAGTATTCTTAATTTGGACAAGTGGCACCATTTATTGTATGATACTTCTCGTGGATTACCTCAATTTTACAGCAGCCCCATTAGTCAAACCAAATAAGTCTGTTAATACCCATACAGCATACTTCCCAACATTTTTTGCCTGAATGTTGATCCAAAAGAAACGATGGGCAGTTTCCCTGCTATCGTTGCAGCTAGAAAGCCTTGCTTTTAGCCGGTGTCTTGTAGTAGCTAAAATTCCTGGCTTGAGAATTATTCCCATTTTGACTAGTCTCCAACTTTTAGAAATGCGAGACATACTAACCGAAGCGATAAATATGAAACAAAACTATTATTTGAATCAATTTTTCTTTATTATAATCTGGTAGATAAATTCATCGAATTTATTTTTTGAATGTCATATCCAGAATATGAAGTTTTTTAATATGACATACGCGGCATTTTTGACTACTTTTTCCAACAATAAATATGGCCGTTTGGAACCATATCCCGTCGATGTTAAGATGATCAATTTCTGGAAACAAAAATTTAGTCAACATGGCTCGATAGTGCTCGCCATTCACCCTGACGGCAGTTCCTTCCTCATTTCGAAGTAAACAACTACCGATAATAGGTAGGTAGGTAAGATGGCAAGAGTACCCCAGGTACACTACAAGTAGCACTTACGTGCCGTTTTGATACCATAAAGTGGAATCCTGTGAAAGGATTAAGGGAGGAGATAAGCCCGTCTACAGCCATCCAGTGCTGTTGATGTAGCGGAGGAGAGAAAAGGGATCTAGGCTGGAGAATTTCATCAAGTCATCCCCAAAGGGGACGCTGAGGAATCTCAAGCGCCTAGCCGCCAAGGCCGGACATCTGCAGAGAAAGTGTTCCACAGTCTCTTTCTCTGCAGGATCCCCACAGCTTCTGCAATGGGGGTTGTACGGAATTCCAAGCTTCTCCGCGTGAGTGCCGATCACCCAGTGGCCAGTGATCACCGCAATGAGTTTGGAAATTGAATGGCGGGGAGTTCCCATCACCTTAAGCGTTCTGTTTATGTCATATTGAGGCCATAGTGCTTTTGAAATGGCACACGATGAGACAGACCTCCATCTGTCTTGCGCTTTTCTTAGAAAGAAGTTGTGTAGTTTCCCTTTAACGACGGCCAAGCGGATACCGATGTCTGAGAAGAGGGCAGCTGGATTTGGTTCTGCCGCCCCCTTCCTGGCAAGTTCATCGGCAATTTCATTTCCCTCTATATTCCTGTGCCCAGGAACCCAGATGAGGGAAATGTTTCCAGCACGTTCGAGGCGTTTAAGTTCCTCCTTGCAGGAGTTTACGAGAAGAGAGCTGCAGTACGGTGACGACAGTGCCTTGATTGCAGCTTGGCTATCGGAAAAAATTTTAATGTCTCCCTCCCAACAGCGATCCCGAAGCATTTTGCATGCCTGCAGGATCGCGAAGACCTCTGCTTGAAAGACGCTGCTTGTCTCTGGCAGTTTATAGGAGACCGAAATGCTGGCTGATTTGGAGTAGACCCCTGCCCCCTTTCCAGACTCCATTTTGGATCCGTCAGTGAAAACAGAGGCATCTATATCCGCAACAACTCTCCCCTCTTTCCAATCTTGCCTGCTCGAAAAGATAGCCCTAGCACAACCCTCAAAGCACAGTTTGCGGATGGAGAGGTCGGTGCGAATATCAGAGAAGGAAGGGGAGATCTGCTTCAAGATGCTGCTATGCCCTACAGGGAGTTGTCTCCAAAGGCCAAACTCCTTCAGTCTAATAGCGCTCTGAGCAGCAATGGACTTAACCTGCAGATCCACAGGAATTAAGTGGAGAATAACGTTGAGCGCAGCGGTGGGACATGTCCTACAGGCACCAGTGATGCCTACACATGCAGTTCTCTGCACTCTCTCTAATTTAGTGAAGTTGTAGCCCTTCTGAAGAGCTAACCACCAAACTAGGCAACCGTATGTCAAAATTGGCAGAACCACTAAGTTGTACATCCAAAGTACGACACGTGGCTTGACGATAATACTGCCAGTGGTTTATGAACTTCGCGAACAGATTTATTTTTTTTTTTTTTTTCAAAGTGAATTTCTACTATTGGGAAACTTTGTTCTGGTATTAAACGATTCATGATGACTTGCCAGATCTTACTGAATATAAATGTCAACACAGTTTGCCGTTCTCAGCTGTCCAACCATAGTTATCAGTATCGATAGTCCTCATGCAGCTAAATAAGCACCTTATATTTATTATTTCTCTCATCCCATGCACATTTTCTGGGGTTATGTTTTTCGGACCTGAATACTTGCGGAGTGAGAAACTATTTACAAGATGAACAAGTCTTTCCTTGACCTTGACTGTTAACTTTAAAGGATTCTTCAGCCATAAGACGCAATTCACTGCCCGAGAAATGGAATTTTTCTAGAGTCGTCAAGCATTTACCTCAAACAAATGTGACATTTCATATGCTGTCTGCTTTTTCGCAAAGTTTGAAGTACTCTTTGGAGTAATAATTAAATAGGCAAGGTTTGGCTTTGGAATGGGCTTGTATGTGAGAAGCATGGGCTCGAAAACCATAGCGGACATAAAATATTTAATATTTAATCATATAACAAGTAATTCTAATACCGATCGCTCCTCGGCAGGCAATGGCAAACCTCCGAGAGCATTCCTACAACGAAAAGGCTCCTCGAAGGTGACACAAAAATGTAGTTTCCCCATTTGTGGAGCAACATCGAAATGCCCACCACAAATTGGAGAAAGAGCTCAGCCAAATACCCAAATAGAGGATGTATGCGCCATATAAACATATATATGTATATATAAGTGTCCTATAGCACTCATTAAATTTAGAAAAGAAAGTTAAGTTGACCCATATTTGTATGCAACTCTTTAATTTATCTGTTTAACTATTATCTATTTTTACTCTCTAGTTGCCAAAACCTACGTAAATGCTGTGCGTGCGTATATAAACAAACTTAAAAATAATAAAAAAATGGAAGTTGCTAAAGAAAATAATCTGATATCTTAGACCAGCCATGTATGCTTTAGAAAACCGCTTGCAAAGGGTGACACTGAAATACAAAACAAGATGGCAACATGCCGTAGCTGACAGCAAACAAAACGCACGCATATGAGAAATCTTGAGAACCCTGAAGTACGCCGAAAACGCATACCTACAGAGTCAAGAGAAGCCACCAATCGTAGATAAAATAACAACAGCTTAGAATGAAACAGAATTGAACAGGAATTCCATAACTTTACAAGCGCTTACAGCGGCTAGCGACGACCCTAATGGAAACGAGTTGGCACTTAAACACCGGATATGTCAATGGATAAAGTATTGCGTACGACGATGACAAGGGCAACAACAATAAAGCTTACAATAGCTGTAGCACTTAGACGGCAGCAGAAACATGTCGAATGAAAATATAAAAAAAAGTGCAACCAACAACAACAAAACAAAAAGCATATTATAAAGTTTGCGATACATCTCTGCAGCTGTGATGTTGCAGGCAACTGCGACGCAGCAACTAGCTCTGATTGTGCCCACACGACGCATAGTATGTGCATATAAATACATAAGTACTTACTATGGGTACGCATGCGCAGTTATAGCGATTTAACCAGACCTTTACTCGTTTACTACAACGCCGCAAAGCGTTTGGTGTTTTGCGTTTTACTTTTGCGCATGCGTACAAATATGCGTGCTTGTTATTGTCTCCATTGTGCCGGCTATTGCCTGATGTTGCTGCAATGTTGTCACAGTTGTCGTACATACGGTTGTGTTATTGTTATTGGCACGCCGTGGCACGGCCATATGTACTAGCATGTTCAGGTTGGAAGAGGGCAAGCGCGATTTGGTCGTCGAGAGTGGCGGCGGCAATGTCATTGGAGAAGCCACATTGTGTTTATTGTTTTTAACAGTCGCAAAAGAATTGGCAAATACATATTTTCAATAGTTGAATCAGCAGCAACCCTGGAGGTCGCCAAATGCCAATACGTTGCTGTGGGAAAGACCATCATTGACCGTTCGTTGAGCATATATGTATAGAAAAATGGTAAATATTCTCGTCCAAACGAAGCGTGCTAGTAAAATTTAAGTGACTTTTACCAGCAAATGCGCTTAACAACGGTGTGACCTTAAAAAAATTCGACAAGCAACGACTTTTTTCATGTGTATGTATGTAAATAACAAGCATACTTTACGATGTGAATCTAAAGGGGTTAACTGCTGTTTTCTGTAATTAAAATCGCTTTTACAGCTACGTTATATTATTATGGATTTATGTATGTATGAAATTTTTTAAAGCAGAAATCGCAATCTGAACGCTAAGCCCCCAGTTCATGGCGATCTTGAAAGAGTATCTTAGCATCACTTAAATATCTTCACCCACGGTCAGGTTCATCTAGGCACCTAGTGAGAGAATTTCAGAAGCAATTTTGGGCCAGTTTTCGTTCAACTGACAAGATATCAAAAACTAACACACATCAGGCATTACAGCACACTGATGTACAACTCGTTTTCAACTAAGGGAGTTCTCAGCGAATAATGGTGATCCTCAGAAGAAGAAGAGCACCAAAATGCACCCATTTAATAATTACAAAATCCAGCAATGTACTATAAAAAAATGTGCTCAACACAAGTAAAATAAATAAATAAATAATTGGAGCGTACACTTCAGTTAGTTGGTTGGCTGAGCTCTTCCTCCTATTTGTGGCGTACGCCTTGGCGTTGTTACCCATAGGGGTGTTGTTACACAATAGGGGGAAGTACAGTTTCAACCAACTCCGAATGGCAGATATTTTTTATGAGGAACTTTTTTTGGGCAAAAATACACTCGCAACTTTGACATTATCTGCCGAGTGGCAATCGCTATGAGAAAAAGCGTTTTCTATTATTCGATGTTCCTGCACGGAGATTCGAATCTATGCACATCTGAATGGTAGTCATCCACTAACTCATTTGGGCTATGGCAGCCGTAATACAAGTAAACGCTAATAATTATTAAGGTAAAGTTAATAGGGCCGAAGACAGTACTAGTTCAGAGGGTGTGAGGTTTTGTTTTTACCGAGCGTTAAAATTTTAAAATTTTGGGCGAAGGTGCAAATAGCTTATCACGATTAAACTGCTGCCTTTATTATGATGAATATTCTTTAGGTTCAGATTCGAATAGGTTCAAAACACATTATGAAACACTTTGCAACCAACTCCTTCATAGATATAGCTATACATAATAGCTATCTTCCAGAATGAAAGATGTAATGAGCCAAGGAGAAGATTCTCTTATTGCTCTTGATTCCGCTGAATAAACAGCAAGACCCATCTAAACTTTTGATTTAGATACGTAAAGTTTACCCGTTCGTTACTCTTTTCGGTGTTTGTGAAAATCTTTTTTTTTTTAAGCAGAACAGTTAAATATCGGGGTTTGGCCTGAAATGCTTAATTTAGACTTATCGAAGGCAGAATTAAGGTAGTTTCATATTATTTGTAGAGAGGGGAGGCAAATCACGGTCCCAGTCTTCCATTTTGCTCCGTTTGGCAGTTCCAAACGGCGGCTCTTAAGCCGATATAAGGCTCTTCCATCTGACCCGGCCCTGCACACTTTTTTTGTAGTTTCCTACGTAAAATTGGCTGCTACAAGGTCGCGAAGTGTTGATCTTCTCTAAATGTTTTTTGTGCAACTGTGACTTCTACTTCCTTGCGAGTTCCACTCTATCCCCACTTGTTGTGCTTTCAGCCAGTTTTTTTCATGTGTGGCCTATCCATCTCCATATTCTTCTCTTGATTTGCGTAATTATGGGCTGCTCGTTGGTTCAGTTCAAGAGCTCTGTACTTCTTCTGCCTATGATTTTTAGGCATTCGTTGACGAATACTTGCATTTTATTAATAATCTTATTCGATATTAGTCAAGTTTCAAAAAGTTTCCCATGAAGTTTCGCTGCCATAAGATGGATTTTACAAATGCGTTGAATATGCGTAGCTTAGTTTTTCCGGAGATTTTTGATCTTGATCATGCTGGATTAAGTCGTTCGAACGCTGCTCTGGCTTTATATATGTGCATTTATTATATATTTGTGACGTGCGTTTTGATGTTGTTCCACAAATTGGGGTCCTGCAGTCGACTCCGAAAGGCAGATATTTTTTATGGGGAGCTTTTCCATGGCAAAAATACACTCGCAGGTTTGCTCTTATGGAAAAAACTTTTTCTTAATTATGGGGCTTCATGGAAATTCGAACTAACGGACTCCGAATTTCGAACGGTAGTCACGCCCCAACCCATTCGGCTACGCCGGCCGGCTCTGGATTTACTCAACAAATTATTGGCATTTACCTCGCCTCCGCAACCTGTTCTCCGTAGCAGAAATCATCATTTTCTGGTCACGGTTGGAGTGATTGATTCTCTTAGCCTTGGCCTTTGCTAATCGCTAATCCGATATCTCGAGCGAGCTTGACCAATAGGTTCGCCTTCGCCTGTATGTCTGTAAATTTGTGGGTGAATAAGCATATGTCATCGGCAAAATCCTTCAAGTTGGCCACTGTGGCACACAAGTACGGATACTTTATTTAAGAATATACTTTTTTACAGCTACCTAACCAGTTGGCAAGTTTTGAACATATGCCAGGTTCAAGCAGGATATTAGGGCGTATGCTTAAAAAATGAGCTTAAGCTCAGACTTTGATAGGAAAAAATAGAGAAGTTATATCGCAAAATTGCTTAAAGTTATTTAGTTATCTTTTATGCATTCAAAATGCATCCGTGACTTCGAACTACAACCCACATTTCCACCAAGTATGAATGATCAGTGCTCACATCGTTAATGTTCATGATTGAGCCACAATCATTATGGACTTAAAGCACATGCCAATCAGCACTACTTAAAATTGTCTATCAATATAAATCTCTAATAAACTCATAAAAATCAACCAGCTGTAGTTTTTCGGTAAGGATAAAAACAATTTGTATTGATTGTCAGAGCATTTCGTTTGTCAAAAGTGTCACCGTGAACTGACAATGTCACAAACAATGTGCCAACTGGCAGGAGCACATCAAAATAATCAGCAGCAAAGACAGTTCATTGCAACCATTGCAATTGTAGACTTCATTACACAAACAACACATACATACAACAAACACATACATATGTACACACATACTTAGGGGTATTATTTTTATGAAAGGAAAGCGCACATACGAGTATCAGTACGACAAATGACGCTGGTGGCAGTGACGAGTAACGCAATAATGATGATGATGATGGCGATGACGCTGTTACTGATGTAGATGCTGGCGCATACTCCGACTCTGACGCAAGAATTGCAGTGTTGTTAATGGTAATAGTGATGTTGACGTTGATACGATTTCAACCACGTACCGAATCCAAACGGATTGTGTGCACGCAGAGGAAATGATGGAGATGATGATCATAGTTACATTGATGATGTATGGTATCAAATCGACGTGAGCAAAGTCCAGTCAAAAGCAAAGGCAGAAGAGGTGTGGCATGACAGCGCACACATTGAATTGGCTTCATTCATTCATTCATTAATTCAATTTAAATGCCAAACAAATGGCAACACTGTTGGAGCGCCTGAATTTGTTGCTATACACACGCACACACACCTCGGTTGAAGTGCATAGCTGAGCTCTGGATTTTGATGTTGCTAACAATGTGAGTGAAACATAATTTTGCGTGTGATTATCAATAACAATTAGCCGGCATAATGTAGTGCCGCTGCATTGCAAGTTCACAACCACTTGTAACGATATACATATTACATACTTTCTGCCAAAAAAGTACCGGGAATTGTTCAATAAAACGCAAAATTGTTTAATCATCAAAATTTATTTTCTCGCCTTCAAAATAGGCTCCACTCGAAGCCATGCTAACGATTAGTCCAGTCATCAAAACACCTTTTAAACGCATTTGAAGAGATATTCTTCAGCTTCTTCAATGAATTCTCCTTAATGGCCCCTATCGACTCAAAGCGATGTCCACGGAGTGACAATTTAAGTTTTGGGAAAAGGAAAAAGTCACAGGGGCCTAAATCCGGTGAATACGGTGGTTGTTTGATGATATTTGTGGAGTTGTTAGTCAAAATAATGTTCACAATATGATCCTTGTGAGACGGTGCGTTATCATGGTGCAAAATCCACGAGTTTTCTTTCCACAAATTGGACCGTTTCCTTCGCACATTCTCCCTCAAATGTCGCATAACTTCTTTGTTTATCGTACAACTATTTGGAATGAATTACGAGTGCACAACACTATGATAATCAAAGAAAACGAGTAGCATGACTTTCACTTTTGACCGACTTTGACGTGGTATTTTTGGGTTTCGGTTCATGTTCAGCCGCCAGTTGACTGGTTTGCATGCCAAACTCATATACCCGCGTCTCATCACCTGTTATGATGCGCTGGATAAACGTTACAAAGCAAAAGAAATTTAGACATATTTTAAAAGGACAATTCGCGATATTTTTTTGACAGAATGTACATACATACATTTATTAACTTGCAACTGAAATAATAACAGCTATCACTGCAAATTACACAATGTGTATATCAGCAGTAGGCATATAAGTAAGTATACATCAACAACATGCTTGTTGATCGCTTGACGGCCTGGTGTTTTCAGTGGGATCAATTGAATATGATGAATTAGGAGCGTAACCAAGCTATGGCAGGCGAGGTGACCTATTACATAGCTTGAGGGAAATTAAAGCTTAATTATAATTAGATGCTTTCATCCAAGAAGAGGCCTTGAAGGCTATCTGCAGGTTGAAACACATTGGGAACTGGTATGGCCCCTGTCCGGCATTGAAAAACATAGAAGACATGGACTTCGATACAACGATTCTCTCCATGCTCCTTGACTCCATGCCATCAAGAGTCGTACTTGAAAATAGATACAGTGTAGTGCTACCAGAGGCTCAGTTGTGGTCAAACTCAGAAAAGAGCCCGGCAAACACTGTTTTCGCATTTTTTACGGATGGTTCCAGGATCGAGCATAGCTCCGGCTCTGGGGTCTAAGTGGAATCCAGCGGGACAAAACTGCACTTTGCTCTTGAAATGCATGCATCTGTGTTTCAAGCGGAGGTGTATACTGTGCAAGAAGCGATGAACTATGTTGTGGAAAACAGATCAAGAGGCAGATCTATATGTGTCTGCAGCGACAGCCAAGCTGCGGTCGTGGCCTTAGACAGCCCCCCAACCACATCAGGGGACTGTAAATTCAGGCTGAACTATGTCGGTAGACCTAATAGCCTGATGCTAACAGGGGCCCCGGGACACATGGGTATCTTGGGTAACGAGACCTCTGACTCCTTAGCTAGGATGGGCTCTGAGGCCAACTTCTTGGGCCCAGAGCCCGTTCTGCCACTCCCTTCGGCAGCCATCAAAGCCACGGTTAGCAATTGGGCAAGCTTGGCAGGCTGAGAGAGGCTGCAGGTGGACAAAACTAATGTTACCTGTCATGTGCGACCGACTGTCGTGTCAATAAGCAGAGGGGACTGTATGAGGCTGGTTGGACTGATGACGGGTTGAAGCACATGGAAAAGGTGGGCATCTGAGACAGTGCACTCTGCCCACCTTGTGAACAGGAGGATGAGACGGCGGACCGCTTCTTGTGCGTGTGCCCCGCCTTCGCTCGAATTAGGTTTGAGGTCTTTGGCACTGATGTGCTAAGAAGCGACCACCTTGACGCCTTGGCCGCACAAGATCTACTCAGATTTCTTCGGAGATTGGGTACATTTAAAGAAAATTAAAAAGGAATCCAAGTGTAGTACAATGGACTTAATTACTGTCTGAGTGCTGCATTTGCTATTTGTCCCGACAAAAAAAAAAACTGGATCAACTGCAAAGATGGTGAACAGGAGTTTCCTTCTCCCCCATTTCTCCACCCACCAGCGTGCTGTGAGAACCGTAGTTAGCCTTTCGTTGTTTGGTCGTCAGTACATGAACAGTTGCTAGGTCTGTACTGCATTATAAGTAGGATATAAGATTGATGGGATTTAGGTTGCCGCAGAAAGGAGCACCCTGTGACCTTAATCATCTTGCAGTATCCATCTCTGAATGGTCCCCACAGCTTCTGCAATATAGGTTAAATGGTAAATTTAGCTTTTACGCGTGTGCATCGGCTATCCAGTGAGTTTGGAAATTGAATGGGACATAAAACCTATAGTAGGGTGATATCGACCCATTGACTGAGCGAGTTGAGTTCCTCTTTACAACAGACACTTGACACAATTTGGAGGTCGTATTGTTTTTAGTTTACTGCCTTTATATTTAACAATCTGACTTTCCTCGAAGATAGCTATCTTGGGCCCAGCTTGCATGATGTCGGTGATGGCTTTGCGGGCTTTCTTGATTGCCATCAATTCTGTTTGGAATACACTAGATTTGTCTGGAAGGTCCTTTGATTGAGATAATTTGGGGGTAGCATAAAAAAAAAATGAGTTTGGGCTATCCTAGTATAGAAGAACATACTTACATATACATATATATATATATCTTATATACATATATATATGTCTTTCAACAACTTGTGAGGACGCCCGAAAGTCACGTGCACATTTTAGCATTAAGAGCAGATCTTCCATTTCAAAGCCAAGTTGGCCCACTGATAGATCCATTCAATGTCAAAGTGATTGCATTCATCAACTGTGATAGTCAACGTTGATTTAGCGGAAATCAAAGCTCGAGCAAGAGGCTGCTCAAGTGAAAATATGAGAGAGGATAAACACTTTGTTCAACGTGGCGGTGGATAACATGGCAACATGAACAGCTGGCAAGGTTTGTAGATTCACGTTTGCTTTACGAGTGCACACTATCGATGGTCATACGCACATATAGACAATATACATACATACACACATGTAAGGTGCAATCATTCTGCTTGTTGGCTATTACAATTCTGTAACTGTGGCGAGTGTGTGTGTGCGCCATGTGTGCGGAGCTTGTGCTTGCTTAGTGCAATTTCTGTTCTTTGTCATTGTATTTAGTTGTTGCTGACTATTTACTGTCTGCCATTAGGCTAAAACGTGCGCTACACCAAACTTCAATATCCAAACGCCAAGTCTCCATCTTTATATGTAGAAATATATATTAACCTATGTGTACGAGTATATGTTTTATTGTTAAAATTTATTGCGAGAGTTGTGCTATTGTTGTTGTTGTTGCTGTTGTTACTCTTATTGTTCCTGTTCTAGAGCTGTGTGGTCATTTAGTCTGCTATTCATCCATAAATAAATAAATCATCAAAGACTTTCTCATTGCACATCTGATTGAGAGGAGTTGAACTTGCATTGTCATGTCAGAGGACGCCATTCAATAACATTGTATCGCATGTCAATGATGCTCGTATGTGCAACATGCTTTAAAAGAGTGTTTGGCGGGTCATACTTGTAACATACTTGTGTGTTTGCGCACGTAAAGGTATGTATAGGGTGATTCATGGGTGTTGGTGATATGGAATTTTTTTGCAGACAATGGGTACTGCATTCTCTGACAAACTGAGTCATGGAGTGCTACTCAGTTGAACAACGCGTACAAATAATTCAAACCTTTCATGAAAATGGTCGTTCTGCAAGAAGTGCATTTCGCGCATTGCACCATGAGCGGTGAGGCAAATTTTTACCCACACGTATGCGTTACCAAGCAAAACTGTCGCATTTGGGGTACTGAAAATTCAAAAGTTATGTACTCACAACGAGTCATTGTTTTGTTTCTGTTTTGGGTTAGCGATGATGCCGGTAACGCTGTTACGGTGAATATTATCGTGGGAAGATAGCAACATTTGTATGGCCGTAAGTAGACGACATGGACTTGGACAATATTTGGTTTCAACGGGACGATGCCATGAATGGAGTTCCCAGAACATATTATCTCATGAAATAATTAGGTAAATTTGCTGACGAAGTCTTACGATATGACAGCATTAGTATTCGTTCTCTGGGGTTACGTGACATACTTTTCACTTGTCAATGCCAATAAACGCGAAGCGATTTCAGAGTTAAAGACTGAAATCGTGCGCGTTTCAAAGATATACAACTCGATCTATATCCAAAAGTCACGAAAAATGTATATATACGTATCGTATGTTACCAAAGGAATCGTGGTGAGCATTTAGCGAATCTTGTGTTTAATACAAACATAAATGGCATAGAATTGAAAACATGCTAAATAAATAACCAAAAATCATTTCGAAATGGAGAAAATACGCGCTTATATTGAATCACCCTTTACATTGTCCTATGAGTGCCCCATTGAAGTATTACTTAGTGCATATGCATGTAGGTACACACATATCTTACATCAATTACTAATTGGACACATGATCTCAATGTTTGTCAAAGCTGATTTGATCAATGTGGACAGCGTGGTGCCCTCTTGTAGGCAAGCCTTTCATTACACACTTAAACAGCGCATACGGCTTACGGCTCAGTAAAATTCCTATGTCCTAAGGCATAGAGTAAACGAAGGAAGTATGGTAGTTGTAGATGTGGCTGCTATAGGTGGGGATGTAAAGAAATTGATACTCTTATCCCAGCAATATTGCAGCTTTCAATAATGGTGGGAGCTTCAACGGCTTGTTAGGATTTAAGGTTAGTTTTTAATAATTCACCCCCGCTGGACTACTTCTGCAGGATTGGAAAAAAGTTCACATAACTCCAAACTTTAAAAAAGGAGATACGAGTGTTGTCACAAACTATAGATCTATTACAAAATTGACAACAATTTCAAAATTATTTGGTACTGTTTTAAGGACAAAGCTGATTTTAGCTCTGTCTAGCCTCATAAGCCCGCATCAACATGGTTTTATGAGTGGTAGGTCTACGGTGGCTAACCTAGCACTTTTTTATGAGGCCTGTATCGATAGTTTTAAATCTGGATATCAAGTTGATGCCATCTACACTGACTTTTCAAAGACTTTTGATAGGGCCCGTGATAAAATATTACTAAGCAGATTTGTGCGTTGGGGAATAAGTTCGTGGCGTTTTTACCGACGACTTTTATTTAAACAAAAAACAATAATTATATCAATGGGTCAATCAATTACACATTCGCCGCTGCTATTTACAACCTTCTTCTACCGCTCGACCAATTTGTTGATGTCGGTCCGCCAAAAATCGCCTGGCCTGGTGTCAAAGAAGTTCTTGAGCCAGCTTTTAAGGACCTTTTTGTTATCGAAGGTAACGCTCTTCATATGGTTTGGCGGAAAATATGGTAATTGGTCTGTGCAAGGGCCGGAGCATATGGCGGATGCTGAAGTACTTCCCATTCAAGCTCTTGTAGTGCGGCTTTGACGACTTGAGTAAAATGGGGTCTGGCGTTGAGTAAGGTTTGACCATGCCGATCAGGTCTTTTCAGTCGAATAGCCTCATTCACAATTCTCGTTGGTTGGATAGCACGGTTTTTCACCGTGCAAATGTGAAACATGGGCCTTTCAAGGAAAAAAAAAAAAAAATCGGAAGGAAAGCAATTTCTCCAAAAGAACTTAATTTATATTAATATATTTTTATTTATTTTAATAAAACGTTTGCTCCACCAAAAAATGGCTCTACAAATCGTTTACAATTTTTAATTGTTTTAGACCATGAAAGAATTTAAATGTTTGCCCTATCTTTTCACCGGCCCTCTTAGGCCGTTTGAAAAAATAAAAACTATTCAGTTGTTTGGGGCTAACCTTCCTCCTTTTAAACTTATACACTTCGACCGATGCTGTTTCTAGTTTGTTGATCCCTACCGATTAGTAGGATTTGTCCAAGTTTGAAAAATGGCCATTCGTTTCTGTAATCACCTCCTCCTTTTTCCATTAATTTTGCGACCACAACTGCTGAAGCGTGAAATTCCACACTGGAACTTCTGTTTGATTCCTGTTTTGAGAATCACTCGACTACCTCGATTTAAACGAATGTTACACACAAATAGAAATAGATCGATCTGGTAGAAACTTGGTCACATACCTCCTTCCAAGATATTATACTTAGTAAACTTAGGTTCAATATGCGCCAGTAGAGCCAGCTCACTGACTTTTCAAACTACCCTCGAGTATCTAGTCCTTTCTAAAAATTCGAAAAAATGAATAAAAGTAAATTTTTTGGGTACATTATTGGTTTGTTCGAAATAGCAAACATTTCTACTACTTACAGAATACGATTTCATTCGTGCGGTTGGCTTCTCCCTAGCGCATCTCCTTAACATATTTTTCCGAGACCTTCCGAGACCTTGGCGATGGTTACAAACTCTATCTCACGGCCTGCTTGACCGATCTTCGCTTTAAGGTGATTGTTTGTTTAGCATTGATCTTTTACAGTATCCCACCAAATGTCTGACGGCGTCAAATCATGACTCCAAGCTGACTAATTGAACCGAAGTTGGCGCGCATCCTGCAGAAACCAGTGACCATCCAAGTTTATGTCTTGCATACCCGCCTAAAAAAATATTTCATCTTTAGTGTTCACCGTAAACTCAATGGGTATTTCCAGCAATATTTTCAAAGAAAAATGTGCCAATATTCGCAACGAGCTATGACTCCCTCTGAATGCATTGACTTGTAAGGCCCATTTTAGCTGCTTGTTCCCCGACAGACCAAAAGCCAGCTATGACTGCGTGAGTCTCCAGCCGTCCCCTCGTTTCATAGTTGCCGATGTTGACATTAGTTTGAGTTTGTAGGTGGGTAATAAGGTTCTGCTAATTTTGCATGTCATCTAGTCTTCCGATCGACAATCCGCGATTCGGAGGAAATTGTTTTCTTGACTGCACCGATTCTACAAAAACTTTATTCATGGTATATCGCCAGTTCGTCTGCGTTGTCGTTACCATCAATGTTCACTCAATGTGACAAGGCTATATCTACTTAGTTCCACCTGTATAGAGGTTATTGTAGCCGAACCCAGTGCCTAGATTGGAGTTTGGTTGTCCGAGAAATAGGAATTTGGTTAAACGAGAAATCTACGATTAGTAACATTCCCTAATTGCCAGTATTTCACTTGGAATATACAGCAGGGTTTCTATGAGAATATATACCAGCTCCAACACTGCAATCCATTTTAGTGCCATCTGTATAGACTGTTGTGTCGAAGTTGTTTACTGCGATTCCCTTACTTCATGGAAAGAAAGTGGCAAAATTCCTATTGAATGTAAAAGGTTGTCATGACCGTAAGTTTTTTCCTTCCAGCGACCCACTTCGTTTAACCTAAATGCATTCATGGTTGTCATTTACTACTGATTTTGCAATATTTCCCCAATGTTTTTCAAGTTTAAAGAGATGTTTTTCGTTCCGCATGGTCCCCTTTTTTTGTCCATCGGAAAAGAGCTGCCACTCTCAAAGCAGCATATGATTAAAAATAATCACTTTATAGACAACGCTGCACACTATCAATTTTTCGCAAGATAAAACCTACATTTGAGGCCTTCTGTAGAATTGTTCGAGTTTCAGGAGTATACTGAGATAAATCAAACATTATATGCCTGCTTCAGTCCAGCTTGTGCACATCGGAAAGTATCATATATCGAAAGATACTGCGCTTGACGAAAGTATGTGTCTTTATGCTTATTATACGTATTTGAAAATGGCTGTAAAATTTTGTAGTATTTGTTGAAAGCTTAAGTGTCCTTATTATTTTTCCATATTCGTTTCAGATGTCTATGGAATAGCGCCTTTTTTCTAATAAATTTTCTTTTTGTTCTAAATTTTCATTTTATTCGGATGGTCGTGTGTAGATCAGCCCAACAAAAGCACAGTAGGGTTCTTTTGACAAGTGATTAGCGCTTTAATCACTCTCAAGGTGCTTAGCAGACAGGCAGTTGAAATTTTGGTTCATAGTAATTTTTATACAAAACATGGGCCTAGACCTAAACTGCATAGCATAGTAATGTAGAGGATGAGCTGCAAGCAAATAAGAGAGCTTCTTTAAGAGTGTGGTCCTGAACGTGTCATCGCACGCGTTTTTCCAGTCGTTTATATTGGCCCTTGGATAGATCTTATGGAATATATCATATACATATATGTATGCTCCCGAGTGGTTTTCTGCTTATCGCGTGCTCACTACAAAGTCAAAGTCAATACAAGTTAATAGTAACATTGTATATTTAAGCACTCAAATAAATAATTTTCCATATAAGTATTATGTATAACAAACAAACAAACGAAACGAATGGCATCTGATAACAACGCACGCAACACGAATACCCAGTCAAGTTGAGCTGTCAGTAGCTGGGGCAGCGGCAATAGCCGCCACCAATTGCTCAGCTGGTTCTGCAACTTTCAACGCTCTTCGACAGTCATTTGAGCTTATCTCCATTAAATATACTGGCTTACCGGCTACCAGCTACGAGCTAACCAATAGAGCTCTAGATTACCCACATCCAGACAAATGTGGCGAGGCCATATAACACAAGCATCCGACGCATGTTGCTGCTGCAGCTTTGTTTGTGCTTCCGTTAAAGCGGTACAGTAACCGACCATCTGTTGGCCACAAACTCATAAATTCGCTGCCACTGACAATATCACAACGGTTGGTTGGTGTGGCATTACTACATATGCATGTATGTATATGTACCAGTAAACATATACGTGTTGAGTTCCTACTTTGAATGTGACTGCTGCAATGTGCCCCCAGCTGGAAGGAGTCAGCTCTCTTGTTGGTGGTTTAGGTGTATCACCGATGCTGACCCCATCGGCCTGACATGAGATGGCAGTGTGCGCACGCGCATTTATTGTACGAACAACCGTTAAAATGGTGCGAACATGTTTCAAATTCTTATTGTTGTGGCTGTCATTTAATCGATGGTGGTGGTGTGCGGCTGCCACAGGATACATATGTACACGTATGTAAGTATATAATGCCGGGCTATGATTATAAGTGAAGCCCCATATAAGAATAAAAACAACAACCAACAACGAGATGGCTTCTTTCATCGTCGAGTGTGGTTAATGGCAGTAAAATGAATTCACGCATACCTATTCGAATACGTAGTAGTACGGCGGCCTTTTGGCCCAAGCGGCAGAAAAATTACAATGCTCGTTTGATCGGTTGCAGTTTGCGTACAACAGTGCAACAGAAACAGCGGCAGCTAAAGCCAACGAGCGAACTACATCTGCTGATTGCCGGAATAGGTAACTTGAGCGTAAATTTCAATGTTTTCGCTGTGCTTCGTTTGCAAGCTTGCTACCTTTTCATTGCTGCTTTTTTTGTTTTTATTTATTATATTTTTGCAATTTTATCATTCACAGCGTACCATAAATTTATGACCCTCATACGCATGCACCGGTTCATCGATATTCTTTTCTTCACTTTGGTTTTCCTTGCATTGCTATGCCAATAAAACTTCTGTGGCTTTCTACGCATATGCATGTATTGGTTTTTGCCCCTGTAAATGTAATTCTCGTGGAGGTGCATATGCATTTACATACTTATTTATGTTTATGTAGGCTTGTAGATATGTATGTACTTATATAAACTAGCAAGTTAGGCATGCAGTGGTAATCCACAATGGCTACTGTCCAACCAACCACAAGAAAAGTTGGCTCAGAGTGCTGGCCAACCACAATAAACGCGGTACGTTCTCTTCTTGTCGCGCCTCTATAAGTATATTCCTGTCGGCTCAAACTGCTCGATTATGCACTCAAAATGCATAATAAAGCAACCACCTCAGTTCGATTGAATTGAATGACAGAGAATGAACAAATATCATTTGGGAATCTAGGTTGCCTAATTGAGAAAATTACTGTGTTGGGCCTATAACTTGCGCGTCTCCACTACAAGTGTTTCAAGTAAATCGGAAAGGTCGTCAAATGTTCCAAAAATTAGTTTATGTGGTACAAAATTGTTGATGAAGCTATGGTCCACCACGGATTGTGAAGCTAAGAAGAAGAAGAAGGTACAATATCGCTAGAGTATAATAAAAAGTGAGCTGACACATTAAAAACTTTTTTTTTTAATATCACTTTTAATTTTTTAAAATATACTCCTTGAAAAACAATATTCTATTTTTTTGTAAACATTTTTTGGAAACAAGTTTTTTGGCAGTTTTAAAAGGGTTATTTTAATCTGGTCGTATCGAGATTGCAGGATACCGCGAGGTGTATGAGCTGGCGAGACAGCGGATAAGCGCGATATGCTAATGTAGCAGGCATTAAAGCCCGATGAACTTCATCAGCAATACGAAGCGGCTAACACTACCGTAAATCAGTCTCGTTTGGTCGTCTTCACCAAATATACACATATATATATTATATATATAATATTTTTTGTTAAACATTTTTAATTTTTTGGCTGTTTCAAAAGCGAAATAGGTTAGGTTAGGTTAGTTTATGGTGGTATTCGGTCTGCACGACCAACTCACTTAGACCTACAGGTCCGTTGTGATACCACTGTGCCACGGGAACCTCGTTTACCTTCATTCGTGGAACCATTTTGTGGCTCTTGTGAAACGTAGTATTGATCCCAACCCCACGCAAACAGCTCTGTAACAGAATTAAAAAAGTATTTACCTAGACAACCTGCTTTGATTTTAGCTAGGGCTGGACAATTGCAAAGGAAGTGCTCAACTGAAGTGAAATAACACTTTCATTTTTTTTTATTAACTCCTATTTTTTTTTAATTCCTTTTCAATTTTTTAGGATAAATTATCTTCCATATACAAATTTTGTTCGAAACAAAAAATTTGCTCAAAATTTTCGGGGAAAAATTGTTTTTGCCAGTTTTAAAAACCCCCAACTCAGGTTTTTTACTATTTTTTCCACCCAGTATTGTGCGGTTCCATAATTAAATTTCCATAACTTTTCGAGTTGAATTCAGTTACGTACAATGAACCAGTGAAAAATGCCTTGAATCTGCTTGCTAATGTTCGTAGCAACGATGCGATCGATTCGCAAACGAGTACCCACTTCGCTAGAACAGCATTTTAGCGCTGATTTGCTATACATATTTGAATAGAGCTCGTAAGGTTCCGTGAAACTTTTAGGTATTACTGAGCATAGTCTCAGCTCTTAAGGGGTCGCGGTGGTCTAGATCTACAAAATTTAGGGTATTTTCAGCAATTTTTTTTTACAATAAAAAAATTAAAAACGATATTTAAATTGTTTGTGCCTTTTATTTAACTATTTTAAAAAAATGAAAAAAAAATTTTTTTAATTTCAATAATTTTAAAATTGGCGCTGAAGTTGACCCTCCCGAAAAATTGGACCTGGACGGTATTGTTCATTTTGGATCTTCTATTTATCTGAAACATTATTCTATTCTATATTCTATTTATCTGGATTATTAATCTAGACTAAAACTAGAATAAAAAAAAAATTTGACAAAATGGCGCGGTTTTGAATTTGACACTCAAAAAATCAGTTTTTTAATCGAAAAAATATGAAATAATTGAGTTAATAAAATTATTATAATACGGGCGATAGCCATTGATGCTGTGAGCAACATATTCAAATTTCAGACGATTCGGTTGAATAGTTGTTTTTTTTTTTTTGACAACACCAGGCCGAAAAAGGTCGTTTCGAGATAAATGAGTTTAAAGATTAAGGTACAAGAGCGCGCGGACCTCTCTTTGTCTAGTTAATAGGCTGTAGAAGCTACATATATATTGGGAATTTCCACATGAAAATTTCAGCGTATATTCTTAAAATACTGTACTTTAGAAATATAGAGAAAACAAAAACAAAAATTAAAATTTCTAGGTCTCCTTAAAATACTCTATCAAAATTCCATTGAATAAATTTTAAATGTATACATTTTTTTTTTCAATTTCATGAATCTGCTTCTTATTATACACTAGCCTACAAATAACCAGCAAAATATGGGATCAACACCATGGAACTTTTCTTTACGTAAATTATACATCAATGGACAGATTATTCAAAATATTTCCCATCGAAATCTGCAACTTTGTTCTATCTCTGATAATTATAATTTATAGCACAGAACATTGATTTCTTAAAATCAAGAAAAAATACCTTGCTTAAAAGCATTCCACATTAACTAACAGTAGCTGGTAAAAAATTAGAAAGTACCAGATTTGATGAATGCAGAGCGTGTGTTAACACATCTCGCCTATGATGAACCAGTGTCACAATATAAAGCCTTTGTAATGAAGGAAACTCATGCCAATGCGACTATAAGTAGATGCATAATCTGGCCCTTATTTAGCCGTGCTATCCTCAAAGGAGTCACTTGTTTACAGTATAACTTTCCCGTGATAGTTTCGCCCACGTTTTAAAAGCTCGTAGTATATCACATCCTAACAACAAAATAGAAATCCTTGCGCCATGCGAATGCTCGTATTTGACGTTGATAAGCTCTATTTGTCAAGTTTACATATTTAAGGTTATCCATCTTAATCTTACGACTAAACGACCGTTTCTTTGCCTGAGTCTTAATCTAAGTCTGAGTAATTCTCTGGAAATCAACGTCCTTGATGTCTTTTGCTTAGCTAAGTCGTTATTAATAATTTAATTTTCTTTAAAAATATAAAATATTCCCATACAATTTTGTACTCTGGACAACGTAAAACTGTCCACTGCGATATGCCGTGTTAGCTCATCACCTTACCACTTTTAAAGCATAGGCACAAGAGCTCGCATGCTTTCAATCAAAAAGTTCGATAGCTCTTAGTAATACTTACAGAAGTGAAGAGAAAAGAAGAGTCGATCAAATACCATACATTTTATTCTTCTTGATTGACGCGATAACCGCTTACGCGGTCAAGTTGGCCAAGTTTATCAAAACGCGCCAGTCGTTTCTTTTTCGTATTAACCGGCGCCAGTTGGACACACCAAGTGAAGTCAAGACTTTCTCCACCTACTCTTTCCAACGCAGAGGAGACCTTCCTCTTCCACCAGTAGCTGGTACTGCATCGAATACTTTCAGAGCACGCGCGTTTGTATCCATTCGGACGACATGATCCAGCCAACATACTAAGAACTAAAGATATACGACGGAGCATCCCCATGAAATTACATACAGACCAATTCGTCCTCATATTCTTCCACCAATGGAGGGACCTACAGTGTTTTATGCTGCCTCCAGATGACAGATAGGTTTTTATGAGCACTCAAACTCGACTGCGACTAATATAAATTTTAATTTTAGTTACAATATTTGAACTTATTTAGCGCCAACTTGAACTTGACTTTCACTAAGTGCCACGGTTTGATATTTTGTTCGTTGTGCTCTGTAAAGTAATATCCCAAAATTCACACTCGAACATCATTCAAAATTCGTGAAAATTTATTTTCAAAATGGTATTTAATAGAATATATTCAAATTTTTTTAATTTTACTCAGAAATGACGCGAAATTCTGGCTCAGTGACAAAATGACTAAACTAAAACTTTCGCAATGGAAGGAATGGTAATCCATATTCAGAATCCTGATTCAGAACTCACGATTTCTGGCAAGAAAAATATTATGAAGTAACATTTCATAAAAATTTTAAAAGCTAACCCTTAATTTGACTATGCCCATTAAGGATCTGTGCTAGATGAAAATTGAGTCATTCATATCTTTTGTGGCGAGTACTTTGGCAGTAGTAAAACGCATTTCTGGTGCGACGAAAAGCTTTCCATAAGTTTACTATTTTAGTTTCACAGAATTTGGCCTTGGCTGTTTTAAGACACCGTCTTCCTAAATATGATATTCAAAAGAAGGAGGTCGAAAATAGCCCGTTGCGGCACGCCACTGGATATGAAATGGTTTTTACCTCACCTAAACAGCAGGGTTGTACCTATAAAGTAGCCCAATATAATTTTTATTAAATTGTAGACAGCAGCGATATCATACAAAGCTTTAATTATAAGTATTGAATACTAAAGTGCTGCCAAAGTGTAAGGTTTTCAGTACCTCCTTTCCATTTTCTTCCACTCACCGCAGGTTTTTCAATCACTGTAATCATCTGTTTCATTTTGATTGTTGAACTATCTATGCTCCTTCAAACTTTCCACAAAAGAAGGAATTAACTATTTAATGAGAGCTTGGGTTCGCAGATTGTCTTTTATGAGAAACTTTCTCTCAGCAAAAATACAGAGCCACTTACACAACACAACCAAGTTAAAAAGTCACTTCTTAATGATATTAGGGTAGATAAATAATTATAAGGAATCACATACAAACTATTCTGTTTGAGATATATTCCTCTACTTGTATCGCGTGTTTTTTAGAGGCGGAGAATTTGAAATTGGCAACACTGTTAGTTTGA
The DNA here is from genome assembly GCF_028408465.1 of Anastrepha ludens. NCBI lineage: Eukaryota > Metazoa > Arthropoda > Insecta > Diptera > Tephritidae > Anastrepha > Anastrepha ludens. The sequence goes on along the minus strand of NC_071500.1, from coordinate 55,152,810 downwards.
GTGGAAACTTTTCAAAAATGAACGCACGACATGATTGAACGATTGAAAATTGTTAAAAATTTGTATGCAAAATATGACAGTTTTGGGGCCTTAACATATTGCCATAAATTATTTGCCAAATAAAGCAAATTTCATAAACCCTAACACACTTTTTTCTACTTTTAACTCTCGTTTAAGCTTACCCCCTCTTAAAGAACCACTTGTTTTACATAATTTTTAATTTACCTTCTTTAAAGTGCTTGTCTACACAAGTGATGTGGCTACCGCAAAAGAGTTAGGTAAGCCGTGTTAAAAAATCCAAAATATATTTATTTTATGTATCAACATACTTATGTACTATATATATATATATAACACATGTATATTTGTGTTTGCGTATACATGTATGCATTCAAAAAGTTCTAAGTGGAAGCTAATTAATTAATAACCTTTCCTGCTGAGTAAATTCAATGTACAGTGGTCACACAATTTATTCGTACACTCACAGTTTATATACAGATATTCCCGATTCTTAGCACGATGTATACAAACGAACAAAATTTTGATATATTCGTCAAGAATACATATTTATTCAATATTCAAGGAACAAAAACTAGAATTAGAGAAGTAAGGAAATAACGAAATTAGGCACAATTTTATGCAAAACTGTTATTCGTATATAGCCATATGAAGAATATTTTAATGAAAATTATAGCAAAAACCAGTATTCACTACTTTGTTGGGCCGCCTTTAGCTTTAATAACTACTTCCAATCGTCGATGCATACTTGTTACCAATACCTTGGTTTCATTAGCTGCAATTTTCTCCCACTCACCACTTAAAGAGTGTCTTTAATGAAGCCTTTGATTTTATTTTGTGCTTTCTGATTCTCCTTTCTAAGAGCTCCCAGACATGCCCATTTGGGTTCAGATTCGGTGATTGAGTTGAAGTTTTAAGCTGATTTTAGTGGTAAATAAGCCATTCTTGCACGAGATAAGATGACTGTTTTGGGTCACTGTCTCGTTAAAACAAGAAGCCTATAGCATCCAGTCCAAGTTTAGCGGCACTATCATGTAAATTATTCTTCAAAATGTTAAAATATTGATGTTTTCCATTTTATCATCAATATAAATCACTTTTTCTACTCCAGATGCAGCTATGTACCCCAAACCATTGCATTTCCTCCTCCATGCTTAACGGTAGTAATAAGATTTTTTTGATTCAGTCCTGTATTTTCTTTTCGTCAAACTTTTGGAGGGCCATCTGATCCGAATACATTCAATTTCGACTCATCACCGAATATGACGTTTCCTTAAAGATAATCCGGCTCATTTACATAGTATTTAGCGAACTCGAATCTCTTCTTTCTGTTAATATATAAAATGTAAGCCTTGCGGAGTGCCACTCTGCTATGATAACCAAGGTTATGCAGGCAATTATGGACTTACTTTTTTATGTAAAGACTCTCGAATATTTCGGCATAGTATCGTGTAGGCTCGGCCATGAAAAAACTCCTCATAAAAATATCTGCCGTTTTGAGTCGGCTTGAAACTGTAGGTCTCTCCATTTCTGGAACAACATCAAGACGCACACCATAAATAGGAGGAGGAGCTCGGCCAAACACTCAAAAAAGGTGTACGCGCCAATTAATAATTATTAAATTATTAATAAGCACACAACTTTTAATAGGCATTTGGTTGAGTTTTTCCTTTAATGTGAAGCAAACGTCTTGAAAAGAGGAGCCTGCAGCTTCAAGACGACTCTGAAGCATAGATGGTTTTTACGAGTCGCTTTCACATGTCATAAATACACTCGGAGACTTTCAAGCAACGGTTATTGAAAAGACTTTTTCTATTCTTTGAAGTTTCAAGTTCACAGTGAGATGCGAACCCGGAACTAATTATCTAATAGCTACGTACAAATTGATGGGCTGCTTGTACCACCTGTGAATTTAATAATAATTCAATAGAAAATTAAAAAAAATTATTTCCACAAGAAGAGCTACGGGTATAGTGCACCGGGGTTTTACAATTTTGTTCATTTAATGGTTATATGTAACAGCATAAAGAAATCTAAATAAATATGTACTTATATGGTATACCAGAAGTTTCAGAATTATGAGAGGAGTCGATTTAGCCAAGTCTGACTAGTCCGTGCGCACAATAAGTGAACCACATAAGAAGCGTATATTTTAATAAAACTTGGTGCACATAACTATTGCTCGAAAATGGGCAAAATCAATTGGTACCTACTCTCACCTTCCTTATAACAACAATTTTCAAACGAGATATCCCCATTATAAATGAAGCAAAATTACTCAAATTTGGTACAAAGTGAGCGTAAAAAAGAAATGTTTTGAAAGAAAAATCTTTAGATGTGAACGGTGTCTCAACCATATTTGGATTAATGCGTGTATCTATAAAATGACTTAATAAAACTAGCCCACATTCAGTTCATAGTTTTGCTGCTCACCTCATTTAAATTCTTTTTAAACATAATACATATTATCAAGATCGAACAAAACCCCGCCTATAGTTAAGATTAAATTTTCATCTGCTGCACTGATGTGATAAGCTAGAGCCCCATTTTCTATGACTTTCTCAGCTGAAATTAAATTTTACCAAAGTGTTCGCTGGTATTAAAAATTCGAATGCGAATTCAATGCTTCCTTACTTGTTTATTGTTGTTAATGTGCGCACAGCGATTTGTGGCATAAAAGGCTTAGCAAACGCTTGTAATCAATCAGCCCAACCCATTTTTACGTACATATTTAAATAATAAAATCAAACTTTATGTAGTCTTTGATTACACTACTCAACAACTTTTCAACTTTTGATATTGTCTGAGTTCGGGATTATTATTCTCGGGTTTTCATATAATAAAAATACGTAAATGGGCAATTCTATCACATCTCAGTTCTTAGATAGAAAGTCTGAAAACTGATTTTGGTCTAACTAAAATATGCACCTTAATTTTTTGTAATGATGCTTTGGTTGAAACGCAACGTTTATTTGGAGCAACTGGTTTTCCTCTTGCATTGGAATTCAGAAGCTGTAACGGTAATCTGCGAGGAAAGTGGAATCGTTTATTCCTTGATAGTGCTTTTGGGATGCAGTGACAACTTGATGAAAGCGTTCTCCGTGTTCGTCACTAGCTGAACTTTTATTTTAGTGCAGAAAGCTCATATGTGAGTGAAGACAATGCAATTTTCACTTTTTTAAAATAACAGGTCAGCAACACTTTTGTTATTTCGCAAAGTCAACGTATTTCTTGTTACCAAAAAAATTTTTTCTGACGTGAATAAAAGTGTTCCTTGGTTATAATCTTGAACTCAACAATTTTTGTATTTATTTGAGAATCAGCACCGCATAGACTAGAGGTACAATCACTAAATTTATACTGACTAAAAACTAGAAAGAAAATATATATTCCAGCTGTTAGATACATATAGGCTGGAGAACAAAATAGATCTGGGAAGGGGGACGTCTGTTTAGCTCATGAAAAGCTGAAAGATGAATCTTAAAGGTTATGTGCTCGACAACAGATGAGAACACGTAGAATATCATAGAAAACCATTACGCACTGCGTCTGAAAGCAAGTGACTTGAAACCTTCATCTTCCATCGGGAACCATAAAGTAATTAAAATTCTGCAAAACTAAGTGGATGAAGAGAAAAGCGAATGAATCTTCCCTCTGAACTCTTTCGATTGGTGTGTGACTATCGCTGCATATCCAGTTTTGACCTAACTAGGTTATTGGTTAGAATAAGTGTAGCATATAGATAGGGAGGAATAAGCCTTCAGTACAATAAAGCTAAAATGGTTAGCGAATGAAAAACCTCAATCAAAAACCATCACGAGATCTAAGGCTATAAGCAATAGCTATTGAATTTATTATTTCATAATAAATTATCAAAGGAATAAAAAAATGTATTGTTTTTAAGAGATAACACTAGTCTACAAGGAAAACTATCCGAAATAATTTAAACTAATATCTGCTTCTCTGTCCATGCAAAATTCGGATTGATAACTAAAATTAATTTATTAGTTTGAGTTTTCGAGATATCCTAACCTAAAAGTGCAAAAAACCCCATTTTTGCCCATATTTGAGGTTATGTAGCCTTGCAGATGTTTTCTTTTACCAAAATTAAAGGATGGCATCTTTAAATACAATCCTTCTTTTTTCAAATGGCGTTTTGTTTGCTCAAATATCATTTTTTTTCGCAGAGATATCGCATTTTGAAATTTTCATGTTTCGAAATTTTCCTACACCTGAAAATCGATTAAGATAACATAGACATGATATATTCGATTACTAATTTTCTTGAATTGAGTCTTATTTTTCTTAAAATTTTGTCTCACACCATAAGTGTGCTGACTCACCACATCCCTACACTATCTAACCTTTGGGTACCGAGTCACACACAGCCCTAACCCCTAGAAACCACCCCTATCATACCGCGAGCAGGCTAACCCACATAACCGCAAGCAGGCTTTCCCACAAACTCCAAATTTACATACTATTAATCCATATATTTCAGGCCCTCAAACCCAAGAAAATTAGTAAGCGACTATATCATGTCTATGTTATCTTAATCGATTTTCAGGTGTAGGGAAATTTCGAAACATGAAAATTTCAAAATGCGATATCTCTGCGAAAAAAAATGATATTTGAGCAAACAAAACGCCATTTGAAAAAAGAAGGATTGTATTTAAAGATGCCATCCTTTAATTTTGGTGAAAGAAAACATCTGCAAGGCTACATAACCTCAAATATGGGCAAAAATGGTGTTTTTTGCACTTTTAGGTTAGGATATCTCGAAAACTCAAACTAATAGAGCAATTCTGAGGCCAGATTTGGATTCAGCGCATCATAAACCTTCGGAAATATATAGTCTGGTTTCTGGGTCTGAATGTTGGTTAAATTTTGTCGGCCTGTGTAATTTATTTCTAATACTTTAGTGAACTAAATTGTTTGCATCACGATTGAAGAATGTATCACACAATTGCCTGAATAAAGCAAACAAAATACAGATACTACTAGAAGCTTTTAAGTCATATGCAAAAAACAAATAGTTTGAACGACGAAAATAGGCCCACCGTGGAAGTGATAAACTTCTTAAAGGCGTTAGGGATGTGAATGTGATGGAAGTGAATGAATAGTAGAAGACAGAAAGGACGGATTTCCAGTCTTCAATTTTTCGTAGCTGGCAGTAGAAAGTTCCCATTTTCATGTTTCACATCGATAGCCCAAAAGTGTTTTTTAAGGACGAGTTTTCAGTATCCGATTTTTCGTAGCTGGGAGCCGGAAAGGTGTAGTTCTCAGTCTCCCTTGAAGCTTCTATTGTCTCTTACAACTACTGTGAGCGAATATTTCTTTTTTTTTTTTTTGTTTTTATGGGTGTGATGGAAATTGATGCAGAGAACCTGGAAAGCTCAGTTTCCATTCATCCTTGATACTGCCTTTATCTCTCATGACTATGAGCCCATACTGAACGCCAAAATGGCTGAGATAGCTATTGACGGTATTATTCGCTGTTCGGTTCATACTAGTGTATGTTTTTAATTTTTTCCTTGGATTAATAATTAAAATTTTTACAACCCCTTAAACAGCAAACCTCAGCAGCCCACAAACTATCTTAATAAAAGTTAAAAACAGTATTTGATTAAATCAAAATCTGGTGTAAAGAGTCTTTCAAATAACGCCTAGATGTTGTTGTAAAATTGAACATGTACAAATTTTGATTGTTTCAGATTTCAATATTTTCAATATTTTTGTTCAAAATACGGCTCTTAACAATTCTATGTGGAAAATCACCAACACAAGCAAAGTCTGTCAAACAGTCGATTCATGAATGCCTAACCGTTGAGAACGTCGCGGTATCGATTCTGAAGAATGTTTAGCAACACTTTACGCTACAGAAGTAATATTCTCAACCGAACGTCCAGTTTTTGGTATGCCAGTCCTTTTTATATTCCCCGCAGAACCAGTTTCTTGAAAATTGTTCGCCAATCTTTGAATCGTCGACTTATTGGGATGATTGGCTCCATCAAAAAAATTCGAATTTTGGTATATTTTGTTCTCAAAAATCTACCATTTTATAATAAGTTTCAATAATTTTAACGCGTTGTTCGATGGGGTAAGTATCCATAGTTAAAATTGTGCATGTACCTTTTTGACAAATGTCAAAGATAATAGAAAATTATTTGGTTCCAACGAGAGGGCGAGTTGCCAGGCAGCGCGCTTAGCAATCGATTTATTACAATATTCAAGCCAACTTTGAAGCTATAGCAGATTTATTGGTAACTCGTAGACGCGGCAGGCACATGCCGGATATCATATTAAAAAAATGAATGCCACGCAATTATATAATATTTAATAAACTCACTTTCTTTGTTTCGTCGATCTCACAAAAGCATTTGTCAGGTTGCGATTAACTGATGCGGTACGATTGTTGCCTAAGAAAAATCGTTCGAATAATATGGTATATTGCGAATTAAACAGCAAACATAAAACAGTCCTTAATGTTAAGGGGAAGTTAACAGACTTGATTCCGGTTACATCTGGAATTTGACAAAGCAATAGCTTAAGCCAGCCAGAAATCATAGAACAAGTGAAAACAGCTTCCTCGGGTCTCCGCATGACAACTGATGAATTTAAAATAATATGCTTCGTAGAAGATGCTGTGTTGACAGCAGAAAACGAACTAAAGAGATTATTTTTCAAATTTAAGAAAGTGACTTTATCATGAAATACGCAGATATCGATGCAGAAGACCAAGGCAATCGTGATGTCCCAATAGCCAAAAAGATGCCAGTTGGCGGTCAACAATAAGCCAATATAGAACAAGTCATAGAGTTCACAATTGGCGTTTACACCTTTTTTGGCAGTTTGGCCAAGCTCCACTGCCTATTTGTGGCGTGCGTTTTGAAGTTGTTCCACAAACGATTCACATACTTAGATTCACAAATTACCCGCGAACATTTCTAACGTATGCGATGGAAACACGAGCAGACAGTTCCTAACCCAGTAGTACATTAGCACTGTCCAAATGAAAACACTACGGATAATAATGTGATACACATTGCGTGATAGAAGACCAAATGACGAAATTAGAGAGATTTGTGATGTAACAGACGTAAGCCGCTGGATAAGAGGAAGAAAAAAATGTGTAGAGATCATGTTTGCTGAATGTCGAACGAACACATTGCAAGTACGGCGATGAACGGGGGAATAATTCACACTAGACCACCCGGGCGGCCACCGAAGAGATGCACAAGAATGCTGGACATCCGAATGAACTGAACTACACTAAAAGTTATTCAATTGTCGTAAACAAGAATTTTGCTAAATAAACAAAGAGGAAGAAGAAATTATCTACCAGTTTATAAGAAAAAAAAATCATTCAAACAATATTTCTGTTTAAGCTCTTAAAAAATACCCGATATAATGTAAACTTAAAACTAAAACTTCGAAAAATAATAACAGGAAATTTAACTGTATATTTAGTAATAATTAAACATAAGACTGAGAGATAAATTTGTGGTAAGTCACACCCACAAATAGGAACATATAACGTAACTGTTAAGGTAGGGCAAAATTAGTTATCCAATTTCGTTTTTGGATAACTTTTTTATTAAATAAAAAAATGGTTTTCAGGAAAATTTATATTTTGACCTTTACGCCCTCCATTGCTTCTCTGTTTGTAATGGTGTAAAGCCTATTTATAAAGGGTGGTTAAATTTCCAGGGCCGATGTTGAAAGAAAACCACACCTAAACGTCAAGTTTTTTTATGTACTTCATTTGATATTTTCAATTTCAGATTAATTAATTTGAACCATGGAAAGATAAACAATCGGGCAACGCGTTAAAGTTATTCAGGCTTGACCAATTCGTGAATGACCAATTTTCGAAGAAAATCATCTTCAGTGATGAGGCACACTTTCATCTCAGTGGATTGGTCAATAAGCAGAATTGCCGAACTTTTTATGTCCCGAATAGGAAGATATGAATGTGGACGATATGTGGTTTCAACAGGACGGTGCCACTTGTCACACAGCTAACGAAACAATGGCTCTTTTGCGCAAAAAATTTGAATTATCTCACGTCGCGGCGATGTCAATTGGCTGCCAAGATCATGTGACTTGACACCGTTGGACTTCTTTCTTTGGGGTTATTTGACAGAAAAGGTGTACGTCGATAAGCCGGCAATAAGTCAAGAGCTAAAAGATGAGATAATTCGGCACATTAACGGCATATAACCTCAATTATGTCTCAGCGTCATCGAAAATTTGTACCATTGGATGGAGGTGTGCCACCGAGGCCGCGGCAGCCATTTTGCCAATATTTTGTTCCATACGTAGTTGAGCCATACCAATATTATCATAATAAAGAGAAATAACAATAAATTTCTAAAAAAAAATGTATTTTATTTAAAATCAACACCGGCCCTTGAAACTTAACCACCCTTTAGTTACGTCCGCCCAGCGCGTCCTTGACGGATTAAGATATTGAATTCCAGACCTTCACAGTGTCAATGAAAAACAGTATTGATGATGACAAGTACATAGGAATATAAATCAATTTCATTATGAAACAATATTAGCCGTCTCAGCTAATTTTGCAGTGTTGAGTAGTGTTGTTATTGAAATTAAGTGGCAATATACATTCACGATGCACAGATGTACATACATACAAGTGAAACCATCAAAGTACATTATGCGCAGCGAATTTTTCATTGATGTTAACTGTTTTTGTATCTACCATATAAATTTTATTAAAAAGACGATAGCGAAAAAAAATGAGTTTGCCAATTTTTTCTGTATCAAGCACGCAATCACTAATTACATTCATTAACAATTTTATTTGCTTTTATAATGCTCTTGAAATGATGTGTTTTTTGTTTACAACGTTTTATAATATTTCATAATTTCTCATATTTAAATGCTTATACACTTATGTACGCACATAAATGTTCATTTATTTGTGGTTCCACAACATCTTTTTTATACAATAATTTTTCAATCTGTGCAATTAATCATTTATCATTAATCTTCCGCATTCATGTTACTGATTGGCTATTAATAGATTTGAGCTTTATTCGAGATTTTAAATTGCTCTTGAGGTTTAATGAGGCCGGTGTTGGCAATATCCAGGCTGTTGTTTTGCTTAAATTGTTTGGATGCATAGCGATTCGACTCGCTTACCTTAACTAATGAAGACATTAGAAGAAACATTGAGTCGACCAAATTTTCTAAACAAATGGAGTTCCGTTTACACTTAAAATAGAATAAATAAATAATTGGCGAGTACACTTCTGTTAGGTGTTTGACCGAACTCCTCCTCTTATTTGTGATGTTCGTCTTGATGTTATTCCACAAATGGAGGAACCTACAGTTTTGAGTCGACTCCTAACCGTAAACAGTTTTCAAGCAAAACTTTTTCATGGCAGAAATACACTCGGAGGTTTGCCATTGCCTGCCGAGGAGCGACTGCTATTAGAACAAACTTGTTTTATCATTTCAGGGTTTCATGCACGAAGTTCAAACCTACGCACTCCCGAATAGTTGTCACGCAACAACTCTGCTACGGCAACCGTTTGCATATACTCGTATTTTCAATAAATCTTTAGCTTGTGGAATTTTTATAGGTGACTGGAGAAGAACGTCTGAAACTTCAGCTTTCAAGAGCGACAACAAATTTGATGTTAGGAATTACATACCAATTTGAGAAGAATCCCCGATCTGTAAAATTCTCCAGAGCGAAGTCAATGCGAATCTTACATTCTCAGTTCTTGGTTTCATTTGACTCAACCAAGAATTTATCAAAGAAAGATCGACCAACACAAAACTTGATGTTTTTACCAAAGACTGAACCATTACCTTTCGTGAATTAAGAATCATGTCGACACTGATTTTTCAATTCGCCTTTGAGCAATTTGATAAAATCGTCACTTGGAGCGCTCGAAACTTTCATAACCTGAATGTTAATAAATGTTTTCACTTTCCCTTACCTCAATCTCAAACATGTTACCGAAGTTAAAGATCTGAATGAATATTTTGACACGAAACTCAATTTCTTCTCGCACGTTAACTATATTACCGTGAAACCTCATGCAATGTTGGCTTTTATCTGGCGCAACAGCGCGGCGTTTTTCGATCTACACATATACAGAGTCCGGCACTCGAAGTGTAACCAATTTCAAACCGCTCGCGCAGCTGATTCCCTGTCAGATGACTAAATGAAAGTCCAGAGTACTCTTTATAAGCGTGCCGAAGCATTTTGGAGAGAGTAAACGCGAAGAAAGAAAATTAGTAATAGTGTGATTGCATTATATTTGGCTGGAAAATAACAACCAGCAATTGTTCGTGAGCTCGAGTACCTTAAAGTAAACAACATTTTTGTTTATAGCACCATTACTCGTCACAAGGATATTAGCAGCATCGCGAAACGTCACTAAGGTTGTCATCAAAAGACTGCAACGTCAAGTGAAATGGTTCAAAAAGTATGGAATCGACTTGAGTGGAATCCCCGATGAAGTGCCAATCAACAATCAAATGGCTGAAGAACTGAAAATAACGTAAAACTGACCGTAGCATCCGCTGCATACTGAAAAATGATCTCAAAGTCAAGCCTTACAAGATCCAAAAGGAGCATGATCTCACACCAAAGCAGCAAGAAGTCAGACTTGAGAGAGCGAAGGAGTTATTTCGCTTGGCCGAAAACATTCAATTTCCAAATATTGTGTTTTCTGATGAAACAATTTTTCAAATTAAGCAATGCGTAAACTCCCGAAACGATAGGGTTTATTCGACCGACCGTTTATTTGATACCAGAATTTGCGTCATCGATTGGCCACTAGGAGGCAGCACCCGCCACAGGTAATGGTTTGGGGCGTTGTAACCGTAGATGGGTGCTCTCCAATCGTTTTCAGCGAGCCTGGCGTCAAGGTAAATGCGAAATATTATCGGGTAAGTATTCTGGAGGTTGCTTTGAAGTTGTGGGCAGGCAAACATTTCAGTGGCAGACAAAGCACGTTTCAACAGGACTCGGCACCGACTCACAAAGCTTGAGTGAACCAATAATGGCTAAAAATCAACAATCCGAACTTCATAACGCCCACATAATGGCTCTCAAATTCACCAAACGCGAATCCGACGGATTCTTCTCTTTAGGCCATTTTCAAGGTGGCGAAAGAAGCCATTGTCCAAAATACCTGCAAGTGACATTCGGGCAGCTGGCGATTCATTTCTGGACCATCTCAAGGCCAAAGTCAAGGTGAAAGGTAGTCATATCGAGCAAATGTAAGTTGATTCTTAATTTTGTATTATTTTCACGCATTTTTACTTTGAATTGAATAAAAGTAATTATCCAAACTAAAATTTATGTGCTTTTTAACTGGTTACACTTCGAGTACCGGACCCTGTATACTGAAGTTGTTTTCCACTACGTTTGTAAGGTTTACACTTAGCTAATTCATGGTTTATTGAGAAACTATACGTTTCCTTGCATATCAGCCGTTTGGAATGAATTCGAAAAGTTTTTGTGAAATTCAACTTTAGCTCACGGGACTTTAGTGAACCTATACCATCTTACGAGACCTGTTATCAGCTTTTGACCTTAAAGCCTGTATATCCCGGATGTTATTTTCTTGATTGCTCTCTTCTTGCTTATATTAAGAAATGTTCTGACGATTGTCCCGCACAGTTCGTAAGCCCTCTCTAGCCGGAGCATATTTGATGCGCTGTTTAGCCTGCCTCTGTCCTGGTTTGTCCATCCAGTATCGTGCGAAATCCCTGTTCTCCTAGTCTTTGATAAATTTCTTTATATGAGCTTTGGTGAGCCCATAAAATTGTTCTGATCAGTGCAATTTTGAGACAGCACCTAATTAAGCAAGACAGTCCGTCTGTTCGTTGCCATTATAACTGTCACGCCCTGGTATTCACATCTGACAACACGGTGTTCTTTGCCCTCTTTGAATCATTCTTTAACTATTTTTGATATTATCTGGAACTGCAGTGCACATAAGGCTGCCTGACTGTGTGATAAATTGGAATTGCGTTTCAAAGTGGGGCCTATTTGAAGGCACTCTCCCACAGATTTCCATATCAGGAATTTCGCTTAAAATACTGGACTATCATCATCTATGGGCATTGGGCATTAAATAACTAGTTTCAGTTAAAAACTCAAATTATTTTATTTGTTCTTTCTTACTTTAATTATCACTAATTTTAGTATATAACTAACAATTTTTCCCTAAAAAATCGTTTTCATGTTAAATCTTATGAAATCCTTATAATAATTACCCAATATATTGAATACAAACATTTCACATGCACCTCAACTAACTATAGCTTTTATATACACCTTTTGTAAGGCGCTTTAACATATTTTTAAATTTTCAATAAACAGTTTTTCCCAGTATTCATGTCTATATTGAAGGAAAAAGTATATATTCAGCTATAAAAAAATGTTTGGCTTATATTCCGCCAGGACGATAACGTCGTTTGAAAAATGTGTCCTTAAATACTTTTGGAATTTTTTAATCAATTTTTTCCCAAATAATTCGACTTCATAAAAAATAGTTGATATTTCCTCCTAAAAAATAAAGTATACGCAATGGATACCTCAGTTAACGTTTTCCTCCTTGAAACTTTAAAGTCTTTTGAAAAAATTAGTTGATAAGAAAATGAACAACTGAGTATGCAACATTCCCTACTTCTTGATGGAGCTATAACCATTTAACTGATTTTGGCCGCGTTTAATAAAGCGCGCTAATATTTTTTTTCGTGCTTACCTGCGCCAGTTACGGCTAAATCCTTCACCAACTGATGTTTTCAACGCCTAAGAGGCCGACCTCTTCCTTTGCTAAAACCAGCTGGTATCGGATCTAATATGATACTTTCACAGTCGCAGTGATTATATTCACTCGTAGGCAGCAGAGCTGCTGAACCTATATTCCGTGCAGTATATCTATATCGTCATAAAGCTGATACAGCTCATTGTTCCACTATTCCTATTCACACAGTCCAATCAGTCCTTGTACAAATGACAACGAATGAAGGGATTCTGGGTTGACTTTTTCGTATATCACAAACCGCTGTTATAACCCCGGTTACTTCAGCCCATCAGCTGATTCTTCCTTTAATCATTTAAACATTATTCTTAGACTGAAGAATTACAATTATTACTATTTCAGTGGTAGTTTGTCATAGCGAAATTTCTCAAACAGTGCTGAAGCCTAGAAGTATAATATTTTTCGAATATGATTGACTTTCACACAAGTACGACATAGCGCACAATAAACTAATCTTGAAAGTTGTGGCAGCTAGAGTAAGATACAAAGCTCCAAACTGAAAAAGCCTTTCTTTGTCGAAGATTACATTTAGCCTCGTATTACAATAGTTGACTGTGCCAAGAATGGATCACTAACCTAGCGGTGTTTCTTAATATTCCCTGAAAGTATTTACAAAATAATGCTTCTTTGCTCCTCTTCTATTTTGCATTTCCACAATAACAATGTCTTTTCAAACGCTTCAATTTTATTGGCCTGTTATACAGCATGCGTCCTTTTTTCCTAGTTAAGAATATTTAATTTTTTCCAATGCATTGTTGGTAGCAACCAACAATAAAATATTGTGTTTGTTTTTAGAGGCTGTCTGCACACCTCAAGGCATTGCGATGTAAAGTTAAGGAACCCCTGGTCCAAGAGCAAAGCACACGCCAAGTTCACTGATTTTATATAGAATGTTTGATTTTTGTTTACTAAGACGCTAAAGCAAAGTAAATGAATGGAAATGAACAATAAAAACATTCAACAAAATACGGGTATAACAGCAACATAGACAATACCAAGTAAAATAAACAGAATAACAACAGAAATAACAAAACAAAAATGAAACCTGTGGAAATCAACAAATGTAGCAGACAGTCAAATACTCAAGCTGCTACTGTTACTGCAGTCATTGTAATCGTTATTTTTTTTGGTGTTGCTCCTGCTGCAACACGTCCCAAAGGATTCGCTTTGTTTTGGTGCCAACAATGATGTTTGTTTAAGCTTCAGTGAATACACACATTTATGTAGAACTTTTGGTTGATTCCTTCACAGACTAAAAGCTTTGGCAATACTCTGTAGGGCAAATATTATATGTGCAAGTGCGTGGCAGTGCATATGGCCCTGTAGGGAGATCAACTATGTACTTGGTAGCGCACTGATGGACTTCTAGTGAATTTAGAAGCGTTACTACGACCTGTTCTTTCCTTTACTTTGACCTTCGCTTCATACTTGTTTGAAGATTATTTCATGCAAATGTTGACCGCGACTGCGCTTCAAATGGTCCATCCGCTTAGTCCTATTTTGGCATACTCTTTGCAATGTTTCGGCCGGTATCTCACATATAAATTCTTTAAGTTGTCTTCCAATGCGTTAGTTGAAGCAGACTTGTCTGAATAGACATGAGCTTTAACATAGCCCCATAAAAAATAATCTAAAGGCGTTATATCGCACGATCTGGGTGGCCAAATGGCAGGTCCCGAACGTGAAATAAAATGTTCACCGAGCTCGCCTCTCAACAAGTCCATTGTTACGCATGCTGTGTGGCATGTGGCACCGTCTTGCTGAAACCACATTTCATGCATGTCAAGCTCTTGCATTTTGGGCAAAATTAAGTTGGATATCATTTCACGGTAGCGCTCACCATGCACTGTTACGTTACCATTCGCAGCATCTTTGAAGAAGTACGTCCCAATGATACCTCCAGCCCGTAAACCGTACCAAACTGAGACCTTTTCTGCAATTTCTTGCAACTCTTCTGACTGATTTTCACTCCAATATCGACAATTCTGCTTATTTACGTACCCATTGATCCAAAAATGAGCTTCGTCGCTGAACACAATTTTTAGATAAAAAAGTGGATCTTAAACTTTCTTAACAGAACACGCATTTTGATAATAAGATTCAATGATTTGCAAACGTTGTTCGTTTGCAAGACGATTCATGGTTAAATTATAGACCCAACTGAAGATGTTTGACAGTGAAACAAAATACGAAACGTGCGTCAGCTGTTTAAACCAACTATTTAAAAAGATAATAGCTAAATCACCCGTTAGTTTGGGAAAAGGAAATCCAGTAATTTTGCGTGAAATTGTTGAACAAATGGTTTTAAACGGTTTTATGGTCGATCTTTAGCTCCTCTTTCAGCGGCCTGCTTTGCATTTTCGCCTTAATCAAAGAAAAACTATAAAATGTATTGTCGAATTTTCTCTTTGTTGGCTTCCATTGTGCCACATCTGTGATTAACATTCCTACCAAAATTTTATTTTTATTACTTGACATTTGTAAAAGTTACAAATTTGAATATATCTACCTTCACAGATTTTTTTAAATTTTAGAGTTTCAAAAACGGATTTGAATCTGCAACAAAGAGTTTGTATTGAATTTTGCGTTAAAAATTTATTCAATAGTGAGAAACCTTAGAAATATTGGTAAATTTTTTCGGTAATGATATTCTTAAAACACAGCTGTTTGCCGAGCCGAGTGGTATGAACGCTTCAGAAGAGATCGTGACTCCATCGAGGATGACGCACATAGTGTCAGGCCGCCAACATTCGAAACTGATGAAAGCATCAATAAAGTAAAATAAAAGTTAAGTTAAAGTTAACCGCAAATTAATCATCGCAAAGTTGGCAAAGGACTTGAACATTGCTTATGGATCCGTTCAGGGTATTATAGTTATTGATTTGGATTTGCCTTGTACTGCTGCAAGATTCAAGGTTGGTTCCAAAAAAAAGGCCGCATTGATTTCTGAGATATCATGATTTCCAAACCAATGACTTGATTTTAATGGCTTATTCCGAATCTAAATTTTACCTAACCTAGGCCAACTTGATATACCAGCTCCACGTGTTTCTGGTTAGATCGCTAAGTCATGTATTTTTCCTTTAAAAAACTAAGTTAAGACTAAGTCTAGTCTAACAGAGTTCTCACTGCATGAATAGCAACAGAATAACCAACAACCACAGTTATTTACGAGACAGTCGATAGTTTCGACTTACTTGCTCAAATTGTAAGAGTTCTGAACATGAAATTCGATCCCCCGGTTTAAGTTTTCCCTACAGGGCCATGCTTACATGGCTTATAGAGCGCACAAAAATGCGTATGTGTGAATTTCTAAGCGACTACTCCTATATATGTGCGTGCCGCTTTGAATTATGGCAGAGATTGTAGATTGCAGATGAGCTATAGAAAATACAATTGATGCATGTAGCAGTGGAACATTTCAGAGATTTTTTACACTTCAGTGGTTTGAAGCCGACGCGAGTGTTTGTTGCCATTTCCAAAAATATATACAAAAATATATACGAGTACATACGTAAAACAAATGGTATTCTTCAGTTGGATGCTAGCCAAGAAATGTAGAAATTGAAAGGCTTTACCTTGTAAAGCGGTTGGAGGGTAGCAGAGCTGAATTTGCTTTGAGTGGTTTTGGGAATTAAATTCAAATGACAACACGTAACCAACATTGTTGCACTTTCTCTCGTTTTGTTTTGTTTTGTTTTAGAAATCTGTATTTGTTTTTGTTGTAATAAGAGTACATACAGAGTTGTGTGCTACTTTTTTCACGCTGTAGTATTCATTCACTTAAAATAATTGCACGCAGTAAATCGGAGCAATGCCAGCGCAGAGGCGCAAACAGGAAAAATTGTATGGCCAGTTGACAGTCATCACACAGCCATGCAAACTGTCCTGGGAGTCTGTGCAGCAGTTGTGTCAGTTGTTGGTATGACTGAGCTTGATTTAATAATTCAAGAGCGGGCGTAATGGAATTTTTGATATCTGCCTACCCCTCTTTTTTCCATGCCAGGTTCAACATAATCCTTGCAGATTTACTACCCAATGCATGATATTAAAAATGTTTTCTAAATAAATAAATAAATATAAAATATCAATAAAATTTTTATTCGGTTACAAAAGTTACATATGTATTTATGGGTTATGTATAGGACTTGAGGGATGAAGCACATTTAGGTATGTGGGGCGAAATACACTTATGTGTCTTGGTTCACCAGGTGACCCCGCTTAAGTGAGCTGCTGTTTATTCCATCGGCACCTTCTTATAACACTCTAACACAATGACTGTCTCTTCAAATAAATAACACATTTGATCAATAAAATTGCTTATTGAAGCTTTGGAAATTGTTGTGTCAACTCTTTCAACATCTTTTGGAAGCGCAAATCTTGGTTAGGTGCTTTGGTCGTCACTGTGCATTCGAGCGAAGCTTTAACAAACAACATCACGACAAATAAGCAAACATCTTGTAGAGCTTTTTGCCCTTCGCAGTTATTTCGCATTGTCACTGAAGTAAACATATTTAGAATATTAAATCGCTCCCGCCATCCAACGTGCCTGATGCATAGCTCCGGGAGACCTTAGTTTTAAATTTTCCTCTATATCTTTTCACAAACATGTTACGCATATCGACCAAATCGCGGTAGTCATCTCTTACAAAAATTTTGTCTAATTCTGCGTTAAAAAATATTAACAAAGCTTGAATGTCTGTCTCGGCGAAACGTTCTTTTATGAAATTAAGATATGGTTCAGTGTTACTAATAGGACTATGAATAAGTTCGTGCGGTTTTACAACAGATGGCGTAACTTGATTATTATTCCATCGATCCACATTTCCAAACATTCATTGGAGAGCTACTGTCGTAAGGCACAAACGTCAGTATAAGTTTTTTATTTGAAGCGTAAACAACAATATTTTTACCACACTTGAAAATGTCGAATTTCGTGCCAAATAATGTGTTTTTGCGGGGAATTCTTCTTCATTATTTTAATATGAAGAAAAAAGCAGCCGAAAGTCATCGTATCTTGGTGGAAGTTTATGGTGAGCATGCTCTATCTGAGCGAACGTGCCAGAAGTGGTTTGCACGCTTTAAAAGTGGTGATTTTGGCTTGGAAGACGAAGAACGCGAGGGTGCGCCGCCAAAGTTCATGGATACCGAATTGGAGGAATTGCTCGATCAAGATCCGGCTCAAACGCAAGAAGAGGTTGCAAAAACTTTGGGAGTTGATCAATCAACCATTTCCAAACGTTTAAAAGCCATGGGAATGATCCGAAAGGTAGGCCATTGGGTGCCGTATGAATTGAAGCCAAGAGACGTTGAACGCCGTTTTATGGCATGCGAACAACTGCTTCAACGGCACAAAAGAAAGGGTTTTTTGCATCGAATTGTGACTGGCGATGAAAAGTGGGTCCATTACGACAATCCAAAACGTCGGGCAACGTATGGATACCCTGGCCATGCTTCAACATCGACGTCGGCGCAGAATATTCATGGCCTGAAGGTTATGCTGTGTATCTGGTGGGACCAGCTGGGTGTTGTGTATTATGAGCTACTGAAACCGAATGAAACGATTACGGGGGATGTCTACCGACGACAATTGATGCGTTTGAGCCGAGCACTGCGAGAAAAACGGCCGCAATACGCCGATAGACACGACAAAGTTATTTTGCAACATGACAATGCTCGGCCACATGTTGCACAAGTGGTCAAAACATACTTAGAAACGCTCAAATGGGATGTCCTACCCCACCCGCCGTATAGTCCAGACCTTGCGCCATCCGATTACTATCTCTTCCGATCGATGCAACATGGCCTGGCTGACCAGCACTTCCGTAATTACGATGAAGTCAAAAAATGGATCGATTCGTGGATTGCGGCAAAACCGACCGAATTTTTCACAAAGGGAATCCGTGAATTGCCAGAAAGATGGGAAAAAGTAGTAGTAAGCGATGGACAATATTTTGAATATTAAATTTGTAACCATTTTACGTCAATAAAGTTTCAAATTTCGAAAAAAAACCGCACGAACTTATTCATAGTCCTATTAGAACAATTTTCCCTGAATCTTTTGAACATAGGAATATCTGATCTAATAGGAATTTGTCAATCTTGTTTTCATAAAAAGCTTTTAGGACCAATTCATAAACATGAAGACGACGGCGAAAAGCAGCAATTCTGTCTCTAAGGTTTCTCCCAAAATAGGAAGCTGTTGTGTCGCAGCACATTATTTGCCGGAAAGGTTCCAGTCAAAAAGATCTATTCACAAGGCCAGAAGAACTCTCTAGTATGAGTATTTCCACTGCAAGAAGCTGTTCTCTATCGTCAAACGAAGCACTAACTGGCAAGCGTTGAAATTCGCACATCCAACTCGGGTAATCGTTTTCCATGTTTCTAGACAATATAGGGTTATTACGAAACTTTTAAGAAGGTGTGCGGAAAAAAATATTGAACTTGAAATATCTATAAGGGACACCCCACTGAGCTATACATTGTCTAACAAAGCTATATAAATGCGAACTTTTTATTTTACATAAAATTTACACATTTTTCATCCCGTATCCACGTCTTTTGGGTAGAAGTCCAGAAAAAATGTTGATAAGCAGTTTAAATTTTTTTTATTTATGTCCTTGACGATGTTGCACTCTTCTACATACAAAAAAATTTCGGGCATTCGTGGGAGAAAATTCGTTACATGGTCAGGGAAAATTTTAATTAGAACCGTGGAAGTAAGATGAAAATGTTGAGGAATTATTCAATTTGGTTTTAGTTTAAAATTTGGTTGTATTCATGGGGTGTTTTTTCAGGTCTTGAGAACTTACATATAATGTTAAATACATACAAAACCGAAATACAGTTGGAATGAATTTTGCTTATTATAACTTGGCATTTAATTTTAAATATTATATTGGGCATATGTCCACCGCGAATACGAGCTACATTGTCCATTCCAGGAGCCCAATGTTTAACTACTTTATTCAATAAATCTGGCGTCACCAAAGGTGGATTGCATATTGCAATAAATCGGTTGTTAAGCTCGTTGTATGGCGCCACAGTTATCGACATCGATAGCTTTCATGCAGCTAAAAATCATCCCTTGTATGGTTTTTGTTAGACATTTAGGAATCTTTTTATGAAAATAATAAAGAACTTTCAGAGGAAAAAAGCATAATGAGAGAACGGGTAAAACTATTCAAAGTTTTGAGGTGGCAACGTTCTGTCACCAGGTGTAGATACCTACATACGAGTATAACATTGAAGAAATATGCGTACCTCTTGCATATATATAGATATGAATATGTATCTATGTATATAGATATCTATATCTATTATATACAGGCCTTGCATATAAGAGTTCATGTGCTTCCTCGGTTTTATCCGCCATCGGCTACATGTCTTTGCCCGTAAGTGGGCAAGCATGTGATTTGTAGAAAGCAGCATAGTGCAATGATTTCGATGTCTTTCGTGAGCTGTATAAAGTAATTGAATTCACCACGAAAATGGTGGGTGTGTGAAAACTGCATATAAATATAATTTTAAACAAAAATCAGAATAAAAAAGTTAAAGTCAGTACAAAACATCAAAAGAGCCAGTGCACTTTCGTCTCCGCAATGTAAATAAAAATACGCTGTTGCAAGGAAAGGCTTTGAGAAAGACCTAAGTGCAGTTAAAAATGCGCTTACTGTCAAATGGATTGCAATATCGATTAAAAAGATTGCAATAAACATTTTTATTTTCATTTATTGCTGATGATAGACCGCAAATAAAGCATTATTTGCACACATAAAATTATTAAAATCTCGATTGCTATCGCTTGTACGACCCATACTAACATACAGCAACGATGTATGAGTACTTAAAACAACAGACATCGACCATATACTGAGACTTAAAAGAAAGATACTGCGAAAAATATATGGTCCCTTTCGCCGAGATGACGAATCATATTGGATAAGATACAATCACGAACTCGGTGCATTGATTCAAAACGGAAATGCAGTACGCTTTATAAAAAGTCAACGAATCAGATGGTTGGGGCACATGTACAGAATACCCAAAAAGAGAGCTGTCAATATAGCGTTCCATATGCAAGTGGTTGGACGGAAAGGTCAAGGGAGACCAAACAAACAATGGATTGATGAGGTTACAGCCGACTTGCGGAAAATAAGGATCGCAAACTGGAAAGGCGTAGCAAAGGATCGATCGCAGTGGAGAACCGTAGTTTAGGAAGCAATGATCTGCACAAGATTGTAGTGATATCGATTATGCTGATGATGATGATGGTATGGATACCAATAAATTGTGCGAAGTAATAAATTTGGTGTTACTAATATTTCCAAGGAAGAACAATTTCATAAAATCTATAGCACTTTAGGCGCCAGGTCTTTGGCTTTTTTTATGTCTTCTCAAGGATGGGGCTCATAAGTATACTTTAGCGAAAGAAGCCCCATTTTGCTTAATAAAATTCCGCAGAAGAGTACACATTCGTAGAGTGTCAAAATGGAACTCCCATCCATTCAAATTGGGATTGAAAAAGAAGCTAGAACTTACGAAAATAAATTTTTCGAAAAACATCGGATTATATTATTTCATAATTATCTCCTTTATTTTATCAATTTGCCTGAAAACTCAACTTTTGATGATATTACCATCACCTACGAGTACAAATATCGGTCAATAGCTCGTGATTATGGGTTACGGAGGCGGTCAGCAGACTCTTAAAGAGCTGCCGGCTATCGACTCACATTTTTAACCAAGCTGAGGTATATTTTCTGAATCTCAGCATAAGAATTCGCCATAAGAAACTGTTAATAAATCCGTATTCGATTTTCGAAAAATTAGCGTAATAAAATTACCAAAAGTGTCGAGTATTTACTTGCAATTACAGGTATCGAGTAGTCATCAGCGTTGGGTATAATTTACTTACGTAAGTATGCCATGTGCGGTCTTTATCGAACCAATTCTTCTTAGCAGTTTCTTTTTCTTGCCTTCTTTACCCCTTCTGCATTTGTCCATTTGTGCGGTGCGGCAGACATTTGTACTTCATGTTAAACTGGCATTTTTCTCAGAGAAAATGAAGGTATGTGCATATGTATAAACTGGGCGTAGAGTTGGAAAAACCTTGCTTGTATTCAACATGCCACATATCGTTCTCGCTAACTCCGTAACTCACTCGCTCGCTCGCCCAATCTCTCTTTCTCGCATGCATGCAAACGCGTTTCCTGTAATCTCATCATAAATGCATTAATTTTGATATATTTGCTGAAAAATTAAATTCAACATGTTGCATAGCCACGCCATTTGTTGCCAGCTTGCAACAAGCATAAAAACACAGACATATGCAACACACTCACACGCCCGTTTACGTGACTTTTGTGGCATCAGAATGTAGCATAACCAGCATAACAGCCGTATCTTCTACAACCCGGTAGCTTAGCCATTGGCAAGTCGAGTGTGGAAGAGGTGGTGCCCGTCTGCCTTCAACGGAATGATTTATGCGCTTCTGTATTGAGATTGGCCCAAGCCGCGCATAGCCAACGAATGCACGCATACACACATACACACACACACACATAAACTTAAACTCGTGCAGAACACACAGTGTATCTGCTAGTCCTAGGCGCCGCAAGTGCGATCGGCTAGTTGAAGTAAGCGAAATAGGCAGCGAATTCGTAACGTTCGCGTCCCCTTTGTATCTTTCACCATGTTTCACCGGCACGCAAGCTTATATCTATGAAAAGGAAAACTGTCGGTTTTTTACATAGTGACTCCGCCATATTTGATAAAAGGCGCGCATGCGCCGCTAAACTCAAATCAATGTACATCGTCCGATATATTACATTGGTGTGCGAGAGCATCCGCCCAAAAAAATTTGCGCTATAAATATTGTAGCTATTGTGGCTTTTGGTGTGTTCACTCTTAATCGATGGTATTATAATTATCTACTTTTTAACCGATCAGTTAGCATTAACAGAATTTAGATAAGAGAAGAAATTAAAAGAGGTATTCAGGACAAATCTGCTCAATATCGATATCAGGCGAAGTAAAAAACGCTAAAAGTTTTTTCGCGTTATTTCGATGATAAATTAAGCAAAGTTATAATCATCCACTCACAAAAGGGGCCAAAGAGTTTTCTGATTAATGTTCAATTCTTCTGCTATGGAGGAAGTGCTCACATGCCGGTCCGTTTCGGCAGGTCCCATGATTTTATCATTATTTTCTACGAATGGTACGGAATTTCTGGAATTGATGAAAGGAACTGTCACAAAAGTTGAACGATTAGTGCTGCTCGATGTAAAATTTGAATCTGAGAAATTTTACATGAACATTTGCGCATGAAAAAATTTAGTACCGCCTGGATACCGCGAATGCTCACTCCGCTTCCGCTCGAGTCCGTGGCATAACTTAAGGGCAAATGATTCACAGAGTCTGACAACTAATACACGAAGATGATAGTGAGCTGAAGGTGGCCCTAAGAAACCATTTGGAACAGAAATCTAAATCTTATTTTTTCAGTGCCATTGAGGCACAATATTCACAATGTAAAAAGCGTATTTCACGTGAGAGTGATGACATTGGTAAATAAAATTTATTAAGTCATAAATTTCATTCATAAATAGCCTCAGACTGTACACTTATCAAATACGCTTTTCCTTCCAGCGGCTTACTGTCCGGTTGGCTAAAGCTCTTTCTACCAATTCATCACCAATTTGTCGTAACGGCACGTGGTTGAGTCGTATGAGTGGTTGAGTGTCATCAATTTATTTTATATTAAATTCGATGGTCTAACTCAGCCAGTCACGTTGAAATAATCTTCACCGCTGTCAGATAAACCATTTCTATTCTGACGTCCCTATTTACTTTGTCTTAACTGTTGAACAAAGTTTACCATGTTTTAGAAACTTTAGAGAAAGAGCATATGAGACCATTTGAAATATTAAAGACTATACAAAATCGTTGGAAGAATTTATTGAAAAGGAATTAAACATAGAATTACTTCGAGTACACTGAACAAATTTTTATTCTTCTGATTAAGACTTGATACTGTGGTGGATACAGGTGAAGACTAGAAGTAAATCCGAAGAAAACAGATCTGAAAGTCTTCAACAGGAAGCACCAGCTCTAAAACAGAAATGTCTAGAGGGAAAGTTCTTCAGATTAACTTAAAGGACTAAATATATAAGAGTTCTGCTGAATAGGAAGCTAATCTGGGGACTGCCAGTTCCAGAAAGGGTACGCACGGCCACGGCAGGTGCTGCTAGCAGATGGGAAATAAGATTGAATACTTGAAGTGAGCGGTCAAATACTACCTCCCGTCATAGAAAAATTCTCACCGGTCTTTTAGGGCTTCTCGAGCTGATGAACTATGCAATCCCACCTTTAATTATAATACCACCGTTTACGACACTCTACCCTCAATGGAAGAGTATGAACAAAATGTTGAAGGATGGATGGTTTAAAGCTCAAGGGTAAGGAGATTGGCGGTGTATAAATAAAAAATTGTTTATTTATCAAAATTTATTATTTATTTATTCCGCCGCCTTCAAAATAGGCTCCATTCGAAGCAATACACATATACCAACGATTAGTCCAGTCATCACCTTTTAATTGCGTTTGAAGAGATCTTCTTCAGCGAATTCTCCTTAATGGCCTCTATCGTCTCAAACCGGCATCCGCGGAGTGGCAATTTAAGTTTTTTAAAAAGGAAAAAGTCATAGGGGCCGATCTGGTGAATACGGTGGTTGTTCCATGACATTTGTCAGGTTTTCTGTCAGAAAAGTGTTTACAATATGAACCTTGTGAGACGGTGCGTTATCATGGTGCAAGATCTATGAGTTTTCTTTGCCCAAATTAGGCCGTTTCCTACGCACATTCTCTCTCAAACGTCGCATAACTTCGAAATAATATTCTTTATTTGCAGTTTACCGCAGAACCATTTCGAACGAGTTCCGAGTGCCCAGCACTATGATAATCAAAGAAAACGAGTAGCATGACTTTCACTTTTGGCCGACTTTGAAGTGGTATTTTGGGTTTCAGTTCATGCGCCATTCAGCCTTTATCAAGCATGTCTTTAGCCAACTCCCTCCGATGCATTTTTTGAAATTGAAACTCTCCTGGAACGAGGAACCAGTGGAGCAAGCACGCGTCTCATGCCCAATTGATGGTGTAAAATGTTTCGAGCTGATTCGTGAGACACGCTAAGGCCACGAGCTACCTCCCTCCTACTTATATGATAGTTTTCCAGTATCATTTCTTTCACTTTGTCGACGTTGTCATCTGTTGAAGACGTTGATGGGCGACCAGATCGGGGCAAATCTTCCACGACTTGTCGGCCCTCTGTAAAAGCCGTATACCACTCGTAGACTCGTGTACCGTGTTTTTAATAAAGCACACTCGACATAGGCTTTCTGTAACATTTTCAACGATTCGGAACACCCAATCTTGTGCAAAGCACAAAATTTAAAACAAATTCTTTGTTCGATATTTTTATCCATAGTGAAAATCGCAGAGCCACCTGTGGTTGACTGATATAATTAAATGCCAAAAATAAGATAATTGACAGATCACGCTCAAACTCTGCTTCACTATAGGGGACAGATGCACCAACAATTCAGCAAAAAAAAAAATGTAGACATATGGGTTACGCACGATTTTTAAATGAATAATTCCTGATATTTTTTTGAGAGAAGTACATTCCAAATATCTGCGGATCTGCTTTAATTTTCGGCTCTCCGACTATTGTGTCTTTCAGGTTGAACTATATTAATTGCAATAAATAATGCTGCGACACTGGGATAGTGTGATGAAATAAAGTGAGATTATATTTGCCCTTTCAGAAACTGTCAAAGACGTTAAAATCCCTAACATAACAGTCAATAGCCTCTAAGTTCGCCATTAAATACCGAACATCTCTTAACGAGACGGCTAATTTATTTCCACAAAAAATCGTAAGGGTTTCTGCCCATTGCGGCATCGACAGGACCTGTAAGGGAGATAAACTAGCGCGACTCGGCACCAAACATTGTAACAATAGCATAGGCGATGGCGTAGGTGTACCCTTGCAACTATGCAAACTACTTATTTCTGAGAATTTTTCAAGGATAGCTAACAAACCCATCTAAATACTAAACGCATTGAATCTCTGCTAAGTCGAAATAATCATTATTATAATGAGCCTGCCTCAGAAGCCGTCTAGATGAAAAAAGTAGAGAGAGGATTTGGCAATTTCTATGCCACTGTCTTACTCTATACATACGAAGATCTACCACTTTGGATAATTCTTTAATGAGTTAGCAAATCTCAGCAGTGTGGAAATCAGATAAAAAAAATAAAAATAAATAATTGGCGCGTACACTTCTGTTAGGTGTTTGGCCGAGCTCCTCCTCCGATTTGTGGTGTGCGTCTTGATGTTGTTCCACAAATGGAGGGACCTACAGTTTCAAGCCGACTCCGAACGGCAGATATTTTTATGAGGAGCTTTTTCATGGCAGAATTACACTCGGTGGTTTGCCATTGCCTGCCGAGGGGCGACCGCTATTAGAAAAATGTTTTTATTACTTTTGCTTTCACCGAGATTCGAACCAACGACCTCTCTGTGAATTCCAAATGGTAATCACGCACCAACCCATTCGGCTACGGCGGCCGCCGAAATCAGATACCTGCTAAGTTTTTAGGGACTTCACACTGATTTTAGGGAGATGGGACCATGTTCCCGATGCGGCATTTCAATGGGCTATCAGTCTAAGTGTGTTGCATAATATAAAATGACTACAATTTAACCTAACTTTAGTCTCACGATCAAGAACCTTATGATCAAGGCTAAACTTTTGCCTTGTTGATCTTTCTTGATAGCAGTAATCTAGAAATTTGTGTTATAATCAATCTCGAAATTAGTTTAATAGTCAATATATGAATTAAGTCATGAGTCAATGCTTCCAGAAAAATCAGAAAAGCACTAATTAAACGAAAATTACATTATTAACTTTTGGAACGAACGCGCAGTACTTTCAAATATTTAAATAAAAACTTCACAGTTTCCTCCATCTTTCCTTCACACCTTTTTCATGGGTAAGAATAGCATTTCTGATCAATTTAGCACACGCATATATCAGAAGTCGCTGAAATACCCGAACACATTACTTTTATTATGAGGAGGTTTCGTACTGCAACCTGAAAAATCTGTACCCGAGTACATTAAAAAGGCCACGTATTTACTATTCCCCTCGACTGACGTGTAAAACTGCGCAAAATACAAATGAGCTGCTTATAAAATTAGCGCTCAATATAATACAAAAAAAAAAAAAGAAAAACATTCCGGGGTGATGTAGTCCAGCAATGAAAAACATATGCCGTAAGCCACAATCGATTTCAATTATTTGACGTTGGTCGGGGTGACGAAAGCGATTTTGATCACAACCAATCATCGATCGATAGTTGCAACTCAAATTGAAGACACGTACAATGGCAAAAACGCGAGGAATGGAAATAATAAGCATTGCTAACATATCTACATACACACACACCTACATAAGTACATATACTCGTAATATATGTATGTATTCGTTAGTGAAACAGGCAAGAGCGAAAATATTCACCTCAGCCACATTTAATTTCCTTGCCTTCCTCGGCTTAGCAATTTAACTGCAAGTAGGCACATGTGTTGCACACGTTGCATTAAGCGCTCAGTCGCCGTAATCGATCTGCAATTGTTGCAAGATAAACAATGCAACACTGCTTTCGTTTTTACATTCCCTACCGATTGATTGTTGGTTGTTATTGTTGTTGTTGGTATTATCGGCAGACGGGCATTCGTTCAACTGTGGCATTGCAAGAACAGCCAAATGGTTGATACTCGCAAATGCTGCCGCTTGCGGTTCAATGTTTTACAAGTTATTTGCGCACTTTGCTTTTATGCATTTTAAATGAGCAACAAACCACAACGAGACGATGCACAGTGTAACGTTTCTATATAAACTATGATCAAAAATGATAAAAATTCTCTGGCTTCGCTGGTATCGAGCAAATGCTCTACTAAAAAAAAAATTTAAATTAACTTTGGTCAAGTATGACGTATTGCCACGAGTCACGAAAGTGCTATTTTGAGGGTGGCAAATTCACTTGTGGTCCGATAATTCGCCTTACATGTTATTTAAAAAAATATATTCCAGAAGAATATTGGCCCGCTGAAACGTTATCGAACATTCATTCAGAAAAAATAAAGCTAACAAAATTATAAAGCTACTGAGTATAGTGTTAAAGCGAGTTTCCCGCCCAATTTGGGAAATATCACTTTGCGAAAAATGCGTCTACGGCTTTATAAACACTTCCGAGCCGCTGTGAGATCGCAAAGTCGAGAATTGAACCTTAAAAAAATTGTTCTATTGAAAACCCAACTGGATTTTGTTTTTTCTAAATTATTATTTATTTTTAAATAAAAAAGTACAATAGATATTTCTAAAATCCATGTGTGGTGTTATCCTTTAATAGAGCTTGTAATAACACTTTGAGGTTGAAATTACGATTACTAAAATAAAAATCAGTAAAGCATTTTGTCCTAGTATTACAAACGTGCGTCTATTTGCTGACACGAAGGCTCGATGGTCGGACGATGGTTGTTTTATTATAATTTATTGTGTACTTCCTCACCACAAACTTAATTTTTTTTGGCCTCCCAGTTCTTTCATCTACTTTTACTACAGTTACTTCTTGATTTAAAGAAAGAGTTAAGGATACAGGGTCCGGCATTCGAAGTGTAACCAATTAAATTTAGTTTGGAAAATTACTTTCTTTCAATTCAAAGTAAAAAATGTGTGAAAATAATACAAAATTAAGAATCAATTTTCTTTTGCTCGATATGACTACCTTTTGCCTTGACTATGGCCTTGAGACGGTCCAGAAACGAATCGCAAGTTGCTCGAATGTGGCTCTCAGGTATTTTGAGCCACTCGCGGACAATGGCTTTTCCCAGCGCCTCGAGACTGGTGAACCTTTTAGTTCAGAACTCGATCTCCAAAACGGCCTAAAGGGAATAATCCATCGGATTCGCGTCTGGTGAATTTGAGAGCCATTGTGTGGACTTTAAGAAGTTCGGAATGTTTTTTAGCCATTCTTAGTTCACTCGATCTTGACGCCAGGCGCGATGAAAACAATTGGAGAACGCCCATCTGCATTACAGCGGCTCAAACCATTAGCTGTGACGGATGCTGCATCTCGGTGAAAAATTCTCGTATTAACGTGCGGTTAAATAAACCCTATCGTTTTGGGAGTTTACGAATAGCACAATTTGAAAAAATTTTCTCGTCAGAAAATCTATACGGAATTGTATCGCCTTCGGTCAATGGACCCACAGTTTTCAGAGCAACTCCTCATGGAGGAGTCCTTTCTCTTCTTCTGTGCAACTGATCTGCTTTTAATGCTCTATCGTTGGGTGCTGTAAATTAATTGCCTTGGCAGATTACATAGATGTTGCCACATGTGACAAATATCTTTTAACTCTAAACGGCATATTGCAGATACTCAAAGATGGGCTCTAAATAGGGTTCCCTCGTGCAGTTCTCGAGGAAATAACAGGTGGCGCAAAATTAATCAATTATGGAAATATTTATAATATTTGCAAATATCGTCCTACGGCAATCATATTTGACACTTGTGAGCTAGACAGCTGCAGCATACAAACAGACAAGCAACGGAGCACTTAAGGGTCAAAATAAAGATTTCCGTCATTCAAAATAATTGTTTTTTTTTAGTAATATAAAAAGTTGAATGGTTAATTTTGCGCCACCCAATTAATTTTGCGCTTTACAAAATGCCACAATGAATTTTCCAGGTAAAGTTCTGATATAAATTTTAGAAATGAATAGAAAGAATCAAATGATTGCGGCAGGACGCCATTTGCCAAAATTATAAATCTTCCGCTAAGGTGATTAGTTTTGCTCTTATACAAGTCGACAAAGCCTTTCACTATGTTGTGGTAAATTTTTGAAACTCACTGGATTCTCTCCACTACACTAGCCTGTTTCTGTAACTATTCTCGAGCAAATTCTCGATTGAAATAGTCAATTTGACGTGTATGAAAAAAAAAATATGTTAATACGGAGGAAAACATTCCACACCGTCAGCAAAAAAATGGTCAAAAATCAACATAATTTTCGAAGCACTTGAAATTTGCACTTTGCATAACAAAATTGGATGAGTTACAAAATTGCATTCCGAAAATGTATCGGATGTTTTTGACAAAAATGTCAACACAATTTGCTATTCGCAGCTTTCAAACCATAGTTATCGACATCGTTAGTTCTCATGCAGCTAAAAAAACACCCGATATTACGAAAAAAGCTAAGAGACCGCAAATTTTATTCGAAAATGAAAGGGCAAAATTAAAATATTTGGAATGGTTGAATGATGGGATGGTTGTCGAAGATATTTTAACTGTTTCTTAAAATAACCTCTTTCGCCTTTTGATCATCTCGAACAACCGCTCCAAATCGAAGCACTGTGCCCTTCGATTCATACATCCTTCGAGATGCTCAAGCATCCTAAATATTGTGCGGCGCTGCGTCCTTATGCAAAAAGTCAACAAGCTTTGCCTTATTATTTGCTTTTTCTGTCATTGCACTCACTATTTCTCAATACGCTTTTTATTATTGCTTGCGTAGTTACATATATTTTTTTACTCCTTTTACTCTTGAACTTTTCCTGTGCCGCACTCGCATTATGAATTTCATTATTTTGCGCCGCCGGATTAACCAGACAACATTGCATGGAGTTCGTCGTTTTTGTTCGCTTGCCTATAAAAGCAGTGCCAGAGAATGTTGCTGTTTCTTTTTTTTTTATTGCACAATTCGATGCAGCAAATGTTCGATTGATTACAATACGTATCAGCAAGTGTAGTGCAACAGTAGCGATAGCAGAAGCAGGAACAGTCCGCCGACCAATCAGCCAACCAAGTATCCACAAGCTACGTTTCTGCATCACCAGCGCTTCGGCATTTTTACACGCAACAACAGCAGCTGCCCATTACTGGCATATTTTGCTTGCTGCACTCTACTAGTCAGCTCATTTGAAATTCATAATTTCTTTGTTAGCCTTTTGTTATGCACATTCGCATCTTTTGCTCCCTCAATGTCTGCCTGCTTGGGTTGCGTGTAGTTGTTGTCATATTCATTGAATGGTTGGCGCAATCTTATCCTTCCATTGAATGCTTTCATTCTTGGCGCTTGCAAGGAGTACCTTGTATTACCTATGGTGCTTTTGTTTGGCGTCCAATTTGCCTCCTTTCTTCCACAACAGGTCTGTAGGTATTTAAAGGTAGAGCCGCTGGATCCTCAGCTGCCGTTTTCTATGTACGTATGTATCCATGTAGAGGCATTTTTGTTGTTGCTCCGTCTGCATAATCACACTTTGTGAGTCATATTTTAGATACTTGCACGTTGTATATTTTGCATAATTTAATTGCAAATGCAACACAAAAATTTTAACTTGTGCAAAATTATGCGTCACATTAAAAGTTGGCATAAAAAAATTCTTCATACATACACATACGAGTATAAGTACTTCCCAACTGGGCATATCGTTTGTGTAGTTGAAATGCTGCTGTTATTATGTGGATTATTCAATAATTGCAAATAAATTGTAAATAAATGAAAAATAAAAATAAATATAAAATAACATTTTTATTTTATATTTTATTTAATCTATTCGCCAGTTTTGGTTTTTTGTTTTGGTAATTTATTAAAAAGGTATTATTGATATTCTGATAATAAAACTAGTACAATTTACAGTCCCACATTTTAAATAAAACCTATGAAAAATCCTCATAAATTAAAATTTTTTTTTTGAATTTTATTTAAAATATTTATTGATGTAAATTAGTCAACAAAACCAAATTGTCTTGCAGACTAGATTAGATTTGTGGGGGGTTGGACAAGTATAAGCACTCAGTCAGTAGACCATTGTACTACACCCGGATAGATATCAGTAGAAAGAATAGAGATAGGAAAGATAAAAAGTTGATGGTAAAAACGGATAAATTAGTTTGAGGTCGCTCTTCCACAGATCTCTTGGAATCATTGATGAATTTTAAGAGATCCGGAAGAGGAAGAGTATGAACTTTGTCCATACTCGGTGTATCGCAACCCAATATCCTAAGTCTGATTCTGTAAAATGCAGGACATCTACAGAGAAAATGCTCTGCAGTGTCGTCATTCTCAAGACAGGATAGGCATATCGCGCTGTCTACGACCCCCATGGTAGCCATATGCTGACCACAGACGTTGTGCCCTGTGATTACACCCACCAGTACTCACAGGTTCTTTCTGCTGAGTTTTAGGAGAAAGGTCGCTGTTTTCCTGTTTGGTGCTTTCACAAAGCACTTGGCTACGCTGCATGAGTTCAACTCAGACCAACGACCTCTGTGGGGGGACCTCATGAAGTCATCAATCCATAGTTGAATCGATTCGGAATTGACACCTAGAAAGGATTCAGGGCCTAGTGGCATACACTGTACTTGCAGAGCTTTCATTTGCTAATTTATCAGCTAACTCGTTCCCTTTAATATCACATTGTCCAGGCACCCAAATAAGACTAACTTTGTTGTATTTTGCAACACTGTTCAGTTTTGTCTTACATTCACCGACTAACTTCGAAGAGCAGCGTGGGGCTTTCAGTGCAGCTTGACTGTCACTACAAATTCCAATACTGTTGCCCCGCCACTTTTTCTCAGTTAGCCAGTACGAAACATTCAAGATGGCATACACTTCCGGGGCCATCTGTGCTGTGGCATTGGAGTACTTAGTGTCTTCGTCTAAGTACCATCCAGATCCGCTTCCATCACTGGTTTTGGATCCGTCGGTGTAGAAAATGTGCTGATATCCCGTTAATGGGTTCTCTGTACTTAACCATTGGTCTCTATCTGGGACCAAAACATCATACTTTCAACAGGCACCCAATTGTCTACCGGCATCGAGAACAGTGTGCACCGCTCCGACAACTGTTGGTATATCTGACAGTGGACAGTGCTTACTTCATTACCCAAGACTCCGTTTAACTTGAGCCTGTACGCCGCCTTCATTGCTTCCTTTCGAATTTGAAGATCTAGAGGTTGCAAGTTCAGAATGGCATTAAGGGCATCACCAGATATTGTGCTCATGGCACCTGTGATACCCAGGCACACACTTCTCTGTAGCCTGTTGAGGGGTTTTACTCTGGAATTAACCATTGTGGCTTTCCACCATACTACAGAGGCGTATGTAATAATGGCTGTAATCAGGGTGATGTACAGCCAGTGTACTATCGCCGGTCTTAGACCCCATGTCTTGCCAAAGGTTCTCTTACACTACCAGAAGACTTTTAGTGTTCGAGAGACCTTCTGCTCGACGTGCTTCTTCCTTGTAAGCTTACTATCTAGGATTACTCCTAAATATTTAGCCTCAGAAGACAGTCGCAAGTGTTACCCCTTTCAATGTGGGTAGTAATAGGCCTTCCATATTACGTTTCCTAGTGAAAAGCACTAAGGTACTTTTTTTAGGGTTCACCGAAAGACCATGCAATTCGCACCAATACTCAGTTTAATCATTAGAGACTCCGTTTATATTCTTAATGCGGTTAAGAAATCCTTGATTCAGCGAATTCCCACTGAAAGGGCAGAACCAATAAAATCGGACACCCAAGAAAAGGTACCCGAAGTAGTCACAGTCCAATGGGATGGAGA
This sequence comes from Anastrepha ludens, assembly GCF_028408465.1. NCBI lineage: Eukaryota > Metazoa > Arthropoda > Insecta > Diptera > Tephritidae > Anastrepha > Anastrepha ludens. The sequence goes on along the minus strand of NC_071500.1, from coordinate 55,119,276 downwards.
ACTTTTATCCGGTTTGGATGTACGAAGTTCCACAGAAGAACGCTTGCCAGTTATTGCTTTGTTTGACTATAGAGAACAGCTTTTTGCAGAGCCAAAACTATAGAGTTCTTCTGGAAAACATCAAGCTAAGGTCATCACAACAGATCTTTGTGACTGGAACCTTCACGGCAAATAATTTGCTGCGACGCAACAGCCTCCAATACTACCCGTTCCAATAAAGCCAATGCTATTTTGGGAGAAACCTTATCACGACTGCAGATCGACAACAACTTTCTTTTCCTTGGGATAATAATGATGCTTTTCTGGATGCTAACAAAAGAATAAGTCATTTGAGGGTTGTGAATGATACTGCCGAAAGGACTGTTTATTAAAAATAATTAATGCATGATTTATCACGGCTGAAGAAAAACAAAAACAGTTCTTGCTGCGCTGTGTCCTGGAACATAGAAATTTGTATCCGGACTGTAAAAAAACTACTCTAAAAAGGGGGTAGCTTCTTTTTGTGCTTGCTGCTTGTTATTACTTTATCTTTTTAATCAAATATTAATATTCATCTCATTTAATTTTTACTTTTTATTACATTTCTAGTGATTTTATAGCAGAGAAAAGAACAGGACAAAAAACAATTTTTACTGAACTTTGAAGCTCGGTCTGCATTGGTTGCAATTATGCTAGAAAAATGAAATTCTTTTTACCATAGAGCATCTTATAGCATTAGTAAAAAATATAGAAGGTAGAGTGAGTCAAAAAAGTATTGGCACACTCGAAAACTCAAAGTTGTCAGTGCTATAACTTTTCTTCTAATGAAAGTATAAAAATAGAAAACGGTATTTTCTAATAGTATTTATTTCTTACGTATCTGAACAAAAAAAAAATTAATACCGACATAGGGTTACAGCTCAACCTTGAGAGGTAAAATAAGGCACAAATCCACATCAAAAAAGTATTGTCACATTCTTTATGTTAGCTTCTGCTTTTGGCATCGTAACGGTAAGCTCCCGTTATTTTCACTCTTGGTTTTTACTTATTCGCACGTTTAAGGAATTACATACGGTCGCAATCACTTTTGATCGCGATTTCAACGGACATAGACCAAAATAGGCCGTAGTGCTGAAATTTCCCTAGAACTACGTCAATTAATGATAAAACTGTATTTAGAAAAAAACTCCAATCGCGAAATTTGCAAACTTGTCGCAACGAACGACAGGAGCGAATTGTGGTGTCCACGGGGGCCAAAACCTTCGGCTGTCAAATTGTGCGAGACCCTGAAAATTCATTTGAAATCAGTTTCAACCCTTAAACTGTTCGGAATAGCCTATATAAGGCTGGGTATCATGACCGGATTCCTCGACGCAAACCTTTCATTTCAAAGGTAAATAAGAAAAAGAGGCTAGAATTAAACTGCCCGACGATTTTTGGAACACCATATTTAGTGATGAATTAAAATTCAATTTATTTGGGTCAGATGGAGCACAAAAAAATTGGCGAAACCCAAATACAGAGCTTCAAGAGAACAACCTGCTCAAAACAGTTAAACACGGTGGAGGAAATGTGATGGTTTGGCGGTGTTTCACGGCATCTGGTGTCGGAAAGCTCGTGTTCATAGATGAGACAATGGATAAGCATGTGTATCGCGATATTCTTAAAGAAAATTTAAGTCCAAGTGTCGAAAACCTGGGCCTTAATGGGATAACTTGGCAATTTCAACAAGATAATGACCCAAAACATTCGTCTTATCTTGTGTAGGAGTGGTTGATATATTGTACCATCGCAAACAGCTTAGAACACCAAAATAACTCTTCGACTATTTTAATGTGCGTGTGCACATTTCATTCTCATTTACTAAATTGTCAGTTCTGGGGCACCGGAAAGTCGCATGATGCTAAGGTCAGTGTGAAGTGTGTGCACTGCGAGCACAATCGGGCAATTGAGTTTCTATTTTGACCAAACCTGTACCGACATTAATCCATGATCACCGAATTTTAGTAGTCATATATATTTTCCAGTGGTTCCTAGGTGCAACAGAAGTCCTCAACAACAGATTATTATTTCATTTAAAGGGTGGTTAAGTTTTAAGGGCCGGTGTTGATTTTGAATAAAATACAATTTTTTTAGGAAATTATTAACATTTTTCATTACTGTGATAATACTAGTATAGCTCAATTACGTATAGAATAAAATGTTGGCCAAATGGTCGCTGCAGCCTCGCCGGCACACCTCCATCCAATGGTCAAAATTTTCGATGACGCTGAGGCATAATTGAGGTTCTATGCCGTTAATGTGCCGAACTATCTCATGCGACGTTCACCTTTTCTTTCAAATAACCCCAAAGAAAGAAGTCCAACGGTGTCAAATCACATGATCTTGGTGGTCAATTGACATCGCCGTAACGTGAGATTATTCGGCCATCAAATTTTTCGTGCCATTGTTTCGTTAGCTGTGTGACAAGTGGCACCGTCTTGTTGAAACCACATATCGTCCACATCCATATCTTCCAATTCGGGCCATAAAAAGTTTGTTATCATCCTACGATAGCGAACACCATTCACAGTAGCTGACTGACTGGCCTCATTTTTGAAAAAATACGGCCCAATGATATCGTCGGCCAATAAACCGCACCAAACAGTCACTTTTGTCGGTGCATTGGTTTTTCGGCAATCACTCTTGGATTATCATTCGCCCAAATGTGGCAATTCTGCTTATTGACAAATTCACTGAGGTGAAAATGTACCTCATCACTGAAGATGATTTTCTTCACGAAGTGCGCGATATGCATTTTGATTTGAACGCCCGTTTTCATAATAAACCTGAATAACTTTAACGCGTTTGTTCGATTATGTATCTTTCCATAATTCAAATTGAGTTAGTCTGAAATTGAAAAGTGTCAAATGAAATGCAGAAAGAAACTTGACGTTTAGGTGTGGTTTACATTCAACATCGGCCCTTGAAATTTTACCACCCTTTATTTGGGGCTACACATTTTATTTGTCTCCACGAGTTGCCTGCTTTCTGCGCTTTCTGCACTTCTGCATCGACCTCCCGCGTCTAGGTATTAGCTCGTCTCCCGCGTCTGCGACTCCCTTCCAATCCAACGCAGGAGTCCAGGAGTTTACGCATTGCATGACCGATCCTCTTCCATTTATGCCATCGTACTTCGAGGAGAAGCAGTCATACATCAAGGAAAATCAGCTAGAGGATTCCAGCAGCATGAACCTGAACAAATTCCAAACTTGCATCACAGGGAATGGTGACGATCTTCTCGATATTTTAAACGCCCATTGACCCAATAAATTGTATTATATCAAATGAATATTTAACCGGAAGACATCGTAATTGATGCATTACTCACAAAATTAGGCATAGCTCTCAAGTGTCAGGTATATATGAAAAATCCTGTATTTGTATGTACTTGCCATGAACTCAGTACAACTAAAAGTGTTAAAGTGGCGTAAGTTAAAAGGCAAAAAGGCAGCCTTTAAGTAAACTTTCATCTCTCTTGCGGAAGTGAGAGGTTTGAGAAGTACTTAATTATTTAGTTTGCGTATATCAAGACTAACGATTCCTCTAAAGCTCTTGACTATTTGCAATTCACGCAAGTAACCGTAAATTTGCGTTTAGTAATTTACAGTTGTAAAGCGTATGCTAAATTTTATATCCAACATAAAGTTAAGTTCAAATAGTTGTCGGCTGTGAAGTGCCAACAATATGGCTGGGGACGCAGTTGAGCAAGGTAAGCACTTTATTTACGTCTTTGGCATGCCTAACGATCTGGGCTACCAGCAGTTTCGCGCTCGCTTTGCTCAGCTACTTGTCGGTAATTTAAGGCGCTACATCTTATCTTATCTGCACAATTTATTACAACAATACCAATTGGCTACGTGGAGCATTCCATTGCATATTGAGAATTTTTAGCGCACTTGGCACTTTTCTTTAATTTTCCTTCCTACTTTTATGCAAATACTGAGGCAAGTGTTTTGAGGCCTTTAGTGGTATTAGAATAGACAGGAGGTGGTGGGTACGTTTGATGTGGAAACTATTTTTAAATAAAATGGCTTTAATTGTCACTACCTGTGGTGAGTTTAGGTTGTAGCGTAGTAAAACGCATTGCTGGACATGGTAAAATGCTTTTCAGATTGACTACTGCTCCTGCTGCTGCTTGCTGTTGTTATGCGAGCACACACATACCAAAGTACACAGGAAGACGGCATGTTGGCTGGCATGTTGGCACATTAGCGAAGTACATGTATCTGTTGCTCACACATTTGCACACATACATATACTTTACTGCACTTACTTTTACGTTTTTCTACGCCTCTCCACTTTTTCTAGCAAATTAATCTGCCGCCAGTCGCTACCAAATGACATTTTAATGGCCACTTAAGCGTAATTAATTGAAATTTGCGGCCAGTGCAATGGACAAATGTTGAAATTAAACAGTGTGCTAACTGCCTATCCACATACTGCCTATACGCACACATAGTTCTAGTGCTTATTGAAACCCTGCAGGAAAATCTACATGCATAATAATAACAAATTGAAAATTCACAGGTTGAAAAAGTAATAACTCTTTTATGTGTAAATAATCAATACAAAAGTTACGGTTCGATGTAACAACATAAAATAATCGAGATATATATAGGTAAACATATATACATATAATTACCGCTTACACTCTTCATTGGATGTTTGGCCGAGCTCCTCCACCTATTTGTGGTATGCTTCATGATATTTTTTCACAAATGAAAAGGCCTGCAGTTTTATGCTGCCTCCGTCCGGAACATGGTTTTTCATGAGGAAGTTTTTCATGGCAGAAATACGCATGGACGTTTGCCATTTTCTGCCAAAGAGCCACCGCTATTAGAAAAAAAACTGTTCTGTCATTTGGTGTTTCACGCCCGGTTTCCAAAACATGCACTACCGAATGGTAGTCACGCACCAACCCATTCAGACACGGCATATGTATACATTTATACCAAAATGCTCAGAATAATGCATGCAGTCGATTTAACTAGGTGTGGTCGACAGCAATCCATTTGTGAGCTCGATAATTTAAGTAAAATTTAATTTATTTCAATTACTGTTTGTCCAATACAGTTTGGCAATGAATATGGGCGAAATGGCCTAATTTTCAAAAAGAAAAAAAAAACCTGACATCTCTGTTATAAACGAAACTTACCCAAATTTTGTGCATTGATTAACCCAGGAATAGATATACACGCTTGTTAAATTTTGCCACGCTTTTCGATAACGACTGATAACGAAAGCTGCTCAAACTTGCTACACATATTGCTTTGCACCTCTTTTAAAGTACGTTCACATATGCATTAATTACCAATAAATCCATAAGATTAATCTACCCGTTCACATATGGCGGATTATCTGTAAAAGTGACAATCAACTATCAATACTGTTGTGAAAGCTTTTCTTCATAGAAATTATACAATATTTCTTCATAGAATGGAATATTTCGGTGTTTTTGGTTTGTTTAATTATTATTAACGGTATGGAAAAAGATTAGGAGAAGGAATAGCTAATTTAATTGGCTGCTAATAATAATCACTTGGAGGAAATTCGTAAACGACGTTTACTGAGGTTTCAAGCATTTTTGGCAGTAATACGCATTCAAAATTCGATATTAAATTTTAAAATAAGTAATAAGAGAACAAATCGCTTATCGACACACGCTTGTTTCTGTTACATGAATGCATACCTAACAAACATTTTATTAGAATTATGTCTACAAACCTGTTTTCTTTGCCGGCATCCATTTTACTTAGCTTTTACTTTGACGTTTTTCTTTACACTCGTAAAAATAATAAACTATTACACAGAAAACACAGGGCTGTTTGGCAAAAATTATGGTTGTTATCTAGGATTATTTTATAATAATTTTGGGAGAGAAATTTTGTATGGAAATCTCGCTTTTTAAATACGGATTGGGAGATAAGCACGAAAAAGTAGATCATCTACTTATATGTGAACGTATTATTATATATATGTACATATATATAATTGGCGCGTACACCCTTTTTGGGTGTTTGGCCGAGCTCTTCCTTATATTTGTGGCGTGAGGCTTGATGTTCTTCCACTAATGGAGGGAAATTCGATTTCTTTTGCATGACCACCGCGTGCACGTTTTACGAAGTCCAATCGTTGAACCCAATTTTCTACCACTCTTTTGCATAAATCGCCCGAAATTCCAGCAATTTCGCGTTCAATATTGGCTCTGAGCTCACAAATCATCGCCGGCTTGTTACTGTAGACCAATGACTTCACATAACCCCAAAACGGGACGGCTTGTTAAATGGACCGTAAAATGGCCGTAATGGTCTTAAAGTAGCAGCAACAGAACGATTATTTTCATAAAAAATTTGCACGATTTGGAATCGTTGCTCAAGTGTGTAGCGTTCCATGATGAAATGTATACTAATGAAGTTTACAAATGACAAGCGAAAAATAAAAAATATTGCGTCGTTCGCCCTCTCTATCGGAAAAAAGTTGAAGCGCACCTATTGAACAACTCTATATTAATGATATCGTATAGAACCACGCTTACTTGTGATATGTTAGGAATAAATATCCGTCCGTCCTGCTGTTGTTGCGTCCGTCCTTCTCATTGTCCATGCGTTTGTTTGATTCCAGAAATTAGCACAAAACATCAAATTCAATTTAACTAAACCAAGCGTGGGTATATATAAGCAAACATCAACGCGGACAGAGTGCAGCACTTCCTTTCGCACACAGATGTTTCACACTTTATAAATTCAGAATAACTTTAGCGTTGAACAACGTTTCAAAACACACCACGAGAGGACTGTCTATGTATACTCTTCAATTCCATAGTCAGCTGATTTTATTGTTATCGTTGTCTACGAAGTAAACGGCCTTCTCTACTACTTCCAATTTTATAAATGTTATTGGGAATTTGAAAAGATATTCAAGCTAAACTAATATTTGTAGTAAAACGAATCGCATACCGTTCAGAAGATTTAGGGTATTTTACAACAGAAAAACATTTTTTTTATTAAATCATTGTACATACTTCGGTTTATGTTCAAATATGTCACAATAACTCTAATTTATTTTGTTCAAAAAAAACTTTATTACTATTTGATTTAAAGATAATACTGAAATGAAAAACAAGACCTAAAAGCAGATTATTTAGTCAATAATATGGCTGGTATATCTTCTAGAATGGAGGTATACAATTTTGTTTAAAACTAAAGGTAAACACCATGACCCATAAAAGGGCAATACAAATTAGCAGTACGCAGCTTCAATGGTGGATTTAAAACTATTAAAACTAGATCTTCGAGATGAAAATTTCATACATATATGCATGTACAGTCTACTCTCTCCCAATGGACACTTCTCCCAAGCGGGCATCTCCCATAACCGGGCACTTTATTAAAGTACGTACTACAAATCCTTCAGAATGTTTGTAAATTTTTTTCTCTTAGGGGATAATCCTCCCATAACCCTACTACTACTTTTCTCATAAGCGGACACCACCCATAAGCGAGAGTACACACATATATACGAGTATACGAGTTTATATGTTTTTTTTTTGAGATTTATTAATCGTATACTAAAAATTGCTCTAATGAAAGATGCATTAGATTTATTTTATAAGATGTGATGTATTAGCACGTATTAGAGGCCGTCGTAGCCGAATGGGTTGGTATGTGACCACCATTCGGGAGTTCGTTGGATCGAATCTCATGCATGGAACAGCAAAGTGATAAAAACAGTTTTTACTAATATCGGTCGCCCCTCGGCAGGCAAGGGCAAACCTCCTAATGTATTTCTGCCATTGAAAAGCTTCTCTTAGAAACTGCTTAAAACTGTAGGTCCTTTGTGAAACAACATCAAGACGCACGCCAAAAATAAGAGGAGGAGCTCAGCCGCACACCTAACAGAAGTGTACGCGCCAATTATTTATTCTTCTTATTGCTTTTTTAGCACAAAGTGGAAGAACATTTTGAACTCGAAGAGCTGTAGGTTAGGTTAGGTTAGGTTTGGCAGCCGCAACGCACATAGGGGCAACGATGTCACTTAGACCACGAGAAAGGGCCGTTGTGAGCCGCGGGGACTGGGCTACATTTCCCTTTCCATATTGAACCATCCTGAGCTTTTGACAAAGCGTAAAAGGTTGTTGATACCTAAAGTGTATAGATTATCTATATTCGCTAAGATGTAGCATTTTAAAAATCGGTCCCTGCTTCTGGCCTGGGCATGTGCACAAAAGGTGTTGAATTGTTTCCAACTCGACCTCATTTCTGCAGCTACGACAGAAATCATGGGTGAAAACGCCTAATCTCCTTGCATGATTTCCCATGAGACAATGTCCTGTGAGGGCCCCTACTAAAGTCCTAATTTGAAGTATACTAAATTTTATAATACTCTTGGACAGACGTAGATTTAGCCTTGGCCTTGTTTGCCTACCAATTTCACACGTGCTAACGCTAATCTATCTTTGATTTGTTTTGCAGGGTATATTAAAATTAATCAGCCCGAGAAGTTTAGAACAGTCAATGGAGTCCCTGATTACGTCGTAAACAAACATAAGGGACTGGATTATTTTACTCTTCTCAAGTGTCTTTGAACTTATTAACATATAAATAGCTTACACAATAAGAGGGAAGTGGCTCTTCCAATTTTATCGATTAGAGTGCAAAATGAATGACAAATGCTGCACCTTTTCAACTCTCGTAGCATGGCTATTAAAGATCGAATCCCAATTAATAGAGGCATATTCGAGATTTGAGTGAACTGTAAAGTTGCAGAGATGCTTACTGGTCTACCGATCTTTGAACTCATTTGAGTAGCGGCGCATAAATGCTGAATTACTGTATATCTGTGGATGGGCATAACATAAGAAGTGGTTTAGTTTTTGGCTTTGACACTATCACACTCTGCAAGAGGACATCGTTGCACTCTGAGATGTATTCTGAAATTTGGCGAAATCGTACTAGGCTTGAATTTTATTTATTTCACCACTTCAAGTTTTCCCTGCAGGGTACTCAAAGCTATACTATTGCACTGGGGAACATAAACACACACACACACGTGGAAATGAAAATGGCAGAAGAGCTCAAATTTGCTTTTTATTCCTATGCTATAGCTCAGTAATTTTAATAGCACTTTTTTAATTTACCACGGTTTAACGAAAAATAAATTATATCCGCTAATAATCGTAAATGATCTGCAGAGTATTATAGGTTTTTTGCAAGCGTACATATGCATGTATGCGTTTCAGTGTATGGCAGAGAAATTTAATGTGACTCAGGTGCATTTAAATTACTTGGTTGTACTTTGAATGAAAATAGTAAATAATGTATTTCTTTGCGAAATAAAATGTGCAATTTATTTTTAAATTTTCGCTTTTTTATTCTTATGTTTTTCTTGCATTTATATGTACTTTTGACATCAGCTATGACAAAATAATACGAAGGTATCATAGATTTAGTGATCCTATATAGTGATCCTATATAGCACAGAACTAGCCCCAAGTGCTATTTCAAGATATTGTTTGGGGCGTATGCAACAGATCCTATTCATCATCCATTGTTTCGCAAGTTGTGGTAAATGTTCAATCTGCTAATTTCCAATATATTGTACATCACTGAAGGGAAGGACGTCGAGCCAACACTGCTAAGCAGCATTCGACAAAGTGGTATGCAGTTACAAAGAAGGTGCTGAGTATAAGAGGGTTACCTTTTCTGCTGTGCATGCATGTTATTTTATGCAGCAGGCCTTTTTTCCGCGACAGATGAGATGATGTATCATACGTAGGTACTTCGGTAGATGTTATCATACTTTCCAACATACACTTGAAAGCGTGAAACAATATTTTGTAATTTTTTCTAATTGTTTTAGCAAAATAAATATTCTTCAAAGAAAATATTTCATACAGTCTCAGTCAGCACAGTTCAGTTTAGCACTCAATCTTTAGCTTATGCGTGGAAGTTCAGAAAGCGTAGAGGTTATGTTGACTAAAGTCAAATGGCAGCAAAGTTTAGTAAATCTTACAACTCTTGATATAGCGTTACAATTTAAAAGTGAGAAAACTATATTTAGTACATTTATCATCTTCTTCCTTCCAGATCGATCTAGCTATTAGTACATATTAGGAGAATAGATTTGAGGACATTTGGCATCTCTCATCTCAATTGGATATTGGTCTGTAAGGTCGAAAGCGTGCTCGATACTCTTCTGGATACTAAAAATAGCCCATAGGCATGAAAATGTAGCATCTGCTTAGCATCGAGCAATAGATTTCGAAAGATCGTATATACTTGAGTAAAGAGTTCATATGAAATTTTGCGTTTCTAATCAAATATATATGTGTATAAAGTATTATATAAATAATCAAATATTATATGCGGAAGAGTTGAAGCGCAGCCTACGGGGAGTTGACAATGTTTAAAACACAAATATTCGAGCGGCATAAAGAACATAATGGGTTATTTTGATATTCAAAGAAAAATAGTATTTTTTGATATAAATGATCGGATGTTAATTTCATTAGAAAGAGGAAGGTATGCCGTTAATAGTGGAAAATAAGACAAGGCAAATGACCACCACGACCAAGCTTACAGGGCAATATACTTTTCATGAAATTTTCCATAACCGAATTGCAAAGTGGCTGCTCTATGGCTGCTAGCCTCACGAATTCCATCTTTGCGGTCCTGAATCGACCCTAGGTTGTTGGCGTAGATCTTCTCTTTCACGTGGTCCGAAAGAAAAAAGTCACAAGGTGTTAAATCATAAGATCTCGGTGGCCAATTGTGATCGCCTCTTCGAGAGATAACACGGTCCGGAAACTTTTCCCGTAAAAGATCAATGGTTTTGTGGCTTGTGTGCAACGTAGCGCCGTCTTGTTGAAAATAAACGTTGTCCAGATCAAAATCATCCAATTCCGGCCATAAAAAATTCGTAATTATCTCTCCTGTTTAACACCTAACACTTGTTATTGGAAAACCCTATAGAATGGATATCAGGGTGGTTGATGATTTGACTTGTTTCGGTCGCCCGTCCCATCAAAACAACGAGAAAGTTTAGAAAATTGCTCCGAGTATTGCTCGTGGTGGGAGACGATGGTGAGACGAGGCTCGGCTTGTGCGGAAAGTGGTGAAAGTTTTGCAAATATATCATCCCAAGTCTAAGATTCATCCTTAGTCTAAAGAAGTGTTTTTCTTTTAATAGTAGTAATTCATTTCGGTGATAAGAACTTAACATCGAAATATAATCTCAAAATCAATCAAGCACTCATCTCATCTTGATTAAGAAAAGGGAAGGGTGCCGCCGCGCAGATTTTGTAAATTATTTTTGAATAATTACAATCAATATATTAATCTTAGGTTTGCCAAATTTAAGTGAGAATTTATTTTTGAAAAAAAGCGATGAAAATGTATATGTTTTAAACGGTCTAGCCGATTTTGCTGAAATTACAATATTCGTCAAATAAGACTAAAATAATTTCAAGAATTTATTAAAATTTCAATTAAATTTAATTCAAAATTTCATTGAAACAAATACTATATTTAGTTAAAACGAAACATATGTTTGTTTTTTCTACATTTTTTTATCTACCTGGGTACAATCATCAATGTTTTTACTACATGTTGTTGCCCTTCTAAGAGTCAGTAATGGGAATTTGGTCTATAAAAAAATACTACACTATCAAATGGCTCATGATTCGTTTGCAAAGAATGATAAGTGCAATCAATAAATGCACATATGGCAACACAATAACTCAATTAGACATACTGGTGGTGGTAGTTGCAATAGCAAATAGAGTTGCCGGCAAGCAATTATGAGTGCGACGAGCGACAATAAACCATTGAAAGTAATCGAGGAGAGGAAAGGCTACACGTATAACACTGGCAGCGAAATGAATTGCTGGCTCGTTAGTGGCAGGCACTTTAATTTGAAAGCACACTGGGAGTCTTAAGCATTATCAATCTTAGTACCTGTTATGCAGATACATTGGCTACTAATCAAAGTATGCATGAATACGAATGATGAGTCACATATCATACATATAGGGTGGTGCATATACATGATGGTTTCAGTCTTTTAATTACAGGGCACATGAGGTAGTTGAGGACATATGTGGCTATAACTTCCCGAATTCATTATTTTTATTTTCGCTATTTTTCAGATAATACATGGAGGACTCCAACTTAACACAAGAAATGAAGAGACATTCAGTTACCGTCGCTATATGCGCAAAACACAGCGATTTATAAATATCTAATTTCCATTCATCCATTCGGGAAGCATCGGCGGCGATGCAGAATCTGTTGCAAAACGCACAAACACGAGAAACGTTCTGACACTGTCCGATCTGCTCAATTTATTCAATAGGTGGAAGCAATCATTGACGAGGACCCTTTAAAACTAATGAGGATCTTGCTAGAGATCTTCACCTCCCGAAGGCCTTATTCGTCGAGTTTTCCATGAAGATCTCCGGTATAAGTCCTAGGTTATGCGTTTAAGTGTATGTCGGACCAAACACAACAAAAATTATTCACCCTGAGATGTTATTATTATATATTATATAATTTTTTTTTTTTAGAAAAAAAAATTTGGCCATGGCCAAAACACCACCCGCAGAAATGGCCAGAATGGAAGACGGCTATGTCCCAATCCAAAAGAAATTTCTTTTTTAATGCTCTCGAATCTTCTAGCCGCTGTTATGGAATATTTTAATAACAGGTATATTATAAGTTGGTATTGTTTAAAAATTCGATAAGTTACATTAAATTTTGTTCAAAATAAAAGCTAATTAGTTTCACACTCAAGTTGTCCCCAAATACTGTACGTACCCTGTAAATGTTATTTTGACAGTGGTCAAATATCAATATTATATTTCCCCGAATGAAACGAATCAAGGTATGGTTACCATTTTGATCCTGAGAGCAGCTTGAAATGTACAACGACTTTGAGGGAAAATTCATAATCTCTGACAAAGCTCAATTTGTTTGCAAAAACTATATAAACAAGCAAAATTGGCATATTTGGGTAACGGAAAGCCCGCATGGGAGCACCGAGAACTCAATGCATCCTCAGTGATTGATAGTTTGGAGCAGAATTTGTACCGGTGGCATAATTGGGCCACTTTTCTTTGAAAATGTTGCTGAAATCACCAAATCGATGTACAATGAGCGCTACAGAGACATGATAACGATTTTATGTGGCCAGAAGTTTAAGACTTCTTCGATGTCAGCTGGATGGCGCGCCATGCCTCACAGCTCATGACACCATCGATCTTTTGCGCGCCAAGCTCGGTAAACGTGTGAATAGCCGTCTCTACGAGGCCAATAGGTCACTTCGGTGCTGCGATTTGACGCTGTTAGAGTTTTTTTGTGGAATGCCATGAAGGCCTGACGCTTTGTCAGCAGCCAATCAATGATTCGGGCCTTTAAAACAAATATCGAGCAAGCTTTTTATGAAATAGAGCCAGAAGCCTTCACCAACGTCTTGGAAAAATGTGTTAACAGACTACGCTACTGCGCAGCCAGGCGAGGCAGCGGCACGAATGAGGTTGTACTCCTACAAGTAATAGAAATGCCTGCTCTTTTAAATAAAACAATAATATAATGAAGAAATTACTTTTGTTTACTGTTTTTTGAAAAGCAACTGCTTATACTACACAGACCACCCTTTACATAGATATGTATGCAAGTGAATATGAATCGCTCTTCAGCAACTTTTTTATAATTAGGCGAATGATGAGATGCGATCGCATGCAACTGTTTCTGCTGCTGTTGCTCTTCTTATTCTTATTGTTGCTATGGTAAACTGCTGGTAATTTGAATTGCTGTTATAGCATCTAGTGATCAGCAGAATGTAATTAGTAGCTGTATTCAGTGCAATCGAAGGCATGACTATGTATGTGGATTTTTACAATACATTCATACATGAAATAGTGTGTTAAAATCAGACCGTTTTAGGAGAAAGCTGCGACTATGTAGTTCCTCAACCCTACCATATTTCTTGCAACTTCCGACTGCTGATGCACTTAACTTAACTGCTATGTGCATGAAAAAGGAACAAACACTATTTTTATAATGAAAGTTCTTTTTTCGTACAAAATACCAAAAGCTCTTTATTCGCCATTAAACTATAAATCACATCATTAACCAGACTTCATTCCACAACTCACTTTATGACATTCAGGAATTTTAGTTTTATTGAGCTGTAAAATTGTATGACAACGAAAGTGCTGAAATTGCAGAGAAATATAGAAGGATGACTAATTGATCATTTAGAGGTGATGACAAAAGAATTGTATTGAAAAAGTTTCAAGCTTCAATCTGAGCAAAGAGAGTAACCACCAGAAGAACACTTCGCATTGGGAAACATACGTTGTGAGGAGGTGAGAAATCATAGATGGGTGAAAATAAAGGACTACCGGCACCATTGAACTTTGATAGGAATAGCTCGTACTAAGGGTATAACCATTGTTATAAAACTCTTAAAGGATAAAGTAATTACGCTTACAGGTATTGTTCATTACGCAGACACTTTCCCAAGCTCAATCGCTGGGCTTCCGAAGTGTATGCTTTAAAATGCATATAAAAGTGCAGTCAATTGTGACCAGCTAAATAACTAATGGTAAATCTAAATCTGTCTGAAGTCCCCTATAGCTTCCTAATAAAGGGTTTACCAATAAGAGGTGTTATTTTTATATTCAAAGAAAAATGCTATTTTTTATATAAATGATCGGATGTTCATTTCATTATAAAGAGGACAATATCCTTTTTATGAAATTTTTCATAACCGAATTGCAAAGTGGCTGCCCTATGTCCTCGATAGCCTCACGAATTCCATCTTTGAAGTCTTGAATTGACCCTGGGTTGTTGGCGTAGACCTTCTCTTTCACGTGGCCCTAAAGCAAAAAGTCACAACGTGTTAAATCAGAAGATCTCGGTGGGCAATTGTGCTGTCTTTGAGAAATAACACGGACCGGAAACTTTTCCCGTAAAAGATTAATGGCTTCGTGGCTTGTGTGGCGCGTAGCGCCGTCTTGTTGAAAATAAACGTTGTCCAGATCAATGCCATCCAATTCCGGCCATAAAAAATCGTTAATCATCTCTTGATTTCGCAATCTATTCTTTCATAACACCTGTTTTTGAAAAACCCTTTACATAAGATGTTCTACGTTAACGCACTCAGTAATTATAAGTTTGAAAGATGCCCAACTAGGGAAACAGAATGTTTCTGGCCACTTAAAGGGGATTACCAATACCCCTCTTTCATCAGCGATCATACGGACTTTGACTACGTAGTGACTTGCAGGGTGTTTCTCTTTCGGATTAACCTTTCAACAAGCTTAGACGGATGTATTGGATGGGAGTGTGCTTTGAGGGCTGCTCGATTATCTTAAAATACAACTTAAAGAGTGTTTCAAATCCACGCTATTACTCCTCGAGTCTCCAACATCTCATCCCTCCACTGCTATGAAAAGTTGCATGCCATATCTAAAAGTTGACGCTCACATCCAAAGTTAACGTTCGAGAATGTTGCCTTTGAACTTCTGCCAAAGCAAATTTTCGTAGCCCTGTAATCAGAAAGTTCGTACGTGTCTCCGCAAGATCTCGCAATTATAGCTCTCTTTTCGAGCGCATTGCTGCTTTTAAAAATATATTATTACCTATGATTCAAAGGAAGAGCAAAGGGCCACAACAAAATCCTTCCAATCAGATCTGTTCTGCGATAATATCTTAGCTTCATTCGAGGCTAAGCCCACAGCTAGTGTTTCCAAATCCACGTGTCCGATGCCCTTCCTTGTCTTCAGCTGCCCTGGGGAGTCTCAAGGAATACGGGGGTTTACTGAGTTAATCTCCACAGATCAGCATACGAGATAGTGTTCGGCCAGAAGATTTTCAGGATTTCGCGAAAGCATCGATTAGTGAAAATTGTCAGTGAGCTTAATAGAATAGAATTATTTTATTTAGAATTCTGCGAAGATGGGAACTTCGATTTTAAAACCAAAATTGGGTTTACATTAATTAATAAATTTTAATTTAATTAATAAATTAGCTGATTTTCTTTTTGCAGGCTAATATTGAGAGCTATAAGACGTGCCAGGCTAGTCTGATGCGGCGCCTCTTCCATGGATCACGAAATCATTTCCTTTTGTAACGCATCTGCTCGTCAATTGTGGCTAAACGCACAGAATCTCTGCTAAACTAAAATAAGCATTATTATAGCAGGCCTTCTGCAAGAGCTCTCTAGATGAGGAAGACGAAGAGACGATTTTCCCTCTTCTGTGCTATTGACTTGCTCTATTCAGATGTAGATTTTCCATTTAGGTTAACAAGTTTACAAAGAGTTGGAAGATTTCATTTTGGCGAAAATCAAAGAACTTGTAACGATAATGAACAGTACACATTGATTTTCGGAGTGATAAAGACAAGTTCTTAATGCGTCACCACGATGTGAGCTTGACTGTGAGCTTGTGCCAGACTAGACAATCGGTACAACCTCACTTTAAATAGTAAGAAATTTGTGATTCTTATCTTAAGATACTAGAACACTGACTCAAACTTCTCTTTTGGTGTTTGCATGGCAAATAGCGTCATAATGTGGTAGTTGTGGGCGGTTCATTAATGTCGAGGTTCGCACCATTGGAAACTAAAATAAATATAATATTATACCTATCCAGGTTCTGTACCAGACTGTATTTACAATAGAATGTTGGTTAAAATCGTCATTGAAGAAATCCACTCAAATATGTCCGCCACCTTGAAAAATTTCTTTTGTACTTCGGAGTCTCGATGGAGATACAAAATTCTTAGAATTAACAGGTTATGTTGACTTTATTTTAATTTTGGGAAATTTTTATTAACGAAATCCCCTGCAGAATTTGACGAATCTCTTCAAGATCCTTTACAGCCATAATGTTTTAAGTATGAAAAAAGTAGTTTACCTTTTTTAACGTAATAAAGGGTCTTTCAAACGTGATGCCTAGATGTCAGCAGTGAGTAATTCCTATGCTTTTAACTTTTTGAAGTGAAACTTCTTTAGGCGAGAAAATAGGCGAGTGAAACGGTAAGTTCGGAGCGTTACCGAAATCCGTCAAATGGGCGGGGCCAAGGAGCAGCTGCTCCTTCCCACTCTCGCCTATTCGCTCTCTCTGTCGCTCTCTCGCATCGCAAGCGCTGAACGATGTGAGGGAGCCACTGAGAGACGCCGAAATGTATATAGCACACAAGTAAGCATTGAAGTAGACTGGCGACATGCAGGCAACCGACAATCGACAACCGACAACGGGTATTATAGATAGCCATAGCCCGTGCAAATGAGTGCTGTGTGTGAGTATCAGATAAAGCGCCGATTGAATGTGTGTAAGCGGGAAAGCAATAAGAAACTGCAGTGAAGTAAATAGATGGTAGGTATGGAGGAGGCGAAGCGATACAATGAGTGCGTTTGCCAAACGAGTGACAATAGTTGAAGTAGAAGGTTGTAAAATGACATTTCAACCGTTTCGGTGATCAAAGCAAATTGATTAACGCGCCAAAAGTAGGCAAAAAATACCATTGGAAGTGCAAAGAAATGTCAGCGTCAAGTGCAACACTGCACCCAAGTGTCAAATTTGAAGCTAATAAGAGCAAAAATAAATAGTACAAATTTATGTGGAGTGATATAGAAAAAAAAATATGAAAAACTGAATTTAACACGAGAGAGGGGGGAGAGATCTAAACCGGGGCTCCCATGCATGGAACAACCAACTTAGAAGTTTCACTTCTACCGTGCGTGAGTCTGACAGACCCTAGTTTTTTTTAAGTCATCACCTACATTTGTCAAGTTGAAAGATATACAATTTTACATGATAGAATAACGCGTTAAATTTATTCAAACTTATAATGAAAATGGTCGACCTTTAAGAACAACATACATATAGTAAACTTTTTGGTTTCTTCACACTGGATGGATTTGTCAACCAACAAAATTGCCGCATGTGGGGAGAAAGAAACCCTTAAGTAATTTCAGAAAAATCATTACATACACTAAATAAGACTCCTTGATGCGGTTTCTGGGCTTATAGAACAATTGGTCTGTTTTCTTTGAACATGACATTGAAAGAGCAGTTACTTTCACTAGACATCGCTATAGATGAAGTCGCTTCTACGTTTCCACGAGAGTCGGCTCTACGTTACCGAAACGACCCGGAATTATATCCGGCCAAGGACTGTCACTCCAGCAGCATTCCCCGTGTGTAAATATGGGGAATGTTTATGCTGCTACAACAACAACATAGAGAAAATGTTTTGCGATCCATGTTTCCCGGCCGATTAATTTCACGTAATGGTGACATAAACTGGCCACCAAGGTTAAGCGATCTAACTCCACTGAATTACTTTTTGCGAGGCTTTATGAAAAGTAAAGTCTATATAAATAAACCAACAACGATTCCAGAGCTGAACCATGCTCATGGTGGGCATTTAAATGATGCAATTTTTCTCATATAAATGCCAAGAGTCCTATTTTGCATAAAAATAGTGGAACTTGAAAGAATATAATTTTTGCATCTTTCGTTTTAAACAACATCTGGCGCGTCTTTTACAAGATCTTTTATAAATAAGCGATTCTTTAGGGGTTGGAGGGTGTCTTGAAAGGTACATAATTCGATGTTTGCAATCCTTCGTCGCTATTATATTGGCTTAATTAAGCACAATGTTGAAATACGAAGTAGGTGTGTCGCAGTTTGTCGAAGCAATCGGAATAGTAAAAGAAGACATAGAAGTAATATACCGAAATTGGAAAAAATGGAAACCCGCCTCTTCGTATTCAACGGCAGGCGACAAGTGTTTGTGCAACACAAGTGGCATGCACTCGTAAGAGCATGCGGCGCAAGAATTTGCGACATTGTCTGTATGTATATATATATCTGAAGCCTTGAGTGTGTGAGTAATAAGTAAAGAATTCCAAAGCTGTCAGTTGAACTCGTTGCAAAAAGAAATTTAAAAAAGAAATACTTTTATTTTTTCTGTGCAGCCTTTGATGCAATTTTTCAGCGCAACTCTACGATAAACAGAACGGGTGTGTGTGTGTGTGCCTGCGTGTGAGTGGAGGGTGTTGCCTGAATGTCAACTTGGCGCAACTTGACATTTGACAAAATGATGAACTGCATGCCTGGCAGTCATTGCCATTCCACATCCACCTTTACACTGACTCACCCGCTGGCTGGCCTGACGACTGATGTCTGTTGCTGCTGCTGTTTTTTGCAGACGCGACCATGAAATGCATAGACAAAAGGATACTTGCGCAAAGGGCTCAATACAAAGTCTATACTCTCAGGCTACACTTACACATACGCGACTGTGTCTCACTATGTCTTTTAGAAAATATATTTTGCATAGGTACATAAAACCCAGCAAGCGCCTGCTCCTTTTAGTACCACTTCTAGAGGAGTTGTGTAGGCAGTGCGTTAATTTAACAGTAAAAAAAGCTATTAAAAGACTTGTATAAAATATGAATAAACTCTAGGGAAGATAAACAGGTTGCTGCATGTAAGGCTTTTGAAGCGCTTGTCTAGACAAAAAGTGCTTGAAAGGTTAAAACATATAAGTGTGGCACGGCGGATTGCATGCAAGTTCCTTACACGCGTATGTGTATGCGTATGGGTGTAGGTATACTTATACAGATGGGTACATATGCAAGAAGGGTACCGGAATATTAATGTCTACATACAACAAGCCTTACGCCACATGAAGGGCAATAAAGAAGCTACAAAAACTAATAACTAGCCAAATTGCACGACGGTGAGTCGCCTTTGACCTTCTTTTACCAATTTTAATGGAGCTGACGCTAGAGTCATAAGAATTGCACTGAATACTTAGAATACTCTTCCAGTGCTTTATCATATTTGTTTAACATCCGCCACTGAAATATTTTCATTTTTTTCTTTATACGCTCACAATATTTTCTAGAAAATATAAATACATTTAAAGATGTATGATTTCACATCATTTCATAATCAGCAGTTGGCACTGGACTCAATAATTTTCTGCCATACTGCATATTTAACATTTTTTGTTTAGTTTGATTATATTTTCATTTGTTTACAGTTTGCTTTTAAAGTTTTCAAATCAATTATGCTTATGGCAGAAATTGTTTTTATTATATAGTACAGCCTAACCTCTCCTACCCGACACCTCTAGTTATTGGACTGACATTTCCTTGGTATCTCAGGTATTGGAATTAACTTATCGTGTGGTGGAAGGCTGTGGAGACACAATCCTACCTGAAGAATTTCATAAAAGTCCAATAATTAGCTTGTGTAGAAGTAACAGGAGCACTCCGATCGAGGAGTGATCTTATATATTACACCCATTGGTATATATAATATGTTAAAGGTATAGCGGCCAAATCTGCTCCCAGGATTAGAGAAGCAGACATGCTAAAAGAAAACACGCACTGCTATGGATCAGTTCTGATAGCTGTGGAACACTTGCTAGAGGCATCGAAAACATACTATCTGGTTCCTAAGATAGATCTGAACAAAGACTATAAAATCCAAATACCTGACTGAAAGGATTGACATACCAAAGTCAGATGATATTGGTCACCATATTCAGACGGACGGCTCGAAGATGGACAATTGCACTGGATCGAGAGGATACTCGGAACCATTTTTCTTAAGTTGCTTATTTAGACTCCGAGACCGGTGTAGCGTCTTCAAAGCTGAGATCTACGCTACAGACAAAGTGGCAAAAACGATAAGACCTACCTCCGACAAACTTTACTATTCTTATTGATAGTCAAACAGCAATCAAGGCACTGGTCTCAACGCGCATCAAAGATATGTTAAATAATGCAGGAGGTCGCTCTCGCTTATCCAAAAACGCAACACCACACTTTGTTTGGTTTTCGGGCACTGTGGAGTGGAAGGAAATGTGTGTGCAAGGAAACACTCTGAACTTCATCTTAAGCGAGTGGTAGAGGACACAAGCATACCTCTAAACGAACTATACTCTGCCATTGACTTGAACGTAATCGCGAGAACCAATAATTGGTGGTAGGACTACTAACTGCATGCAAAAATATATATATTAATATTGGCTGATGTCAGACTAAACTTTTATGAATTGTATTGTAATTTATTTTGAAGCGATACCATAAGCGTGAGAAAGTAGTGGAAATGTGAAGACGGTTAAGAAGGTAGTCTCAACTACGAAACCCACAATTTTTCGCATAGGATGCAAGTTTGAAAGATACAGTACTTTTCAAAATGCCCACAAATAGTATTTTAGAAGCCCACGGCCCTTCACAAATGTAGCAAACTACTTGAAGCTTATCGCGTAACTTCAAGAAAATCAGCTCGACAAGTGGCGCGTTTAGTGGCATTGCGCAATTGATTAAAATGGGCATAAATTTGAACATTTGCAATGTACCAACTTGATCAATATGTTTCCCGAATATATTCAGAAAATTCAAAACTCAAGTTTTTTCCTCAAACATGATATTCTCGCATTCAAAGGGCTCCCCATCAACAGCAACGCAGTTGTAACAGCGTTTTATTCAGCTCTCGAAACATTTCTGAAACTCTATTATCGGTAAAGCTATCAGAGAGGTCTTTAATTTGCCAATTACCTCCTTTCGGCTGTTAAAACGCATTAGACGCAGTGGTTTTTTGACTCGATCAAGCAAAGAAGACTCATAGGCAGCCATATCAAGTAAATTTGATTGCTGTGCCATTTCGTTCTTGGACAAAAATTCACGAATAATTATGACACTGTACGGGGGTGCGTCATCACTCAGTTGACTTAGAACGTTGTTCTGGAATATTTTTTATTATTATTTATGAAATAGTAATATAGAAAAATAAATGTTGAAATAGCTAATTTGATTTAAAAAGAGCCAATCCTAGCCATAAAATAGCGGGACTGCTGCCGAAATAAACAGCCATCACTAAACAATTCGACAGACGTTACCCAAAAATTTGATAATACGAAATTAAATTCCAAATTGAGCCTCCTGTACAATTTTTTATTACCCAAGATGATATTCCACCTCAGGGAAACTGATCAAGGAGACGTACTGGCTGTTGCATCGGTGCTGAATGGGTTAACTCAAAAGAATTACAATGGTGCTTTGAATCGCGGGAGAAACCTTGGAATCATTCTGTAAAGTTAGAGAGAGACTTCATAGTGGTCGATGACCAAATTGACTTGTATTTTAATTTACTTGTGTATTATTGATAAATTCTCGGAATTTTATTTTTAATATTTTTCTATATAATTTTTTTCTTAATCGATATTGCCTGTAAGCCCCAAATATCTGAAACTTAATTAAAATGCTAACGAATCAATTGCATGTACAATTACCAACAAATAAAACATGAAATTCGTTTATTGTCTGTCCATCAATATATTCGAGTCTGCTCACCTCCCATACTCGTGCACACCTACACATTGCGTTTTCAGTAGATACGCACGCGTACAAACATACATGCATATACACTAAACTCCTGCATAAGCGAATTCGTATTTTTTTAACACATTGTGATTCGTTGTCATTGCCGAAGTGAGGTTTGAGTTAGTTTAGCCAGCGATCTGTATTCACTCAGCAACAAGTGTTAGCAAGAGTTGCTATGCAATGTAGCGCGCTCTTCTCTTTTAAATGTGAGCATTTAGTCTTATACTGAATTTCATTGCCTTTCGAGTTACGACAGAGGTAGCATCTGCAACAGAAGAGAATATCATAAACTTCGCGAATTATTCGATTGCACAGTTGCTATTGTTATGCCTTTGGCGTTTGCTTTTCAAACAAAAAGTATAACGACGCTACAATGGAAGAAGATGTAAGTATATACATATATTTTATTGATGAAAAAACAAATTTTGGTAAAATATTAGTATTAAGTATTTAAAATTATGTGTTATAGCTACCGTCTAATAGCCTCACATTATCAAGCAATGTGGAAAACAGTGAAGAAGTAAATTTTTCGGAAATAAAATTGAAAATTTTAAATAAAGAGTACGAAATATGCAATAAAAAAGGGCGTAGCACTGTTTGGCAGATTTTTGGCAAGGTGAAGACTAGCACTGGTGACGAACTAAATAATATATATTAGTTGCGTGCAGAACCTGTTGGAACGTATATAAGTTCAATCAAAATAGCACTTCTAATTTAGTAAGACATAAGTGCTATAAAAATTTTAAAGACAGTGTTTCTGTATCCAAGATAGAAGTTAGTGCTGATTTGAAGCATGTCGGAATAAATATTTTAACAGAATGGGTAATTGCAAATTGCCGTCCCTTTCAAATAGTAAAGGATTCGGGTTTACTGAAATTCTCAGAGTTTCTTGTATCAATCGGCGCAAAATACGGACTCCACGTCAATGTTGAAGCCTTACTACCTCACCCAACAACAATATCAAGAAATGTATCTACTTTATATGACAAAACTCTGGCAAAAGTTAAAAATGACTTACAGTTTGTAACTGGAAATAAGATAGGTTTTGGCTTAACATCCGATATTTGGACAGATAACTATATTAGAACATCGTATGTTTCCCTGACTATACATTATACAAAGGATGGTGAACTTATAAATCGGCTATTAGGATTGTCCGCCTTTGAAGGACAAAGATGTACAGGTAAAGTTTATTTTAATAGT
This sequence comes from Anastrepha ludens, assembly GCF_028408465.1. Classification (NCBI taxonomy): domain Eukaryota; kingdom Metazoa; phylum Arthropoda; class Insecta; order Diptera; family Tephritidae; genus Anastrepha; species Anastrepha ludens. The sequence continues at coordinate 55,095,639 of NC_071500.1, read as the reverse complement.
CAGTCGGTTATGTTATGATTTTGTCTTTAGGGGAAAATATCCAACGAAAGGTGTTGAACATTTTGAAATTTCATGACCTACTTATTGATAAATCCGTTTTTGTGACTGATAGAGGTAGCAATATGAAGAAGGCTTTTGAGCCTTTTAAAAGAATTTCATGCATAAACCATTTAATGAATAACGTGTTGGAACAAGCAATAACAAGTATTCCTGAGCTCAATGAGCTATGTGATGCAGCTACCAAGCTTGTTAAATTTTTTAAGAAATCTGGAGAGAATTCCGGTTTACAAACGACCTTAAAAAGCTTTTCATCCTCCAGGTGGAACTCAATATTTTATTTGCTGAGCTCAGTAAAAAAAAAACTGGGCAGAAATTACTGATATTTTACAAGCCAAACAACAACTGTCTAAGTTGAATAGTATTAGCTTAAGCTATATAGAGGAAATATTAAAAGTATTAGAGATTTTCGAAGAAGCATCAAAGGAACTAGAAGGCGAAAAGTATCCAACGCTGCATTTGGTACTACCCCACATAAACAGACTAAAAAGTACTTGTTCAGTTCGTGAAAGTGACTTAGCTTTCATAAATCACTTTAAAGAAAAGTTAAATAATTTGTTGGACACCATTGTTTTTGAAAATCTTACAGTATATCACAAACTTGCCGTATTTCTGTTCCCGCCAACAAACAAGTTAATATTTTTCAACGAAAATGATAAGACTCTCATAAGAGATGAATGCAAGACTCTAATGTGTAGCTACTTTAACGATACGACCATCCAAGACCATCAAACTACACCTGAAAACCCGCCCACCACTCGGAAAACGCAGCTTTTCACAGCATTTTTACAACCAGCTGAAAGTTCTAATGAAGAAGATAATATAAATAATGAGATTATCAGATACGAATCAACTAGCGTCATATATTATGACGAATTCGACGTCCTTCAATGGTGGCGCTTACACCAAGTACAATTCCCTTTGCTTTTCAAAGTAGCCAATAGTCTGCTGGCGATTCCAGCCAGTAGTGCCGCTTCGGAAAGGCTTTTCTCAAAAGCAAGGAACTTAATATCAGAGAAGCGAAGTGCAATCGGTTCCAATTCATTTTCTGTGCATCAAATAATGTTTTTACATTATAATATGGATATGAATATATTAAATTAGTGTACGCTAATATTTTCTGTTATTTATTAAACTTATTCATGAATTAAATTTACTTTTGTTATATGAAATAAAAAACTTTTAGATACATATGTATGTACATAAAATTCCACCTCTTTCTAATACATACCTAATTACATTTATGTTCGTATACATATATTCTAAGTACTCAACAGTAAAATCAATTACATGTTTACATATTTTTAAACTAATTTACAAACGGTAATTTGTTGAAGTCGACCATATTGCCAATCGATTCATTTGCCACTCAAATCAATTGCTTTTCGAATTATGAACACAATGGACAATAATAATAAATGAAACATCTATCGTTATTGCAGTGTAGTGAGATCACTCTCTCTCTTCGTAAACATGCTCTTTAGTTCAGATGTTGAGTTAGCGTTATGTAGATCAAGTAGCAGAGTTTTATGCGAGTGACTTAGAACGCCAAATGAGTGAACCGTTGCAGGTGTTTAATATACACACATAATTGATAAGGTAGATTCATATTTTTCACAATAACAGTTAGCTTACAATATTTCGGCCTTAATTAAATGCATGCACAAACATGTTTGATTGTATGTATGGAAGTGGTGGTACCAGCTGAGTAGTTAAGTGCCTACAGAGAAGTACACAAGTTTAAAACTGGTGTCATTCTAATTACTTTAGAGTCATAACTAGTTCACTCACGATTTGTTTTTCACGTAAACTATTAATTAATGCTTTGATATGAATGAAATCCTAAATAGTGGCAAGTATCGCCTAATGTCTTCGATTTCAGTTACAGTCTAGAAAACTTCAAAGGGTTCTAAGGTTTTTCGCTTGTCTCGCGGAATGCCGCCAACTTTTTTAAAATGCTTATACTCGTATGAAATGCTTTACTGAAAAATATTAGCTTTCATTACGAATTCATATATGAACTTCTAAGTTTACTGAACGGAAAACGGATCCAGAATTCAACTTCATACAATTAGGACTGGCACGCAATAGTTTGTTATACTGGTGGTTCATTAAGTCTTACGGTTCGATAAGAGAGGGTGTTGCTACTAGCCTATTTTTTGCTATATTGGTACACTCTTTATATGAACCTATGTGAAGTCTCATTTCAATCTGTCAGTTCATTCTTTGCGTACATCCATTTGGTATCAACGTGTCACAGTATTACCTGCAATGGAAAAAATCTAGTATCGTGCGGTGATTGATTTTTTTTATTTTTGGAAGATTTAAAAAGACATGACAATGGCTAAGATTATAAAAATACACGCGTGGAAAGTGTTTTTCATCATAATTTGCAGAGTTTGGCTGGATAAGTGCATGCCTGCTGACGGGAGCTTAAATGTGCCCTGCCCAATCTACAAAAAAGCTGATTGTACAATATACGCCAATTACCGCATATCGCATATAAAGTTCTATCAAATGTACTGCATGAATGACTAAAGCACCGTAAATGAACTACCTGAGCCTTATTAGTTTGGGTTTAGACCAGTATTTCACTTTTACCAAATTTTAACAGTGTAACCTCTCCCAACGGACACCTCTATTAGCCGCACATCTCACCTGAGCGAACATTTTTTTCTAGTCCTGTCGATTTCTTTTATTTATAACATCATCAAAGGCAGTTTTGGCTGCTAAATTCAATGGAAAAGAATTAATTTCAACATACCACAGCGTAATCTTCGTAGCTCTTTACCTCCATTTAATTTAATCTCAGGTTCTATCCAACTAGATTTTGTGTAAAAATGTGTTTCAAGTAAGAAAAGAGTATTTTCAATTACTCTAATTTCTATTTTTTAGGTTTTCAAATCATTGTCGAAAGTTATTCCACTTTTAATTTTCGTTGTAAATAGTTTGTAAGAAACTTATGTTCATAGACTTAATAATAGTTAATGAATAAATAATTTAAAAATTAAAAAAAAAGAGTTCAAAAATTCATAAAATTACTTGTTTGACACCGAAAAGTCAAGCGAAATAAAACTCAAGAACTCCGTAAATTTTCTAAGAGCGAGAGAAGAATTTCTTTGCGAACTGACAGCATACATACAGGGTGGCTGATGAAAGCCGCTACCAAAAAAAAAATTGAATAACTTTTTTTCTTTTTAAGTTATCTGTTCCATTTTTGTTTTAATTTGCAGATTGATCTTTAAAATTTATTAAAATGGATAACTGGGACACGCAAACAAGAATTTGGATAGTCCGCCGCTATCACGCACTGGAGTCCGTAGTTTTGGTACAGAGAGAGTACAGGCGGATGTTTGGCGGCGATCCCCCGAGCAGATGGACCATAATGAGACTGGTGAATAATTTTGCTGAGCAGGGAACAGTCGCAAGAAGGCCTTATCATCGAAACCCACCAGTTCGGACGGAGGAAACGATCGCTGCTGTAGCTGCAGCTATACAAAGTAATCCAAGGGTTTCAACAAGAAGCTTATCTGCTCAACTTGGTGTCAGCCGACAGTCTTTGCAAACAATAATGCACAAAGATTTAGACTTATTTCCCTACAAAATTCAAATGGTTAACAAACTGAATGCAGCAGACTTGCCGATTCGCTTGGAATTTTGCCAGAAGATCCTGCAAATGGTGGAAGAAGACCAAAACATGTTAAACTGCCTTTTCATGTCTGATGAGGCCCATTTCGATTTAAACGGCAATGTGAACAAACAAAATTGGCGAATATGGAGTACTTCTAACCCACAGATACTCCACGAGACGGAATTGCATCCTCTTCGCGTGGCAGTGTGGTGTGCGGTTTCTTCACGCTGTATTGTCGGGCCTTACTTTTTTGAAGAAAATGGTCACACCGTTACGGTTACTGGAGACCGTTATTTGAAAATGCTGAAAGAATTTTTCTATCCAGAACTACGCCGAAAGAGAATTCCTTTCAACTCTGTGTGGTTTCAACAAGATGGGGCAACGTCTCACATAGCCCAGACTGTTATGACAGAGTTGCGACGAAAATTTCCCAATAAACTGATTTCAAGAAACTCCGAATTTCGTTGGCCCCCCAGGTCGCCTGACCTTACTGCACCTGACTTTTTCTTGTGGGGTTTATGTAAACAAGAAGTTTATAAAACAAAGCCAACAAATTTGGATGAACTAAAACAATCCATTCGGGCAACAATTGCGGCTATTCCTGTCACAACTCTCAAAGCAGCAATGAACAACTTTTTACTAAGATGCCGCACTTGTGTCAACGAGCATGGGGGGCATTTAAATTCAATTATTTTCAAAACTAGTTAAGCTACATTTAATAAAATTTAATGACCTTCAACTTGAAAAAAAAATAAATGAATTCCATACACTAAAAAAAAAAGTTATTTGAGTTTCTTAATGTAGCAAAATTCATCAGCCACCCTGTATTTAAGGAACACCTTCGGTACACGTTCAATGCTCTGAAGTGAAAATTAGTGGGAAGGCCTCCAGATTAATGTTACCTATTCTAACCTAAATCCATCAAAGGAAGTGAATTTTAATTTTAGAGTGTAAGGGTCCGAGAACTGAATTACTTTACTCAACTGGATTTATATAAAAAATATAATGCGATACTATCATAGTTTTTACTTTCAGTTCACTACGTAAGTCAGCATTTGGCGCTTTAATCAGATTTATCGCACCTGGCTCCAATTCTTCCCCACCTGGTCTTTCCAATGCTTTATTCTCCCTCTGTAATTAGGATTGCGATCTGCACTGTATACTTTCAGAGCTGGACCGTTTCCGGCAATTCATACAATATGATCAGGCCAGTGGAGCCGCTGTATACATAGTATTATAATCTACCGCACTATGTGCATGCCCTTGCAAAGCTCATATAATCCATCATTCCATCGTCTGCGGTGTTTCTTCCGCTAAACCTTTCTCTCGAAAACTTCAAGAGCCGTCTCATCATTCGTTTTCATTGTCTATGTTTCTATTCGTTTTCATAAGTCGCTCATCCTGCCCGTGGTGGAGTATCACTTTTTTATATTTTTTTTTTTACTTCTCAATTGAGGTTAAATTAATAATGTAAGCCGTTAAAAATATTCATAGGCATGTAAATTTGGCCAACAAACTTCTCACAAACCGATAGTTGTCTAAAGACCAAGGGGTTTTGGTTTTTATCATGGGGAATTTTTATGCTGTTACAACAACAACTACGCGTTCTACATCAATTCTGCACCATTTGGAAGCAAAACAACAACATCTGATGCATAAAAATGTTTTTTCAGCGCTGGAGAACTCCACAATCGCAATGAACTCCACTGTTCAACTGCTCAAATATTTTAAACAGCTAACCAAAAATCGTCAATTTTAGTTATTAACATTTCTTTAATTTTCCTACAACGCTAGCACTGTAGATTAATAATTTGAAAATTTAAGGACAAAAGAGTCAAAAGTATTGCTCGAGTTAATCGAAAAAGTCCTATGTAAAAACATAGTCGAGTTCACGCTCGAAAATTTTCAAGTAATGAGCATCGAACAGGTGTGCGGGTACTCGAGGCTCATTTGCCCGGGTTGTCGAAAATGTGTGAACAAAGTCGAGAAATCTAAATTAGAGATCATCAAATAATTGAATAAATGTTGAATAAAGTATCGGGTGTTTTTTTAGCTGTTTGAGAACTATCGATATCGATAACTTTGTTTTGAGAGAGCTGAGAATGGCAAACTGTTTTAACGTTTTTATTCAGTAAGGTTTGTCAAGTCATCAGGAATCGTTTAACGCCCGAAAAATGCTTCCAAATTGTGAAAATTTACTCAAAAAGAAAAAAAAAACAAATCTGTTCGCTATGTTCAAAGAGAACTGACCGCATTATTGGTACTGATTTTTTTTTTAAATCAGGTAGGAGCTGCCGTTAACGTGAATGGCGAGCGCTATCGAGCCATGCTGACTTAAGTTTCGTTTCCAAAAAATAATTAGCATCGACGACATTGGTTCCAAAAAGACGGCGCAACTTGTCATACGATGAGCTTAGCGATCAATTTATTGCAATATTCAAGCTACCATTGACGCAATACGCCCAGATTTATTGGAAGAAGTAGGCAAAAATGGGCTTATCGAACTGACTATGTAACTCGTAGCTGCAGCGGACATATGCCGGATACCATATTAAAAAATAAATGCCACGAAATTATGTATCAGATCACGATTATTGTATGATTTGAATTATCATTTTAAGTTCTCAAGCAATTAAAAAGCACCCGAGACATATATCCAACAAAAAAGAAATTTTTTAATATTGTATATAAAACCATTTTTGCGAATACAGTGTTCTAATTTAAATTCTCAGTGGCAGGAAATGTTCACCAATTGTTCATTTTGGCATGCGTGCAATAATCTGAAGCTGTGTGATACATCGAGCCTTCCACTATTACTCACGAAACTTGTTTAACATACTGGTTCACAGTTTCTGTAAGGCACTAGTTCCCAATTGTCATTTTTTCGTAATTGTTAAATTTTGTTCTATAGGGTGTTGAAGCTACTCTGTGTTATAGTCAATGTTGCATGCAACTGCGTATGCCGAACTGGCATGCAGTTTTTGCATTGTTGGTCGAGTAATAAGCTGATTGTTCGGTTGGAAAAGTAATGAATTCATATTTTTCCGTTTTTTACGCATGTATTTAAAAGGGTTATTATTTTATTTATTTTTTTTTTTTTTTTTTTTTTTTGAGTTAACTTTTTGAATAATCGTAAAAATATTTATACCAAGTCTGCTTGGTGCAACAAACGTAAATGGCATGTTGAAAAGTAAATTACACATTTGTATATTTGTAAACCAATTCATCAGCTCACGCAGGGAGATTAAATTCAATACTTTTTCTTTTGGTGTCTGTTAATAATGGAAATTCCTTTCAACTGCAATAAATGCCACGCGTTGCATGCCACACATGCGCAAAAAGCGGTATGTTTTTTTTTGTTTACGGCCAAAAAAGGGTGTCAAACGTTGTCGATTTATGATATTTTTTTAAATGTGTTTACATGTAAGCTGTTGTGGGTAATAAATGAGTTCGAGGTTACTGTGTTACTGGACACTTTGGCAGGCTGGCCGATTGGCTGCCGAAAATACAAATATGATGTGAATGCGTTGCGACTGCGTTGTGGGCTACCTGCTGTGTGGCGGCCGCAGTTCATTATGAACAACTCAATTTCGTCAAAATAGTGGCCAGTTTTTGACACGATTTTATCGGAATTAATTTTGAAGTTGTTATTGCACATGCATGCAACTATACAGCTGTGGTCATGTAAATAATAAAGGTTACAAGTTGTTAGTTCAGTTAGACCAGTAGCCTGTTTCTGAAAGAAATCGACAAAATTGGCATATAGACGTACAAAGAGCAGGAATAGATCAAAAAAGTTGCATAAGTGCACTCTATGACTTAGAATAAGAGGCAAAGTAAAATACCATAGATTACAAAACTCTTTGCCAGCTTTGTCTTATCAGAAGATTTATAAATTTTGCAATGGTCTCGTAGGTCAATCATATTTTACACTTGTGAACTAGACAGCTGCAGTATATAAACAGACACGAGCGTAAAGGTTAATATAAAGGTTTCCATCGTTCAAAATCAATGTTTTTTATTTAGTAAAATGTTATTCAAATACAAAATTGGATGACTAATTATTTTTCCTTCGCTTTTCCTTAAAACTGTTTCAGCTTCACGCAACGATAAGTACGGTTATGACACAAACAAATCCTCCTTATCCTCCTTTAGGCAGGCACTTTTTTTGCCTCGTCCGGGGAAGTCGTGAACGTTTTTAACTTTTGTCCTCGACCTCTTCGAATATTTTCCTGCACATGCATGTTACATTTTTGGACCTTTAAGGTGTGTACATAGAAATACTGATTCAAATCGTTTTCCATTTTGGAAAAAACAGTGTACGCTTTCTAGGTTTTTCAGATTTTTTATTATTAGGTTACATGGCACTGGGACCAAAGAACATCTAGTGCGCAAAGCTTGCTGGGGTACCCTATATTTTAAGGCCTTTTATAAATTTTAGCACATTCTTAGGTTTAACATTTAGTTCCCCAATTTAAAGCAATGCACGGCACTACCACCAAGGTGATGTAGCCGTTTTTCGTCTTTTGCCGGACATGTAGGGAGAGAGTGTCCATTTCATAGAATCGGCAGATGTTGGTCTGATGGTCTCAGAGATGCGAATTATGTTTAAGTGATATTTCCGGCTACAGTGGCCTGTAAAGTAATCAGTGAAAAGTCTTAAGGCGTCCCCGTGGTCTATAGCTCGAAAATTTAGGATATTTTCAGGAATTTTTTTTACAATGAAAAAAAAATATTTAAATTGTGTAGGCTTTTTATTTAACTTCTTTTACATACACAAATTAATTTTTTTTTTTAAACTAATAATTTAAAAAATGGCGCTGCAGTTGACCCTCCTGAAAAATTCGACCTGGACGATGTTGTCCATTTGGGACTGAAACACAAAAACCCAAAAAATTAATAATCGTATGACTGATGCTATGTCCCGCTACTAGAATAAAAAAAAATTGACAAAATGGCACGGTTTTGAATTTGACACTCTAAAAATTGGGGTTTTCCAGTTTTTTAATCAAAAAAATACGAAATAATTGAAATAATAATATGATTTTAGTACGGGCGATAGCCATTGTTGTTGTGAACAACATATTAAAATTTCAGACAATTTGGTTGAATGGTATTTTTTTTTTTGTGACAACATTAGGCCGAACAAAATACTTTTGAGATAATTGGGTTTAAAGTTTTGACCATTTAAATGCGACCATTGATGCAGCCGCGTGACGAATCTGACTATATCTGCTAAAACGGCTGTAGAATCGAAAATACTGGGAATATCCTTCCAAAAATTCGACAGTATATTCTTAAAAGCCTATACTTTCGAAATATGGTTTGAAAATTCTAGACCCTTAAGTCGACTCTGCTGAACGAAAGGAGCTGACCGGAAATTTCTTCGTCCGGCCTTGGAAATTATTTTGCTTATTTTCTTCTTCTCCCTCTCTGAGAAATTCGTTAATATGGCCTTTTGTAAATCCACATAAAAGCTCAAGACCAATTAGAAGCATGTTTGTCCCTTTTTTAGCGAAATCATCAGCCATTTCATTTCCCCCATATCCCTCATATCCAGGAAATCAACCTAATAATACTGTGTTGAAGATCCCTAACATGTCTAGAAAGTTCATATACTTCATATATCATTTTTGAGGTGATTACAGTTGATAAAGAGCTCGCAAAGCCGAGTGAATTTCAGAAAGTAGTAGCAAAACTAACAGACTGCACAAGACGTATTGCGAAAATGACACACTTATTTAGCAGTTTTTATTTTATATGTATCTAGCGAAATGTGTGCTGTCATCACCTCAAGACCAATTGAGAATAATGATCGACAATATTTCATCTCATTTGGCTACAGGGAACCTCTCAATCGAGTATTCAAAATGGAATGGAACACGTCAGTGACTCCCACGGTTGTTGGTAAATTCGATTGTTTTTTTACAGGCACATCACAAGTGAGAGTGACTTTAGCGTAACGTTAATCTGATTATTTCCATTGAAAACTTGATCGGTAACAGTTACTAATATGTGCGATAGGTAAAGTTTTACAAATTACCACATTTATGACGTTAGGTAGTAACAATTTTCACAAAATTAGATATTTTTTTTGCATAAAGTATATTATAATATCTCAAAAGTATTGTGTGAAAATTTGAAGCGAATCCGACAAATACTTTTCGAGTTATTCAACAATTAACAAAGGCCGCTCGGGCGTTCCGAAGCGTTCGCAAAATGCGTTTTTCTCAAAACTATGTTTTTTGATTTGGCGAAGTTACAGTGAACTTAAGAACCGGTTGGTAGATTTCCATAAAATTTATACTCGAATTCAGTCTTGTAAAATGCGAGACTCCATTCAATTTACAAAACCCCAATTAAATAATACCTGTGCCCAATGTTGAGTTCTAATTGATTCGATTGATTGATCCAAAGGTGTGAAATAGTGATTCGGGGTAAGGGCTACTCTTTCGGTAAGCCAATCTGCTATTCAAGTACTGGATACAGTTACAGCAACCCCGAAAATGGTGGAACAAAGTAGAAATAGACTTACCACGTTGAGTGTAAACCATAAAGTTACTTTAATCTGGGTTTCGAGATATCGGAACATTGAAGAATACGAAAAAACAGACGAACTGGCAAGGGGTGGATCTGTCATGAAGAACATTCTTTCGGTATTCACACAACTGGGTGCAATCAGGAATACAAATTCCTTAAAATATCAAATTGCGGAATGCAGATGGAGTAACCAGACAATATGCAAAGTTGGTAGCATCTATAACCACAAACAAACGTCAATACTGAAAAATATAAAACGAAAGGATGCCTCCAGACTCACGGCGGTGATAACTGGCTTTTGATCTATCGGAGAACAAACGGCCAAAACTGAGCATCCCTCAAAACACACACAATCCCAGTTATAAACAGAGTAAAAAGAAAGGATTTTCGATATCCTCTGCGAAAGTCCTACCTTATGGAACGAGAAATTTGAAACCTTTGCAAACCACTGTCCGAGAATCTTGGACAACTGTCTGGCTTAGAGTTAACAACCTACTAAGGTTCTTAAGCCGTAAAGACTGAATTGTTTAAGTGGTGGTTGGACAGCATTGTAGTCATACTGTAAAATAACCGTTAAACAAGTTGGTAACGAGGATGTGGCAACAAAATGGTGCGGAACCGCTAGTTGGATTCTGGATGCATCCCCACTTGAACCAACAAATCAAACAACCAAGGCGTTCGCAGCAAGTTATTAACTCTAGAAGAATGAAAGACATTTTTTTCACAAAAACCAAACCTTGATTATTACATGATTAAAGATTAAGACAGCTAAACTACATAAACAACTACCACTGCTGAGTTTACCATATCAAAATAAGTGGCTAAATTTGCGAGCAAGAACTGCTGTCAATATAAGTTCCCATAACACCGAGTTGCTGATTCGTTGACCAAAGCTGTAAATAGTATGCACCTTGATGAACGTCCAATAGGACGTTTGGTGTTTTTTTTTAATTTTATATTTTGCAAATTTCGAATGCTGATCACTTTTGGCAATGATAGTGTGTCTGCACGCCAACATTTAATGTATTCATAACCTTAAGTAGCAACTGTTTTTATACCTAAAGATAACTCAGAATTCGTAAGTGTTACACATGCAAGTACGATCAAAGTAGGCCAAGAGAATGGCGAAATCAAGAAACTGAAAATTTTAAGTTCGATATAAATTATTTAATGAATTTTTTGGTATGTGAAAAGTAAAACTCGCTAAACAAAAAAATAATGTAATAAAAAACAGCTTAACTAATTTTGCATGAAACATTCAAATGAGCCCTAAAACTAATTTCCAGTATATATATATATTAGGGCGGGTCGATTTAAAAATCGCTCATTGCTCCGTGAGAATCGTATTCTAGGGATCAAAATAAGAAGCTTTGCCGAAGGAACCATACTTCTAAAACGAATTCTTCGGCAAAGTTTCTTTACACAGTGCAATGGGTGATTTTTTTGCCTCCCCACAAATCGACCCGGCCTAATATATATATATATACCTTCTGCTCAAATATGAACGAGACGTTATCCATAAAACGGTCCGCGGATGTTATAAGCTTACATGGCAACTTTCAGCGTGATATGTCACATAGTTTGTTTTCTGTGCTACTGTAAACAAGTCAAGCTCGAGTGTGTTCTTCGAATTCTCTTTTATGACTTCAATTGTCTCAAAATGTTTTCCACGGAGCGGCAACTTGAGCTTGGGAAACAGGAAAAAGTCACATGGAGCCATATCAGGCGAATACGGTGCTTGCGGAACGATATTAACATTATTTTTGTTCAAATAATTGCGAACAAGACGTGACGTGTGAGCTGGTGCATTATCGTGATGCAGAACCATGACTTGTTGTCCCACAATTCCTTCCTTTTAAGACGAATGTTCTCGCGCAAACGCTTTAAAACGTCCAAATAATATTCAGCGTTAACCGATTTTGCGATTTGTGCGATTTTCAAGCACAATTTCCTTTACTTTTCCGATGTTTTCGTCGTTTACTGATGTTGCTGGACGACGTTCATGAGGCAAGTTTTCAACCGATGTACGGCCCTCTTTGAACGATTTGTACCACTGGAAAACACGTGCACGCGATAGAGCAGAGTCCCCATAGGTTATCTGCAACATTTTTAAGGCGTCTGAAGCCGAAATTTTGTTGGAATAACAAAATTTCAAACAAATTCTTAGTTCAACTTGAATTTCCATCGTTAAATTCGAAGAACACACTCGAGCTTGACTTGTTTACAGTAGCACAGAAAACAAACTATGTGACATATCACGTTTAAATTTGCCATGTAGCTTATAACAGTCCTACCAAAAAACAAAAAATTTATTGTTGCCATATGCCATCCGCGGACCGTTTTATTGATAACGTCTCGTTCATATTTGAGCAGAAGGTGTATATATAATTGGCGCGTACACCCTTTTTGGGAATTTGGAGGAAGAGCTGCTCGGCCAAACACCCACTAAAAGGTGTAAAAGCCAATTATATAATAATTATATATACAGGGTGTCTGTGGGCAGGATTAGAAATTATTAGAGGTAAAAATTTATTTCAATAACTATTAGAACGAAGACATGTGCGGATTTTTTTTTTTTTAATTGTTTCCAAAATATTTTAACCGTCCTCCACGCCACTCGCTGGAAAAGTGACAGCTGAATGTCATAAACCTTGCTTGCGATATTTTCCATTGTTTCTTTTTTGTTTGTTGACCTTACTTTTGAAGTATCGCTACAGATCATAGTACAGAGAGATAAGATCGGGCGACCTAAGAAATCACGCAGTATCTTCGTGGTCTCTCTGGTCGTCTGGTCCGGAATCAGGTGTGTTTCTCTCATTATTCGCAGGAAATAACCATTCAGCATGCGCCGCTAAGAGACATCGTTCGAGGAAATTGCTTGCCCCAATTGGCAATTCACAGCAAATCGCCCCTTTCTGAATTTATAGTGGCTGTTTATATTTTAATAGTGGGTTCTGTCCTTTAGGTGACCAATAAGGGCACTTTTCCTACTTAAATTAAAATAGGCCCCATTACTCACTCCAACATTGTTCCGTACAATATTTTAGACTTAAGCCCTTACAGGATTTAAATCTTAAGGGGACAGATACCCGTAAAATTTCGAAAAAAATTTTGATTTTTTTTTCATAAAATATTAATATAATCCTTTAAGAATATGTCAAAAAAATTTTAGAACGTAAATTTAAGTATTTCTTATATTATAGATCGTCATATTTTTCGAGTTGGCATGCACGATAACTCGAAAAGTTATTGACCGAACGCCCTGAAATTTTTCATACATCTTTTTTATGATATTATTATCTATGTGAATTTTCAAGTTTTAGAAAATTTTTTAAAAAAATAATTTTTTCGAAGCAAAAATAGTAGGAAAATTCGCCTCAAAATAAATTTTTTTTAAGGCATTTTCTTCCTCGAATTTCCTTTTTTTTCATTTGCTTTTAATTCATATAGAAATTATAACATTAATAAACAAAAAAATGTTTGGTTTTTTGTATTCAGGTTATTTACGCCGATGCTACAATGCCCGCCGATTGAACAGGTGACCTTCCTGGAAGAATTGAGTGTAAATCCGCCATTTGAAATTACTAAAAAAAAAAATTATGTTATTTTAATGTATAAATAAACTGTATGCCAATTTTGAAAAAAAATATATTGACTTCTTCATTTGAATGAAAATCAGGTGAAGTCCAACATGCTTGGGACATCACGTAAACGTCGAGTATTGTAAAGTGAACAAAATGGCCGACGCACACACGAATCATTAGCCGTGAAATACGCTTCGATTGTGATCGCACATGATTCGCTGCGGCATCGTAACAAAATAGCCCTCGCGAAGCTCTAAGATGTTCGTTTTCCTCACTCGTACGCTCAGCGATTAGAGAGAAACTTTAAATTTAAAACTTAACTCTGCCGGCGGACATCCTGTATATATAAGAAATTTCACACACTTCACTCTGATTAGAGAGAATGCCATCTGCCCACATACCATAAGTTTATACGATATTTAACTGAGCTTCTCATCCAATTTGTGACCTAAGTCACTACAAATTAAGGGCCGTTCAAATTTATGTCATTTATGAAGGGAGCTGCTTTGTATAAGAGCTTTTTTTTTTAAGCATGGAGGCTTCCGATTGTTTAAGAATGGAGCTGTCCGAACGACCGCTGTTAGAAAAAGCATATTTTTCCAGCATTTGATGTCTTACCTATGACTACTGTAGCCTTCAAATCTATACGCAACCATAAGGTACTCATCGCGAAGACCGCACACTTCACATACACATACGTGTACGTGGACTATAAATATAAGAGAAAACGGGTGAATCTTTGGAGTGATCATGCCTCGCTTCAAAAGTTGTAGTTGCACCGAACCTGATGGGATTTCAGAAACATGGCTTTTAATTTTAAAACTCTCTTAATGTATGAGTGTATTGAACGTGGAAAGCTTCAGAGCCTTGGAGTTGAATCGCCACTTTTGACAGCCTTGTTAGAACCATATTGAAGTTGTGCCTACTTGATGTTTCATACCATTCGGAACAAACCTGTAATTCTCAAAAAGTTTATCATGCAAGCGTAGAGTCTTAGAAACCAGCTATGCCTTAAATTTGGGCTCGTTTACTCTGTGCCTTTTAAAGCTATCTTTTGAAAAACTATATTTTGCTATAGATTGCTTATAATGTGTGCGCTATAAAGATATCCATAAGTCTGGAAGAAATAATTGAGTGGGTCTCATCGTGATTAATAAATTAATTCAAATAAAATACACCAGCCAAGAAGGCCCCTCTTTCGAACTAAAGGATTATTTTCCGCTTGAAATAGTTTTTGTTCTTGTTTAATTCTGGACATCAAACTCAAGCAATTAAGTTTAAGGATCAATTGACTTTAATTTACGACGTCTTTTGTGAGAGTTCTTCTGCTTTCAACTTTATTACAATGTACACACTACATGCACCTGCCGCTGCGCGGATTAAAGTCGAATTGTTGTAAGTTCGCAACATTTCTGCCACTGAAATTAGTCACAACATTCGGCTGATCTGTAAACACTCGCATTAAAGTTTGCCTATTTAATTTAATACGTTTTTTATATTTGCCCCAAAAATTTATTGCCACAATTAACATAAGCCGCTGCGCTACATTCAAGCGAATACATATTAAACGTAAGTCTGGTTATTACAGTGCGCATGAGTGTCTATGAGTGTATGGGTGTGTGTGTGTTCATAAAACTGCATTTTTCAATTCAATTTCCATGTCTCCCAACCTTTTAATTCGAACATATTTTGTCACAAATGTCATCCGGCTTAAGTTTCTTCTTGTTCACGCTCTATCTCTCGTTCTCCTTACCTATGGGCCACTTCTACCTACTTACTGCCACAACTTGCGTGTCATTTATTTCCCTTTAATTTGTAGATAACAATCTAAACTATGCCGACTTAGCCGCGGCTACTTTATTTGCGAACGCATCATAAAAACGCATTTAAAGGGGGCACACTGACGCTGCCGCTACCATTACCTGCGGCTAGCGAAAGGAAAGAAGAAGCAAACGTGTTGTACGAGTATGTTGGACTAAAAGCACTTCACGCAACATTTGTTGCATGCGACATTATTTGCATGCACTTTTGCACACTACTTCGCTGTGGTTGTTGCTGCTGTTATTACTTCTGTAACCCCGACGGTGATAACGTCGTCGCGATCATGGTATCGTATCGCCACATGCGATCACATCCATCGATATGCCATCGACAATGATCGCAAATTCATGCAAATTATCTGCGAAAGGGCATCGCGCCACCGCCGAGCCATAAAGTTGCTATTTACGCTGGCATTGGCGTTGGCGTTGGCGGTGGCGTCGACTTTGGCGTCCGAATGCCAGTTGAAATAAAGTTGAAAATGCAAATGGCAAACGTATTGGCGCGATCGATCGCGAGTGATGGGGCGAGCAAGGGAGTGTTTGTGTACTGTATTACCACTTGCGGCATGCGGCAAGTGCATTGGGGCAGCACTGGTAAAAAAGCAGGTTGATCTGTTGAATCTGAGTGCACTTAGGATGTGTATGTGTTTGTGTGTATGTGTGACTGGCGCTACAAATAAATTACAAGATTCGCATTAAGATCTTCACTGATCGTGCAATTCTCAATGGTTTTTATGTTGCATTGTGCAACCATACAACGTTGCATGTATTTATGTACTCACTTTTTATGCATTAGTGTGTGTTAAGCGCCTGCAGCTGCGTTGGTATTTTGTGCAACTTCTTTAACATGGCGCTCTTAGTTCGTTTGCAGCCATTTTCGAGCCTTAAAGTCTGGAAGTATTTATGCCTTTTCTGTATCAAGACGCCACACATTTCAGATAGGAGTAGATAGTGCACAAACGAGTATTAGTGTGTGTGTGCGTTTTTCTATTTTTCTAATATAGTTTGCCAGCCAAGCTCCTATGACGCTTTATAATATGGCATATAAAATTGTTGTGCTTATGGGTTACTTTGCTCAATTCCAATTCCGTGTATGTGTTGTTTTTTTGTTTGTGCAGAGACCTTTGCTCTAAACCATACTTAATTTAAGTACTTGCCATTTGACAACTAAGCACTTGCATAATCCACACGGAGTTAAAAGGCTTCAATGCACTCACGCGGCATCTGCTAAATTTTGTCAACGCTGCAGTGGCGCTTGTTTGACCCCACCGCTCATGGTGCTAACATTTTAAAAGTGAAGGCACTATGTCAATTTGGCTCGCTGTAGACGAGTGAGTTTGTGTGCGTGACTGGCATTCGGTTGACCTCGTCTTCAACACCGCGGTAGACATGGAATGCAAATTTATAGGAAAAGGGTTTCGGCTTGCAATGATAAACATTCGCTAACATTTGTTTCATGAAAAAACTTCTGATAGAAACCAACTGCTATTCGAAGGCAACCAAAAACCGTAGGTTCCCTACATCACCGGAACAACATCATCAGCCGAGATAATAAGGGATGTATGCGCCAATTAGATATACAGGGTATGGCTATTCAATAACGAAGCTGACCTATGTAAACCAATTTTTGATTGTATACACATTTATTTACGTAATCTTCAATATATACCCCATCATTATTCCTACTTTTTACTTTTTCTTTTACAGCTTCAATACAGGGTGTATGCGGTATTTGACGGCATGCATATACGTTGCTATTACTTCCCGAAACCATTATTCTTGTTCTTTTTTTCTCTTTTTCAGGTAAGACATGGAGGACTACTATTTAACTCAAGAAATTAAGAGACGTGCAGTTATCGTCGCTTCATGTTCCGATCCCACCGATTTAGAAATTTCTAATTTCCTTAAATGCGCCCTTTCATTCGTTCATTAGGTTCGCCTTGAATTGGGATATTTTTCGAAAAGCAAAAACCACAAAGAATACTCTGACACTATTTGATCTGCAATGTTTATTCAACAGGTGCAAGCGATCATTGACGTGGATCCTTCAAAATCAATGAGAGCCCTTACGAGCAGCTTAATGTTTCTGAGGGTCTTTTTTTTTTGTTTTTGTGTTGGCTGAGACGGATTTAAAATGCCTTCGCACTTACAGCGACCGTCGTCAATTGCATCGAATGGTGTAGCCACTAAAACAATCCCTCCTACTCTTTTGGGGAGACTCCCTTTCCTGAACTATCTTGCATTACTTCGGGAAGTCCCAGAATGGTGTCCATTAAATGGACCAATACTATTCACCCACGTCTGGGTCCACCATATTTGTAGCCAGCTGCATGCTATAGGCTCGTCTTCTAATGTGTCAATGCCGTCGTACCAGTGGTATGTGTGGCATGCTCTCATGCTGATTTGTTTTTCCCTGCGTTTTACGCTGCCACTGCGCACGTTGCAGGTGCAGCATTATCCTCTTTACAAAACTTTTAACTGCGTTCCAATACTCATGTGATGCACAAATGTTATTGATTAAGCTGTCTGGGCTCAGCTGTTCGCTCAAGGCTAACTCAAGCGTTCGACGTTCTTCGTTGAAACGATCGCAGTAGAAGAACACATGCGCTTTCTATTGCATTGTTGCAGCTTGGACAGAACGAAGAGTCCTCCATGTGAAAACAATGGAGGTACTCCAAGAAATATCCGTGGCCGCTCAATATTTGGGTTAAATAGTAATCTAATATCTGCCGTTCGGAGTCGGCTTGAAACTGTAGGTCCCTCCATTTGTGGAACAACATCAAGGCGCACATAAAAAATACGAGGAGGAGCTCGGCCAAACACCCAAAAAGGGTGTACGCGGCAATTATATATATGTATAGTAATCTACGTCAACATGCTTTCTGGTCACCCAATGGCTAATTTTGGGGATACGTCTATAGGTCCAACGTCCGTTAACATACGAGTACCATCTGCTTTGTCATTCTTCTAACGAATTCAGGCGTTCTGCAGCTGTCACTTCAGTTGTCGGCTGTACTCCTTGTCTGTCATAAAGTTGTCCCTTTTCCCGCACTAGTATATCTATTGAGAGCTTTCCAGCGATAACGCAAGCCGCGTCGTCTGATACCGTCCTGTATGCGCTCGCGACTCTTAGTGCATTTCGCCGGTGCACTTGAGCTACTGGTGTAACATTCGATAGTTTAGCTCCTTTCCATATAGGAGCAGCATATAAGATGACTGAATCCACCTCCGCATTAATCATTACGCCTAAATACTTTCTTGCCTCTTGCGACAGTATTTCATGGCCACCTATTCGCAATTTCATACACTCTTTTTTTCTTCGCGCAGTTACGAGGACCGTTAGCTGCTGCATGATTACACTTCTCCTGCTGGTAGTCTAGCCTCTTGTCCGTGACCACGAGAGCGATGTCATCGGCATAGCCTACCAGTGTTGCTTTATCCGGCAATTTTAGCCTATGTATTCCGTCCTTCACAGCCATGGGGACAAAGCATAAGATTTCCTGATCACACAACACTGAACTTACGGCCGCCTAACTCCGCAAACCTTAATCCTCGGGACTACTACGTATGGGGCGTAGTTGAGCATAGAACCAATACGCGTCCTCATAATAAGAGACCATTTTTTCTCTGAAGACTGCAATTAATACCGTTATGGGCAATAGAAATGAAGAGCATTTGATTTGGGTATACAATCGTTTCGGGATCCAGATCGAGGTGGTTAAATCAGCTAAGGGAAATTTTATTGAATGACTTTATAGATTCATAATATGTTAAGTTAGTATTGTGTAAAAAATTCGTGAAGTTTCATTAGAATTTGTTCATTTTAAAAACTATTTACTTTTACTCTCAGGTTGTTTCCAAATACCGTAGGCACCCTCTATTTTCTTACAGCTTGAAATATTATTTCTTTTTATGCAGACTATATTCAAGGAAACGGATAGAAGATGCATAGAAGCGAATGAAGGAGAAGGCTTTCTCGTGCGTGCTGGCTCTATGCATGATTTCCCAATAGCAGTGTCAGTCTCGGCATTTAATTGACACCTGGTATAGCGAAATATAAATTTTGCGAACTGCTTATAACCAAGAAAATCGAGCTAAATACTTATTAAAATTTCATTAATCTATGGATCTTCTTCTATCACTTGTACAGGCGGATAATGATATTGGCACTGTCCAGTAGTACGCATTACACACCACACTTTCCACTATCCACTTAATATATTCAGCAGTTCTGGAACAACATTCGTAGATGTGGTTGGATCTGCCTCAAAGAGTCGTGCCCGCCATAACACTCCTTTGCAGAGTCGGTAATACATTAGGATTCCATCGTATTCCTAATTAGTATTTGTTACCACGTTCACTAGTAGAGGTAGAGGTAGTGTTTGGAATCGATGTTTCATTATGTTGGGCTCTGGTTTGAGTCTATTCAATTCTATTATTCTTAGAATATTTTCCTTTTTTGAATAGCTCCAAAAACATACTATTTATAGTTTTTAAAACAATTATAATTAGTTTCCCCAAAAAAAAAAATTTTTTTTTTAATAACGTGATTTCCCGGTAACTCTGTATTACCTTCTTTCCGCAAGGTATATCCTCAATTTGCCAGTTTCTAGACTTTTTTTCTAAGGTTGCAGGCCAACTGAATCGTTTGCTGCGTGTCCTTTTCGGGAATGCACGGACTCGAAATCTGCTATGGGCACGTTTTTATTTATAAAATATTCCAAAATTGATTATTACCGTCAGTTGCGGAGATGTTTGGCAGAAATAGTCAACCTGGGATTTTATAAGAAAGCAATAAGCCCAATCATCAAAACAGAAGGTGTTTATAGTCGTACTTTCAACCCTATTCACAATATTTGGCCATAGTTGAGCAAAGATTCAAGGGAAAACAAATATGGCAAATTCGGTTTATTTGCATTCGATTACCTTACCATTCGATTACCTGTACAGAAACTAACGACTAACAACATACGACTCGAATATATGAAACCACTATAGTTAATGTTGGTAACAATAAATTTGAATGCAGTTTGTTAGAATAGAATTGATCAAATAGTGTAATGTTAATAAGTTAACACATCCCAGTTTCAGCGACAGCCTCTTCATTTGAACGAAGTTTCTTATCGGCGAACATTTTTTTTACCGGCAAACAGCCAGTAGTCGCTGGGAGCCAAATCTAGCGAATACGGTGGATGTGGGAGCAATTCGGAGTTCAATTCAATTAGTTTTGCCACTGTTTTGATTGACTTGAGACACGGTGTGTTATCTTGATGAAATAAAATAGTGAGCAAATGCGGCACGCACTTTGAAAAGAGCTTTCTCATAGTAAATACTCATGCGTTTTTCTGATATGCTTACGATGCCAGATAACTCACGCATCCTCACTTTTTGATCATTCAAAACGATTTTTTGGATTTTTGTATACTTTGTGGTGTTACCGCCTCATTTGGAAGTCCACTCCGTTGTACATCATTGGTGTTTCTATGACTACGTTTGAAGTCAGAAAACCATTGATCCATCGAGCCACCACTCTCTGGTCTGTGTGTGTTCCGAAGATGAGGTTTCATCTTGGTGGTTGCCATTCATCAATAGATATAGGTGCACTTTGACATACATATATGGCGCACTTTGATCTCATTGTTGTATGCTTGTGCAGCAAACGATTTGGCAGGACAGGGTCTACCTAAATATGTCTTAAGTACTAAATTCGGAAGTGTGGTATTTTCGTGTCCGAGACACCCGAAGCTATTCATAAAGAATATCGTTTCAAAAGCAGACAAAACCAACATTAAATTGCTTTCTGGTTACTCAACGATTTCGTAATCGACTCATTTCCTATGGAGGTTTTTATTATTGCGTTTTATCTATACGAAAGCATACCTGCTTTTGCTATTTCCATTGGTCACGGTAACATGCAATTCCACGCCCAAATTAACAGTCCTACTAACAGCTACTGCAACACAACAGCGTAGGCCGATGAACTGATGTTAATTGCAATTTTTACAAGAATGTTCAACATGGATGTTCACATTCAATTGGTAATTAATAAATAAAAGGCAGTGTTCACCACGACACTAGCCACACTCTCGAGCATTATTAGCACACATTCAAACAAATATTAGCCACATAAACACATTAAAACTGGTGGCGAAACGTAGTAAGTTTTTGATACAGTAAGTCCAACTGATGCAGCAAATGTTGTAAACGTAGGCGAACGAGCAACACCCGACATATAGGGTGACTATACGGAATATGGGATCATAACGTGTACATGTGTGTGATTGAGCGCTCTAACTACCGAATAGTCATTGCTAAGCAGGTATTTAAATTTATGGCTTTGAATCTAACACGATTCTTGGCACTTGTTAATGTTGTTTGCTATTTTTGGTTTTCCTGTTGGCAACAACAACAAAAATTGAAGCAAGCACTTCTTCTACGCATATTAGCATTGCTTTCTGGCAAAAGACAAAAAGAGGGCATCCAAGCAGCTAAGGGTGTTGCAAGCAACTGTAACATGAATCCTTACAGTGTCGCATTCTAGATTCGACTTAAATGAGGAGACACTGGCCGCTCATGACATTTTCTGCGTGCTACGATGGTGGCTCAATAAGTACCTGCAAATATAATAAATTAAGCTGCCGTCACAAGTCCAACTTTTTAAATGTTGAGTTGTGAAATAATTTGCTAGCAGACCTCTAAGAGCTTTTTTGTAAACATAAGAAAACCGACAAAAAGTCAGTCCCAAATCTCCCCGGAATAAAATGAATCGCTTTATGCTTGAAATTTCTTGGGAGATATAGAGTCTTAGTGCAGCACAAAAAGTCAACGGCTTGGCTAGAAAAATCTTCTTGTGCATTTTCAACTCACCGGCTGTGTTATCAATCAAAACTGTCGTATCTCACGATCAGTAAACCCGCTTATGAATGTCGTGAAGCCAATGCAGCCTGAAAGCATAACAGTTTGATGCGGATTTTTGACCCATTTTTCTTTAAAAATGCTGCTGAAAATATAATTTCGGTCAACCGAGAGACATTATAAATGATTACTTGCACCCGAAAATTGAAGACATGAACTTTCACGATCTTTGGTGTTAATAGCATAGTGCACCCTGCCATAGAGCCCCTTCCACAATCGACCTTTTGCGACCCAAGTTTTCAGATGCCTCAGCATTGCCAATTGACAACATCAGAGCTGTGATGGCATTGGGGGATCAGCGGCTGGAGGTGCGCAATCTTAAAAATCCTAGAAAACTCTATTAAGGATAATTAATTCAGTTTTTCATAAATATTTAGAAACGAAACAAATATCCGCCCGGTGGTGGCCGGGCGTTTGATACCGCAATGCCGTTTTAATACCATTATGAGACCTCCAGGCAAAGAACAAGCAAATATCTACAGGCAACCAGAGCTGTTGATGTAATGGAGAAGATTGATGGGACTTAGGTTGGCGTACTATGCCAAGCTGTCAAAGAAAGCTGAAAGTGACCTGAAAGTTACAGAGAAAGTGGTCAACTGTGTCCGTCTTCGAAGGATGCCCACAACTACTGTAATTGGGGTTAAATGGTAAGCCTAGCTTTTCTGCGTGTGTGCCGACCGTCCACTGACCGGTAAACACAGCTACAAGTTTGGAAATTGAATGGCGAGGAGTCCCCGGACTTTGAGTCCTCCTTTTTTTATAATAGTGCCAAAGGGTTTTTGAAATAGTATATAAAAAACGGAGCTCCATCATTTCTGCGCTTTCCTAAGAAATAAGTTGTGCAATTCCCCTTTAACAACAATCTATGACCGGATAGGAGATTGACTTCAACCCGTAAATTTTTCAGATTTAGCGCTTTGTGACCAATAAATGCTTCTGAAATCTGAAAAAATGGTTCGGTGGTAAGAGATTTGAGTAGTTGGTTATGAAGAGACAATCGACGAAATTACTTCCTTTTCTGCGGATCTCGATTGGAAAATCGTCAGATGAACTATATCGGGCTAAAATCGACTTTGTTTGTGAACTGCATTTTTTTCGAATAGTTTTTCTTTAAAATTTTGACGAACTTATCAGCCCACCCTCGTACTCAACGAAGCTCTGCTTACTATTTTAGGTAACAAAGTTAATAAATTGCTTTGCTTGATCATGTCTTTTATGATCCTTTTGCTGCTTTATTATTTTCCATTTTCAATGCGATGGTTCACATGTAAGTAGTATCTACGAAGTTATATACAGAAGTAAGCGGGAATCATTCCAGCAACGTATTTTGTTTGTGATTTTACATTTATATTTTGACTTTACGTAACGATAGCGATCGTTGTATTAATAAACACCATAATTATCTCATGCATTTACAAGTGAGCAGGAGGGCAACGCAGCACCAGCCAACACGAGTACACTTACACATATACGTAGATACACACTCGACTGCACATATTGATGTAGGATGAATGGCTATTTACATGGCGTTGCTGCCAGTGCAGGAGTCCACAATGCGGCAGCTCAAGGACACAAAGTGGTAATTTATATGCCCCACTTGGGATGCTGTCCAGCTTAAGGCATGCAAACACAAGCAGATTTACATGCATATACGCACATGCGAATAAATACATATGCAGTTAATGCTCAAGTGTGTATTACAGGCAATCACATTGCCATTGCTTGTGCTGTGCTATGCTGTGATTTAAATACCCTCCACGGATTCTCATCATTTTCGAAATGGTTAAGTGTTTAATAACTAGTAAACTTGAGTGTAAATTTTTATGGAAACTTTATTGACTGCATCACAGTTTTCAGCGTCAATTTCAAGGAGGGCCACCCTCGGTTTTGACCGTTATCGGGAAAACTTTGTTCTATGTCAAACATTTGTAATTGGTTCAGCCTTTTAATTTGCTTCGAACATACTTCTTAGGCTACACTACTCCTCTCCTGCTTTTTGTTTTTTTACAACAAAAACGTCCTTTATTTTGCTCTACTCTGACACTCACTAAGCTTTAGCCTGCGTTAACTGATGTGACACCGATTGTCTGTTCAAAGATTCGTCAGCAACAACAACATACCATTTTTTTCAATTTACATTAATTGTCAAACTATCATCAAACAAGCACCATTTACACACTACCATCTTATGTATGTTGTAAGCCAAGGTTGGAGCCTTAACTCAACCGCTTGATCACCATGGAGCCTATGCCTACTAATCGTGAGAGTCATTCTGGAAGTCTACTGCTTATTTAAACCAAATTCGCTTCGAAAATTCTCAGATACGTATCTCGTTCCATCATTCTGGTTAATTGTAAGAGTTCTTTCTTACTTACCATGAGGGAATAAGACAGTGCCACTGTCTCCAATTCGTCAAGAAAAGCTCAGGTGTTGGAGTATTCGCCAGCTTTGTCGTTAATGTTCCATTAGTCAAGAGCCCTTTGTATATTAACCAAAAAAAGCAGCCCCATAACAATATGTGCCCGTCGTCCTGCTTAGAAGTACCTTACCACAGCCAATCTGGCAGAAACGAGGATTTAAATGTTGATTTATCACATTAAGAATGGATTAATTAGAAAATCGGATTGTTATTCCGAAACGAACATACTTTAGGGCGATGGCTAAGTTCATAGCCCCAACGATAAACTCTCCTGCTCGGCTTTTTATTATGAACTTAAGATACATAACTACCGTAGATGTTGATTTGTGAGGATATATTCTTCACTTCTCTCAACATTCTATTGTAAACGAAAATCCTCTAATCAGAAGTTAAATTTTCATGGTGTTCAAGGCAGTCAGTTTCGGTATTAAGAACTGGATTATCATAGTCTAGCAGGTACTGTTTGCTAGTGAAGGTTACCACCCCTTCATTTTCGGTCAATATGACCTCGTAATCAATTTCTTGAAAAAATCAAGAATGTCATTATTTAGCAGCAAAAAGCACTGAGTATAAGACAAACGAGTTGGACAGTCAGCTGAAACTAATTGTTGAGCCATCTGAGTTTTGCACGGTCCCATCTTCAAATGTTAGCTGTGCGAGGTTGTTCAGATGATTTTTATCTCGAGTTGACCTTTTCTCTTCAAAGCGAGACACCCGACATCGAATTATTTGAGCAGTAGGCGCCACATGCTGCGGATGTTTGTTCCGAAATTCATCATTCATTCCACAAAAGTAATGAAATAATTTTTTCACATTCTGGTGCACTTTAAAATCTTAAATCTGCATATGTATTTAAACATACATTCTTGAATTTATACATGTAAACGAGTATTAAAGGGGATGCATGCTTGTATGTTAGTATATTTGTGTGTTCAATGTGGACTCCAAAACCACTGAAAGAAATCCTTAAGAAATAATATTTTAGTACAAAGCGAACCCACAAGGTCGCACTAAGGTCCGTAACAAATATGTAATAAATTTTGCGGAAAACATTTCTGTAATGGATAATAGAAAGATCCGCATAATGGAAAACTTGGTTCAGGAAAAAACGTCCTATACACAACTATCCTATCGAATTTGTGAATTCCTGGACTTACCCCATCGGTCATGTCAACTAGAAAGGAAGGGATGCTTTGATTATAATAAGTGCTGTGATCGCCATTAACATACCATTTTCGTTTATTGCCAATTCAAGCGCTTATAGTTTTCCGTCCGTCTGGATTCATGCCTATCAATAAACGCAATACAAGGGCAATTATATGTTTACAGATTAAATCTCAAAAATCAATGTTTTTATTTCATTTTATTTTTTCTTTTGTTCTCGAATGACAAGTCCACAAACATTTTTTTGTTACAAAAGTTGGAAAAATATCTTACCTTACTACTTATATATCTGCGATGAGTCCCAAATTTATTTTATAGCTAGGCATTTTTGAAATGGGCCGTTTGTGCTTGAATTAATTTGAGAAATCGAATAACCAGCGAAAGTGGTTGTAACAATTGACTACTTTAGACTCCATTGAGGACAAATGTTGCACCAACAGACCGAGCATTCAAAAGTTGAAATCTGAAATCGAAGTTACCATTGATAATATGAGTGCAGAAGATAGTGAAAATAATATTGTAGTAATTGTAATGATTTGAATGAAGGAGGATAAGAAAGTAAGTTGATTCAAAAATATTATTATTATTTTAAGAAGGCCATTATGCATTGCGATCAGAGTTGATCTATTGTGCAAAACCTATTTATGTAAACCTAGAGTTTTCGGCTTTTTTAAAATTTTAGCACAAGTTTGGGTTTGTTGTTCCAAAGATTGCATGGATATACTAGGGTGCCACCAAGGTGGTGAAGTCATTGTATGCCTAATGCAGGACATTCACAAAGCACATGTTCTGAGCTTTCTATGTCCATTTCGCAAAAGCGGCAGACATTGCCCTTAGATAGATCAAAGTTCTTTAAATGATACCTCAGACTGCAGTGACCTGTAAGACATCCTGTTAAAAGACACAGACCTACTCTGCTTATTGAGAGTAGCTCGTTAGATATTCCTTTGCTGGGACTTAGAATGCATGGAATTCATTAATGTGGCTTTTTGTGAGACCACAGAAAGGTTCAGGACCAGTAAGTTACATATTTGCTCCTCGTTTTGCAAAGTTATCAGCCATTTCATGCCCCTCATGCTATTCATGTCACGGAATCCAGCTTAGACCTGAAAGACCAAAATAAAGAAAACGTTTTTTCTTATAGCAGTCGTCCCTCGACAGGCAATTGAAAACCTCTGAGTGTATCCCTACTCTGAAAGAGCTCCTCATAAAAAATATCTGCCCTCCATTTGTGGAACGACATCAAGACGCACACCACAAATAGGAGGAAGAGCTCGGCCAAATACCCAAAAAGAGTGTACGCATCAATTGCCTCAAATTGTCAAAAGAATAATGAGCATTCTCTCATCTCCTTCATGCTCATTATTCAAAAATTTTCGATGCTGAGCTCAGACAAATCGAGCGAGTTCCAGTATTTCGAGCAATATATTTGATTATTTGGACATTTTTCCCAGCGCTGTTTTTGAGTTTTTGACAATTGAAAATTTTCGTTCAGCTGTTCACTTGATTCAATGATAAAAGATTGCGTAAAGTTTAACAGCTGATTCCTGAAGGGAAAAAGCGACATCTGTTTATCTCCTCTCTGAAAAGGTAGTAAACAATTGAGAAAAGGTTGATCCATAAAATAATTTTATGTTCTTCTATAAACTTAATAATTACCGTGGATTGACTTAACTATTCCCTTATTGGCAATGCAAGTGATTGGCATCTATATGTGTCTAGTGACCGATCTCTTTTTATGCTATATTTCACAGTATTTTTGTTTGTAAAGCTTCAATTTAGTAATGCTTCCCAAATTTGCCATGATTTTGTCACGTTTTAGAAAGGTGAATATCCACATAGTTCGTGATAACCGAAACCATACAGAAATAAAATACTGCACAAACTCAACTTTGTACTTTGAACTTAACTGTTGGATTTTAACCATCTCTACCACTTTCGTTACGTTTCCAAAAAAAAACAGATATTTGTCCCATTTTCAGAGGATCTATGTTAATCCATGTACGAATTTTGGATATTGCCTCTCGATTTAGATATAGTACGAATTTTGAATATCGTCTCAAGCCCAATGAATTGTTTTGTAGGGTCTTCCAACTTTTTAATCTGTGACTCAGAAATTATTTGATTGACGGGAGGTTAAAGTTTATCCAGTTTCACAAGTCATTTTTTGGGATTGTCAATTCTTTTTCCAGGTGAGACACAGGATAATCATTATTGAGCTGTTGTCCTGTGGGGCACACTCAGGCTCAACCTCTCTCCTAACACCAGTGTGTGTTTTGCAGAACTCACATCTTCGAACTTATAAACAAAATATTTACCTAGAATATTAAACCTGCGTCTGGAAAGAGCAGGACAGTGGCACAGTAGGTGCGAGATTGTCTCTTCCTCGCCCTCATCTAGACAACTTCTACAGGAGTCATGTGTTTGCACACCCATCCTTCGGGCGTGTTTACCTATTAGGCAGTGCTCCATTATGACTAAAATCAGTGTGCTAAGACTGTGTTTATTTTGGCTTAGCAGAGATTCTGTGCGCTTAGCAATTAGAGTCGGCTACAGTTGATGGGCGATTTTGCAGGTGGCTTCATTACGCCATCTTTCGTTTGCTTTCCCTACAATTTCTTCAAGGATGAGTAGCCTACATGTTTGTAAGGATATCCCTATGCCATTGTTTATGCACCCGTCGGTCAATTTGGTGCCGAGTCTTGCTAGTTCATCGGCTCTACATTTACCCTCAATGTCGCGATGGCCAGGAACCCCTGTTACCTTTAAGTGAAATTACTCAGCCATCTCGCTAAGAGATGTGCGGAATTTCATGGCTACCTTGGAGGTTGTCGACTGTTTTGTGAGAGATTTTATCGCTGCTTGGCTATCAGTGAAAATGTAGATATCATTTCCGGATATCGCATCACACTATATCAGTGTCGAAAGCCATTTCCTTATTGCCATCAGTTCAACCTGAAAGACACTACAGTAGTCGGTGAGCAGAAAACTGAAGCAGGAGTACTCTTCCGATCTGGCTCAATTTCGAAATCTGTTGCCGAAAAGTTATGCACGCAAACTTGTTCGCCTAGTTTCAATAAGGTGCCGCACTATTTTACCCAATCTTTTCTTTTCATTTCGTCTTTTGTGACATGAATAAACTTAACGCCCTCAATATTACCTGTCTGCAATATTGCCTGCTAACTTTTTAGCCAAAGTTTTCTGAAATAAAAAGTAGCTTTTCCATGAGGACGAGATGGTGAAAATTATACTTCTTACATTACCTTTAATTATTGCTTCACGAGCAGTTCAAATTGTTCAAAAGCTAGAAAATTTCGAGCAGTTGAGCAATGAAGGAGTTTCTAGCACGTATCGGGCAACTCGCAATGTTCGATACCCGGGTAACTTGAGCCCTCATATCTAGGCTAAAGCCATGCTAAAGTGAATAATACCTTTTATAAAAATTATGATTATGGCGCGCAATTTGTGTTGCATAGCAGTAAGTAAATTGAAATAAGGAAATGTTAAGAAAATATACAAAATAAATATTAAAAAGGAATAAGCTTTGCGTTCTTTTGAAGTAGAGTTCCTTATATTTCGGTAAACCGAAAATACCACGTTTTAATCCAGTTTTTTAAACGGTTTAAAACTAGAATAAAAAATTGGGATTATTCGAAAATGTTTTTTTTTTGCAGCAGTGCTTACAACGACGAGTCTAATATGCTTTGTCGCATGCGTTTAGTAAGTTTTTTTAGTCTAATCTGCGGTTATGTGCTAGCGATCTCAATTCGTTCCATGTTAGACCGAGAGAAATTTAATTTTTGCATCTGTAGAGCGTGACCGGGTTGTCGTCGCTCTTTTTCAGCGTGCGACCGATCCACTGCAGAGTAGATAGATGTATAAGGATAATTTTACACAACATAAAAACGTGTTAAAATTATTGAAAATTATTATGAAAACGCGCGATCTTTAAAAACAACATGTCGCAAAATCCGTAATTTTTCTTTGGTGAAACTAATCATCCGAATGAGTCATCAATTAAAATGTTGGTGAAAAAATTTCAAGAAGTCGTTTCTGGCGGGCCAAAAACTGGACGTTCTGTTGAGAATATTGCTGCAGAGTTGCTGAACAACTTTCAACATCGATATGGGCGATCTCAACAATTAGATATTTACGAATCGACTGCTTGGCGGATTTCGCCTGTAAAAATGGACTTATGGATAGTGGACATTCAAATAATATTATTTTTCACTTACAATTATTAAGA
Organism: Anastrepha ludens; assembly: GCF_028408465.1. Classification (NCBI taxonomy): domain Eukaryota; kingdom Metazoa; phylum Arthropoda; class Insecta; order Diptera; family Tephritidae; genus Anastrepha; species Anastrepha ludens. The sequence goes on along the minus strand of NC_071500.1, from coordinate 55,065,263 downwards.
GCCGTATTTATAATAAACATAGAAAAACCTGAAATAGTCTAAATGCTTACATATTTTATTAAAAAACAACATCTGTGTGAGGGGGCCCCTTTTGAAATATCCTTTAGTCTTTTGAAAATTATAGTATTTTTAAAGTAGCCCCTTTTCGTACTAAACAGTTTATAGAGTCCGTTTTTTTGTTTTTTGTTGGTATCCGTATTTTTCCCTCAATGGATTTCAATGCTAATGTTGGTTAAATGAAATTTCTTGCTATATCGACACTGAACTTTCTAGGAAATCACGGAAATTATTAGGAAATCACGCACATGGAACTATAATCTCATCCTGGAATTTGTACTTTCTTCTCAGTCCTGAGCAAACTTTGCATAATTTTGTACGAACGGTTTCCCTGGTGCTCGATTGCCCAAAGAGGTTTATTTTTACCAAAATTAGTCAAAATAATTTGTTTATAATTTTAGTTTTATCTCCTAAAATATTTTACGATGCAACTTTAAGTTATTCAGTTATTGCTGCAAGCTTCTGCAGATGCGTAACGTAAAGCCCTAATTCTTTAGTATTCAAAACTCATTGCATTCACCCTCAGTTCGTACAGAAACTTGAAGGGTATAAATATGTAAAGCGAAGTGGTAAGCGCGAGAGCAAAACTCTTTAAGGCAGGCAACAGGCGAGACGTTGCGAAACGAAACGAAATGAATTGCCCTACAGTGCCGACACTGATGCATACGCTGACACTGATGTTGCTACGACAGCGGTAATGTTGCGTGCAACATCTTAACAACTTAATTATTGGCAGCAGCCCCAACAACAACAATACAACGTACATACCATATACACATACTCATATACATATATGTGTTCCATGTGTTCCATACACAGCGATCATTTTAAAATGCACCAATTCAAGTTAAAAACCTTTAATTTTATTTTTTTCCGCTCTGTGCCAAGTGTTGGGCTGCGAGATGTAGCAAAATTTCAACAAACATGGTTGGTTGCATTTATGTATGTATGTATGTACATATTAAAACTGTACACATTTATATGCATATGGATGCTTGTAAGTTTGTGCAGATGTGCCGCACAAAGCGCCAAAGTAATAATAAAGCATTCATGGCGTAAAGATCGACGCGATATGATGAGCAACGCTGGCGGCACTGGGAGCATAGCGAACCGCTTGCAGTCGCAATGCAGCGCAGCGTTACAGAAGCTGTGATTGCCGTTGTTGTTGTCAACACCAGTTGTAATTTTTCGACGATTGACCGGCTAGCGAGTGCACACAGCCAGATATACAAACTTACGCGCGATGCATAGTTGCAGTTCTGGGTTGCGTGCAAATGTGTGTGTGTGTGTGTTCGTGTGCTTCTCGATATTAGCATAAAAATGCGATTTTTGCTAAAATTTATGTGTGTCTGGCAGCGAAATAAGGCGACATCATCATTTACACGCTACCAGCAATATGTATCGATATTTTTGTAACGACTATGGCAGCAGCAACAACAAAAACAGCAACAACTGTTTTAAATATTTTAGCCAGCATTCACACGAGTTTCGTTGCCGCTATAGCTGCACTCAACCACATTCGGTCTGACACTTTCGCTCGCAATGCAATCAGATCCTTTCACAATGATAAGACTGTGCACCGCTTGCCACTTGCTGGCGCAGCATTATTACATATGGTACACTGGCTGCACTACTAGCTGCTGTGTACCTTCTCACTCAGCCACGCAAAATGCGAGTCGGTTGCACGCACCGAAATCCACACAAAACTTGTGCTTATTCACACAGATTCTCTAGCTTCCGCTTTTATTTTTGGCCATTTTCCTGCAACGCATCGAACAAAAGCGATTTACGTTTACGTTTGTGTGTGTGCATGTGTGTGTGGGTATTTACATAGATGCAAGTAAATATGTCGTTTCTGCAATCACGATTGGCGCTTCACTAACGACAATTTACATCATTTATTACGTAATACCGGTAGCGGTTGTTGCAACACTGACTGTTATTGCAACTACTTTGAAAACTCTCAGCCATTCATTGCTTGCTTGGAAAGCTTTATCTAGTGCGTTACATTATACTCGGCTGCTGTCATGATTTACCGAATAAGCAATACATTTAGTAGTCCAATACAGGCTCGTCGGCAGATCATCAATTTATTTGGCTATCGCCCATACACTTTTTTTATCGCATTTAACCAAATTGATAGCACTGTTGATTTTTTTGTGAGCAAAGTAGCGCACAGTAACTTCAAATGCCTCAATGTATTTTCTTTCTTTTTTGTTGTTTTGTATTTAATAATGTAACTATCTAAATACTCAAATACTGCGGCCGCCTTACCGAATAGGTTAATGCGTGACTACCATTCGGAATTCAGAGAGAACGTAGGTTCGAATCTTGGTGAAAGACCAAATGAAGAAAACGTTTTTTCTAATAGCGGTCGCCCCTCGGTAGGCAATGGCAAACTTCCGAGTGTATTTCTGCCCTTTTTCATGGCAGAAACGTTCTCCCGGAGGCAATCCCTAAATCTCTGAGGAGGCTGGGGGTTGGAGCCGATCTTTCCAGGTTTATCTACAGAATGCTTAGCGACAGAATGGTAGTGGCAGAGTGGGGCGGCGTCTCTCTCCGCCGACACCGCAAGGCGGTGTTCTCTCAGCATTTCTCTGGATTATGGTGAGATAACACCGAATCACAGCAGTGTGTTCCAAGCAGAAGTGGCCGCAATCAAAGAAGCAGCTGATGGGCTACTTACTTGCTTAATAACTGTTAAGGAGGTAAATATTTACTCCGATTAGCGCCCTAGGCTCTAGTATGGTGCATTCGAAACTGGTCAGGGAATGCCTGGGCTTTCTCTTGATTGCATCAGAATTCTTCGATATAAAGATAATTTGGGTACCTGGCCACAGTCACATTGCTGGAAACTGCGAAGCCGACGAGCTGGCCAAGCAAGGGATCTGGGAGGTAGTGTGCCCGCGAAAGGAGAGGATTGGGATCCCCTTGACAACCTACGCTCTACTCCTGGAAGGATGGGCTTTGCACTAACTCAGCGAGCGCTGGGCAAGTACATGAACGGAGCCCTTCTAACCACGTTTGGATAGGAGGTATTCGAGGGATATTCTGAGGATGGCAAAATCTCATATTCGTGGGCATCCTCACGGGCCACTATCCGCAGGGTATACATGCCGTGAGACTCGGAATTACTTCGAGTCCTTTTTGCATCAGCTGTATGGACGATGAGGTGGAATCATCTCAGCACCTGCTCCTTAGATGCCCAGCTCTCGCGAGACTAAGATTCAAGCAGACTAATGAAAGCCTAACACCGTGCGACAAAATGTCAACTTTTTTGTTATTCAGCAAAAATTTCAATATATTTTATAAAGCAATTCTGCATACTCCGTTTTTCATTTTCTCATCAATTAATTTTTTTAAGTTTTAGTTTGGAAAATTGCTTTTACTCGATTCAAAAATACAAAATTAAGAATTAATTTACTTTAGAATTAATTTACTTACCCTCGCGGACGATGGCTTTTTTCAGCGCCTCGAGACTGGTGAATCTTTTAGTTCGAATCGTGCTCTCCAAAATCGCCCAAAGAGAATAATCTATCGGATTTGCGACTGGTGAATTTGAGAGCCATTGTGTGGATGTTTTATTGAAAAGTCCATGGTCTGTCACCGAAATGTTTGTCTGCCCACGTCTTCAAAGCAACCTCCGGGGTACTTTCCCTGTAATATTTCGCATTTACCTTGACGCCAGGCTCGACGAAAATGGTTGGAGAGCGCCCATCTGCGGTTACAGCGGCTCAAGCCATTACCTGTGGCCGGTGCTGCCTCCTGGTGGCCAATCGATGACTCAAATTCACGTATGAACAGTCGATCAAATAAACCCTATCGTTTCAGCCAAATATAATGTAATCACACTATTCATTACTGATTTTCTTTTTTCGCCTTTACTCTCGACAAAATGCTGTGAACAACGTTTACAACATTTCCAAAAAATTAATAAGAATTATAAATAAAATTTTGTTTTTAATAATTTGAGTAGTTTAAGCTAGGTATACATACTCATACACCCGAGTTCGAAAAATAGGAGCGCAACGAATCACCAAGTTTTAACTATTTTTTTTTTTTTGTTTTTTGTTAGGTTAGGTTAAATGGTGACCGATGCAGGGGCCCACTAGGACAATAAATGAAATTCATTCATTCATTCAGTCATTTGTGATACAAGAGGGAAAGAACACAAAAGAGCGGAAAACTGAAGTTGGGCTTTGGATGAGAGGAGGATGACTACTGAACGATGGCCAATTACATTTGTGTTTTGCGCTTCAAGCTACTAATGAAATTAGTAGGTGTGTGATATCAAAACTTGCTATATCCGCAGGATATCATATCAGCGAAAAAGAACAGGTGAGGAGAAGGTGCTGAGATGACTCCACCTCATAATCCAGACAGCTGCTGCCGAAGGGACCCGAATCAGTACCTAGTCCGAGCATATGGATACCGAACGGAACATGTCTAGTGAGGATAACCACAAAATTAATTTTTTTATAAAAGTATTGTGCATCCTACAACAAAAACCATATAACTCAAAGCTCCAAGATTTGTACGAAGCGCAGAAAAATTTAACAAACTTAAAACACAAAAAATTTCCAATATCACTATAACAAAGTTCAAGCTTCGCTGCAAGTGGTTGAAAATTATAGTTGATTTTAGGCAATTTTTTTTTTCGGGAGGTATTGAGCATTTTCTTGCATATAAAAGATTTCATTTGAATTTAAGCTCTCTAATGCTGGAGCTTTTGCGTCATGCTTGGTAGTAAATTCGTCAAATATAATTGCATCCGTGCTATGCCTAAATCCCCAACAAAATGTATACTGACGGAAGCCGGCCTTCCCACAATTGAAGAGAGATTCACGACGCATACGAAGCAACTTATACCTAAGCTATTTCCTTGCTACAACAGCGCTTTATTTGAAGGCGAGCTTCAAAGAAGTAAGGCCCCACGTCGCAAATCAACAATTGCACTGTGCATCGATTACGCCAGAGAGATTGGTATCACTTCCGCTTCACTTCGCCAAAATGTACTGTTTCCCCCATGGTTTATGAAAGATCTTGATTTTATATTAAACCTAGCGAAATATGGTAAAAATCACACCAATGCTACTGTTTACCAACGTCTTTTTACAGAAGTCACAACTCCTCTACTGCCCGAATGGAGCTTAATTTTCACTGATGGGTCAAAAACTGATACTAACACCTCGTTTGCAGTTGTCAACTCGAAAGGAGAAACAATCACGGCCGGCCTCTTCCCTAGCTATGCCTCCGTTAATACAAGCGAAGCTGCAGCGATTCTTCATGGTATTACCTTCGCTGAAAACTCTTTACGGAAAGCAGTAATTTGCACGGATAACAAATCAGTCATTTACTCGATAATAAACACAATGAACAAGACGCACATCATCTCCTGTATTCGGAGCAAATTTTAAAAAAATAGTGGCCGCATAAAACTTATGTGGGTTCCAGGCCATGCAGACATAAGGGGGAATAACCTAGCGGACGAAAGGGCTAAACTCGCTGGGAAAGAACCACTAATAACTTTCGACTATATTTCGAAAAAGACGTATATACATTTATATATCAGAGGCACTACAATGCACAAATCGTAAATAACCCCAACAGGACCCATTAAATTGCCGTTGCAACGATATGAAATCATTTTCCGCTTTCGTCTAGGGCACACAATCGCCACACATTCACACGTTTTCAATGGTTCCAGCCCTCCATGCTGCCAACACTGTCACTCACCATCTTTAACGGTCTGCCACCTACTCGACGACTGCCCACATTTGAACAAATTAGGAAAAGTATCTTCCGAAACCAAAGGCCTTCTACACTGTTAAAAACTACTTCCTCAGAAAATATATCAAAAATGTCAGAATTTCTAGTTAAATCAGGATTGAAAAAATTGATTTGATGTTTGCTCCTCTAACATGGTTACTATATTTTTAACATACTCTTAATTAATTAAGTTTTCTAGTATCCTTTCACATGTATGACCTCTAAGCTAACTATCTGTTAATTTTACAAGGTCCTGGCAGCCAGTGCTCCTTTTCACGTGTAATAATAATTGTATTATTTTTTCACGTCTGCAAATAAATAAATACTATAAATAATTGTATGACAACAGGTAGTAGGTAAGTTTTTCGATAAGAAGGCAACCGCATCATGCTGTTTTGTTTTTGCTTTGTACTCCAGCTGGGTACTACACTCCCACTACCGCACCTTACTTATATAGTCTCAACCGCCTTTAATAGTCATGTTATTGTGTAGACTCGCTTTTCCGACAATTTGTCTAAGAACTCTGGTGGTCACCCTTCTGTCAATGCAGATAACTAGCGTTCCGTAGTAATGACATATCAATCGTTCATAACACAGTTCTGCAGCCATTCATTATTTATTCATTCAATATTTATTATTTGTTTATGAATTAATTTACTTTAAATATTACCATTTCCAATTCAACTCCTGACTTCAGTCGCCTTTAACAGAAAATTAGCAAGCAATTTGTTTGAGAAAACTTTTAGGATCCTACTTACTCCGTGATTAAAATCTACTTCTTCTTCTTAATTGGCGCGATAACCGCTTACGCGATTTTGGCCGAGATTAACAAAGCGCGCCAGTCGTTTCTCTCTCGTGCTAACCGGCGCCAATTGGTCACACCAAGTGAAGCCAAGTCCTTCTCCACCTGATCTTTCCAACGCAGAGGAGGCCTTCCTCTTCCTCTGCTACCACCAGCTGGTACCGCATCGAATACTTTCAAAGCCGGAGCGTTTGTATCCATTCGGACGACATGACCCAGCCAACGAAGCCGCTGGATCTTTATTCGCTGCGCTATGTCTATGTCATCGTAAAGCTCATACAGCTCATCGTTCCATCGTCTACGATATTCGCCGTTGCCAACGTGCAAAGGTCCAAAAATCTTACGCAGAATCTTTCTCTCGAACACTCCAAGCGTCGCTTCATCGGATGTTGTCATCGTCCAAGCTTCTGCGCCATGCGTTAGGACGGGCATGATGAGAGTCTTGTAGAGTGTTAGTTTTGTTCGTCGAGAGAGGACTTTACTGCTCAGTTGCCTACTTAGTCCAAAGTAGCACTTGTTGGCAAGAGAGATTCTACGTTGGATTTCAAGGCTGACATTGTTATCGGTGTTAATGCTGGTTCCTAAATACACGAAGTCTTTTACAACCTCAAAATTATAACTGTCAACAGTGACGTGGGTGCCGATACGCGAGTGCGCCGACTGTTTGTTTGAAGACAGGAGGTACTTCGTTTTGTCCTCGTTCACCACCAAACCCATTCGCTTTGCCTCTTTATCCAGTTTGGAGAAGGCAGAACTAACAGCGCGGTTGTTAAGGCCGATGATGTCAATATCATCGGCATACGCCAGCAATTGTACGCTCTTATAAAAAATTGTGCCTGAGCGATTAAGTTCTGCGGCTCGTACGATGCTCTCCAACATCAGGTTAAAGAAGTCACACGACAGCGAGTCACCCTGTCTGAAACCTCGTTTGGTATCAAACGGCTCGGAGAGGTCCTTCCCAATTCTGACGGCGCTGCTGGTGTTGAGCAACGTCATCTTACATAGCCGTATTAGTTTTGCGGGGATACCAAATTCAGACATCGCGGCATACAGGTAACTCCTTTCCGTACTGTCGAATGCAGCTTTGAAGTCGACGAAAAGATGGTGTGTGTCGATTCTCCTTTCATGGGTCTTTTCCAGGATTTGGCGTATTGAGAATATTTGGTCAATGGTGGACTTTCCAGGTCTGAAGCCACACTGATAAGGTCCAATCAGTTGGTTGACGGTGGGCTTCAGCCTTTCACACAATACGCTCGCTAGAACCTTATAGGCGATATTTAGAAGACTAATCCCGCGGTAATTGGCACAAATTGCAGGATCGCCCTTCTTATGGATTGGGCAGAGCACACTTAAATTCCAATCGGCAGGCATGCTTTCATCCGACCATATTTTGCATAGGAGCTGATGCATGCACCTTACCAGCTCCTCGCCGCCATGTTTGAATAGCTCAGCCGGCAGTCCGTCGGCGCCCGCGGCTTTGTTGTTTTTTAGCCGTGATATTGCTATTCTCACCTCGTCATGGTCGGGTAACGGAACGACAATTCCGTCGTCAACGATTGGGGTATCGGGATCTTCACATTCTCTATGACATGCGCAGCTGTCACCGTTTAACAGGTTCGAGAAGTGTTCCCTCCATAATTTAAGATTGCTCTGTACGTCAGTCACCAGATCGCCGTCTTTGTTCTTACAGGAAAACGCCCCGGTCTTGAAACCTTCTGTAAGCCGCCGAACTTTCTGCTAAAATTTTCGGGCGTTGTTCCTGTTGGCCAGCATCTCAAGCTCCTCGCACTCACGTATTTCGGCCTCTCGTTTCTTCTGTCGGATAATACGTCTCTCTTCCTTTTTCAGCTCTCTGTAGCGATCCCACATGGCTCGCGTTGCGCCCGATCGCAGCGTGGCTCTATAGGCGGCATCCTTTCTTTCTGCGGCAGCATGACATTCCTCGTCGTACCAATTGTTTTTTCGGGCTCGCCGGAATCCGATTTCTTCTTCGGCGGCGGTACGTAGTGAACGAGAAATGTTGCTCCATTGCTCGCGCATGCCGGTTTGTTGGGCAGTGCTCTCCGAGAGCAGGAGTGAGAGTCGAGTGGCGAATCTTCTGGCTGTCTGTTGTGATTGCAGCTTTTCGATGTCGAACATTCTTTGCGTAGGTAGATGTACGTTTTTTGCTGCACAGAGGCGGGTGCGCAGCTTGGCTGCAACAAGGTAATGATCCGAGTCGATGTTGGGCCCTCGGATCGTACGTACATCTAATACACTAGAAGCGTGTCTTCCATCAACATGATCGATCTGGTTTCGCGTTTTTCGATCAGGAGACAGCCAGGTAGCTTGGTGAATCTTTTTATGCTGGAATCTGGTGCTGCAGACTACCATGTTTCGGGCCCCGGCGAAGTCGATCAGCCTCTGTCCGTTACCGGATGTTTCGTTGTGCAGGCTGAATTTTCCGACTGTGGGACCAAAAATTCCCTCCTTGCCCACCCTGGCGTTGAAGTCGCCAAGCACGATTTTTATGTCGTGGCGGGGGCAGCGCTCATAGGAACGTTCCAAGCGCTCATAGAAGGAATCTTTGGTCGCATCGTCCTTCTCTTCCGTCGGGGCGTGGGCGCAAATTAGCGAGATGTTAAAAAATCGCGCTTTGATGCGGATTATTGCGAGACGCTCGTCCACCGGAGTGAACGACAGTACTTGGCGACGAAGTCTCTCTCCCACAACAAATCCGACACCGAATTTGCGCTCCTTTACATGGCAGCTGTAGTAGACGTCGCAAGGTCCTATGGTTTTCTTACCTTGCCCCGTCCATCGCATCTCTTGGATGGCAGTGATGTCAGCCTTTACTCTCACGAGTACATCAACCAGCCGGGCAGAGGCACCTTCCCCATTAAGGGACCGGACATTCCAGGTGCATGCCCTCAAATCATATTCCTTATTTCGTTTGCAGGGGTCGTCATCAGTAAAGGCAGTTCTCATCCGAGGCTTTGTAATTCTTTTCATTGGGGGGGATTTTTAAGTGGCGGCTCCCAAACCCAGCGCACAACCAGCTATCCTGGAATGCTTCGCCTTCTCACGTTAGCTCACTCCCGAACGGGTGTTCGGGAGCTACCCAGAGGATACGTGGGCTAATCCCGGCCGTTGTGAGCTGCTTGAATCATATGTAGAAGAATCGTCCTGGCCACTCCCAAGTGAATGGCGATCAGTAACTTTCCCCACTTGCGTGGACTTCTACACATGGAACCATCCTCCATGTGTAGAAGTCCACGCGCTTGACTATAAAAAACGAAAATTTAATTCGAAATAAAAAACAATTGTAAAGAGATGTCGTCAAATACCCTTCATTACCACGCATGAATATTAACATCTGGTCCACTCAAGTGAGAAGTATCTTAATTTAAAAAAAGGAAAAGAAAATTGAAATATTTTTTTCTTCTTGTATTAGCATTATTTTACTTTAGAAACTTTTCCTCGGTAAAAGCGCATTCGGAAGAGTACTAGGACACGATCCTCAATTACATATTATGAAATATAAGACGTATTAATGTTCTCTATTACTGTTAGTCAAAGCCTACAATCAACTGAGTGGGTATCACTTCAGAATGAGATAATTTTCTGCAAGGGATAACCAAACAAAAAACTAATAAATAAAATTGTGAACAGACATACTCGAACCTACATACATTGGGTATGTCTGTTACAAATGGCTTTCACTAATCGCATTAGCCCAAAGGCTTAAGTCAACTTATTTGACTGCTTGGATGCTTAGCTACACCAAAGTGTGGTAAATCCGTAACGGCGATCCGATTCCAATTGATTTACAAGCATTTACTGTGTGAGAGTTGTGCGGTTCTTGAATGAAGAGCGCCATTCACACTGCCATGCAAACACAAATAATATACACATATATTTATACACAGCTGAAAAATTATGAGTGGCACTCAGGAATCTGGCAGATTTGGTCTGCAGCAGAATGACCTGAACAATTCATGAACACACTGTGCAACCATGTGGAGACTTTGCAAATGAGCTGACGAAGTAGCTGATTTTGGCAAACATAAAAAGGCTTCTTCCTCTCCTTCTCCTTCAACTTTATTTGGGTCTGTGTTATGTTTTATAGCAGCATTGGATTAACAATCCATTTCTATTCGGATCGTGAGTCGAAAGTCAAGCAATCATGCCATCTTCTTGAGGGTCTATCTGGCCGTCTCTCCAGCATTGCTGCCTGCACAAGTCGCCGTCAGCCATGTCGGTTCTTCTCTTTTCGGCGTTGCGGACAATACAGCTTATCTCTTCATTTCCTAGGTGATCGAGTCTAATGTACCCTGATATAACATAAAAAGTAAAGATTAAAAGAGTGTATGTTAGCTTCTTGCATTGTATTATCTATTGTAAAATGGGGCCATCCTTATCATTTGACCACTTTTCCAGTGGACTTTTAAATATTTTTTTAATCCGGGACTCCATTTTTAGTTTCACGCCCTATCAACCTAATTTTATTCAATTTACGGTTATACGTAACAGCATAAAGAAAACGAAATAATAGAGACTTTAAGAAAGTCGCCAAAACTTGCTATAGGGTATTGCTCCCTTCCTTGTTTAGATCCGATGAAAGTCCACTCCCAATTTTTACGTATTAAGTTTAAATACTCGTGCATCAGTCTGATGTTTCAAGCTCAACGGTGATCAGATTGCGCGTACTTTTTCTAATAAGGTTTTTCCGACAGATCACGCGTGACTACCGTCAAAATAAATATATACATCATTTTTTTAAGTATCCACTGACATGTAATCGTAGAAAGACTAACCCCTCAACAGCGTTTACAAATCGCACAATTGCATTACGAAAATCGACGCTCTGTGAAAAGTGATCATCGCGCGCTCAGGCCAACTTATGGTGCTTATCGATGAGGCCCATTTTTGGCTTAATGGCTCATCAGTAATAAAATTGCCATGTTTAGGATCAAGAGCAACGCGAAGCCATTCAACAACAGCAATTGAAAACAACTGCTTGATACGGCCTAAGGGCCAGAGGAATCGTCGGTCCACATTTCTTCAAACACGAGGCTGGCGCCAATGTAACAGTACGGTCACTTTGTCATTACAGCGTCAAGCTGCACTGGGTCCCGGGATATAGTAGGAAACGTGAACAGTAGACAAATGCGCGAAAGAAAGGAATGCGAAAATGCTAGGGTAATCAAGTCCAAATATATAATTCCCTTCAGATTTCCTCTTTTCGTAATTAGGGCGAAAGACTAGAGCAGCAGTTCCCATAACAGTTGGTTCTACGTTACCGGCGCAAACCGGATTTATATCCGGCCAAAGCCTGTCACTCCAGCTGCATTTCTCGTACGCGTAATGTTTATGCTACAACAACAACAACTAGAGCAACTACTAACAGCTAGTAGAAGAATGTAGACAACTCTGCAGAGTGGCGCATTCACTTTCACCAACAATCGCTTTCACGGGAGCACAAAAGAGGCTCTGAACTATTGGTCAATATTACGTTCCAGTTAGGAGCCCCATATAATGACTTGGATAGTAATTGTAGGAATACGGAAGAGGTATAACCAATACTTCTTGTTTCGAATACCACAGATTTAGGATGCGATTCAGATACCTCGAGTGTCACTTCCTCGAGCATCTGCACAGTTTAGATATTGCGTCTCTGGGTGAACTGATAGAATTCTCCAAAATTTTAGGATGGTTTAAAGTCGTTAAGGGAGAAGGCAGAGTAAAAGCGAACCTAACAAGCATTTTTTTTATTTTTACTCTCTCTGATATTCTGTGTTGATTATCCTGTGACTTTCTTTAATATATATTTGTGGCGTATACATTTGCTCAACGGTTAATATTTAAACGTTTGCCTTGTGCCGCTTGTCTGATGATGACTATACTTAGTCTACTTATATTTACTTTGTTGCTTTTCTTGAGCTTCCTTTCAGCTTTGCAAAGATTTAAATTTGGTGAATTCTCAAAGCTGGTATTAAGTAATCTTGATACGCTTAATTGCTTACAACGCATCAGCTGCATTTACGTACACACGCGCTTGGAGATGGAGAAATATATTTGTTTAAAGAACAAAAAATAAAAAAGAATTAGAGTTGGTGGAATCGACTGTCCAAAGAAGCCGAAACGATCTGCAAAGTCTTGTTCGATCGCCGCTAGCTGCGTGTCTGGTGTTCAAATCGCATCAAAATGTTGCATGAAGAAGTGGCATAAACTGGTTGCCGTTGCCCAATCAGATATTGTCATTTATTTAATCCCTCGATTTTTTGTTCGGTTTGTTTTTCTTCTGCTGCTGGTTTGTGAGCGGTTTTTGTTTGTTGGCTGAATTTGAGAAGCTTTTTTGAGCTGGAAAAATTCGTGTGAATTCGTAAATTGTCTGTATGTACGCAGTTTTTAGTGCAAATTGAATGAAACGATTAAATAATTTCGGTTTGCTGTTTCGTGAGTTGATTTTTCCACTGCTTCTGCTTCCAGCCGATAACATCGCAATTTCGGTGCTTGTTTATGGGCAAATTTTTTCGAATGTTTTTTGTTTTTATTTTTTTATGGCGTTCTGCGCCAACATTCGGAATTAAATGTATTTAAATTTATTTGTGCATATGTATGTATGTGCGTATAAAATTATTTTTTATCATTACTTCTGACGCCAGGCGTTTGAGAAATTGTATACATTCGTTCACATTTTGCCAAAAAGAAGAAAAGAGGGAAAAGCGCGCACATTCATTTACATTTTTCCCTTGCACTGAAATGTAGCATTCCGCGATCGTATTTCATTGATAAGCAAAAAATTTTGCCTCTCTCTCTTAGGTTCATATAAAAGTAAACTAATTTTTTAAAACTTTTTTTCTACATAAGTATATATTGTATTATAATGCGAAAGTGCCCTCAAGGAGCTGACGAAATGTGTATGTGAGCAATAATAAACTTTTATGGTAATTGAATTCAGTATTGCTGATATTGGTCAGGACTTATTGAGCGCTTTAGGTTATATTTTTATAGACTTAATATATTTAATTCTTTCTTTGCACATTTCGGTAAATTAAAACCGCACTATTATTACGAGGTTCATAAGTAGAGTAACTGCGGGTATTGTGGTATACCCATTTTATTTTCGTCTATAAAATCGTTAAATTTAATTTGATTTGAATGAAAATTTATCAATAATATGCTACTGTTATTAAGTTCAAATAAACCTAGCTTCAAAAGCCTTAGAGCCGCGACTTTCAGAAATATTTAAGAAAGTTCTGCAAAAGACGGAAACAAGCCCTTGAAGAAATTGGCGGGTAATGTGGTATACCTTATTCTGGTAATGTGGTATAGTATACCACATTACCCGCATATGATGCCTTTAATAATAAGTCAGTTACTTTTGATTGATAACTAAAATTTTATTGCGAACCATTTAAAAAAGGATTATGAACTGAATTAAAACATATTGAAAAAAAATATTTTAAACTTCAATTAAAATTCATAACACTTGTAAGAGTATTACTTACAAGAATCGCAAAGAAAAATAGCACTTCGGTTGGGAATACACTTTTCGTGGGCCCAAATTTGTTCGCATTGCAGACAAGAGGTCCAAGGCTTCATTATTATATCCTCCCCATAAATTTTGCCGCAGTAGTTGCAAGAGGATTCTTTTGTTGGTGGAACATCTGGAAACTCCTCTTTACTTGAATGCGAGTCAGCAAACAATTTGGTAGAAATATTTTTTTTAGTAGAGGGTTTTGGGGAAGGATCAACCGGAGCATTGCGTTTTCTGTTAATACTTTCAATGCTCTGTAACAAATTACACTTATAAGGCGAAGTTGTTAAAACAGTTGTCTTTGTTTTCCGGCCTTTCCGATTAGGTGGAGGATCTTGTAGCTTTGGTGGTGGAGATATTTCCCAGGGAGTAACGAGTCCTCGGCTGGTGCTTGCTTCTATAAACAAATTAAATAGCGTTCCTAAAATTTCCATAGATTTTATTGCGAAACTTACGAATTTCAGGCTCAATTTCCATGGTTGATGCGCCTGGGGTTTCTTCTGTCGTTGAATTTATAGTTTCAACTGGATCCTCTGAGAAGACAATATATCTAGCAAGATTTTTTATATTTAAAACTGAATTGTACCTGATGATGATGAGTTCCCAGCTATAAAATCTGCATCTGTGAAAATATCATTTATTGCGATTTGTCCCTGATTTGAACCCTCAAATAAGCCTTAGTAAATAGTCCTGCGATATCAAAATGTATAACTTTTCTGCCCTGTTCACGCATAAATCGTCTTATTTCGTCATTATAGTACTTCTTAAAAGGTCCCATAAAAGCCTTATCCAACGGTTGAAGTTTGTGTGTTGAATGGGGTGGCAAAGAAAGTATAGTCACATTGCGTTCGGGAGCTAGATCAATAACTTCTATATTGCGTGTGTGGCTATAATGCCCATCTAATATAAGAAGCAGAGGTTCTGACGGAGATGGTTTCGTTACGTCTTTCATTAGAAGAGGGTTATGGTTTTTTCGTGAAAAGATGAAAAATGGTGGTACGAAACCACCTCCTGCGCTCATGCAAGTGATGACTGTAACAAGCGATCCTCGCTCAGCTGAAGTCATTGTTCCAATCTGTTTTTTTCCTTTCCGAGCGATTATTTGTGCCGGCTGCGAAGGAACTACTGATATTCCGGTTTCGTCAACGTTCCAGATACGAGTAGGCGGAAAATTATGTTTTGCGTTTTCTTCTTACAGCAATTTGAAAAATATTTCAACATTTTCTCGAGAAAACCACGTGCACGGTCGACGCTTGTTCCAGTTGGCTTTCGAAAACTCAGAACATTTCGGTGTCGGTTACAGAATCCTTTTAGCCAATCCTTGCCAGCGCACTCTTTAATAACGGAGAACTTATTGGGAATGTTGTTTCTTGTGGCAATTTGATAACACAATGACCGCACGTCTACGCGTGTTAGTCCCCAGTACCTTGACTCCATTTCTAGTAAATATTT
This sequence comes from Anastrepha ludens, assembly GCF_028408465.1. Taxonomy (NCBI): domain Eukaryota; kingdom Metazoa; phylum Arthropoda; class Insecta; order Diptera; family Tephritidae; genus Anastrepha; species Anastrepha ludens. Next base: position 55,049,661 of record NC_071500.1, on the reverse strand, counting down.
AACTAAGTCATTTTCAATTTCCGCTGTTAAAATCGGAGTCCGGCCAAGTTTAGTTGTCAACAGCTTCTCGATGGATTTCTCGCTTCTTGAGCCAAGAGAATACCCATTTCATGGAAGCCAAGAGAATACCCATTTCACCTTTTCTAACCGCTTGGACAGCTTTTTTTCATATCCTCTGCTTCCCATTTTCGTATTTCACCTTTCTTCGGCATTTTTTTGATCGAGAGGGTGATATGGTACACTATACCACTTTAGCCGCCTTTACCTATACCACAATAGCCGCATTAGAGTTTGAACAAATTAATTTTGAATAATTAAATATCGACCAAATATACAAAAATACTGCTTATATGCTTCACTAGTATTAAACTCACTTATTACTTCCCGATGAATAAATGCGGTTTAAAGCACAGGATTTTAATTTGCCAGAAATTTTCCACTGAGCACAAAAAAATGCCAACCACACGACCACGCGATTTTTTTACAACTGACTCATTGTATGCCTTGCAAAACACAAATCAAATCACGCTTTCTTAAGATTCTGAGAATGCCGAAATATCTAACTTGATCCCGTTATTTCCACGTCTTTAGTTTTCGAATAAAGCTGGTATACCACATTACCCGCCTATACCACAATACCCGCAGTTACCCTATACCTGCTTAAAGCCAAAAAAACATTAAAGTAAATACAGTTGACTAAAATAATGGGTGGGTCATAAGCTGATTTCTATTTAAATTACACTAAACGATTTTTGTGCTCAAAAAGGGGGAGGAACTCAGTCTGAAATCTCGGAATCATATTGAAGATCATTTTTTTCGAAAACAATAGCACAAGCACCATATCGGCCTAGTAGCCATGTTGCTGAAATGAACGTTATGAACTTGGACAATCTTAGGTTTCTGCAGGAAAGCGCGCCATATCACCAAACTCACCAAACAATCGAGCTTTTGGACACTATACTTGACACACGTACTCGTAATATACTATCGGCTGCAATATCTATGGGTGCTTCGAAGTTGTGACTAGATTCCTTTAGACGTCTTTATTATTATTAATTTCTGGTTTCAGAAACTGTCCAGAACTAAGAAGCACCTTCTTGAAATACCTAAGTGGCAGAATAGACTGCTGCCGTTAAAGACTTCTGAATAAAGTTATTGTAAGCTCCACAATCAATCGGAAGTTTTACTTTTTTCGTTTAAACAAAAATTAATGAAAACTATTAAACGATGTTTGCTATAGCAATAAACCAGAAACTTATAGACATAAATCAGGCTTAGCCTAGCTTTACCTTTATAAAACGAATTTTCGTTTATTTAATGGTTCAGTTTCTCCTCCAGTTTGTGGTATCCTCAAAACGGTGAGTGAATTCTTCGTTGCGCTTCAGTTATTAGTGGATATTTATTTTGTGTCTTGCAAAGTATTATCATTACACCCAAAATACATATGCATCTGCTTAATGATCATATTCTGATTTTTCCACGAATTCTCGTTTATTGTTTCAATCGGTTCAAAAAGCTTGTCGTGAAGTAGTTACTTGAGTTGCCGGAAGAAGAAAACGTTATTAGTGGTCATGCCAAGTGAATACAAAGCATTAACGTTGCTTTTGTTATATACTCATAGATATAGCCAAATTCTCAGAAAACACCAAAAACTTGCTTAGTATCGAAGCTATCTGGAAGATTGCGCTATAAAACAGCATATCGATGGTTTTCGAGAAAAGTGACATAATTCAAAAATACAAAATACTGAGTTGGGTCAGTTTTCTAGACGCGCCAATTCGATCATCTGACAAAACGACTCTAACGCCATCTCTCAGAATTGCTTCAAGATTTGCTTACGACGCATTTCCAGATAAAAATATATAAACTCTGTAGTTGATTTTTGCTTTTAACGGCAAAACTCCGAATTTTGAATTAATTTTGAGTTGTGTCGCTTTTCTCGAAAACCATCGATTTGAACAATGTCCTGTATGCTGGAATACGCTTTCAGAACATTTTTTATTGATTTTTATATTTATGTAAGTCTGCCAAAGAGTTTAATTCTGCATTTAATTTATTTTGGTTACCTGTGAGTAGACTGCAGTTGGAAAGTTCGATCCAAGTCAGTTCTTTTCCACTACGTTTTTCGAAAATGACGATATTTTCATGGATGCCAACTGTAGTTGTCGAAGCGAAAACTTTAAATGCTATAGCTTTTTCATCCATCACAATTATAAGTCGTTAATGCATAGCCAATAATTTAATTAAAAATACACTTTTATAATGTATTCTTAAATATACCCGAGAACATATCCGAATGTGATGAATTGGTGATGATTCTTCAAATTTGTCATCAGCCTAACCAGAAAGCTATGAACTGCTGCTTCTTCTCGACTGAAAATACCACTTTTATCTATTCCTATATCACATAATCTTTGTATTGGCTTATCTCATGTGTTATTATCATTATAAATACTACAGAGGGAAAAGAACCAAACAGGTGGACAAAGGGAAAAGGGGCCTTGGATTAGAGGTAACGACCAACAGTGCTAATTACGTTTGTATTAACCGTTTCAAGCTACTGATAAAATTCACCAAATGTGCGATATTCAAAGCCGGAATATCCGCAGATGTAGCAAAAAAGTGAGAGCTAGGATGTTTGAGTGTCCGCCCAGCGAAAGCAGGACAGCTTCTGCTAAAAGGGCTTGAAGAAATACCCACGGATGCCTAATAGACAATGTCCGATAAAGATATCTACCAAACTCGAGATCTGCGGCATTGTTTCTCGAGCGCCCCTGATCTACCAGTGACCAGAAGGATATCGCGATTTTACACGTTTGCGCACTAGACTAGCGCTCGCTGAGTTGACGTGAGTCCCATCATTCCAGGAGTATACCATAGGCTCTAAGGGGAACCTCAATCCTCTCATTTTGCGATGAAACGGTTTCCAGGGTCCCCTGTCTAGCCAGCTAGATTTTAGATTAGAAAAAGTAATTTTAGTTTAAGAAATAGCTAATGAGCCAGGGTGACAAAATAATTGAAATATTGTTTTCTAACACAAAAATACTTATGAAGATTTTCAAAAAACTATTGTCTCGTTGCCTTACTCTATTTTTATAAAGGGTTTTACAATAAAAGGTGTTATTTAGATTAGATTAGAGAATTCGTGAGGCTATCGAGGACACAGGGCAGCCACTTTGCAATTCGGTTATGGAAAATTTTATGAAAATGATATTGTTCTGTAATGTGGTCGTGGTGGTCATTTGCCTGATGTTATTTTCCACTATTAACGGCATACTTTCCTCTTTATAATGAAATAAACATCCGATCATTTATAATAAAGTATACCATACTTCTTTGAGTATCAAAATAACACCTCTTATTAGATAACTCTATATTATAACACATAAATACGGCCTCCGTAACCGAATGGGTTGGTGCGTGAGAGAACTTAGGTTCGAATCTCGGTGAAAGACCAAAATGAAGAAAAAGTTTTTTTTTCTATTAGCGGTCACCCCAATGTGCCATTGCCATTGCCTCCGAGAGTATATCTGCCATAAAAAAGCTCTTCATAAAAAAATAGCTGCCGTTCGAAGTCGGCTTGAAACTGTAGGTCCCTCCATTTGAGGAACAACATGAAGACGCACGCCACAAATAGGAGGAGGAGCTCGGCCAAACACCCAAACAGGGTTATCGCGCCAATTATATATAAGACATACAAACATGATATTTTACATTTCCATTGGCAAGAAAAATGTTTCAAGTTACAGGGAATGTAAAACCAAAAATTCTAGTATGCAATTTGTGAGCAACGGGGGAAAAAATAATTGATTCAGAATAACTCTTATTAGACAAATTAAATGTCGAAAAAGCATGTTAAGAGCAATGAATAGAAAATTGTATTGTGTATTGATTTTCGCTTATGGAATAGCAAAACTAATTTCTCATTAAAAATAACTATAAGTTGCAAGAACAAAATTGTGCTTCTACAATACTTACAGTCTGTTTAATGGAATCGTGACCGCCATAACTACTTGAACTATTCGATTCTAACAGACCACAGTGTTCGGGCCTACACAATATTTAGTATTCATTATACGCATTTACTCAATAAAATATGTTCTATGGTAGTTACCACTATTAGCTATAGTGGCTTCACATCTTCGAGTCAAAATGTACTTTGTGTTATTTTTTCTGCGCGAGTAGTAGAGGTATTCGGGTATAAAATATTTGAATTTGCCTCTTACCTGAACTGTTTGACCGCCAGGTCTTAACACTATTGCTCAAAGATTTTTAATAGGGTTGGCATCTGGTGACTGTGAAGCACTACCCAATGCACTCTACCCACCTTCGACTTGGATTCGTGGAATGATTGTCTTCTTGTAAAATACAAGGATGGCTAGTTCTTTCAGACATCTTCGCAACTGACGGCACTTATACTTTTTTATAAACTTTATTCACCATAACTGCATTCAAATTTCATTCGTGAATATTCCATTTGGCCGACTGAGTTCTGAATTTTCCTTAGCCCGTACCCGTATTTTTTTAATGTGCTTCGGAATTTAGGTCTTCTGCACGTAAGCCTTCGCGAGTCATGTTTTTAAATTTTTTTTGTCGGGACAACTAGCAAGTGAAGCACTCAGACAGTAATTAAGTCCATTGTACTACACTTGGATTCCTTTTTAATTTTCTTTAAATCTACCCGATCTCTGAAGAAATCTGAGTAGATTTTGTGGTGCCAGGGAGCCAAGGTGGTCGCTTCTTAACACATGAGTGCCAAAGGCCTCAAACCTGAATCGAGCGATGACGGGGCAGACGCACAGGAAGTGGTCCGCCGTCTCATCCTCCTCTTCACAAGCTGGGCAGAGTACACTGTCTGAGATGCCTCCCTTTTCCATGTGCTTCGCCCACAGAAAGGGGCCCGTCATCAGTCCAACCAGCTATCTGCACTCCCTTCTGCTTAATGACAGGTGGTTTTGCGACAGTCGATCGGACATGACAGGTAACATCAGTATAGTCCATCTGCATCCTCTCTCAGCCTGCCAAGCTCGCTTGTGGCTTTGATGGCAGCAGAAGGGAGTGGCAAAACGCCAAAGAAGTTGGCCTCAGAGCCTATCCTAGCTAAGGAGTCAGAGGTCTCGATACCGGCGATGTCTTTTGATACTTTAACATAAATTTGCTTTAAAACAGCTTTAGTTTCATACACCACTAAATTCTAATTTACCTCAAACAAATGAACGACCTCTCTAAAGCTAGATCAGGGAAGCTTTAGAGAGGTATTCGTTCTTTTTGGGCCTCGTTCGGCGAAGTCGTCGTATTCAACTTCGGTATACCGGTACATGCAATGGTTTATGAACGTCTTCGACCTTTTCAAATATTTTGTTACAGAAGCACGTGCAATTTTTGGTACTTTAGGTTGTATGCATCGCTATTGCGAAACTTAAGAGCATTTCAATTTCTTTTATAATGGAACTCTAACTTTGAATTTTGCCGGTCACGCTTTCATTACACAGACTGTATGTATTATATATCGAATAAGGCTACATTTTACTAAGGTATTTCATATAACAGTCATGTCTCTTGTGGAAATACGACTCCTACGCTTTGAAAATTATTATTTGTGTTGTTGCCACAAACCAAATTTCCCCATTGCTTGGTGCATTAGGTAGCTTGATATTATTTCTATTTTTACCCAATTTTTTTCAATATTAATTGGAACTGTCGAGTAGGTGAATTATATATGAATTTCGATGGTTTGATTGACAGAAACAAGGGTACAACAAAAATTACAATCAAGGATGCAAGGATTGTACAATCTCTATGTATTTATATTTGCTCTACGTATACTCTCTGTATAACAAATATTTTTTATGTATTGCATGTGTGGTTTATTTGTATGTTTATTAAATCATGCCGAGAAATTGAAGCAAAATGCGATTAAATGCTTTCACTGGTGTCACGCGTGTGGAACATAAAAATGCTAATAGAGAGATTGATGATAAATGGAGTGGCAAAGTGACATTTTTGAAAGCACAAAATGAAAATCCATTTATGGAAATATGTGTGTATTCATGTATGTACATAATCGTGCATATTGGCATGTGTGGTATTTCTTCCTTAACTAGGATCGATTTGAAGAATAAATGAAGTATATGGTATTCATATGAATGCACCCCATTAACCCGACAATGAGTTTAGATAATATAATATTTGCTTAGGAATTGTTTCGAAAAAATTTCTTTACGACTTATAAAGCCTTTACATTTTGGGCAGTTATTTGCAATTTTATTTTTTTTCATTTATAAATTAAAGCTACTTAGGCGATAGTCCTCTCAACAATGCGGCTCACGTTAGTTTAAAGCGCTGATATATGACAGTTCACAGAGGTCCAAACACTTTAAATCTGGAATATTCCACTGGTATTTTCTGAGCTTCTGAGAAGGTGAACTGAGTGTATCTGCTTCTGCGTAGAAGACAAAATATTGCGGAGGGGAGTCTTCAGTTGTTTTGTATTCTCAGGAATACCTCTTATCTAAGTTTATTGGTTATATAATTTTTTACGGCGTCGTTTCTTAGATGGCATTCTCCATTGAAAATAAAGAAATTATACAAGAAAAATATCATAATGCATTTTATATCGCTCCTAGCCGGATCATAGGGTGGAAACAAATGGAGAACATCGATTTCTGTCAGCCGCTATGTGTCTGATTTGGTTCCAGGTGGTGGTTGAAGGACTCTCGTGGGAGATTGTGCGCATCCAAGTTTGGCGTGGGCGATCTCTGCGCCTTTCTTTCCTTGCGGATTCCATTGAAAAGCAATTTTAGCAACATTATCGTCTTCTCTGTGGAGAGTATGTCCAATTAAATTTCATTTTCGCCTTTTTATTTCGGCAGCTTTTAGTAAGCAGAAGAAGGTCCATATTGGAGATTGTTCTCGGCCAAGAGATACGGCATATAATTCTGAGGCAAATATTGACAAATGTTTGAATACGTCGACTTATGTGGTGAGACACAAGCCAGATCCCTGAACCATATAGGAGGACCGATTTAACGCTGATATTGAAGATTTTAAGTTTGGCTTTTAGTGACAGGTTGCGATATCGCCACAGTCTGCCACGCTTACGAAACGCATTTTGTGCTATACAAATACGAGCTGCCACATCTGCAACTGCGCCACCATCTTTTGTGATTCGGCTACTGAAGAAGTCATCCACGTCTTTTACTTGGTTGGGTAGGGTGCACTTAAAGTGCACAATCCGTGCAATGGAACAAGTGCGTCACGTGCGAACTCAGTAAGTGCTAGGCACAAACATTAGTTTGCTGAGTTGCTAAGGCTTTCCGCCCACGGCTGGATCTACTACAAATGTAATATTTATATGTATATATGATTGGCGCTTACACCCTTTTCGGGTGTTTGTCCGAGCTCCTGCTCCTATTTGTGGTGCGCGTCTTGATGTTGTTGTAAGCCCATTCCAAATTGCATATATTTTTTATGAGGCGTTTTTGCATGGCAGAAATACACTCGGATATTTGCTATTGCCTGCCGAGGGGCGACGGCTATTAGAAAACACTTTTTCTATCAGTTTGGTGTTCCATGTACGGAGATTCGAACGCACCAGTGCTGGTTTTTTTCAGACACTGCCCGGTGGAAAAACAGGCGGATATGCTTAGCATAATTTCGGATCTTTTCTGCAGTAGCTGTCAGGTAAATTGATGTTGCAGTGTAATCTTTTCACCATTTACTACGCCGCTGCCTTGGGATATCATGTAATTACTCTAGTCAGATGATGCCACAAGCAAAATACATACAAGACAATGAACTCTTAACCCATGAAGTCCAACCGATGTAAATGCATTATTAATCCATCTCAATACTTAACGAGCGAATCGAACTGAAAGAAATTTCAAATTTGTTGTGACTAAAAAATGTATACCTACGTCTATATTTTGTTGAAAACTCAACGCGGTTTGTTCAATTTAAAAAAAATTTCAGCAAAGCAGTCAAAAATCAGGCACAAATCCTTAGCTTAATAATAGAATTAAAGTGAATTTATAATGAACCAACTTCCCTATAGGTGACCGTTGTGCAATTTAATAGAAAATTCAACGTAGTAACAGTAAATTATTTTCCTTGCGACGGCGTTCCTAAAATAATACCCACAATATCATTAGCCACATCACGAGATGGGAAAAACAAGAACAAGAAGCGCAAGCAAGGATGTAAAAAACATAGAAAACAACAGAATTTAGCTGCAAAATTTATGATAATGACCCTTACCAAAGCTAACTGTAACAAATGCCAATTTCACTAAAAGGAGACAATCAAGTGTCTAACCACCCATACATTTGCACGCATTTCCACGCGCCCGTCCCTTTTTCGTAAGCATTGCCGCCTCCCAGTTACCCGTCTGTTATTTTGTCTATCAACTAATTTGCTTTTGGACAGCACAATTTAAGTCTATTTAGTGAAACTATTTGGAGATTTCTATATGTACGTGCGTAAGTATGTGTGACGCGTGTATGTATTGGAAATAGGAGAGGCCCCTCGACAAGGACCCAGCACCAATAAGCTGAAAGTAACGAAATAAACAACGTTAATAGCCAGCAGCAATAATGATTACAAAGACAATACCAACAATGATAGCCAACACAGTGAAAGCTAGTAGCATAACAACCGAAACAACAATAACAACGACAATACAAAATAACACAACGAAAAACTTAGCGAAGCACAAGAATTCAAACAAATGCGATTGTTTTCCACTTGATTTCGTTTTAACGCTTCTGTTCGCTGTGCATCGACAATTTTTGGCCATACAAATAAAATAAAATAAAATATCCAAATTACAGCAACACCTACAGGGGCGAAGAAATCAAGTAAAGTTAGTGAGAATACTAACAGTAGCCGAGAATGGCAACAGCAACAGACACAGAAAATTAGCGTTGTGGATTTATCAGGTAAATTCCTTTAAGCTTTGGTCATATGCCCACAGATTCCAGGTTCTGTCATTCGCCTTCGCCTCCGCCTCCGCCTCTCACTCGATATTCACTTACACAGAAATGAGGACTCTCGACTTCTGGGCATGTGGTGCGTAGGCTGCTGGAGTGTTGGTGGCTGCGCGTTGGTCATTTAATCATTCGACTGAAAATTGATGGTAATCGTTTGGAAATTGCTATGGGTAAACATACATACATACAGGAAATACCGCACATTGCGATGTTGCGCCAAGAGAATCGTTAAATGTGTACCGAAGCATATTTATAGGATTTCAGAAGTAACGCAGATAAAATGTAAGTTATTTAGCTTTAGCGGACATGAGATGCCTATGAATTCCTGCCGTAAATTTCAATCCGAATACACAATAAACTTGCAACCCATTTCGATTACTGATTTTCAAAAAGTTATGTTTTATATTTTTCTACTTCTTCGCCTAAGGTACCTATTTCGGTCGAACTCAATAATGCACGCCAGTCGTTATTTTCTCTGTGCAATCGGTATCAGTAAAACTCATAGTGGCATCAAGCACCGCTCCACTGTGACGTCTTTTCCTTCCTTTGCCACCTACAGAGGCTTATAAATACTTTTGTGCTCTCATTTATTTAAAAAATAAGTGTGAGATTTTTTACTCAAGTTACATTTTCAAAAAAATCTAAATATATAGGCTGCTTTTAGCTGCAATAGAATTATCGATAACTTTGGTTTAACAACTGAGAATGGAAAACTCTGCAAACATTTATATTCCCTAAGGTTAGCTAAGTCATCAAGAATCGATTAGCGTCAGAACTTGAAATTTACTTTGAAAAAAAAAAAAAAATCTGTTCGCGAAGTTCATAGAGCGAAATGTGGAAGAAGACGGCGACATCTCGATTCGTTATCGTTCTTAACTTGTTGGCCTTTGTCCTTAGATTACGAAAAAATTTTGTTAAAGATCGTGACTTACGCCCTTATTCAGCTCGTTCAAGATTGAAGCCAAATGACCATCGGTTGCTTCACAATTTTGACGATTGGGCTCATTTAGGTTTATTATTCAAATTTATTGGAAAAAGTAGTCAAAAATTGGACTCATCGAATGGACCATGTAAGTCATAGCTACGGCAGACATACGCCGGATATCATATTCAAAATATAAAAGCCATGAAACTATCTACTAGATTATAATAAACCAAAAGTCGTTTCAAAAATATTTTAGTTTTATATTATCACTTTAAGTTCTTAAGCTCTTGGAAACACCCTTTACCTTCAAAGCAAGATATATTTGAAGTTTAAACATCAACAAAATAAATCAATGTAATTTTAATTTAAAAATAATATTTACAACAAAAATTAATTACAGCGTAAAACGACCTCACAGCAAGCAAGGCGAGATAGATTTTGTGACAGCAGAACCGTTGGATTGTTCATCTAGCGAACGTTTGACAAATAAACTTACTCCGACTATAAACAAATGAGTAGAGAAACGACATCAGCAAATACATGCGTACATACATAAATTCCCCGTGAAAAAATCCTTTCGCACCTTCTGTACAAAGGATGTTATTGAAGATACTGAACACTTATTTTTCATCTGCTTGTAGCTCACAAACGAATGGAATGACTTGAGCATTAAGGTTAAGAATCCTTGGAGATCTCATGAAGTGGAACTCGCTGGCGATCGCAGGCAAAACTGCCACTGCACATACCTGAATCCGACTGAGGTTCTCGGGCTGCAAGTAAGATTTAAGCGACGGGCACTGTTGCATCCTTAGAAACTTTGAGTATATCACCAAGGTAACTGGTTAATGCAGACTCCCGCTGAGTGCGAGCGCGACATTATTCATCCATATTCATAGTAGGTGGACCCGAAACTAGTTGTGAAATGCTTGGCTTCTCTTTACACCGCATCCGAATACTGCGATGTTAGGAACATTCAGGTTTCTGGCTGCAGGAGGTAGATTCTCCACTTAATGAGAGGATTAACGTTCCCTCAAAAGCCAGTGCTCCTGGAATGGTGGGCTTCACGTCAACTCAGCGAGTGCTAGGTTAGTGCATAAACGTGCAAAGTCATGAAATACTTCTGACCACGGCTAGATCGAAAGCGCTTCAGGGAACTTCTAGGACTAATAAAGCCGTAGCACTCAAATTTGCGTTGGCTATTCAGACAGTGAGACTTGGTATTGCCTCGAGCTTTTCTAGAGCAGCTAAGATGAGGCGGAATAATCTCAGCATATCACAACAAAGCAAATACTACATATAGTAACTAACTACAGACCGGCACATGCACCTCCGCCAACTCTACCATTAAACCTGTGTACTTGAATAAAAAGGGTGGCTCAATTTCAAGGGCCGATGTTGAATATGAACCACACCTAACCGTCAAGCCTTTTCTGCATTTCATTTGACATTTTTCAATTTCAGACTAACTCAATTTGAACCATAGAAAGTTTTATAATCAAGCAGCGCGTTAAAGTTATTCAGGCTTATTATGAAAACGCGCGTTCAAATCAAAATGCATATCGCACACTTCGTGATTCGTGATGAGGCACATTTTCACCTCAGTTAATTCGTCAATAAGCAGAATTGCCGCATTTGGACGAATGTTAATCCAAGAGTGATTGCCGAAAAACCAATGCACCCACAAATAGTGACTGTTTGGTGCGGTGTGTGGGCCGGCGGCATCATCTGGCCGTATTTTTTCCAAAATGAGGCCGGTCAGGCAGCTACTGTGAATAGTGTTCGCTATCGTGAGATGGTAACGAACTTTTTATGGCCCGAATTGGAAGATATGGATGTGGACGATATGTGGTTTCAACAAGACGGTGCCACTTGTCACACAGCTAACGAAACAATGGTGCGAAAAATTTGATGGCCGAATAATCTCACGTTGCGGCGATGTCAATTGGCCACCAAGATCATGTGATTTGACACCGTTGGACTTCTTTCTTTGGGGTTATTTGAAAGAAAAGGTGTACGTCTATAAGCTAGCAACAATTCAAGAGCTAAAGGATGAGATAATTCGGCACATAAACGGCATAGAACCTCAATTATGCCTCAGTGTGATCCAAAATTTTGACCATCGGATGGAGGTGTGGCGCCGAGACCGCGGCGGCCATTTTGCCAATATTTTGTTCCATACGTAATTGAGCCATACCAATATTATCATTATAAAGAGAAATTACAATAATTTCCTAAAACAATTGTATTATATTCAAAATCAACACCGGCTCTTAAAACTTAACCACCCTTTACATACTAAAGTAGTACCTTTTCCGTTTTTCCCTTGCGATCAGGATGATTATAGACGTTGTGGTGAAAGTTATGGAAAAGTCCTTCGCAATATTCATCTCTTTAGGAAGTTCCGGAAATGCAATCAGCTTATTTCCAGGATCGTGGCTTGTATTTGACAACCCACCTAGAGTATTTCGTTGAATTGGTGCTCCACTAGCAGGAATGTCTACTGCAGCGAAGTACGGCATCGGTGGAGCGTTGGACTTGCTACGATACTTAACTGTAATTTATTTTCTAAATTTTTTTTTGCCGTTTTCGGGAGTAATCAGTTAACACTTACTTTTGTTGGCGTATATTTATATACACGTATATGTACGAGGACTTAAATTTTCTACTTCAGTGCCCAGAAAAGGTTGCAGTACGGCAGGTATTTTTATTGGTATACTTTTATGCAAAAGTTTAAAGTTAATAGCATTTTCTACGTACCTCCACTGCATTCTATGTATTAAGCGGTCGCGGCGCACTGCAAACTATCTCATATCGATGTTGCATACTTTTCCAAGCGCAATGTAAGCGATGCATGCAAGAAAAATTTAAATATGCAACATGCGTAATGTAAAGAGTGCGGCGTGCACCATTTTGTATGCAAAATGCGAAAAATGCGTTCAGACAAGGCGGACAGCAGCAGCAGCAGCATGAGCAGCAACTGCAACAACAACAGGCACAAGAGCCAATGTAGCGGTTTGGCACGCAATGAAAATAACAGTCGTTACAACGCTGCAACCAGCAGCAACAACAACAACAATAGAAACAACAAGCATGTGATATATATGTATGTTCCTGCCACTTCATGTTGTTGTTGTACGCATTTGCTTTTTGCATGCGTTCATCAGCGCTGTTCCTTTAGCACAGTTCTTTCCCCGTTGCTACTAGAGCAGCTATTACTGTTGTTGTTTTGCTGCTACTAACATCTAAGTTAGTACGTAGCGGTGACCGGCATCTGCAAAGCATTTGGGGCAGCCAGCAACAACATTTCAACAATTCACTTTGCTGCAAAAGTGTTTTCGTGTAAAAATTGCCGAAGGGCATACACACATACACTCATGTACTGGTGTGTGTGTGCCTACATATGCAAGTGTGCACATTATGAAAGTAGAGTGCAGAAAAACGAGGTGGTAGGTGCGAAAGGGGCTGGTGTGTGGCATGTTATAGACAACACTATTAGTAGACATGTTCGTTAATTATTGCATGGGTTAGTGTTTTACAATTCCATTATCTCGAATACTTTTTTCACCTAGCCGCCTAGCTGCCTGGTCGCCTAGACGCATAGCCGCATGCACCTTGCCACTTGTGCAAATGTCCATCTCTGTTTGTTTTTCCTAAAGTGCTTCTGCGCAGCCGATTGTATCTAGATTGCAGATTGAAGTGTTTTGTGGCAAATGTGCGTAGTTATACCACTGCTTCCTGGTACGAGTAGTTATACGAATTTGTTTGTTTGCATTTGTCCATGTGTGCGTGTATGAACGTCGCTATTTCACCAGTAGGTTGTCGCACGCCTAATGACCGTTGGCATCTCACACGCCTCCTCGTCACAGCGCATACTCACACACATCGCGCACATGCACTCAGCCTCAGAGTACACGTGCTTGTGTACCAACAAGCGCATAAGTGATTTTATCTTTTGGCACATTCTCACTCTTTAGGGGATACTACCGTTTCTACAGTTGCCATTCGTTAGCATTTACACGCTACAATTAGCTGGTAGTCGTCGAGGGAAAAGTGTCATGACTCAACGCCACACAAATGCGTACCACTGGTGATTTGTCCATTTCTGCCACAGCAGATGCTGCAAATGGGTCTTTGGGTGTGGAGAAAGCTGTCAATATGGGCAGTGATCTAAGAAAGTTGTTGAGATGTATTGTAGATATCTAACTGGTAGGTGCGCGTACTAATTGTTTTCTGGAAATAAAATCCCATGCAATTCCAGTCCCTGCAAAGCCGTCTGTCGGTTATGTCAAAGTGAGTAGGCAGTTCTACCGGCAGCAGTTGTTTACGCGCGAGAGACTATCCGATTGATTTTTAAGAAGGTGAGGGTCTGCAAAGTCGATAACTAACAGGTAGGCGAATCTTTTTCTTGTTTGGAAGCAAAAGTGGTTTAAACTCTATGGCTTAGGCGTAGAAACTGGCGGGTATTAACCATCATCAACTAACAAAAACCGTCGAATCTTTAACTACATTAGAACTCCCATGTAAAAGTGTCAAGCATTAAAATAGGGAAATTGGATCACTTTTGAAGAGTCAATCAGAGAAGAGTTGGCGTTTCTTCAGGACAAATTATAAGGATGTAGGCAAACACCTTGCAGATTAAGTTGTGTATTGCGAAATTTCCAACACCTGTGAGAATCGACTAATAAGCCACTATTTGAGCTGCCTCATTCGCGGCTCCAGTACCTGCGGTACTTCGCCTTATTGCCGTTATCCCATTGACATTTGGGCATTCAGGAGTAACCCGCCGGCTGGTAGAACGATTATTACAACCGACTTAAAGGACTTAAAGTCTTGACCATTAAATCAGAATATCGATAGTTAGTTTTAAAGATTTCCAAATGTTTCACGTTCGCGAATTTTAGTGAATAATGATCCAGCGGCTACGTTGGCTGGGTCATGTCGTCTGAATGGAAACAAACGCTCCGGCGCTGAAAGTATTCGATGCGATACCAGTTGGTGGTAGCAGAGGAAAACAAGTCCTCCTCTACATTGGAAAGATCAGATGGAAAAGGACTTGGCTTTTCTTGGTCTATCTCACTGGCGCCTGTTAGCACGAAAAAGAAACGACTGGCGCTTTGTTAAACTCGGCCAAAATCGCTTAGCAGTTACCGGGCCAATCAAGAGGAAAGAGAAACAATTGATTTAACGGTATTTCGGTAATACCAAATTATAAGGGTATTGGCATGAAACAACAAGCAATAGAAAAGGTTTTTTTCTAATATCCGACACCCCTCAGTCGGCAATAGCAAACCTCCGAATGCATTTCTGCCATGAAAAGATCATCGTAAAAAACTCCATCTTCTGTTCGGGGACAGAATAAAGCTGTAGGTTCCTTCATTTGTTGGGTAACTCTAAAACACACACTAAATATTGGAAGAAGGAGCACAGCCGAACAGCCAATAAAAGGGAGGAGGACTTCAACTTAACTAATTTGCTAAAGGGCGTCTGTTCATTCCTTCATAAGGTTTGCCGCTGAATTGGAAGCATCAGGTGGCGATGCAGAGTGCAAGCGATCATTGATGTAGACCCTTCAAAATCACTGAGGGTGCTGACGAAAGAGCTTAATGACTTCGAGTTATCCACGAAAATCTCCGTTATAAGTCCTACATTATGTGCAGGAGACAGCTTGTGCCGGGAAAAACACGAGAACAGCGAGTTATACCAACATAACAAAATCCTCTGCCTGCACCTGAGATATACATATATGGTTTTTTTTGGAAACAAAATTTCACCAAGCCCAAAAGATCAACCGCAGATGGCTATGTTCCAATCCTTCACAGATTTCTACATATTGTCATTCACGCGAAGCTTCCAGCCACGATTATAATTTAAGTGTCAAGGACTTGTAATGTCACCACACCTCCTTACTCAAGGATGTTGAGTGAATTCTGTCGTATATATTCAGGCTCTTGAGACAGTAGTGAAACTCTGCATTGATAAGTTAAGCGATGCCAGCTCATACATATTTCAGTAAGACTCTGCTCCTTCCCCCAAGATTGGATGGCTGAAAATTTCCCTTTGGGCCGCAAAACTCCCCAGTTTTTGAGCCACTGGATTACCACGTATGATGCATAGTTGAGCATGGCATCAATAATCATGGCATGCAATCGTTTCCGAACCCGGAATTTAGAGGTTATTGCAGGTAATAAAATTTTACTGAACGGCTTTATAGATGCATAAAAAGTTAATTTTGTGTAAAAAAATTCGTTAGGTTTCATTAAATTTTGTTCAAAATAAAAGCTTGTTAGTTTACTCATATCGTGCGCATCCATATACTCGTATAAGGGTATTTGTAAGTGTCCGTTGATTAATCAGTTAATTGTTGACAGCTGCACGTATTTCGGCTCGTCTTCGATTTTTACCTATTCAAAGAGATTGATCAAAGAACCTGTGTCAAATTGTGTGTGAAAAACGTAAATGAGTGCGCGAATGCATTCCGAGTGTTGACTGTGTCATACGGAGAAGCTACTTTGGACCAAAGCAACGTTTATCGGTGGTACAAAATGATCTCAGAAGGCCGAGAAGATGTGAACGACGAAAAGCGTGCCGGAGCAACAACAGATGAAAAAATTGATGAAGTGAAGAAAATGGTATTAGCCAATCGGCGAATCACCGTTAGAGACGTTGCTGAGGACCTAGACACATCGATTGGCTCATGCCATTCGATTTTTGATTTGATGATTTGGGCATGAGACGAGTCGCCGCAAAATTCGAATCAAAACCGCTCAATTTCGCCCAAAAGCAGCATCGCATGAACATTGCTAATGAGATGTTGGACACTGTCCGCGACGACCCAAATTTGCTACAGAGGGTCATAACCGGTGACGAATCGTGGGTTTATGGTTGTAATGTGGCAACCAAAACTCAATCATCTCAATGGCAGCTGCCGCACGAACCAAGACCGAAAAAAGCGTTCCAAGTTCGGTTGAATGTAAAAGTTTTGCTTACCGTTTTCTTCGATTGCAGAGGCGTTGTGCATCATGAGTTCTTGCCACAGGGTAAAACGGTCAATAAAGAATATTATCTGCAAGTTATGCGCAATTTGCGCCAAGCAATCCGTTAACAACGCCCGTATTTGTGGAAGAACAAAAATTAGCTCTTGCATCACGATAACGCCCCTGCTCACACATCGTTGCTTGTGCGCGACTTTTTGCCCAAAGCAACACACTAATGATGCCACAGCCAAGGTGTTCTCCAGATCTGGCCCTCTGTGACCTGTTTTCTTGTTCCCGAAACTGAAGATGCCCATGAAATGATGACGCTCGAAGGAGCAGGTGAACAAGATAAAAAAAATGATTTTTTGAAGTGCTTCGAAGATTGGCAAAAACGTTGGCACAAGCGCATAATATCTCACGGGGACTACTTTGAAGGGGACAAAATAGATATTAATGAATAAATAAATAAGTTTTGAAAAAACACAAAATTCGCGATACTTTTTTAACAATCCTCGTATATGAATACGCTCTCCTTGAGCATCTCACTAACCCTTGATTTCTAAGGTTCAAATTTGGTATAGAAATGATAAGCATGTTTAAAGGTTTGTGAGTTGATAGTCCATATAACGTGGGTAGCTACAATATTTAAACATGTTGCAATCTCTAGTTACTCCTCAAAGCAAGCCTCCTACTCCCGTTCAAAGCACGAAACTCGATTTCCGAATACCTGTAAAACTTCAATTTACACAATGACCCCGAATACGAGTATTTTATCAAAAATAATTTCGATTGCACTAGTCTTGGTGCAATGGGAGTGAAATGGGTTGATAATTGTTTCAATTGGAAAAATGGGTTGAAAATGTAACTTTCATAGCTCGGCCAAACATCCAAAATGTTGAAAGCAACAACTATATATATATATATAAATATAACGGGTGGGCCATGTAAAATTTGCTTTTTGAATCGGCTATAAAAAAACAACTAATTAATATTTTTTCAAACTTTTTTTTTTATTTTGAAGATTAAACATTGTCATTTATGAATAAAAATAATATTGTTCAAATGACTGCCACGACTGGCTTTACAGTAGGCCTTTCGATCAACCCAATTTTTAAGCACATTTTCGATTGTTTGGGCTCCAATTACATGAATGGCAACTTCGATTTCGTGTTTGAAAGCATCAATCGTCTCTGGATGGTTCGCATAGCATTTGTCCTTAACGGCTCCCACAAAAAATGGTCCAACGGGCTTAAATCATAGCTCCGAGGCGGCCAATTGATATCGGAATTCAAAAACGGTAGCCAAAAGTTCGAGTGTATCTTTGGCAGTGTGACAAGTTGCACCGTCCTGTTGAAACCAAATGTCGTCCATGTCATCCTCTTCAATTTTTGGAAACAAAAACTCGTTGAGCATGTCACGGTAACGCTCGCCATTTACTGTAACCGCGGAAGAAGAAGAAGACTCACCACTTTGGAAATAGGTTCTCAATATTTCCCAATTTTGTTCAAGCGTATAGCGTCCCATTTCGTAAATGTCAAACTTGTAAGTAAATTATGAACACATTTGATATGTCATTTGTGTTACCATTCTCAAAAAAATAGGTGGTTCAAAAAGCAAACGCTATATGGCCCACCCTGTATATATAACCTACATTTATGGAACAATATCAAGAGGCACCTGTCGTGTTTTCAGTAATACGACTTCAGTTTTTGAGATGCAAGTTCTAACTTCACATTTTTAAGCCATCTTCTAATTCTTACAATTGCATCGTTGCATAACGCTTGCAACACGTCCAGATGCTTTCCCACTACCACCAACGCAATGTCGTCTGCGTATCCAGCATCTGTAGCATCTTGAAGAAGCTCAAGCTTGAGAATACCGCCATACATAGCATTCCAAAGTGTTGGGGCAAGCACCGAGCATTGTGGAGCACCGCCAGTTACTTTATATGGGCTTATTCCGTTATCAGCATCATAAAGCAACAGCCTGTTTTTAAAGTAGCTTGATATGATTTTTTGCAGGTATAGCAGCACCGCGAATCCTCTCAGTGCACTCAAAATCTGGGGCCAGCTTGCGGAGTTGAACGCATTTTTTATGTCTAAGGTAACAACAGCGCAGCATTTCATCGTGCCACCTTTCCATTTCCTGCCGCTAGTAGCTTGACGAGCAATACTCATTACAGCTTGTATTGCGTCCACGGTTGAACGGGCTTTTCTGAAGCCATATTGGGTTGGGGAAAGCCCTGTTGGTTTCTCTAGAAACTCTTGCATTCTGTTACATATGATGCGTTCTAGTATTTTGCCGAGTGTATCTAGCATTCACAGTGGACGATATGACGATGGATAGTCCGGCGGCTTTGTGGTGACTTCTGGGATATAAACTGCCATCACCCGTTGTGTCTGTCGTGGATTTGACTCCATCTGATGTGGAAATAATGTGGAAACCACTACTCGCAATAGGGCTGGGCACGTTGGACTCTTAATACTTCTCATTACAACCTTATACCCCATTCCCCAGGAGTCGACGTCCACGCTGTCGCACAGCTCTTTAAAAAAAAAAATTCATGAGAAAATTCTCAAAATCTCTGCGTTAATATAGAAAAAGTAAAACCGCTTTAGAAAATTATTGTTTGAAACCTGTTTAAAATGAAACAGTATTGCTTTTTAGCCACCCATTAGTCGCACAGAATTTTTCGATATACTCGTATCTGCGCCCTAATGAATTTTCTCAGACTACTTTAATTCAAATGCCTAAATCTAAGCAAAAAGAAATTACTCTATCAAAAAAAGGTGAGTCAGAAGAAAAAATAATTTAACTGTATATTTATGTTAAGTATTATCGCGGTCATAAGGTAATCGCTAATTGTCTACTTAGTGCCAACTAAATGACTAAATTTATAACTGTCTCGAGAACAACTAACTAATTAGCTACCATCAACGAACAGCAGGCAGGCAGGCAGTCAAGTAGTCAAAAGCGGAACGAACAATGACGGCGGTAGCGGACATTAACAAAAACAGCAGCAATGGTGCCCACAGTGGCAACAACCGAACAAATAGAACAGGTAGCAAAACATATGAGACTTAGTCATACATACACACACACGCTCGCTTGAGATTGCATGTGTCACTCTGCAATAATGGAAAAGTTTTTCTTTGCGGCATTCAACTTAGCTACTCATACGTCTTTGCTACGTCATTTTGGACAAATTCATAAGAGTCAAGCAGAATGAGCTTAGAGGCACATACCACTTAATACTAATTTTTAGAAATACGAAAATGGAAGTAAGTGTATACATACATACTCGAATACTCTGCAGGGAAAACTTGCTGTAATAAGAAATATTCTAGATTCAATACTGGACTCATCTGTTGTTAACACAAATAGGCACTAAATATTTACACTATGATCGCTTAGAGTCGAGCTTGTAATCCATCTAAATCTCATGCAAGAAACTGATGGAATATAAAAACTCTGAGTGTCAGGTCATGGAGATCAACGTTGGTCATAACCTTGGCGATCGTATTCTAATTTATAAAATCTGATATCGTTTTAACGGCTTACGAGATTTCAATCCCCAGACATGTTTTTTAATTACATGAAAACTATATGTAGATAGTTTGACAATTGAGAATGGTTGAAGAAGACTTTCGGCATCACATCTTCAATTTGTTCTGGATTCCAAAATAAAGAAGGAAATTGCGTACTGAAAGGGACTGTAATATATGGCTGTGGCTGCAAGACCAAACAAGATTCAGGGCTAGGGCAGCTGCTAACAGTGGATGGACTAAAAATTGCAGAGCGCGGAACTTACTGAGACACACAAAAATAGCAATGCGACCTTCACTAATACAAAACTAATGATCTAAGTCGGACTCCAACAAAACGAATGCTGCGGAACCTTTAGAAAAGAGAGCAGTTATAGATCATCCAGCACTCTCAGTAGCAGCTTCTGAGAATGTGCGCCAGATTTTAAGGAACGGTAAAGTAGTTTTAAAGTTAATAATTTCTAATAAGAGAAGTATCAGTTTGTGGTTCGTTCAGAAATGAAGGTTGCAAGAAAAAAATCTATTTGCTTCATAATCTCAGCAGAATTCTTTACCGGCAACGTAATCACTATACATAAACAGCTAGAGAACTTGTGAGTTTTGCCAATTGGTTATATGAGAAAGATACAGCTACCTGAGGCACCGTAGATTCAGATTTTCCTGCTGGGCAGTAAGTCAATGACACAAATACATAAGGAAATGTAGTAAACCATATATAGACTTCTAAACAATTTTGATAGAGGCATCTTAGTATCTGAAAGCGTTTTCGTGTTATTGTCATTAAATATGAAAATAAAGTTAACAGAAGAAGGAAAGTAAAAAAGCATGAAACAAATAAATGAGTATACCTACGAGAATACCATAAAAGTAGTGCTTTGTTTCAAACTTTTATTCGGACTACTCACACTAAGTGACAACAGCAAAAGTCAGATCACAGCATTAATAAAAATTGTTCTTTGTCACTAAATGACAGCTGAATTCCTTGAGCGATGGACTCATGATGGATAGCTGCATTGAAAATCGAGTCTGAATTTGTTATTATTTACAAAAGCAACAAAAAATTTAAATTTTTACGTAAATGGCAAATCTAGTTATGAAATGGAAAGCTTATTTCCAACAACGTTGAAAGCAAATTCTGGCCTTTCGTCTCTAACCATTGTTCAAATCGGCAGGAATGGAATAACTAATCGGAGTTTTTACAGGACACCCGTTGCCCATGCAGCGCGACTGGAACTGGAGCATAACATTTCGCACCTTGATTGACGGCTATCTGTTAATGATATTCAAATTTGAGTAATTTATTTGGCTGTCAACTCGACTGGCTTGATAACTGCATATATTTTAGCTTAAAAGAAGAAGCTGCAAACATAAGAGAGCTTGTATGACTATTGCTTAGAGTTAGCAATCTACTGCAGACCGCTTTTCATAAGCTGCCTAGAGGGGCTTTGAATAGCGATTTGGGTGTGAATCATCAGAAATCAGAATTAGTGTTGTTATTAAAGAAATATAAAATTCCATAAATTGTCTAGCATAATGCTAAAAATTTTAAATTGCGCCAAATATTTAGGTGTATTTCTGGACAAGAAGGAGTAATTGAAGCAGTGTAAGGAAAACTATTGAAGCTCTATTTAGACATTAGTTTTAGCTCTGAAAAGGCCATCGCACGCAGTTGGGGTTTTTCTCCGAACAATACTCACTGGCTGTGTAGGACCGTTATCAGGCATATCATTATTTACGGGATTATAGCCTGATGGGCGGCTCTGCAGAAGACTACGATTAGAAACAGGTTTCAGAAGGTTCATTGTATGGCGCTTATATTTATCAGCGGCATTCTTAGAACTACAGTCTCTGATGCTCTAAATAATCGTTTCTTCTTACTTTTCCGAAATTTGGTTGGTAAACATAATGCAGGTAAGACTGTTGGCCGGCGTCCCGCAACTAAGTCTGCGTCCAACAAATCCTATTGAATATTGTTTGAATTATACATACTTTAATGGGTTATAATAGGTTATATAGGGTTTTTCAGTAAGAGCGCTTCAACTTTTGAACTTTCTTGAATAAAACACAAACGGTTTGACTTTTTTAACTAATTTTTTTTTTATTATCGAGTTTGAACATATACATTTAAGTATGAAATTCGATTTCTTTTGCATGACCACCGCGTGCACGTTTTACGAAGTCCAATCGTTGAACCCAATTTTCGATCACTCTTTTGCATAAATCGGCCGAAATTCCAGCAATTTCGCGTTCAATATTGGCTCTGAGCTCACAAATTGTCGCCGGCTTGTTACTGTAGACCAATGACTTCACATAACCCCAACACGGGACGGTTTGTTAAATGGACCGTAAAATGGCCGTAATGCTCTTAAAGTAGCAGCAACATAACGATTATTTTCATAAAAAATTTGTACGATTTGCAATCGTTGCTCAAGTGTGTAGCGTTCCATGATGAAATGTATACTAATGAAGTTTACAAATGACAAGCGAAAAATAAAAAATATTGCGTCGTTCGCCCTCCCTATCGGAAAAAAGTTGAAGCGCACCTATTGAACAACCCTATACTATAGGTTCGTACTAGATTTTCAACTAGACTTGAGTGGGTATACTTCGTCGGAAAAACTGCTTACTGTTCTTTACTGAAAGTTCAAAGCTAGGCGACAAAGTTGACTTTGGTGTTTACTTTAAGAAGCCAGAGATTACCCTTACGCTTTTCAACTTCTTAGCATACCCATTTTTTTATTTACTGCTACCCACTTTAATCAGAATACCACGAATATCTCAGCCTTTTTTAAAAGCTTGAGTACTTAAAATGAAAACAGAAATGTTGTTAGAATCAACTTTTTTTCTTATACTCCACAGCGGTTCGATCAGTAAGACTTTCGACTACTTTTTTCAACAATAAATCTGGCCGTCAAAAGTGATTTGAATATTGCAATAAATCGACTGTTAGGCACGCTATACGGCCAGTTGAGCCGCTTGTTGGAAGCAAACGTCGTTGATGTTTAGCTGATTAATTTTTGGAAGCAAAAATTGAGTCAGCATGGCTCGATAGCGCTCCATTTACAGTAGCAGCAGCTCCTTTCTCATTTTGAAAGAAATAAGGGCCGATGGGGGCGACACCTGCTCTATGAGCTTCACGAACAGATGTTTTTTTTTGTAAAATAAATTTCCCCAATTTAGAAGCTTTAATGCTGACGTTAAACGATTCATCATTACTTGTCAAACCTTGCGGAATAGGACAGTGAACACAGTTTGCCAGTTTCAGCTGTAAAATCATAGTTATCGATATCGATAGTTTCCCATACAGCTAAAAAAAACCTATATACTCTGCCTCTGCCTTACCTGCTAATTCGAAATTACTACAATACATTTCGTGGATGATTTAGGGGTATGAAGTATACATACTAATGTGAATCCTGACGTGTATGAAGTGTGAAAAATCTGAATTTTCTGTCTTCATATCCAGCCAAATATTTTGCGCCTAATTATAGATTTTTTAAAAATCTACCAGATATGTTTATTGCCTGGTTGTCTGCAAATATAGTCCTCTTCAAAGGATGTCCCCATAGGGGTGTTTTTTCTTCTCTGTTGTGGTGCTTGGACGTAGACTCTCTATTAACGGAGATGCAAGGACTCGGTTTTCATGCCCAAGCATATGCGGACGATGTCTGTGCGCAAACATCTGATAAATCCCTAAGAAGGCTTTGCACGAAAATGCAGAGGATTCTGGACAAAATCGATGACTGGTGCAAGAGATAAGGTCTTTCCGCTAATCCGAAGAAAACCACCATTGTCTCGTTTATGAAAAAACGGAAATTGGATGGACTTAGTCTTCCAACACTAAAAGGAGTGACACTTGGTCTTTCCGGTAAATATCTAGGAGTAATCTTAGATAAGAAGCTGACTTGAAAGACACACGTTTCACTGAAGGTGAGTTACGCATTAAGGATTTTTCAGCAATGTCGCAGAGCCTTTGGTAAAACCTGGGGTCTAAAACCTGCTGTGGTCCTATTGATATACACAGCACTTATCAGACCAATCATCACTTACGCCTTTGTGGTCTGGCGGCGACGGAGTATGGTTAAGTCCACAACCCGGGAACTATACAGGCTGCAAAGAAGCGTATGTTTATGCATTACGGGTGCCATGAGTGCAACCTCTGGTGATGCCCTAAATGATATGCTTGATTTGCTCCCTTTGGATCTTAAGCTGCAACAGGAAGAAATAAAAGCAATGTGTAGACTCCATAAATATGGTTTCTGGCTCGAAGACGGAACTTCGGGACACAGAGAAATCTTTAAATTGCTATCCGAGCAGTATCCACTGTTTTTAGTACCTAAAGATGACCTAATATCCATAGTTTCATTTGGAAGAAAATTTGATATCAGATTTCCACTGCGAGTTAGGGAATGCAACCGCTTTCCCACCGAAACTGCTGACACTGACTTAAATATCAAATTCTCTGGAATAACAAAGCAATAGCACAACAGACAACGAGCGACAGCAACCGACAGCAGCTTAGGTTAGATTAAGAATTGGATAATCAAATAAAGGCAGACTCAATTTGGAGTGACGACTGACAAGTCAACCCGTGAATATTTAATTCTGCGTGAGCAATGGAGCAATCCATAATGCATTCAGGGAGGTTTGACGGATATTTTTTATACCGATGGGTCCAAGAATAAAATACGGTCTGGAGCCGAGTGGTACATAAACGATGGTAATAAGTATCACTATGGTCCCCATACCCAAATGGCAATTGTTTTCCAAACGGGAATTTTTGCCACCTGAAAGTAGCCGAATGGATAATCGAGAGGAGATGGAGTTTTCAGTGACAGTCAGGCTGCACTGAAGGCCCTGGAGAACACGAAGCAAACCTCAAAGTCTGTTCAAGAATATAAGGACAAGCTTAATTCTGTAGCAAGACAGAACAAGCGTGTACTTATACGGGTTTCCCCGCAAGGGCCAGAGCCAATAATAGGAACCAGTTCTGCAGTAATCTTGAATTGGATCAGAGATTATGTATGCAATCTATATTACATAAAGAGCGATGGTACTGCTTAGAAAGCTGCAGAACTGCAAGTGTTTTGTGACAAGTCCAAACAGAAAACGGTCAAACTTGGCTCGACCAATTCAAATTTCAATTTTGAATTTTGTCTTCTTCGGAACGCTGCCGTTCGTTTGTATTTTTTTACATAATTTTTCCATCAATTTTCTTAAAGTTCTGCACAGCAAAAATTGATAACTCATAATTAGTGACTGTCTCATAACAACTACAATACCCCGCCTCCTGTACAATATTCTTATTAAGTTTGACTGATACTCCTCATACTTGTTCTGACAGAACGTGAAAAAAACCTAAATCTACTCCTTTATACCTTTTCTGTGGCTATCAGACGGGCCCACATAACTTTTATCCAGTAATTACAGAATAGTATAAAATAATTGAAAAATTTAATTTAACAGTTTGTATACCTTATAAAAATTACTTTATCAACTTCTACTTCTGCTAACTTGCTTTTATTCAAATATAATATACCATAAAACGTTAGTAAATAAAACTTGCACTTTGTGAGTCAGTGGTCACTCATGTGAGAATTTTCACATTTCTGCTTTTCATGTTTACAAACTTGCGTTTTTTATCACAAAAAAACTAAAATAAACAAAATAAAATCCGAATACCTTTTCCCACAGCAGTTTACGCATAACTGCTTCTAAACTATTTCGATTTTCCACTGAAAGGAAAATTTTCTCCAGCAGAAAGGAATTATATGTACGAGTATGTGCATGTATTTATATACACTTGTAGAAAAGTATGCATGGATGTACGTGAAAAATAAAATACGAAAACTAACAAAATGCGAAAAATTTCAGAAGTACGGATACTCGTATAAAACGAAAGGGAAAACCACACAAAAATGTTAAAAAAAAAAATATATAAATAATCCCAGTCTGCGTTGGTGTTTTGAGTGGCGGATGTGGAATAATGGTAGTTTGCGAGCTCTGTGAATGTTACTGAATATTTGAGAAAAAAAAAATTATTTGCAAAATGTATAAAGTCTACGACAATATGCCGCGGGTGGGGAAAATGTATTCAAGTCGCTGGTAGCTACATTTTGTAAGATGGTTACATATTTCCACTGGTTACGTTTTTTGCATGCCACCCATTTCGGTGTATTAGACTGCTTCTAAAGCAGAGTGTCTACGAGTACATTTTGGGGAAATTCTCGAGACAGATGGCTGCGCGAAATATGTACTTTTGTATGCAAAAGTCTGGCATGAATGAAAAAAATTGTGGATTTGTCTCTGTCTGAAAATACAAACTTAGGATTTGGTATTAAAATGCATGCTAAGAAGCTTTCAGTAGCAAAAAAACTGTTGAACTGTAGAACGGGCGAAAATGAACTTGCGCCCGTTTGAACTTCAAATAAACCGTATCATTTCTTTGCTAAGTTGAGCCCGTTTCACAGAAGTTAAGTGTAATCGTGTCTATTTCTTTCTATGATATTATTAATTCCGCTAAACTTTAGCAAATTCTCCACGCCGCATTTTTGTAACTGCTAAATTTCTACTATTAAGAGCGGGAAGCTATTGACCGACTTCTCCTATTTTAAATCTTTTAGGTCGAAGTGTCGGCCATGGGGCCCTCTGCAGGCATGAAAAAGCCTGGAAAAAGTAAAAATCGTTTTCTGTTTAAAGTCGGCTTAAAATTGTAGGTCTCTCCATTTGTGAAAGAACATCAAAACGCGTACCACAAATAAAAGGAGGCCAAACACCTAACAGAATTCTACGCGCCAATTACAATATTTATTTATTTATATTTTTTATTGCAATAGCCATTGGTTCTTATTCACTTCTTACAGGGAGTTAGTTGATCGTTCGAGATCCAACTGTGATCCAGAACTGATTGCTCTGCGACATTAGTTAACAAATAATACGAGCTTTGTATTCTAGATGCTGATACGAGCCTAGTAGAGAAGTACTGATTTTGTATGCATTCGTATTAAAAATGCTTGGTTTCGTTCGTTTTGCCAATTGAATACTTAAATAAATAATTAAATTAAGATTAATTAATTTTATTTAATAAATCCAAACAGTTAAATTCAAATATTAAAAAAAGTTCCAGCTCCATATTTTATTCCTCCAAAAGCAAAACCTGCTAAGTTCAGGCAGGTGGTTTTGTTAAAAATCCACACTGGCAGCATAAGTGTTGTGTTAATTTAATTTTTTTTTCATTATAAATTTTGTTTTGTCTGTTTTTTGTTGGTAAAATATACATAAATAAAATTAAGTGTTGTGATATGTGAACTCGCTTTTTTTAATATTTTTTTGTAGGCCAAAATAAAATTTTCATTTCTAAAACGCTCTTTACGTGTTTAATTTTTGCTATGAAAACTACAAACCTACTGCAATGTTATATGCTGCTGCTACTCTTGGGTTCTTGGAAGGTAGCACCATGGTCATGCGTAACATAATCGTTTTCAGGTGGGGGTTAAGTAATTATGGCTGCGATCCAGTAAGGCCAAAGGGATAAAAATGTGGCGGCTTGAAAAAATCTTAGATATTCATTGAACTCAGTTCAACAAGAAAAATAAAAAAAAGTTGTGAAAGGAGAGCCTTCTTGTCCTTGTCAAAGCTGGACAGTATCAAAGACAATATTCGATACTTTCGGCTTTCTCATCAGCAGCTGCCATATAAGTCGATGCCTGTAAACCCATTCTACTGGTAGGAGCTCTCATAAAGCAACGGCAAGTGATAATTTTAGTATCATGGCGAAGATTCCAAGGGAATAAGAGCGCCAGGTCTTTTCTTTTTCGACTTTAAGTGAGATTTAAATAACTGTCATATATGAAAGTTGGGCAAACGCCTAACCAAAATCACTGAATAGGTTAAAGTAGTTTTAAGCCAGAGTTTGCGAGAAGCTAGCGCAACACACGAAAGAGGATATGAGAGGGATACCCAGTGTTTTTCAGGTTATGGAAATCCCGTGCTTAGCTTGTATTAATTCAGGAATCTCGAAGTATATATATATATATTAGGGCGGGTCGATTTAAAAATCGCGCATTGCTCTGTGAAAATCGTATTCTAGGGATCAAAGTAAGAAACTTTGCCGAAGGAACCATACCTCTAAAACGAATTCTGATGCCCCCCAATTTGGGGTTTCGATTATTCGGCACAAAATCAGACATTTTTCAAAACCAAAAGTATATGATACCAAAACAAAATCACTAATTTGTGGAAGCAGTTTGTTTACCATATGTCTGAGCTTGGTTTATGATGTTTAGGTTATGTTAGAATCGACTAGCACTCACTGCTGGAGGCATCTACTGACAAACAGAGGTAACTTAGCTTCGCACCTAATAAATGGTAAATACCTTCATGCGATAAGTCCACAACACATATAGAATTGTTCAGAATTGAAAAGATAACACTGGGTATTGAATGGTTCACAGCCAAATACGAGTACAACTAAACTGGTTAGCCGACGTCACGGAGATCCAAATGTAACTTTTCGAGAAAGAAAATCCGAATAAATGAAGATGACTTCCAGTTTTCACTCTATCAGCTAAACAGGGTGTTTTTGACAACTCTTGCCACGATTTTTTTCCAGCCACCTTCGTCCATATTTTGGAAATACTGAGCGTTGTCTGTATAATAAAATATTGAACATTTTTCAAGTTCATATTGGTAGTGTTTTATTTAATGCATTTTATTTTATACGCAAGCGAAGGCTCAGGCAAAAAACTTAATAACTTTCAGCTTATGGACTTAAAGCTAACAGTTAAAGAGCTTTTACCTTTCAAAGCACAAATAAATGCAAATATACAAATGTACCTACACTCAAATGGATGCACTCACCCTCAGGCGTATGTGAAATACTTGTATGTTCATTTAAAAAATTTGTTGTGTTCTGCTTATGTTTTATTATTTGCCAATGTTTGCGATATATCTCTCGTGCCATTAGCTTACCCGTTGAGTGCTCATCATTGTCCACTCATGCGTACATAAATCCCAAAATTTAACCAAACACTATACTATACGAAACTCTCCAAGCTGGGCATACATAAATCACTTTTTCATTCCATCTCGCTTCGATTTCGTAGATATTTTCAATTTATTGCAATTGCGAATTTTGCTTGCGCAAATAAACACGAAATATTCAAAGCTCACACACTCCATTTGTATATTAGTTTTATCGGTAAATCCCTCTTCCCACTAAACAATACTGACATTTGACTATCTACTAGTTAGGTATTAACTGGAAATATTAGGTAAGTGCACATATTTTCGAGCTAGTCCATATTTGGGTTGTATTTTATTAACAAATCTGTAAATTGAAAAAATAAGTTCTTATTTTAATTCTTTCCGAATTTATAAAATTTCAAACTAAATGAAAATTAGTATTTCGTCTATTTTAGCTGCATAGGTATATTATATAAATATTTTGAGTTTATTAGTGGGCATTAAGGATGCTGTGATGATGGTGGCACAAGTAAGTGATTTAAAAAAGAGAAAAGAGCAAAGGACTTCTTCTGATTTCTGACTTCATGGCAGAATACATATAATTGCGTTCTTCAACTTTAATCTCCGGCTTATTAGCATAGAGCATAATTGTTATGTAGTCCTAGAGAAAAAAGAAGTCCAGTAACAACGCACGATCTCGCTATTTCGTGAGATAATGCATTCTGTGAGCTTCGCTGGCAATAGTACCTTTATTCAAAGCGCTGTGAGACAAGTGGCACCGCCAGCTGAAACCATATCTGCCTAATTAAGGCCATAAATATGTAGTTTGTTATTATGCCACAACAACCTTCACCGCTTACCGTTCACCGCAACAGCGTTACCGGCATCATTTTCGATGAAGTACGGTCCGATGATTCCGCTAACTCAATAACCAGACCAAGCAGCGACACGTTGTGGTTGCACACTTTTTTTTTTGAGTGTATTTTCAGTACCCCTAGTTCGCCAGTTTTCTTTAGAGTAAAGTTCCTCGTCGCTCAATCATGTAATGTGCTTTCTGCAGAACTATAATTTTCTTCAACCATATGAGTCATTTGTGTGCGTTGTTCAACTGAATATCGCTCCATGACTAAATTTGTCAAAAAAAAAAACTAAATAAATACAAAATTACTATATCACAAACAAATGCTGTGAAAACTCTGCCTCACTATTGAACAACCCTGTAGATAGATAAGTGAAATGGTTGAAGTACCACTCTGGATTAGCACTGAAGTGCCGCTTTAACATCATTATGAGACCCTCAGACCTCAGATATCTACAGACAGCCCACACTACCCCATGCTGTTGCTGAAAAAGGCACCCACTAGCTGCTAAGCCCGGACATTAAAAGAGAAAATGCTCAAAAGTCTCCTTCTCAGAAAAGTCCAAGACCTTCTGCAACGGTGGTTAAATCTAGCTTTTGCACGGGTGTGCTCTCTAGTTATATACGAATAAATTTTAGTTTTGAATTCTTTTTGTTCTTCTTTATTGGCGCAATAACTGTTTAAGCTATTTTTTTTTGGGTTTAACTAAGCCCTCCAGTTGTTTCTTTTTCGTGTTAACTAGTACCAATTGGTCACACCAAGTACAGTCAACTTCTGCTTCACCTGATCTTGCCAAAGCAAAAGAATCTGTCCTCTTCCTCTGCTAGGCATTGGTTCTCTTTTCATTGCAGGTTTCTCTTTCACGTGGATGATCCCAACCTCTGCGTAGGGGGATGATTCCCACTTCTCACATAAGCTCGCTTGCAAACGGAAGTTCGGAAGCTACCCAGAGGATGCTTGGGTGAAAACTTTAATCTTTCTAAAAATATATCCTTAAATACGCCAAAATATTTTCAAGATATATACATACGAATTTTGTGTTTTTTCAAAAAATATTTATTTATTCATTACTATATATTTTGTCCTCTTCAAAGTAATCCCCATGAGATATTAAGCACTTGTGCCAACGTTTTTTCCAATCTTCAAAAAATCATTTTTTTTATCTTGTTCACCTCCTCCTTCGATGCCGTCTTTATCTCATCAATCGTAACGTAGCGTCGTCCTTTCATGGGCCTCTTCAGTTTCGGGAACAAGAAAAAGTCACAGGGGGCCAGATCTGGGGAATACGGTGGCTGTGACATTATTAGTGTGTTGTTTTTGGCCAAAAAGTCGCGCACAAGTCACGATGTGTGAGCAGGGGCGCTATCGTGATGCAATATTCTTTATTGACCGTTTTACTTTGTGGCAAGAACTCATAATGCACAACGCCTCTGCAATCGAAGAAAACGGTAAGCAAAACTTTTACATTGGACCGAACTTGGAACGCTTTTTTCGGTCTTGGTTCGTGCGGCAGCTTCCATTGAGATGATTGAACTTTGGTTTCCACGTCATAACCATAAACCCACTATTCGTCACCAGTTATGATCCTCATTAGCAAATTTGGGTCGTCGGGGAAAGTGTCCAACATCTCATTAGCAATGTTCATGCGATACTGCTTATGATCGAAATTGAGCAGTTTTGGTACGAATTTTGCAGCGTCCCGTCTCATGCCCAAATCATTGAAAAAAATCGAATGGCATGAGCCAATCGATATGTCTAGGTCTTCTGCAACTTCTCTAATGGTGATTCGTCGATTGGCTAATACCATTTTCTTCACTTCATCAATTTTTTCGTCTGTTGGTGAAGTGTTCGGGCGTCCGGTACGCTTTTCGTAGTTCACATCTTCTCGGCCTTCTGAGAACATTTTGTACTACCGATAAACGTTGCTTTGGTTCAAAGTAGCTGCTCCGTATGACACAGTCAACATTCGAAATGCATCCGCGCACTTAATTGCGTTTTTCACACAAAATTCGATACAGGTTCTTTCCATCTTTCCATCTTTTTGAATAGCTAAAAATCGAAGACCAGCCGGAACACGTGCAAGCAAAGCAGCTGTTAACAATTAACTGAAAATTCAAAATGGCCGAACTCGTCGGCATGAGTGAGAAACATGAGTACAAACATATCGCCACAAAAAAATTGAAATTCGAATATATAGTACGTAACCTGCGAAAATTCCAAATTCGCGATACTTTTTGAGCACACCTCGTATATATAAGTTCATACAATACATTAACCGATATCAATGTGCTATAGATCTAGTCTGCATAGCAGGTACCACTTCAGTATTAGTAGTTACCACCCGAGGTATTTGCTCTTCAAACTCTTAGTACGCGTATGTCGTCCTTCGACACCTAACAACTCGCATGTCGACCATCGACATTTACTAAATAACTGCGAATTTTAATGTATGAGTATCATCTTGTGATGCCTTTATTTATTGGCACCCATGTGCAATTCTACATATGAATACAAATTTATTAGTTCGACGTCTGCACAGATTGGAATAGTGGAAAATGTTTCATAAAGCCAATTGAAAAAAATCTTTGCAAAGCTATTTCGCATTCCATAAACTTTATCATTAATTGACTCTGTGCTGCATGGGTGCTTTCAGTATTTTTCCTATACACAAATAAACCACATACAAATTGAGTAACATACCCAAATACAGGTAGAGGGAGATGTTAGGTTTACGAGTATGCTTCAAAACAAATAAAAAGCATTAAAAGTATGCAATGCTTTATTTAGTGCAATTTTCCGGCATTGGATTGAATGTTCTAAAACTGGCGAATGTGAAATGAGTTAAATTTTAATAAAAATTCCAAAATTTAATGAAGAGAAAAATCTGAAAAAAAGAGGTTGTCTGTAAAGTCGGTTTACTGACGATAGTTTAACGTGACAACGTCATAAGAAAATATTGATGGAATAGTTGCAATTTTCAAAACAAAATTTTAATTTTATTTGTTTGATAGATATTTTGTATGAATAGAGAGGAGGAGGTAAATGGAATTGCAATGGAATAGGTCAAGTTAATAGGACTATGAATAAGTTCGTGCGGTTTTTTTTCGAAATTTGAAACTTTATTGACGTAAAATGGTTACAAATTTAATATTCAAAATATTGTCCATCGCTTACTACTACTTTTTCCCATCTTTCTGGCAATTCACGGATTCCCTTTGTGAAAAATTCGGTCGGTTTTGCCGCAATCCACGAATCGATCCATTTTTTGACTTCATCGTAATTACGGAAGTGCTGGTCAGCCAGGCCATGTTGCATCGATCGGAAGAGATAGTAATCGGATGGCGCAAGGTCTGGACTATACAGCGGGTGGGGTAGGACATCCCATTTGAGCGTTTCTAAGTATGTTTTGACCACTTGTGCAACATGTGGCCGAGCATTGTCATGTTGCAAAATAACTTTGTCGTGTCTATCGGCGTATTGCGGCCGTTTTTCTCGCAGTGCTCGGCTCAAACGCATCAATTGTCGTCGGTAGACATCCCCCGTAATCGTTTCATTCGGTTTCAGTAGCTCATAATACACAACACCCAGCTGGTCCCACCAGATACACAGCATAACCTTCAGGCCATGAATATTCTGCGCCGACGTCGATGTTGAAGCATGGCCAGGGTATCCATACGTTGCCCGACATTTTGGATTGTCGTAATGGACCCACTTTTCATCGCCAGTCACAATTCGATGCAAAAAACCCTTTCTTTTGTGCCGTTGAAGCAGTTGTTCGCATGCCATAAAACGGCGTTCAACGTCTCTTGGCTTCAATTCATACGGCACCCAATGGCCTACCTTTCGGATCATTCCCATGGCTTTTAAACGTTTGGAAATGGTTGATTGATCAACTCCCAAAGTTTTTGCAACCTCTTCTTGCGTTTGAGCCGGATCTTGATCGAGCAATTCCTCCAATTCGGTATCCATGAACTTTGGCGGCGCACCCTCGCGTTCTTCGTCTTCCAAGCCAAAATCACCACTTTTAAAGCGTGCAAACCACTTCTGGCACGTTCGCTCAGATAGAGCATGCTCACCATAAACTTCCACCAAGATACGATGACTTTCGGCTGCTTTTTTCTTCATATTAAAATAATGAAGAAGAATTCCCCGCAAAAACACATTATTTGGCACGAAATTCGACATTTTCAAGTGTGGTAAAAATATTGTTGTTTACGCTTCAAATAAAAAACTTATACTGACGTTTGTGCCTTACGACAGTAGCTCTCCAATGAATGTTTGGAAATGTGGATCGATGGAATAATAATCAAGTTACGCCATCTGTTGTAAAACCGCACGAACTTATAAATAGACCTATTACATTTACACAAACGTGGAAAATGACTAAACATTTATCAAATTCATGAAAGATATGTTCAATTTCGATTATGCATCAGACGTTAATAAGTCCACAACACTAAGAGGCATCATCATCGATTTGCCTTTTTCAAGACACTTTACACTCGAAACACTCCCTTTCATTTCCTACTTTTTTTATCATCGTCCTATTCTCAACAGAGAAATGGTTCATTACCATGCACACAGGAAGAAGGCATATGCAAATACAAGTATATGAATTTATATACAAATGCGCATATACTTACATATACATACATATATATGCTCACTCAAGTAGGACAGAGCCAGATGTCGAACGTTGCCGAACGCGGGGACTGATTGTGCTCTTTGTCGTTCGTTCCGCGCTCTCGCTTGCAGTTCAAGCACAGTAGCTTACATTTGCTTGCGTACGGAATAGATTCGTATATTTGATATGTCCATATGATTTGTATGCATCTTTACATATAGATTTAATCTTTTTGAAAATTGCGCTAAATTGTATATGTATATGCATGTTTATATACATATATTAGTATACAACATATGTTATAAGGTATGTGGTAAATATTACCATACAGTTTTTCCTTCATATATAATAAAAAAATTAATAATAATAACATTAAAACAACAGGTATTATTAACAAACTTGGTTTTATTTTAAATTCTTCAAGTAAATCAAATTAATAATAATCAATAAGAAGGCATATGCAAATACAAATACGAGAATTTATATTTGTACATTTGCGCATATACATACATATATACGCTCACTTAAATAGGAGAGAGAAAGATGTCGAACGTTGCCTTTCGTTTGCTTTGTTTGCTTTGTCGTTCGTTCCGCGCTTTCGCTTGCAGTTCATTCAAGGTAACGACAATGAGCAAGGTAACGGCAAATGAGCAAGGTAACGACAAATGAGCAAGGTAACGACAAATGAGCAAGGTAACGATAAATGAGCAAGGTAACGGCAAATGAGCAAGGTAACGACACATTTTTTCGTGCGTGCAGCCTGTTAAATCGAATTATAAGACGTTATCACGTCAAAAAATGTTTATGTTAGGTTGAAGCGGTTGTCACTGTGTACACACTCAGGCTGATATCCCACTGTGATGCCGCGTGGGGAGCTTGTCCTTATCTTTCCTAAAATTAGTGGGTGTGCCTGCCGGTTAGGCAATGCCCCGTTTTAACCTAAATCAGTGTGCTGAGACTGTGCTTATTTCGACTTAGCACAGATTCTGTTCTTTTAGCATCGTGAGTCTGCCACAATTGTCGGGCAATTCTGCATGTGGATTAATTTCGCCATCTTACATTTGCTGCTCTTACAATTTCCTCAAAGATAAGTACATGTTTGTAAGGCTATGCCTTTTTCGTTGTGTATATAGTCATCCGTAAATTTAGTGCCGAGTTTCACAATGGTCAAGAGCCCATGTTACCTATAGATGAAATGCCTCAGTTAAGCGTTGTACAGCATTTCATGGCTACCTTGGAGGTTGTCAATCGCTTTGTGAGGGATTTTAACTTCGCCTGGCTAGCATTGAAAAGGTATGTTGATATTATCTCCAAGTATCACATCATACTGTTCCTGTGTCGTGGTTTTCATTATTGTCATCAGTTCATCATGAAAGGCACTACAGCAGTCGGGAGTCCGAAAACTGAAGGAGATCCCCAGATGTTCGGAATATGCACCTCCGCTCACCCTGCCCCTGAGATTTCAACCATCTGTGTATACATGCCGCACTGCGCGCGATATATCTTGGAGTCGATGGTGTGGTTCACATTATATAAAAACAGTTCCGAGTCTTTAAACTTTGTTAATGTTCACGCCTTTCTCAAAGGAATTCCATCATATAACAATGTATCATTCTGAGTCTCAGCCCCATATTTCACAATTACCGTTCCGCAGGAAAACAATGCCATCATAGTTTTTAGCCGGTGATTCCCCAATTCAGCTTCCTATCTAGAACTAGTCCTAAGTATTGAGCCCTTTGTGTTGCTCTAAGGAATTTTCCCTATAGGAATATTTGTTTAAGGTGAGGTGTTCTATGTCTCCTGCTAAGCAGTATCACATCCGATTTACTTCTAGTCCTCGACTTTTGCACCAAAGTAAAGTCTGTTGAGAGATCTTTCTTGAATATCACTCAGTGATGGAAGGTGTTTACCCGAGATTGCTATTAAAAAAATATGTAGTACTAAGTGTTTAGTTAGTAGCATCTCTTGGAGGAATGCCCACCAAGTTTCAGTTGGATCGGATCAGATTTTTTCGTATTTGGGATTCGTTTAAATGAAGTAAGTCAAGTGATTTTCCCTTCCCATCACGACAATGCATCAGCTGACACCTCTGCAGTTGTGGGCGCAAAATGCATATAAATAGAGTTCCAATTCGTTTCACAACTTCTCTATTTTCTAGACTAGGCTCCCTGAGATCACTTCGACTACTATTTGTTCCCCAATTTGTAGAAATGGCTGGCGGAGAATTGATTTTATTCAGGCGAGGAGACGATTGCAGAAACGAATACTCATTTATCAGTCTTGGACAAATCCTATTATTCGGAAGGGATCAACAAATTCGAACAGATTTGAATGATAGATAAGCCTAATAGGAGACTATGTGGAAAATGAGAAAGGTTTCCCCAATTATTTAAGTGGTTTTTATTTTTTCGGGGGCTTTTCAAACGACCCTCGTATATAAAAATATGTATTCCAGACCTTTTTTCAGGGAACATTTTTCTTTTAAAAAATACACATATATCTATGTGAAATATTGATTTTGTGAAACAAAAAAAAAATATTTTAAATCCTAAAATAGTTTCTTTCATAAAAAATATTGAGCTCTTATCACTGCCGAGCACAGCGCATCGTTGGTTGTTATTTTACTACAAGTACTACTACGGTAAGGGAGAAGAAGGTAAAATCAGCCTCTTGTCGCGTTCAATTTCGTTGGTTGTATTGTATTTGAAATCCTTCCTAATATTTTTTTTTGACATGCTTTCATTACTTGCATTGTCAAACTTCCTTTTTCGCACTTAAATGGTTGTTTTCCTTTTGTATATTATATTATTTACAAATTTAACACTCGGCTGTGCAATATTCTTTTCGTTTTGCATTTTCTGCTCCTTTACATTTATGCTAAGCTGTCCAAGGCGGAAATCTATATTTTGTTTTTATTTTCGTGTTCAGTAAGTAAGTATTTATTATTTATTTCATTATTTTGTTTGTGTGTTCCATTCACACCAATGTCAATGTGTGAAATCCTGTTTACTTGAAAAATCAAAAGGCTTTCTCGTTGTTTGACTTGCAGATTTTTCTTGTCAAGTAAATAATGTGCACTCATATTTGCTTAAATAAATAAATGCTTTTCTCTCAATGGCATGTGTAGATATGTATGACGGCGTATGAACCATTCAAATACATATTTGTACATATGTATGCTGACTCATATTAATAAAAATAGTGTGGCACATGTATATTTGCTCGGTGTTTGGGCCGAAAGGCTTCCTTTATTTGTAGTGTGCGCCTTGATGTTGTTCTACTAAGAAGAACCTTACAGTTGTGTGTCATCTCTCTACGCGGCAGCAGGGTTTTAGAGATGTTTGTTTTTTCAGAGAGCAAATGTTAGTAATTATGTACCTGCCGAGGAACGTCTGCTACTACGTAGAAAAATACTTTTTCTTGCTATTTTAGGATGAATTGCCCAGTGGAAATGGAATAGAAGATCTTCTGTTCGCACGAGGTGGAGGAACACCCTCGTTATAGTGCAACCGCTACATACAGTCAGTCACATTAAAAGTCAGTAAGCACGGAACAAACTTTTCACTTAATATATTTTTGTTTTGAAAGTAGAAATTCAACTCAACATTTTTCTGAATTTTCTTAATAACTATAAACTTAGTAGCCATGAAATTATAATACCATTTTTAATGAAGTCAGTTTTATTTAAGCAAGTAAATATTAAGAAAAATTGTTAATGCCGAAATGGTCTTCATCGCTTTTGCACAAGCATTCAAACGATTAAGCCATTCAGCTATTGCAGCACGGTTCCCATGGATATTGACGCCGCGGCTCGAATCAAAGATTGTTTGAGACTCTCCATTGTTTGAGTTCTCCAATTCTGACGACAAACTGTAGTATAAAGAATTCAGATATGGACTTCCAGACAGTCAATCTTCTACGGCTATGAACCCAGGAATATTGTTTTTTAGTCTCTGGCTGGGTGGTTTTCGCTTTATGGGCTGGAGCGAAATCTTGCTGGAAAGTCCAAGGCTCTCCATTTAAGAGAGTACTGCTCAAATGCCCGACCTCGCCTTCGAAGACATCCTCCTAGTATACTTTTGCTCCGGTCTTAACCCCTTTTTTACAGAAATGAAGAGATGTAACGCCTTTACCATACACTCCCCACCAAACCATTAAGGAGGCTGGATGGTGGCCATGTTGAACACTTGGAGCCACATATTTTGCGTCTTTAGAAGTTTTAGCATAGATTTTGTCGTTTTGCCTGTTAAAAACTTCTTGAACAGTGAAAATTTTCCCATCTGTGAAAAGAATATTTTCATGGCCGTTGACCGCGTGCCACCGAAGAAACTGCTTGCATATGCCGAGTGTAATTTTCTTCAAGAGCGTTGTCAAAAGATGACCACTTGATTATTCTCGCCACATGAGTTGTAAAACTTGTCACAGAATTTATGGCAAGACTAAGTATATATAGATATTTACATATTGTTTTATACAAGTCTTTTTATAAAAAAACAAACAAAAGATTTATTTAAATGTACGTAAAAATAACCATATGAAAAAAAATTAGCTATCCTACTGATATCGCCTTACCTTGCAGTATTCTCAAATTTAATGTCAAGAAGACTGCAAGCTGTCGAAGAACAAAAAGGGTGTGTAACAGAATATTAAAATATAATTTTATTTTTAGAAATTTCTTGATGCTCATATATTTCATATGTCTCGTCAAACTTTCGACGTGAAAGTCGCCTTACTTAGTGTCATGTGCTTATTTTTACGTATTTTTTTGTTTAAAAATAAGAACTTTTGTGACAATTTAAAAATAATTGAATTGAA
This sequence comes from Anastrepha ludens, assembly GCF_028408465.1. Classification (NCBI taxonomy): domain Eukaryota; kingdom Metazoa; phylum Arthropoda; class Insecta; order Diptera; family Tephritidae; genus Anastrepha; species Anastrepha ludens. Next base: position 55,009,967 of record NC_071500.1, on the reverse strand, counting down.
TATCTTTTTTCAAAACTAAAATATTTTAAGCTGAAATTTTTTTTCTGTGCTTGCCCGACTTTCAATGTGAGTGCCTGTATGCCTATATATATATGTACCATATAATTTTATGTTCATGCGCATTTACCCGCCTCAGTTCAAATGCGAATAAAATTAAATACCATAACGTCATAGAAGTTTTTGTTGGAAAATGTGAACAACAATCAGAACAGCAAAGAGTTTAAGTCCGCAAGTGACTTTCCGAGCGCACACATGCCGTATAGTAACACGCACAACCACATACATACATACATATGCACATACATTTGCTTACAAGAAATCTATTTCAGAATTCTTTGCCTTGTTCGCAAATCCTTACACTGCTGTCCCGATATTCAAAGTTAAATATTTTTATAGCTGCCCGTAAAACTCATAGACACACGCACTCATTGGCAAAGAAAGTCGTTTAAAGCCATGCCCTGTTGGAAATCTCTAGAGTTGGGCATTTTGTACTAGCACTAATTTTTTAGGTTTCATTATCACTAAATCTTTAAATTAAAGGTTTCATTATATCTTAAATTTTTCAATGTTTTAATTATCCGGCCCAGCCCTAAAAATTACATTATTCATGGAACTGGCGCGCTTAAAGTGAATTTACCTTCACAACTTCTTTGCATTAAGTCTCTTTTCCTTATAGTTAGTTAAGTGCTGAACTTTATCACATAATCCCTTAAGAAGTGTTAATTGTCAGCCCTTACATCAACTTTTCGATAGTTAGGAAATAGTGCTAGACATGAAAGCTGGGTTCCAGTTTGCTCTGTGTTAAATTTTCATTCATAGCTGCGAGCCTTTGTGAGGTACATCGAATTATGACAGAGGTGAATGAAGTACGCATTGAAGTGCTAGACGGGAGCTTCGAGAATCTATTACTAGAGGAAACAAACATTTCTTGTTATTGATTCGCCTTACTTGTACTAAACTATTAGGTGTCCAATACGGGTTTTTGATTTCTGTTTGTTGTTCTATTCAGATTTAGATATTGTCCAATTTACCGACTCTTGTATACGCAAAAAGTCCGTGTACAGATATAAGCCGCGGAACTCAAAAGTTTTGGCCTTAGGCATTCAAATTTTAAACTCTTCGATGGAAATCTCACTTCCATTGTAATCACCGCCATGAGTAAATGTTCACTTTTTTAATCTCCGGGCAATATTGTTGCTTCAACGACGTCGTTCATTAGTTTTTTCTTAAAGTTTAGGAGACTATGAAGTTTTTGTAGTGTAATATTTCACAACAAGATATATGTGCAGGCTTTCTTAAACAGAATAATACCAATATTACAAAACTTTATATAATTCACTTAAACTTTATGGGTAGTTGGTACTCCTATTTAAAATTATTTCGGAACTAAATTGATCCTAAGCACATTTTTCTATTTTCAATACCTTGTTTTAATTAATTTAGGTAAATAGGTATGTTAGATGCAAGAGTAACACGGGTACACTAAATGTAACACTAGAGTGCCGTTTTGATATCAAAATGTAAGCCACTACCTGTGAAGAAAATTATAGAATTTTAAGAAGGAAAAAAACATCTACAGCAATCCAATTCTGTTGATGTTGTAGAGGAGAGAAAAGGGATCTAGACTGCTACAGGTTATCGGCAAAAGGCACACTAAGGAACCTCAAGCGGCTCCCCGCCAAATCGGTGCATTTACAAAGAAACAATTCAATAGTGTCTTTCTCTGCAGGATCCTTCCAGCTTTTTCAATGGGGGTTGTACGGAAGTCCAAGCTTTTCCGCAAGGGTTTCGACCACCCGGTGAACAGCGCTATGAGTATGGTAATTGAATAGCGAGGGATCCTCAGCACTTCAATCGACCTGCTTTTGCCGCCACCTGAGTCCAAAGTGTTTTTAAAATAGCGCACGATAAAGTACAACCAGCTGTCTTACGCTTTTTTAAGAAAGAAAGTGTGTAGTTTCCTTTTAACAACTGTCAAGGGGACACCGATATCTGAGTTGGGGGCAACTGAAGTCGGCTCTGTTTTCATTTTCCTCTATGTTCCTATGCCCTGTAACCCAGAGAAGAGAAATGTTTTCTGCACGCTCGAGAGATTTGATCTACTCCATAGAGGAGTTTACCAAAAGAGAGCTGCAACATGGCGACGACAGAGCCTTGATCGCAACTTGATTATCGAAATAGGTATTTATGTATTTCTCCATCTCAACAGCGATCCCTAATCATTTTGCATGCCTGCAGAACCGCGAAGACTTCTGTTTGAAAAACGCAAACAGTTTTGGATAGTTTGAAGGAGACTGAAATATTGGCTGGTATAGGGAAAACCGCCGCTCCAGCTCCATATTCCATCTTGGATCTGTCTATGAAATCAGAGGCACTTGTATCTGTGCAGACTTTTCCCTCCTTCCAATCCAGTCTGCTTGAAAATATAGCTCCAACACAACGCTCAATACCGATCGACAGCGAAGGAAGGAGAAATCTGCCTCAAAATGCTATCACCTCCCACAAGAGATTGCTTGTAGATGCCAACCTCCTTCAACTTAATAGCACTGACTAGCAATGGATTGAACTTGAAGATCAATGAGACGTTAAGAGCGCACTAATTCTACACCAGTTTATTTAAGATTTTTCTACAGGGTAGATACTTAAAGGCAATAGTGGGAATGACAGTTTTGTATGCTTGTGTGAGAATTAGAAATGTTAGTGCCGGAATCCCGGGAACTCGGTGCGATTGGTCCCGGAATAATTAATTCATTGTCTTAACTTAACGTGCATTGAGAATTTTGAATGAAAATTTTCGACTTGTTCCAAACTTTTTGAGAAAGTGATCAAGGACAAGGTCTCAAGTTGACACCGTTAATATCGATTTTTTAAAAGCAATTGGCACGATCTCGCGTAAAATTCTTCCTTGGAAACTTGAAAATCTAGGCTTCCAGTCGGCTTTTCTTTTGTAGCTGAAATTATACCTGGAAAATAGAATCTCAGTTGTCCAAATTACGAATACTAATTAAATGCTATATATTTGTGTCAATTTCTAGAATACCACAAGGTAGCAAGCATTCTTGGTCATATCTTGTTTATACTTTTACTTAATGACGTTGGTCGATATTTCAAGTATTCTAAATATTTACTCTATGCAGACGATTTGAAAGCTATCGGATATATTGTTATTAGAATACTTGAATCCTCTGAAGGACTGGGCTCTGCAAAACCAGTAGGTCTTAATATTAGTAAGTGTTGACGTTTTCCCAATTCTATGAATCCTATTTCGTCAACTTATTATGTTTCACCTGTAACTCTTGTCTCATTCAATGAAATTCGTGATCTTTGTGTTATTTTTAATTAGTCTTTTACGTTCATTATTCATTTAATTCTATTATTCCGAAGGCATATGCCAACTTGACTATTTTGCGACGCTATGCTATTTGTGGAACGACATCTAGTCGCAAACCCCAAATAGGAAGTGGAGCTCGGCGAACCACCCGAAAAAGGTGGATGCTGGAGATTTTAAAGACTCATACACTAGAAATCTTATATTTTTACTTTACTCCGTTCGAAGTTGGAGTACGCGCCCATCATCTGAAATCCGGTGTATTCCTCATATTCTCTTAAACTTGAAAGAGTTCACCGCAAGTTTGTACGTTTTACTCTTCAACATTTACACTTTGATAGTATTTTGTCATGTTTTTGGATGGGGAAAAATGTAAGAAGACTCTTCTATGACCACAATTAGATATTGGTTCCTCGAATTTAAACGTGGGCGAAAATCCGTTTTTGATGAGGAGCGACCAGGACGCCCGGCAGACGTGGTTAACGAGGAAATCATTCAAAAAGTCCAAAACATTATTCTCGCTGATTGATGAACGAAAGTGTATGAAGTAACAGAGGCCATAAGTGTGGCGACCCGATTGGTAATTAATATTTTACATGATAAGTTAGTGATGAAAAAATTGTCGGCCCTGTAGGTGCCGCGATTGCTCCTAAGTAACAACAAGCGGCTGCAGTTGTTAACTTCGAAGCAATGTTTGGAGCAATTTAAGCAAGATGCGAAGGAATTTTTGCGTCGAGCGTTGATGAAACATGGATTCATCAACACACACCTGGAACTAAGCAATAATCCAAAAATGGATTACCCCCGGTGAATCTGCTCCAAAGACAGGCTCATCGACCAGATATGTCATAGCGACGATTTTTTGGGATGCGAACGGTGTTATCCTCATGGACTTTTTAGAAAAAGGAAAAACGATCACTGGAGAATAGTACAGTGAGTTATTGGACCGCTTTCACGAAAAATTGAAGCAGACACGGCCGCATTTGGCGCAACTGAATGTGCTGTTTTACCACGATAACACTCCCGCACATCATCCGGAGTTGTCACCCCCAAACTGCATGAATTGTGTTAAGAATCGTTGCTGAAAACGGGGGATTCACCCGATCCTTTTCCCTGCGACTTTTTCTTGTTCCCAAATATGAAAAAATGACTCGCGGGGGAAAAATTTAGTTAAAACGAGAAAGTCATTGCCGGGACAGAGGTGTATTTTTGAGAGTTCGACAAATCCAATTTTGGGAGGGATTAAAAAACGTCGGCAGTGTTGAGAAAAGTGTATTTTTCTAAAAGAGGACTATGTTCAAAAAAAAATATTTTTTTCATTTCTAGCACGAATACCTATTGAACACCCCTTGTAATATTATAAAAAAGCGTATTAATCTGATAACTATATTAGTTTTTGCTTTAAGTGTAAGATTTTTTTATTTTTGAACTAAGTAGTACAAGTAGTATTCAAATTTAACTTTTTTGGCATTTAAGAAAGTTATGACGCGGCGCGAGTTTTGTGATCCCGAGACTGCATTAAAAATACTCCAAAATCCCGGTTTGAAAAATCTCTGCTAATATTGGCATCCCTAGCGAGCATGTGTTTCACAAGTTCAATGTTTGTGTTTACATGCTTCTTTGACTTTTACCATGTTTCTATCATATCCTTGTCGTACATGTTTGCTCTAGCACACATGCAAACACACACATCCACACATGCATTCGCATATCCTTTCGTTTTAGCTTTGCTTTCGTACTTTACCCATCGGTTTATTGAACCACAACATATTATGTTACCCTCCATTTTGGGCTCGTAGCGTTTGTCTGCCTTTTAAATTTAAACTTTGCCACATTAAATGCGTGAAAATTATTACAAAAGTTTTAAGTACTCTTTAGGCGAAGGGTTTGTTTTTGTACAGATTTTCGTTTAAGACTTTTAAAATTAATATCGTGCACGCAAAATCTTTCAATTTTCTGCTTAACCAACGCCATCAGTGTGCATGAAAGTTTTCTGCTGATCTTTAATTTAATGCCAGATTAGAGAAAAGTTTTAAAGTACGTGCAAGTTAAACAAAAGAAAAAACTTTCAAATTATTTTTGCAATTTTGCTGGAATTGCCAGCAAGTGCGCATTTAAAGTTACGAAAGAATTCAGAAGCCGAAAAGTGTAAAAAATTGTGCTGCACTTCTAGCTAATATTGTAATTTTTCACATGAATTACACTGTACGACAGTGATTCGTCACTAAATTCTCATTTTTTGATAAAAAAAATTAGCTTGGACAGGTTAGGCGAATAATCATTTATAACTTCACCGGGTTTTATACGATTTAAATATATCTTTTTTTAATTTTATTTTTTATTATTATTATAATACATTATTTTTTATTTTATTTTTTTATTTGCAATGAAGCAGGGGAGACTACATTTAAAAGTATTTGCGATATTCTGAGTAGAAACCTCGGCTTAAACGCTTAAAAATGTTTCACGAATTGAATGCCAGTGACAGTACCGATACTATATGTGTGCTTTAGAGTGGCTGGGAAATGAGATGCAGAGATGTGAAGGTACTCCACACCAACCTGATCACCACCGACTAAATAAAAAATGGACACGAGAAAAACTAATTCATTGTGTTTACTACGCAAGTGATGATAAAATAAATGTAAATTAAAAAAATAGATATTCATAGTGTTTGCTGTCATTATTAATTTTTCGTATTCACTTTTTTCAACTTCTGCGTATTCCTCCAAATGTATTCGGTTAAGTCTCAGCTGACGGAGAAAAAAGCGTGCAAAAAAGGAAATGGTCATTTGTCGCACGATGGCATAGCGAAAGCTTTAAATTGTACGAAAAGTGTGGTAACTTTATGTGTTAAAAAGGTTTAATGAAACCTTGTCGGTGGAACAAAGACCGGGAAGTGGAAAACAGAAAGGATTTGTGCGTTATTCCAAAAAAAACCTTGCCTTTCACCTCGAGATGCTGCAAAACAGGTCCATGTATCAAAAGGTTACGTCCAAGAAGTGCGCAAAAGTGAAGGTTTACGATAAAAGGATTGCAGCACCCAATCAAAATGATGAACAAAATAAGAGTGCGCAAAAATTATACAGTCAAGACATCCTTAACTATGGCTGTGTTGTTATGGACGTTGTAATATACGTTAAAGTAGACTTTAAGCAGATTCAGGGCATTTAGTTTTATACTGCAATAAAGAAAGGAGGACTTCCAGGAATTTGTAGACATAGTGAAATGGTATCGAAGGAAGCACGGGGAAGTTGACTTCTCCATGGCCGTTGCTTAGCGGCGATGGATGTTTTAAAAGAGTATCTACACCGTTTTGATTTGGAAAACGACACCTTTTTACTGATTTGCCCTAGTGAACCAGAGTGATATTGATCCGAGGCTGACAGAAATGCTGAAGAGTCGTTGCAAGACGAAAGCCGGACAGATTCTCGTACTGACAGAGACTAACTGATTTGAGTTAACATACCCCATAACGGCTTGCCGAAGTATTATTTAACGGCAAAGTTCCGGGAGAGGCAATCTTTCGGGCAAAAGCGGCTTTTAGTTCGGGTTAAAGTCCCACAATTACATACCCAATGGCTTTGAGCTTTCGACGTTTTTCTCCTCTTTACGAAACAAAAAATGTGGAGAAGGACTTGGCCTCACTTGGTGTGTCCGACTACCTCACGAAAGAAAAAAAAAACGACTGGCGCGCTTTGTTAAACTAGACCGAAATCGCTTAGGCGGTTATCGCGCCAATCAACAAGATGAGGAATATACATATAAATTGAGTTTGATGTGATAATGAGAGATACATATTTTAACAAAACTCACCAAAATGGTTTCAGTGATTATTTACTACACTGTCTCCCATATGGCATGCGCTTTAATTAAAAGGTCAGAAAAAAATACTTTCAGAACTTTTTGCGTGGCAACGTAAAGTTCGCTTGTTCGTAAGAGTTTTTAAAAAAATCTTAGCACCATTGTGCACAACTTCGACTATACAACTCTTGCTAATTAGTGTATTGCATACCGTAACATGGCGAGGCATGAATGTATACGTGCAGAATTCAGTAGCGATTCGCAAGTGATACAATAGATTCAAATTTGTTTGTTTTCAAATTTATAGTTTATTTTTATTTCCCTTTACACAGGTGCTCAAGATTCGCCTAAACGTTAACAACAACAACAGTTTTGTGGTCGTTCAAGTGTATGCGGTTAAGTTTGTACATTTAAGTGTACCACTTAGCCTTGCAACTGACCTCCCGTCCTGCTGTTAGTACGCTTGATTTCCTTTTTTGCGTTTAGTGCCCAATTAAAATCCTAGCAAAATCGAACGGTTGTCGGACGAAAGCAGTGGAATGATTTCAAAAGTAGGCTGCTGTGAAAGTTAGCGAAGGATTGGGTGAATGCTCAGCGATTTGTTTGCATTTGGACAACACATTGCCACTTTACTCGCAGCAGCACCCCCTTCTTTTTGTGTTCTAGTGGTTATTTTACTATTTTGTGTGCTTGCGGCGGCTCGCATTCGTAACGATATTTGCTTGTTTGCTTCTCATTATCTGCGTAAAAGAGCGAAAAGTTTCCATGGTTGCGTTAAGTTACAACAAAAAAGGTAAACAGTGGGTTTATAATATATATTTACAAATATATTGTATTTGTAGGCGCTGAAGTTGTTGCGCATGCGCGCCGATTTGCCCCTCAAGCCACTTCAATGGCTTTTGTTTTGCGTTGACTCTTGCTGCTGCTTGCTGCTGGCACTACAGTTGGCTTTCCGCTTTGCGCTCTTGTGTTAATAGAAAAATAACAATGTAACGGTGCTTTATGGTAAGTGTGCGTTGCGGTTCTGGTTTCATGCAACAATGCCACACCAGTGAGCTGTTTGCTTTTCCCATCTTCATCGTGGACACTGCCATAGCGACAATGCGCCTATATGATCTAGTCGCTATCCACTAACCGCTAACCGCAGCAGCAAACGCACTGTCGCACAGAATAATGCAACGCCGCGCCGCGTACGAGATGCAAACGGCAGATTGTTGGCGCTGCTTGTTGCCTTCTGCCTACTTGCTGCCTTATTGCCTTGAAAATGCGGAAATGGCCCATTGGTGCACTGAAAATTTGTGCTGAAAAACAGCGTTCACTGTTAGAAATTTTCATCTCATTTTGTTGGTGGTTTCCGTTTAGGTTATTGCTTTTCTTTACCGCAAAATAAAAATGCGAAATAATTGTCAATTAAAGTTAAAAACTTGTGTTGCATTTAAGCTTTAAGTTTGTTTTGTCTTTTTCACTGTCCACTGACCACATTGCGTTTTTTTACAGTTTTACCGATTATGTGGGAAATTGGATTATTAACGTAAACTTAGTTTGACATTTTTGTCAGATAAGAAATATCTTTTCATATTTTTGTGCCAAACCTGGGCTGAAGTAATTACCGACATCGAGCTGTGTTGGGATTTCAGAAGAACAGAAGAACGAAAGAAGAAATTGTTTTTCGAACAAACAATGAATCTCGACTATTGGCACATACTCCCTTTTGTTAGATATTTGGCCAAGCTCTTCCTCGAATTTGTGGTGTGCATCATGATTTTTTTCCCTCAAATACAGGAGCTTACAATTTTATGACGTCTTCGAATTCCCCGATGGTTTTTTATGAGGAGCTTATTCATGGCAGAAATACATTCGGGGCTTGCCATTGCCGAGGTGTGACATTTGTTGGAAAAAACCACAGTGCATTTCGAGCCCTTAGTGTTCTTAACTGTCATCAGCCGATCTTTTTAGGAAGTTGGCCAAAGAGACATATCAAATAGAGGCAAGTCTATTATAATATATGTAATAGCAAAAAATGTAATGAGAGCAATGGATGGCAGAAGAATGGAGGTATACTACGCTCTTGAACAACTTTTTTTATCCCGATATCACGATCTTGCACACTATTCAAGAAACCTTATATTCCCTAACGAACTTTCAAATGTTCTTGGTAGTCTAGAACTTCGACAGATATTCTTAAAGAATATCAATTTATATCCAACCACGAAAAAATTTTTCCTGATCCGTCTTATCCGTCGCAGTAAGCTGATCCGTTCGAATACTAACGTTGAGATAACCTGTAGACAACTTTAAGCCAACTGAACTAGTCTACGTTCTTTCTACTATCGAAAGAATGTACTTGCCTGACGCACATAATGCATCACATTAGTAACTTCGCTCTGAGTATATCAACTCATATATTGGGATGACAAGGTTAATAAAATCTGTAGCATTACCTGCTTTGTCGCAAATATTTTCACGTAAACAGAACGTCTGTTTTCTAAAGCTAGGACATTTTCTTCGGTAATCCGAAGCAGTTTTTTTTTGTTTTTCATTTTGGTTTTTTATGGATGAGGAGGTTTAAAATGCCTAATTCAATATCAAAGCTGTCGTCGCAGCAATGAGAGATTATCCGGAGACTAAAAAACTCCCCCTCGTTTGGGACCGTCGCCCACCAAGGAACCTCTTCAGAGTGACGACATGCTCACAATGAATTTGGGAGAGTCAGCTGATTTGCTGATGCAACAATTGGACATTTGTTACTATTTATTTTATTGCTGTATTGCTTTTAAATTTAATTATTATTAATGAGTGAATTTTCCCAACCTTTCCTTTATCTTTTTCGGTTAT